>NC_139552.1:5305332-5905332 GCF_965153285.1 Podarcis tiliguerta
GACAATTAAGGTTTATTATGTTTTCAGAATGTATTGGAACATTTATATAGAAAGGATTACTGTTTTGTGTACATTCCATTGTAAGAATGGAAACAGAGCCAGAGCCACAGCCTAAGTCTGAAACAGTCCTTGATAGAGTGCCAGAGCCAGAGCCAGAGCGAGACCCTGAATCAGTGCCAGAACCAAGCCCTCATTCAGAACCAGAGCCTGAGAAAGAGCCAGAACCAGAACCAGAGCAACAGCCACAGCCTGAGTCTGAAACAGCCCTTCATAGAGAGCCAGAATCAGAGAATCAGAATCAGAGTCAGAACCAGATCTTCGGTAAAGACGTGGTCTGGTCTTAGCGCAACTGCTCCTCCCACCTGCGATAACAGAGATTGGGTGTTCCAATACACCCCCCCCCCGTAGGGAACCTGCCCCAGCCATTCTGTTGGCTGAGGCCCCCTCCCAGGCAGCCCTGACCCTTTCCCCTTAAAAAGCAAAATACAAAGTATACAATAACCTAAAAAAATAGTAAAAGTCAAACAAAGCAAGAAACAATTATGCTAAACTTACAATAATCTCCGCCCCAACTAAACATTTGTCCCACCCCAGAAAGAAAATAACAACAACAAACTACGTTTGAGGTGCAACAGCGACACAGCCAGAGACAGAGCGAGACCCTGAATCAGTGCCATAACAAAGCCCTCATTCAGAACCAGAGCCTGAAAAAGAGCCACAGCCCGAACCAGAGCAACAGCCACAGCCTAGAGCCACAGCCTGAGTCTGCAACAGTACTTGATACAGTGCCGGAGCCTGAAACAGAGACACAGCCTCAATCAGAGCCTGAAACAGAGGCAGAGCCACAGCCTGAATCTGAAACAGTCCTTGATAGAGTGCCAGAGCCAGAGCCAGAGCGAGACCCTGAATCAGCGTCAGAGTGAGACCATGAATCAGAGCCAGAGACAGCGCCTCATTCAGAGCCAGAACAGAAAGAAAGCCAGAGCCAGAGCCAGAGCCAGAGCCAGAGCCAGAGCCAGAGCCAGAGCCAGAGCCAGAGCCAGAGCCAGAGCCAGAGCCAGAAATAGGGCTTGATACAGGTCCGGAGCGCAAAACATAGCTGCAGCCACAGCCTAGAGCCACAGCCTGAGTCTGTAACAGTACTTGATACAGTGCCGGAGCTGGAGCCAGAGACAGAGACAGAGACAGAGCCAAGCCAGAGCCAGAGACACAGCCAGAGCCAGAACAAAACCCTAATTCAGAACCAGAGCCTGAAAGAGAGCCAGACCCTGAAACATAGCTGGGTCAGAGGCAGAGGAAGAGCCATCATGAGACCCTGAATCAGTCAGAACCAGATCTTCATTCAGAACCAGACCCTGAAAGAGAGCCAGAGCCACAGACAGAGCCACAGACAGAGCCTAGAGCCACAGCCGAGATCCACAGCCTGATTTTGAAATAGTGCTTGATAGAGTGCTGGATCCTGAAACAGAGATACTGTCTGATACTGAGCCTGACGCTTAAATGTAGCCAGGGGCAGAGGGAGAGGCAGAGCCTGATACAGTGCTTGATACAGCATAGGAGCCTGAAGCAGAGACGCAGCCAGATCCAGAGACACAGCCAGAGCCAGAACAAAACCCTGATTCAGAACCAGAGCCTGAAAGAGAGCCAGAGCCGCAAACAGTGCTTGATAGAGTGCCAGAGCCTGAAACAGAGGCAGAGGGAGATACAGGGCTTGAAACAGCGTCGGAGCCTGAAACAGAGAAACAGCGTGAAACAGAGACAAGGCTGAGACACAGGCCGAGCCTGAAATAGAGCTAGAATAAGTGCTAGAGCCAAAGACTGAGACAAAGCCTAATAAAGAGCAGAAGCCTGAGCCTGAGCCTGAAACAATGCTTGATACAGTGCCAGAGCCTGAAACAGAACCAGAGCCACAGCTTCAACTACAGCCATAGTGCCACAGCCGGAGTCTGCAACAGTGTTTGATACAGCGCCGGAGCCTGAAACAGAGACACAGCCTGAAACAGAACCTGAGCCTGGTTATTAGCATGGCAATTAAAGAAGAGAGAGGCAGAAAGGCTTATAAATAGAGTTAAGTGCGAAGGCAAAATAATAAACAACCCTAAAGAAATAGAGAAACGATTTCTCGAATTCTTTAGAGAAATCTATAAGGAAGGAAATGAAACAACAGAAGAAGTTAAAGAACATTTAGAACAAAACTGTCTTCCGAAACTTACTAAAGAACAAAAAGAACTGTTGAATGCCCCTATTACATCGTACGAAATTCAAAGAGCAATTAAGGAAGCAAAGATAGGAAAGCCACCAGGGCCAGACGGCCTACCGGCAATATATTATAAAAAAAATGAGGACTTACTGTCTGACCCATTAAGAAGTATCATGAACAACATCTTAAAAGACGGAACCATGCCGGATTCTTGGAAAGACAGCCTTATTGCATTAATTCCAAAACAGGGAACGGACAATCTACTTATTAACAACTATAGGCCTATCGCACTTCTAAATAACGATTATAAATTATATGCAAATATTTTAGCCGAAAGATCAAAAAAAGTCTTCCAGATGATGATACACAATGACCAAGCTGGCTTTTTGCCCGGGAGGCACATTTATAGCAACACTAGAAACATTATAAACTTATTAGCGTATTTAGACTTAAGAATAGAAAAGAAGGCAGTCTTAATGGCTATAGATGCAGAAAAGGCTTTCGACAGGGTATCCTGGAAATTTATGAAAGGTCTATTACACCATATGGATTTTGGTATACAGTAAATAAAAGGGATTGAAGCAATAGAATCAAAACAAAAAGCTAAAATCATAATCAATGGAAATTTATCACAGGAGTGTGAAATCAGTAAAGGGGTCAGACAAGGTTGCCCACTATCCCCCTTAATTTTCATATTAACATTGGAAGTTTTATGTAAACAAATTAGGGAAGAAAAAGAAATAAAAGGGATTATGCTTGATACAGCATAGGAGCCTGAAGCAGAGACGCAGCCAGATCCAGAGACACAGCCAGAGCCAGAACAAAACCCTGATTCAGAACCAGAGCCTGAAAGAGAGCCAGAGCCGCAAACAGTGCTTGATAGAGTGCCAGAGCCTGAAACAGAGGCAGAGGGAGATACAGGGCTTGAAACAGCGTCGGAGCCTGAAACACAGAAACAGCGTGAAACAGAGACAAAGGCTGAGACACAGGCCGAGCCTGAAATAGAGCTAGAATAAGTGCTAGAGCCAAAGACTGAGACAAAGCCTAATAAAGAGCAGAAGCCTGAGCCTTATCATTCCTGGGCCGTATTTCGGTAATTAAAATGATAGTTTTACCGAAGCTACTCTTTCTATTCCAAACGATTCCAGTTACAGGAAAGACCAGCAGTATCAACAAGTGGCAAAAAGAAATTTCTAAATTTTTGTGGAAGGGTAAAAGACCAAGAGTAAAGCATAAGATATTAATAGATACTGTAGAAAGAGGTGGCTACGGGTTACCGGATTTGAAGCTATATTACAAAGCCTCATGTCTTCTCTGGTTGAAAGATTGGTATTTATTAAAAAAATTGGGGTATTTTAGATCTAGAAGGTCATCACACCCGTTTTGGGTGGCATGGCTATCTTAATTATGGGAAAATAAAGACGCATAGGAGTTTTTCAAATCATAAAATAAGAAATGCTATATATAAGGTATGGGGAAAATACAAAAGATATTTGGAACAGAAAACCCCAAGATGGAACTCTCCACTAGAAGCAATCGCTGTTAAAAAAAAGCAACAACATCAAAGAGAACTGGATAACGTATAACACAATATTAAGGGGGGAGGAGGAGGGTCAACTAATATTGATAAGTTATGAGAAAATAAAAGATCACTTTTCTAGTTGGCTAGATTACTTCCGGGTGAATGAAGTGTTCAGACAGGATAAGCAGATAGGTTTTGAAAAGGAGCCTTCAAGATTTGAAAGAGAACTACTGAATAGTAAAACCAAAATAATCGCAAAAATGTATAGACTTCTTTTAGACTACGAAGTAATGGATGAGGAGGTTAAGGCTTCAATGATAAAGTGGGCCCAAGATGTGGGCCGTCCAATTATGCTAAAAGATGGGGAAAACTGATGGGATGTAAATTTGAAATTTACAGCCAGCTATAAGATAAGAGAGAACATGATGAAAATGGCTCATAGGTGGTACCTCACTCCTTCCAGATGATCAAGAATGTATAAAAATTTGGCGAATGCTTGTTGGAGATGTGGAGGAAATAACGGTGACATGAGCCACATGTGGTGGACGTGTGAAAAGATTAAGATTTTTTTGGGGGGGAATATACGATGAATTAAAAAAGATGATGGGGATAACTTTTACGGAAAAAACGGAGGCATTTCTATGAAGTATTTTAGATAAAGAGATCCCAAAAAATCTAAGAGAGTTATTCTTGTATGCAACCGCAGCAGCTCGTATACTTGTGGCCAAGGGATGAAAAGATCACGGGGCTCCAAAAATAACAGATTGGCAAATCAAATTACAGGAATTGGTGGAGACGGCTCAATTGACTAGCAAACTCAGAGGAATCTCAAAGCAAAAATTTGCAGAAAAATGGGATGGTTATACAAGATATGTTCAAAAATACAATAATAGTTTTGACTCCGTGCTAGCATTCGAGTGATAAAGGAACTAAAAGGAGGTGGACGACAATTAAGGTTTATTATGTTTTCAGAATGTATTGGAACATTTATATAGAAAGGATTACTGTTTTGTGTACATTCCATTGTAAGAATGGAAACAGAGCCAGAGCCACAGCCTAAGTCTGAAACAGTCCTTGATAGAGTGCCAGAGCCAGAGCCAGAGCGAGACCCTGAATCAGTGCCAGAACCAAGCCCTCATTCAGAACCAGAGCCTGAGAAAGAGCCAGAACCAGAACCGGAGCAACAGCCACAGCCTGAGTCTGAAACAGCCCTTGATAGAGAGCCAGAATCAGAGAATCAGAATCAGAGTCAGAACCAGATCTTCTGTAAAGACGTGGTCTGGTTTTAGCGCAACTGCTCCTCCCACCCGCGATAACAGAGATTGGGTGTTCCAATACACCCCCCCGTAGGGAACCTGCCCCAGCCATTCTGTTGGCTGAGGCCCCCTCCCAGGCAGCCCTGACCCTTTCCCCTTAAAAAGCAAAATACAAAGTATACAATAACCTAAAAAAATAGTAAAAGATAAACAAAGCAAGAAACAATTATGCTAAACTTAAAATAATCTCCGCCCCAACTAAATATTTGTCCCACCCCAGAAAGAAAATAACAACAACAAACTACGTTTGAGGTGCAACAGAGACACAGCCAGAGACAGAGCGAGACCCTGAATCAGTGCCATAACGAAGCCCTCATTCAGAGCCAGAGCCTGAAAAAGAGCCACAGCCCGAACCAGAGCAACAGCCACAGCCTAGAGCCACAGCCTGAGTCTGCAACAGTACTTGATACAGTGCCGGAGCCTGAAACAGAGACACAGCCTCAATCAGAGCCTGAAACAGAGGCAGAGCCACAGCCACAGCCTGAGTCTGAAACAGTCCTTGACAGAGTGCCAGAGCCAGAGCCAGAGCGAGACCCTGAATCAGCGTCAGAGTGAGACCATGAATCAGAGCCAGAGACAGCGCCTCATTCAGAGCCAGAACAGAAAGAAAGCCAGAGCCAGAGCCAGAGCCAGAGCCAGAGCCAGAGCCAGAGCCAGAGCCAGAGCCAGAGCCAGAGCCAGAGCCAGAGCCAGAGCCAGAGCCAGAGCCAGAGCCAGAAATAGGGCTTGATACAGGTCCGGAGCGCAAAACATAGCTGCAGCCACAGCCTAGAGCCACAGCCTGAGTCTGTAACAGTACTTGATACAGTGCCGGAGCTGGAGCCAGAGACAGAGACAGAGACAGAGCCAAGCCAGAGCCAGAGACACAGCCAGAGCCAGAACAAAACCCTAATTCAGAACCAGAGCCTGAAAGAGAGCCAGACCCTGAAACATAGCTGGGTCAGAGGCAGAGGAAGAGCCATCATGAGACCCTGAATCAGTCAGAACCAGATCTTCATTCAGAACCAGACCCTGAAAGAGAGCCAGAGCCACAGACAGAGCCACAGACAGAGCCTAGAGCCACAGCCGAGATCCACAGCCTGATTTTGAAATAGTGCTTGATAGAGTGCTGGATCCTGAAACAGAGATACTGTCTGATACTGAGCCTGACGCTTAAATGTAGCCAGGGGCAGAGGGAGAGGCAGAGCCTGATACAGTGCTTGATACAGCATAGGAGCCTGAAGCAGAGACGCAGCCAGATCCAGAGACACAGCCAGAGCCAGAACAAAACCCTGATTCAGAACCAGAGCCTGAAAGAGAGCCAGAGCCGCAAACAGTGCTTGATAGAGTGCCAGAGCCTGAAACAGAGGCAGAGGGAGATACAGGGCTTGAAACAGCGTCGGAGCCTGAAACAGAGAAACAGCGTGAAACAGAGACAAGGCTGAGACACAGGCCGAGCCTGAAATAGAGCTAGAATAAGTGCTAGAGCCAAAGACTGAGACAAAGCCTAATAAAGAGCAGAAGCCTGAGCCTGAGCCTGAAACAATGCTTGATACAGTGCCAGAGCCTGAAACAGAACCAGAGCCACAGCTTCAACTACAGCCATAGTGCCACAGCCGGAGTCTGCAACAGTGTTTGATACAGCGCCGGAGCCTGAAACAGAGACACAGCCTGAAACAGAACCTGAGCCTGGTTATTAGCATGGCAATTAAAGAAGAGAGAGGCAGAAAGGCTTATAAATAGAGTTAAGTGCGAAGGCAAAATAATAAACAACCCTAAAGAAATAGAGAAACGATTTCTCGAATTCTTTAGAGAAATCTATAAGGAAGGAAATGAAACAACAGAAGAAGTTAAAGAACATTTAGAACAAAACTGTCTTCCGAAACTTACTAAAGAACAAAAAGAACTGTTGAATGCCCCTATTACATCGTACGAAATTCAAAGAGCAATTAAGGAAGCAAAGATAGGAAAGCCACCAGGGCCAGACGGCCTACCGGCAATATATTATAAAAAAAATGAGGACTTACTGTCTGACCCATTAAGAAGTATCATGAACAACATCTTAAAAGACGGAACCATGCCGGATTCTTGGAAAGACAGCCTTATTGCATTAATTCCAAAACAGGGAACGGACAATCTACTTATTAACAACTATAGGCCTATCGCACTTCTAAATAACGATTATAAATTATATGCAAATATTTTAGCCGAAAGATCAAAAAAAGTCTTCCAGATGATGATACACAATGACCAAGCTGGCTTTTTGCCCGGGAGGCACATTTATAGCAACACTAGAAACATTATAAACTTATTAGCGTATTTAGACTTAAGAATAGAAAAGAAGGCAGTCTTAATGGCTATAGATGCAGAAAAGGCTTTCGACAGGGTATCCTGGAAATTTATGAAAGGTCTATTACACCATATGGATTTTGGTATACAGTAAATAAAAGGGATTGAAGCAATAGAATCAAAACAAAAAGCTAAAATCATAATCAATGGAAATTTATCACAGGAGTGTGAAATCAGTAAAGGGGTCAGACAAGGTTGCCCACTATCCCCCTTAATTTTCATATTAACATTGGAAGTTTTATGTAAACAAATTAGGGAAGAAAAAGAAATAAAAGGGATTATGCTTGATACAGCATAGGAGCCTGAAGCAGAGACGCAGCCAGATCCAGAGACACAGCCAGAGCCAGAACAAAACCCTGATTCAGAACCAGAGCCTGAAAGAGAGCCAGAGCCGCAAACAGTGCTTGATAGAGTGCCAGAGCCTGAAACAGAGGCAGAGGGAGATACAGGGCTTGAAACAGCGTCGGAGCCTGAAACACAGAAACAGCGTGAAACAGAGACAAAGGCTGAGACACAGGCCGAGCCTGAAATAGAGCTAGAATAAGTGCTAGAGCCAAAGACTGAGACAAAGCCTAATAAAGAGCAGAAGCCTGAGCCTTATCATTCCTGGGCCGTATTTCGGTAATTAAAATGATAGTTTTACCGAAGCTACTCTTTCTATTCCAAACAATTCCAGTTACAGGAAAGACCAGCAGTATCAACAAGTGGCAAAAAGAAATTTCTAAATTTTTGTGGAAGGGTAAAAGACCAAGAGTAAAGCATAAGATATTAATAGATACTGTAGAAAGAGGTGGCTACGGGTTACCGGATTTGAAGCTATATTACAAAGCCTCATGTCTTCTCTGGTTGAAAGATTGGTATTTATTAAAAAAATTGGGGTATTTTAGATCTAGAAGGTCATCACACCCGTTTTGGGTGGCATGGCTATCTTAATTATGGGAAAATAAAGACGCATAGGAGTTTTTCAAATCATAAAATAAGAAATGCTATATATAAGGTATGGGGAAAATACAAAAGATATTTGGAACAGAAAACCCCAAGATGGAACTCTCCACTAGAAGCAATCGCTGTTAAAAAAAAGCAACAACATCAAAGAGAACTGGATAACGTATAACACAATATTAAGGGGGGAGGAGGAGGGTCAACTAATATTGATAAGTTATGAGAAAATAAAAGATCACTTTTCTAGTTGGCTAGATTACTTCCGGGTGAATGAAGTGTTCAGACAGGATAAGCAGATAGGTTTTGAAAAGGAGCCTTCAAGATTTGAAAGAGAACTACTGAATAGTAAAACCAAAATAATCGCAAAAATGTATAGACTTCTTTTAGACTACGAAGTAATGGATGAGGAGGTTAAGGCTTCAATGATAAAGTGGGCCCAAGATGTGGGCCGTCCAATTATGCTAAAAGATGGGGAAAACTGATGGGATGTAAATTTGAAATTTACAGCCAGCTATAAGATAAGAGAGAACATGATGAAAATGGCTCATAGGTGGTACCTCACTCCTTCCAGATGATCAAGAATGTATAAAAATTTGGCGAATGCTTGTTGGAGATGTGGAGGAAATAACGGTGACATGAGCCACATGTGGTGGACGTGTGAAAAGATTAAGATTTTTTGGGGGGGGGAATATACGATGAATTAAAAAAGATGATGGGGATAACTTTTACGGAAAAAACGGAGGCATTTCTATGAAGTATTTTAGATAAAGAGATCCCAAAAAATCTAAGAGAGTTATTCTTGTATGCAACCGCAGCAGCTCGTATACTTGTGGCCAAGGGATGGAAAGATCACGGGGCTCCAAAAATAACAGATTGGCAAATCAAATTACAGGAATTGGTGGAGACGGCTCAATTGACTAGCAAACTCAGAGGAATCTCAAAGCAAAAATTTGCAGAAAAATGGGATGGTTATACAAGATATGTTCAAAAATACAATAATAGTTTTGACTCCGTGCTAGCATTCGAGTGATAAAGGAACTAAAAGGAGGTGGACGACAATTAAGGTTTATTATGTTTTCAGAATGTATTGGAACATTTATATAGAAAGGATTACTGTTTTGTGTACATTCCATTGTAAGAATGGAAACAGAGCCAGAGCCACAGCCTGAGTCTGAAACAGCCCTTGATAGAGAGCCAGAATCAGAGAATCAGAATCAGAGTCAGAACCAGATCTTCGGTAAAGACGTGGTCTGGTCTTAGCGCAACTGCTCCTCCCACCCGCGATAACAGAGATTGGGTGTTCCAATACACCCCCCCGTAGGGAACCTGCCCCAGCCATTCTGTTGGCTGAGGCCCCCTCCCAGGCAGCCCTGACCCTTTCCCCTTAAAAAGCAAAATACAAAGTATACAATAACCTAAAAAAATAGTAAAAGAAAAACAAAGCAAGAAACAATTATGCTAAACTTAAAATAATCTCCGCCCCAACTAAACATTTGTCCCACCCCAGAAAGAAAATAACAACTACATTTGAGGTGCAACAGAGACACAGCCAGAGACAGAGCGAGACCCTGAATCAGTGCCATAACGAAGCCCTCATTCAGAGCCAGAGCCTGAAAAAGAGCCACAGCCCGAACCAGAGCAACAGCCACAGCCTAGAGCCACAGCCTGAGTCTGCAACAGTACTTGATACAGTGCCGGAGCCTGAAACAGAGACACAGCCTCAATCAGAGCCTGAAACAGAGGCAGAGCCACAGCCACAGCCTGAATCTGAAACAGTCCTTGATAGAGTGCCAGAGCCAGAGTCAGAGCGAGACCCTGAATCAGCGTCAGAGTGAGACCATGAATCAGAGACAGAGACAGAGCCTCATTCAGAGCCAGAGCTGAAAGAAAGCCAGAGCCTCATTCAGAGCCAGAGCTGAAAGAAAGCCAGAGCCAGAGCCAGAGCCAGAGCCAGAGCCAGAAATAGGGCTTGATACAGGGCCGGAGCAGAAAACATAGCTGCAGCCACAGCCTAGAGCTACAGCCTGAGTCTGTAACAGTACTTGATACAGTGCCGGAGCTGGAGCCAGAGACAGAGACAGAGACAGAGCCAAGCCAGAGCCAGAGACACAGCCAGAGCCAGAACAAAACCCTAATTCAGAACCAGAGCCTGAAAGAGAGCCAGACCCTGAAACATAGCTGGGTCAGAGGCAGAGGAAGAGCCATCATGAGACCCTGAATCAGTCAGAACCAGATCTTCATTCAGAACTAGAACCTGAAAGAGAGCCAGAGCCACAGACAGAGCCTAGAGCCACAGCCGAGATCCACAGCCTGATTCTGAAATAGTGCTTGATAGAGTGCTGGATCCTGAAACAGAGATACTGTCTGATACTGAGCCTGACGCTTAAATGTAGCCAGGGGCAGAGGGAGAGGCAGAGCCTGATACAGTGCTTGATACAGCATAGGAGCCTGAAGCAGAGACGCAGCCAGATCCAGAGACACAGCCAGAGCCAGAACAAAACCCTAATTCAGAACCAGAGCCTGAAAGAGAGCCAGAGCCGCAAACAGTGCTCGATAGAGTGCCAGAGCCTGAAACAGAGGCAGAGGGAGATACAGGGCTTGAAAGAGCGTCGGAGCCTGAAACAGAGAAACAGCGTGAAACAGAGACAAGGCTGAGACACAGGCCGAGCCTGAAATAGAGCTAGAATAAGTGCTAGAGCCAAAGACTGAGACAAAGCCTAATAAAGAGCAGAAGCCTGAGCCTGAGCCTGAAACAGTGCTTGATACAGTGCCAGAGCCTCAAACAGAACCAGAGCCACAGCTTCAACTACAGCCATAGTGCCACAGCCGGAGTCTGCAACAGTGTTTGATACAGCGCCGGAGCCTGAAACAGAGACACAGCCTGAAACAGAACCTGAGCCTGGTTATTAGCATGGCAATTAAAGAAGAGAGAGGCAGAAAGGCTTATAAATAGAGTTAAGTGCGAAGGCAAAATAATAAACAACCCTAAAGAAATAGAGAAACGATTTCTCGAATTCTTTAGAGAAATCTATAAGGAAGGAAATGAAACAACAGAAGAAGTTAAAGAACATTTAGAACAGAACTGTCTTCCGAAACTTACTAAAGAACAAAAAGAACTGTTGAATGCCCCTATTACATCGTACGAAATTCAAAGAGCAATTAAGGGAGCAAAGATAGGAAAGCCACCAGGGCCAGACGGCCTACCGGCAATATATTATAAAAAAATTGAGGACTTACTGTCTGACCTATTAAGAAGTATCATGAACAACATCTTAAAAGACGGAACCATGCCGGATTCTTGGAAAGACAGCCTTATTGCATTAATTCCAAAACAGGGAACGGACAATCTACTTATTAACAACTATAGGCCTATCGCACTTCTAAATAACGATTATAAATTATATGCAAATATTTTAGCCGAAAGATCAAAAAAAGTCTTCCAGATGATGATACACAATGACCAAGCTGGCTTTTTGCCCGGGAGGCACGTTTATAGCAACACTAGAAACATTATAAACTTATTAGCGTATTTAGACTTAAGAATAGAAAAGAAGGCAGTCTTAATGGCTATAGATGCAGAAAAAGCTTTTGACAGGGTATCCTGGAAATTTATGAAAGGTCTATTACACCATATGGATTTTGGTATACAGTATATAAAAGGGATTGAAGCAATAGAATCAAAACAAAAAGCTAAAATCATAATCAATGGAAATTTATCACAGGAGTGTGAAATCAGTAAAGGGGTCAGACAAGGTTGCCCACTATCCCCCTTAATTTTCATATTAACATTGGAAGTTTTATGTAAACAAATTAGGGAAGAAAAAGAAATAAAAGGGATTATGCTGGGAAATAGAAGTTACAAAATGAGGGCATTTGCTGACGATTTAATTATTACTACGGAGCAACCAAAACAGAATTTAAGAAAGGCGTTGGAAATAATATATGGCTACGGTAAAGTTGCGGGGTTCAAAATGAATTTAAACAAGACAAAACTATTAGTTAAAACCATGTCGCCAGATGAAAAAGCAGAATTAGAACAAATAATACACATTGAAATCTACCCCAAAATCAAGTATTTAGGATTATGGATAACACCAAAGAATATTAACTTATATGAAGATAAGTATACCAATTGTTGGAAAGATATCAAAAGACAGTTGGAGACATGGGCAAGGTTAAATTTATCATTCCTGGGCCGTATTTCGGTAATTAAAATGATAGTTTTACCGAAGCTACTCTTTCTATTCCAAACGATTTCAGTTACAGGAAAACCCGGCTACGGGTTACCGGATTTGAAGCTATATTACAAAGCCTCATGTCTTCTCTGGTTGAAAGATTGGTATTTATTAAAAAATTGGGATATTTTAGATCTAGAAGGTCATCATACCCGTTTTGGGTGGCATGGCTATCTTAATTATGGGAAAATAAAGACGCATAGGAGTTTTTCAAATCATATAATAAGAAGTGCTATATATAAGGTATGGGGAAAATACAAAAGATATTTGGAACAGAAAACCCCAAGATGGAACTCTCCACTAGAAGCAATCGCTGTTAAAAAAAAGCAACAACATCAAAGAGAACTGGATAACGTATAACACAATATTAAGGGGGGAGGAGGAGGGTCAACTCATATTGATAAGTGTTATGGTTCTAGGGATTGCTTATGCGTAAATTGCCTTCACTCGTGGTGGTCTGGCATAGCTGAACCCTTCTTGACAGAGCAGCCTCTATCTCTTGGCTGCCTCAGTCGCTGGCAGAATCCGTCAGTGGGCGTTTCTTAAACCTTCTCCAGCATAAGAACTCTTTTACTCCCAGTCTCCTCCCTCTCTCCCTACGTGACAACTTTCTACGCAATGTGGGAGCTGGCAAGGGAGTACTGGTTCCTTCTCCGCTTGTCTCTTGCGCAGAGTCTTGGAGCCACCTCTCCGCTTCCTCCATCTCCTCCCCTTCTCCACTGGTGCTACGCTGATTTCCTTCCCCAGCTTGCGGGCTACCCCTCCTTCTGCTGGAAGCTTCTCTGCCATCATCCTGGAGCCTTCTCAGCTCCTCCTCCTCCTCCGATGGCAGTTCCCTGACATCCACCTCCCCCCCAGGATGCCCTCCACCCCCGTCCCGACCCTTTGACCTACCCTCGTCACTATTCTCGGCCGACGATGCGGGGAATCCCCAAAAGGAGCTGTCGTCATCCCCCGATGATTCAAACCCTGCTTCCCACCCACCTCTGCACCTCTCTGTGGGTGGAACCCACCAGTTAGCTTCTTCTTCTTCGGACACCCCCCCTCCCTCCTCCCCGGAGGCCGGGAAGCCGACGAAGTCCTCCTCGTCGTCGGTGGTGCCAAACTCCTCCTCCCAGAACCTCACTGGCGGTTTGGGTTTCCTCGGGAACAGGTAGTGGAACTCTTCCACAAGGTACTCATCCTCGACTGCCTCTGCCGGGACCCACGTGTTCTCTGACTCGGGTTCCCCTTCCCAGGCTACCAAATACTCCACCTGGCGGCCTCGCCACCTGGAATCGAGTATTTCCATAGCTCGCATTTGGTGTTCCCTTTCCTCCACCTGCGGGTGGTTGGTGCTCCTTCCCCTCTGCCCTGGAAACTCCCGCCCCTCCCTGTACAGCGAGAGTAGAGACCTATGGAACACAGGGTGTATTTTCATGCTGTTGGGCAGTTTGAGTTTGAATGCCACCGGCTTCACCTGCTGTGTTACCTCGAAAGGCCCCAGTCTCCTTGGTTGCAATTTTTTGCATCCTCCCTTTAGGGGTAACCCTTTGGTTGACAACCACCCGTATGGTTTCGCCTTCCCTGCGGTGCTTATCGGCTTGCCTTTTGTACACCTCCTTCGCCCGCTCCAAATTCCACCTGAGTTGTTGATGCAAGGCCTCCATTTCTTCCACGAACTGTTCCGCCGCTGGTACACTCCATCCTTCCTCCCCCTCCCTGGGAAGGCCCTGGGGTGGCACCCATAGTTGGCCATGAATGGGCTCATACCCGTGGATACATGCTCGGCGTTGTTATATGCAAACTCCGCCAGCGCCAACTTCTCTACCCTTTCCCCTACGTAGCACCGCAGGTATTGTTGGAGGATCCCGTTTGCTCTTTCTGCCTGCCCGTTGGTTTCTGGGTGTTGTGCCGTCGAGAACCCCACCTCGACCTGCAACAAGCTCATGAGCTTCCTCCAGAACTGGGAAGTAAATTGTTTCCCGCGATCGGAGATGACCCTCGTGGGAGCGCCATGCAGTCTGAAGACATGCTCCACAAACAACTTGGCCGTTTCCTCTGCTGTTACTGCGTGGGAGCAGGCTATGAAATGGCACATCTTGGTCAGGAGATCGACTACCTCCATGACTGCTGTTTTCCCCCTGGACTTGGGCAAATCCGTCATAAAATCAATGGACACCATCTCCCACGGTTTTCCCGGTGTGGGTAAGGGTTCCAGTAACCCAGCCGGAGCCGCCCTCTCTCCCTTGGCCCTTTGACAGCGGTCGCACCCCCGCACATATTCCCGTACGTCTTCCCTTACCCTTGGCCACCAGAAGTCCTGGGTGACCAGCAGCATGGTCTTGTGCTGTCCAAAATGACCCGCCGTGGGGTTGTCATGGAGTTGCTTGAGCACCCTTCCCCTTAGGTTTTCCCCTGGAACATACAGTGCCCCCCTGTAATACAACAACCCTCCCTTTTCTTCAAACCCCCCTGGGTTCTCCCTTCCTTCTCGGAGTTCTCCGATTTTTGTTTGGGCGAACTCGTCATTTCGAGTGAGTTCCCCCAGCTCCCTTTTACCCACCAACGCTCCCCCGCACACCCACCGGTCCTCGGGGATGACATGTCGTATCTCAGGGGGTCCCTCTGTGTCCATGTACTCTGGCTTACGGGAGAGCGCATCTGCTCGTATGTTTTCCTTTCCCGGTATGTACCGAATTTCAAAGGAAAACTTGGAGAATTCCTGCGCCCATCGAATCTGTCTCTGGTTGAGTACTCGCGCTGTCCTCCAGTATTCTACGTTCTTGTGGTCAGTGCAGACCTGAATCTTGTGTTGCGCCCCTATCAATAGATGTCTCCACCGTCGGAACGCCGCATAGATCGCCAGCAGTTCTCGGTCATATACGGTATAGTTCTGCTCCGATTTGCTCAACTTCCTTGAGAAAAATGCACACGGTCTCCACTCCTCTTCGGCCCCTCCCCTTAAGAGAAGGACCGCTCCAATGGCTCGGTCGGACACGTCGGTTTCCAATCTCATGGGCTTTGTCAGGTCCACATGCAGAAGCTGCTCCTCCGAGGCGAATGCCTCCTTCAGCCTTTCAAAGGACCGCTGGGCGCTTTCTGTCCAGACGAATTTCTTCTTGCTGCTGAGGCAATCGGTGATTGGCGCTGTCAGGTGGGCGAAGTTCTTGATGAACTTCCTGTAGAAGTTACTGAACCCCAGGAACCTCTGCACGTCTTTCCGGGTTTTGGGTGCCTTCCACTCTAGCACCGCCTGCACCTTGCTCGGGTCCATGGCCAGCCCCTTGTCCGACAACCGGTACCCCAGAAATTCGACTTCTCTGGCATGGAACTGGCACTTTTCCAGCTTAACCCACAGCTGATGCTTATGCAGTCTCTTTAGCACTTCCCGGACGTCCCTGACATGTTGCTCCTCATTGTCCGAATAGATTAAAACGTCATCCAGGAAAGCCACACAGTTCTTGAACAGCAGGGGACCCAGCACGTGGTGCATAAACGCTTGAAAGCAGGCGGAGCCTGATTGTAATCCAAAAGGCATAACTAAGTACTCAAACGCCCCCAGGGGGGTGAACATGGTGGTTTTCCATTCGTCCCCTTCCCTTATTCTAATCAGATTGTACGCTCCCCGGAGATCCAGTTTGGTAAAAAAATTTCCCCGCCTCACTTGCGTTAAAATGTCATCAATCCTAGGCATGGGGAAGGTCACTGGTTCAGACACCAAGTTTAGGGCCCTATAATCACAAACGAGTCTGGGTTGTTTTGTCTCCTTTTTGTCCACAAAGAACACGGGACTGCCCCCCACCGCCTTTGATTCTCTTATGAACCCTCTCTTCAGATTCTTGTCAATAAACTGCCTCAACTCCTCCATCTCCTTGTCAGACATGGCATACAATTTCCCCGTTGGTAATTGCGCCCCAGGCACCAGGTTGATTTGGCAGTCAAAGGGCCGGTGGGGGGGGGGGGTAGTTTGTCCGCCTCTTTCTCGCTGAATACCTCCCTTAGGTCAGCATATTGTCTTGGCACCTCCCCTTTTGTTCCCACTGCCAGCCCAGCCACCCTGGCCACCGTCATTCGGGGTTTTTCTCCCCCCAAACAGTGCTCCAAGCAGTACGTAGATCCAAAAGTGACTGACTGCTGGTGCCAAGACACTACTGGGTCATGCAGGGCTAGCCAGCTCATTCCCAGTATGATTGGAGGTCCCGCTAGCGTGGCCACATGGAAGGCAATGGTTTCTGTATGCTTGGACACCCTCATTCGCATTGGGGGGGTCTGGTGTGTCACTTCACCTCCCAGAAGCTCCCTCCCATCTATGGTGCTCACTTGCAAGGGAACGTCCAAAGGTAATAAATGGAGTTGGTGCTCTAGGGCAAAATCCCTGCTGAAGAAGTTGCAGGAGCTGCCTGAATCCAGCAACCCTTCCACCTTGACTGGGTACCCGTTTGGGAGTTCTAGTACCACTTCAACGGCTATGGCTGCTCTGGGGGGCTCAGGTTGGGGAACTTTTATTGGTCGTTTGCCTGGCTGCTCTCTTTTTTGCTGGGCAGCCAGGCTCTTCCGTTTCCCGGCATCTGCTCAGGCTCTGGCTGTTCCTCCCCACTGCCAGCAGTTCCAGCCATTCCTGGCCACGCCCTCCTCTGAGGACAGACCCGGGCAAAGTGCCCTGGCTGCTGGCAAAGAAAGCATTTTTTCCCCGCCTTCCAATCTCTCTTCCGACCTTCCCTGGGCTTCAAAATGCTGCTGGCCCTCCCCCCGTCCACTTCCATCGGTTCCCCAGGCTGGGAAAACTCTCCTGGTATGTCAGGAATGCGGTAGTCAAGGCAACGTTCCCCTCCCTTTCCCTCGCGCTTCTCCTGAGCGAGCGTTTCCTGACGAACTCCAATGGCAAGCAGAGCTTTGGTTAGTTGATCCATGTTCTGGGGACGGGGTGCCCTTGACAGTTCGTCCCTGACGCTGCCCGAGAGGCCCTCCTCAAACAGCATTTGAACAGGCTCCGCCTCCAGCGACCACCCCAGACGGTGAATTAACATAGCAAAATGTGACCAATATTCCCGGACTGATTGGTTCCCCTGCTTGCATTTCATCAGCTCTCTCCTAGTCACGCTTTGTGCTATTTCATTTGAATACATAGCATCCATTGCTTGGAAGAACTTCCTGAGATCCTTCAGGGCAGCATTCTGCGTGGCCATAAGGGGCCTAATCCAGTCTCTAGCCCCGCCCTGAAGGTGCCCCACCACGTAAGCGACCATCTCCGAGTCGTCTGCAAAATCAGCATGCTGCAGATCTAGGGCATATTCTATTTCTGTTCTGAACGCATTATAGTCCTGGGGGTCCCCCCAAATTTCTGCACCAACCCAGGTACCTTCCTGGCGATGGGGGTGGGTCTGACCTGTGCATCCTGAGCACGCCTTTCATCCAGCCTCGCCGTTAGGAGAGCTACATGCTGTTCCAAGTCTCAGTTTCTCTCTACCAGACTCTGTCCTCCAGCTGCGCCCTCTGGGGCTCCCGCTCATGGTCACGCTCATGCTGTGTCTCCTCCATGCGGCGCACAAGCAACGTAAGAGACTGACGGATTGCTGTTATGGTTCTAGGGATTGCTTGTGTGTAAATTGCCTTCACTCGTGGTGGTCTGGCATAGCTGAACCCTTCTTGACAGAGCAGCCTCTATCTCGTGGCTGCCTCAGTCGCTGGCAGAATCCGTCAGTGGGCGTTTCTTAAACCTTCTCCAGCATAAGAATAAGTTATGAGAAAATAAAAGATCACTTTTCTAGTTGGCTAGATTACTTCCGGGTGAATGAAGTGTTCAGACAGGATAAGCAGATAGGTTTTGAAAAGGAGCCTTCAAGATTTGAAAGAGAACTACTGAATAGTAAAACCAAAATAATCGCAAAAATGTATAGACTTCTTTTAGACTACGAAGTAATGGATGAGGAGGTTAAGGCTTCAATGATAAAGTGGGCCCAAGATGTGGGCCGTCCAATTATGCTAAAAGATGGGGAAAACTGATGGGATGTAAATTTGAAATTTACAGCCAGCTATAATATAAGAGAGAACATGATGAAAATGGCTCATAGGTGGTACCTCACTCCTTCCAGATGATCAAGAATGTATAAAAATTTGGCGAATGCTTGTTGGAGATGTGGAGGAAATAACGGTGACATGAGCCACATGTGGTGGGCGTATGAAAAGATTAAGATTGGGGGGGGGGGAATATACGATGAATGAAAAAAGATGATGGGGATAACTTTTACGAAAAAAACGGAGGCATTTCTATGAAGTATTTTAGATAAAGAGATCCCAAAAAATCTAAGAGAGGTATTCTTGTATGCAACCGCAGCAGCTCGTATACTTGTGGCCAAGGGATGGAAAGATCACGAGGCTCCAAAAATAACAGATTGGCAAATCAAATTACAGGAATTGGTGGAGACGGCTCAATTGACTAGCAAACTCAGAGGAATCTCAAAGTAAAAATTTGCAGAAAAATGGGATGGTTATACAAGATATGTTCAAAAATACAATAATAGTTTTGACTCCGTGCTAGCATTTGAGTGATAAAGGAACTAAAAGGAGGTGGACAACAATTAAGGATTTATTATGTTTTCAGAATGTATTGGAACATTTATATAGAAAGGATTACTGTTTTGTGTACATTCCATTGCAAGAATGGAAACAGAGCCAGAGCCACAGCCTAAGTCTGAAACAGTCCTTGATAGAGTGCCAGAGCCAGAGCCAGAGCGAGACCCTGAATCAGTGCCAGAACCAAGCCCTCATTCAGAACCAGAGGCTGAGAAAGAGCCAGAACCAGAACCAGAGCAACAGCCACAGCCTGAGTCTGAAACAGCCCTTGATAGAGAGCCAGAATCAGAGAATCAGAGTCAGAACCAGATCTTCGGTAAAGACGTGGTCTGGTCTTAGCGCAACTGCTCCTCCCACCCGCGAGAGATTGGGTGTTCCAATACACCCCCCCGTAGGGAAGCTGCCCCAGCCATTCTGTTTTTATATATATATAAATATTTTATTAGGTTTTACATAAAAAATAAAACAACAAAAAATAAACAAGAACACAAACAAAAAAAGAAATACAATATAACACAAACACAAAACAGCAGAAGGTATCAGAAAAACAAAAACAAAAATAAAAACCGTTTTAACTTCATTATATTCCGTGCATTAACTTATTTCTCCGACCTCCCCAGACCTCCCTTCTCTGTATTCCAGATCATATATTCAGACAACAAATCCCTTCCCTCTGTCTTAATCAGTTTTTGTCTTAATTTTAGTGTCTTAATATAACTTAATTTTCTTATATCTTAAAATATTGGATCTTTTTTAGTTTTTAAACTTTTTACTAATAACCTTTTACATTCAATCGGATGTCATCTAACATTCATTAATCTTATAATATTTCTGTAGGTAATCTTTAAATTTCCTCCAATCTTCTTTCACCGTCTCTTCTCCCTGGTCTCTGATTCTGCCGGTCATTTCAGCCAATTCCATGTAGTCCATTACTTTCATCTGCCATTCTTCCAGAGTGGGTAGTTCTTGTGTCTTCCAATACTGTGCGATGAGTATTCTTGCTGCTGTTGTTGCATACATAAAAAAAGTCCTATCCTTCTTTTGCACCTGTTGGCTGACCATGCCCAGGAGAAAGGCCTCTGGTTTCTTCAGAAAGGTGTATTTAAACACTTTTTTCATTTCATTATAGATCATCTCCCAGAAGGTCTTAATCCTTGGGCATGTCCACCAAAGGTGGAAAAAAGTACCTTCAGCTTCCTTGCATTTCCAACATTTCTTATCAGGCAAATGATAGATTTTTGCTAACCTGACTGGGGTCATGTACCATCTGTATATCATTTTCATTATATTCTCTCTGAGGGGATTACATGCCGTAAATTTCATACCAGTGGTCCATAACCATTCCCAGTCAGCCAGCATTATATTATGACCTACATCCTGTGCCCATTTAATCATTGCAGATTTCACTTCCTCATCCTGTGTATTCCATTTCAGCAGCAAGTTATACATTCTTGACAGAGTCTTAGTTTTGGGTTCTAGCAGTTCTGTTTCTAGTTTGGATTTTTCCACCTGGAAACCAATTTTCCTATCCAGTTTGTAAGCCTCCATTATCTGGTAATAATGAAGCCAATCACGGACTTTACTTTTTAGCTTATCAAAACTCTGCAATTTTAATTTGTCTCCCTCTTGCTCCAAAATCTCCCAATATTTTGGCCAATTGGCCTCCATATTGAGCCTTTTTAGAGCTTTTGCTTCCATTGGTGACAACCACCTTGGGGTTTTATTTTCAAGTAAATCTTTGTACCTAGTCCAAACATTAAACAATGCTTTCCTGACAATGTGATTTTTAAACATTCTGTGCACTTTAACCTTGTCATACCATAGATATGCATGCCAACCAAAAGCATTATTAAATCCTTCCAAGTCCAGAATATCTGTATTTTCAAGAAGTAGCCATTCCTTCAGCCAGCAGAAAGCTGCTGCTTCATAGTAAAGTTTTAAGTCTGGCAGGGCAAAGCCTCCTCTTTCCTTTGCATCTGTTAATATTTTAAATTTTATTCTTGGCTTTTTGCCCTGCCAGACAAATCTAGATATATCTTTCTGCCACTTCTTGAAACAATCAGTTTTGTCAATAATCTGCAATGTCTGGAATAAAAACAACATTATTGGCAATACATTCATCTTTATCGCAGCAATACGGCCTAATAGTGAGAGTTTCAAATTTGACCATATTTCTAAATCCTTCTTTATCTCCGTCCAACATTTGTCATAGTTGTCTTTATATAGGTTCCCATTTTTGGCTGTCATAGTAATTCCCAAATACTTTACTTTTTTAACCACTGTCAACCCTGTCTCATTCTGAAACCTCTCTTTCTCAGTTTCTGTTAAGTTCTTTTCCAAAACCTTTGTTTTAGTTTTATTCAATTTAAAACCTGCCAATCGACCAAACTCCTGAATCAGTTCTAAAACTCTTTTCACACTAGATTCTGGCTCCTGTAGTGTCAAAACTAGGTCATCTGCAAATGCTCTTAGTTTATACTGTTTAGGTCCGACCTGTATCCCTCTAACCAGTTGGTCCTTTCTAATCATGTTCAGCAACACCTCCAGGACTGAGGTTCAAAAGGACCTCCAGGACCGATATAAAGAGCAATGGGGAAATTGGGCAACCTTGTCGTGTTCCTTTTTCTATTCTGAACTCCTCTGTCACAACATTGTTAACAATTAGTCTAGCTTTTTGTTCAGAATAGATTGCACCTATACCATTTTCAAATTCTTGGCCTACCCCCATTCCTTGGAGATTCTTCTTCATAAAACTCCAAGAAATATTGTCGAAGGCTTTCTCCGCGTCCACAAAGATTAAAACTGCTTTGTGTTTATATTTTCCTGTAAAAGTTCCAAAATGTCTATTACATTCCTCACATTATCAGATAAATGTCTACCCGGGAGAAAGCCTGCTTGGTCCTTGTGAATCTCCTCTACTAAAACTTTCTTTAATCTTCTAGCCAAAATGTCTGCAAAAATTTTGTAATCCACATTAAGCAATGATATAGGGCGGTAGTTCCTCAATTGGTGCTTTTCAGATTCTGTCTTTGGTATAAGTGTAACAAAAGCTTCTTTCCACGTTTCAGGTGCCTTTCCCCCCTGTAGTATGTCGTTACAGACTTATTTCAAGGGCTGAATCAGCCAATCTTTCAAAACTTTAGAATATCTAGAAGTCAATCCATCAGGTCCCGGAGATTTGCCCAATTGCATATTTTGAATGGCACTTTCCACCTCATGTTCTGTTATTTTGCAACTCAGTTTGGATTTGTTTTCTTGAGATATTTTCTGCAGCCCATTTACTTTCACAAATTCCTCTATATCCGACTCCTTCTGTGGTTGTTGAGAGTATAGCTGTTTAAAGTATCTTTGAAAAGCACTTCTAATTTCAACTGGATTCTGTATAATTCTTCCTTCCACTTCCAAATTTGTAATTGTATTTAATTTCTGTCTCTTCCTCATTTGCCATGCCAGTAATTTCCCACATTTGTTTGCTGACTCAAAAGTTTTCTGTCTCATTTGTCTAATCTTCCATTCAATCTCTTGATTTATCATTTGCATATATTGAACTCGATGCAGTTTTATTTCTCTTAAAATTTCCTGTGATTTTGGTTTTACTCTCAATCTCTTTTCACCTTCTTTGATCTTTTCCAAAATCTTATCTCTCTTTTCCTGTTGTAGTCTCTTCTTAAGTGCATTCTGTTGTATCAGAAATCCTCTCATAACAGCCTTACTTGTGTCCCAAACTGTTCTTTTCTCCACTGTAGTATTCAAATTTATCTCAAAATAGTCTTTCAATGTTTTTTGGGCCTTATTGATTAATTCCTCATCCCTAAACAAAGTGTCATTCATCCTCCATCTAAAGGAGCCAGCTGGTAGTAAGTTCATCACCATCTTTACTGCATTATGGTCGGAGCAAGTCTTTGGACAGATTTCCACTTTTTTTTGTCTTCGGTGCCAGTCCTCTAGTGATCCAAATTTGGTCAATTCGTGTCCAAGTCATTTTGGCTTCAGAAAAGAAGGTTCCCTCTCTTCCTAAGGGATTTTTAGTTCTCCAAATGTCTACCAAGTCCAAATTATCTGTCAGTTCAAAAAAAGTTTTCGGTAGTCTCCCGTCTTTGGTGACTACCTGCCGTTGTGCCTTGTCCATATTTGTAGAAACTACTCCATTCATATCACCCATCAAAATCACATTGTACTCCAAGTAATCTGTCAATGTCTCATGCAACTTTTTAAAAAATTCAGATTTTCCTTCATTCGGTGCATATACACCTACTATCAAATATTTCTGTCCATGATACTGAATTTCAATTGCCAAATATCTTCCTTGTTCATCTTTGAAAATAAACTTTGGTAATAGGCTCTCTTTAGCATAGATTACAACTCCTCTTTTTTCAACCTTGTCCGATGAGACAAATTCTTGACCCAATCTTTTATTAATTAGGATTTTCCTGTGGAGCCTAGTCCCATGGGTTTCCTGTAAACAAATCAAGTCCAATTGTTCTTTTTTTAATATGTGAATGATAGATTTCCTCTTTCTAACCGAGTTCAAACCGTTACAGTTCCAACTTAATAGTTGCAGAGACATGATGCGTTTATTCCGTTATATTCCTCCAGATGCTCCCAAAATCTCCTCTTTATCTTCCGATCCTGGTGGTGTCTTCTTGTCCAAGTTCAATATTGCTTTTGCAACGTCTTTCCTTCTCCTCTCTAATGAGTCCGACGGGTCTTGTCCTTTTAAGGTTTCTTTCTGTAGATCCTCCTCGTAGTCTTCCAAAAATTTGTCTTTGTCTTCCACTGATCTTATTTTTATCTTTCTTCCTTTGATGCTGAAAGAAAGTCCTTCAGGGAATTCCCACCTGAAGATGATGTTGTTCTTTCTCAGCTGAGTGACCAGATCTCTGTAGTTGGACCTGAGGGCCAGAAGATGTTTCGGGATGTCTTTGAAAATTTCAACTCTTGATTCGTTTATTTCCAACGGTTTTTGGAAGTCCCAAAATCTTGTCCCTTTCCTCTTTGGATCTGAACGTAATCAAACAGTCTCTTATTTTTATTCTTCTACTTGTTTTGCCAAGTCGAAAAGCACTTACTATTTTAAATTCTTCTTTTTCCAGATCCAATTCCCAAAAGTTTGCAAATTCTTGTGTAAGAAGATCATTTAAGCCCTCTTTCTCAATTTCCGGCACTCCTCTGATTCTCAGATTGGTTTGTTTGTCTTTCAGTTCGATCATAGAGAATCTTGCTCTATGGTCCTCAAGTTGCCTGTTAATCGGTGGTATCCTTTCCTCTGTTGCAGCCACAGCCTCCCTTGCTTCTTCTGCTATCTTCCTTGTCTTGGCAGATTCCTCCAGCAGTTGTTGAATTGAATCTGTATTTTGCTTAATACTTACAGTATTCTGATCTATTTTAGATGATGCTTCTGCTGTTAGGATATTTCCGTTCCACCTTAAAAGGGAGCAGGATGTTTGTGTCACAGCCTGCGTATTTCCTGTCTCACAGGATGTTTCTGTTGTGTCTTTGCTTTCGATTCTCACTCACTGCCAGACATCTCTAGCAGGCAGTCATGGTTTTTCTTTGTTCTGATCAACGCTGAATAAACTTCTATATAATGCTCTCCTGGGTGCAACTTTTGCTGTGTGAACTCTGCTGATAGAGTGTGCAAGAGCTCTAGAATGTGGAAAGCTATTTCTGGAGCTCCTGTCGCTAATTGCTGATACTGCGTGTCTACGGGAGATCAATGGACATCTGGAGAGCACATGGAGGTCAAGATGGACTTTGTCTCCCTGGCAGTATCCCAACAACAGGTTATGGGCCCAGTTAAACAGCACTTACAGGAGAGTAAGACTGCGATAGACTGCTGAGGTATGTGGGGAAAGCGAAAGAAAGGCTTTTCGTTGCCGCGGCAGAGTGCCTTTGATGTCCGGCTGGCTTAATTGGCCTGGGAGTCAAGCCAAAGGCTTCGTGATTTATGGGCAGCCAAGATAAGAAGCCTCTGAAGTTGAAAAGGGCTCCCGGCTAAAGTGAAAAGCTGGAATGGAGTTTTTCCAAGCTTCTCAAACAGCTTCTGAAGCTGCTGAGTGCCCAAAGCTAAATCGGCAAAATTATGAGGCCTGGGCGGTGTGGTGTGAGAGTTTGCTACGACAGTTTGGAGTGTGGCATACTGTGAGTGAAGCCCCTCCAATTCCTCTGACAGAGAGATGGAAGACCCAAGATTCAAGGGCCATTGACATAATAGTCCTGTCCGTCTCTCTGGAGGAAATTGCCACGCTGGCTGGCAACACCACTGCTCGTGGGATGTGGAATGCTTTGAAGCTGGCCCATCTGCCAGTCATCCCAGCCCAGAGTTTGACTGCATCGGAGGTCCTGGCTGTTTCCCGGAATGCAAGTGAATGCAGGGATGCCGAGGGCACCGGTTGCAAGCTGCAGGGGGAGCTGACTGTGATGTCATCCCAGACAGCATTCCAGCCTCCAGGGGGAGCCAAGGAGTCGGCAGCTGAGAGCTCTGTTTCTCGTGGGAACCAAGGACATCGCCTTTGCAGAGGCCGGAAGGCCAGAGGTAAACAAAGGAAAAAGCCAGCAGATGGCCAGAAGCAGAAGGGGGGTGGAGAGCCCACGCCAGTGGAAAACAAGGCTTTGTTTTCTGGCACTGCTTCACCAAAGGCTAAAGGCAAGTCTGATGGCCAGGAGCAGGGGGGCAAGCAGTTTAAGCCCACGCCGGTGGAAAACAAGGTTTTGCTTGCCAGAAAAGCTGCTCCAAAGGCCCAGCCCAGATTTGTTGTTGATTCTGTTGCGACCCGCCATCTCACAAAAGATAAGCATCTGTTTATCTCCTTCAAACCTCAAGATGGTGAGGTCCACCTGGCTGACGGAAGGACGTTGCAGATCGCAGGAGAAGGGACTGTGAAACTTGCAAGTCTGTGCACGACCATCAAAAATGTACTTTATGTTCCCGGTGCTGTGAACAATTTGCTCAATGTCCCACAGCTGATTGGGCGTGGTTTTGAGGTTTCCTTCAAGAGGAACGTCTGTGTCATCAGGAAAGGCAAAGAGGACAGTTTGCATGCAAAGTTTATGGATGGCTTGTTCTGTATAACTTATGAGGACAATGCTGTTGCTGTGTCTAATGTTGATTCTTGTTGTGTTGCACAAACTAACAAAGTTCTTCATGCAGGATGTGTTCACGAAGCACGCAGAAGATTTTGTCACATGTCTTGGCAGGCGCTGGCCAAGATGCCTGGACTGGTTGAGTGTTTGAACATTAAACCCTGTAGGTTTCACATGAAATGTGTATCTTGTGCAGAGAACAAGGTGAAGGTTGCTCCAAAAGGCAAGGAGTCTAGCAGGCAGGCTTCCAAACCCTACCAGCTTGTTCACACAGACCTGGTTGGTCCTCTTGCGCCCTCTTTGGGTGGAGCAAGGTACTTCATGGTTCTAATTGATTCCTTTTCCAGGTACATTCATGTGTTTATGCTCGAGCAGAAATCGCAAGCATTTCCTAGGTTCAAGGCATTCTGTGCTTGGTTGGAGAATGTTCATAGTAAACACATCGACTGTCTGTTTACTGATCGAGGCGGGGAATTCACTTCTCAGCAGTTTGAAGCTTTTCTGACTGAGAAGGGAATCCAGCATGACTTGTCAACGCCTAGATCTCCATGGATGAATGGGCTTGCGGAGCGAGCAAATCAAACGTTGCTGCGAGGACTGAAAACAATGTTGCATGATGCACTCCCACAGAGTGTTGCTATCCCTCCTTTCTGGGGATTTCTGTTTTTGGCTGCAGACTGCTACGGACACTCAACGGAGTATAAATCAATTTAACAACGGCTAAGGGTACTTCTGCTGACTCATGCACTCCAACATTTTCTTAGTCCGACATTTTCCTGTCTGAGGAACGGAAGTGAATTGCATAAGTCTGCCATAGACTTACACAGATTGAGAAGGGGGTTGAAAGTCGCAAAGAGGGAGCAACTCAAAC
This sequence comes from Podarcis tiliguerta, assembly GCF_965153285.1. Taxonomy (NCBI): domain Eukaryota; kingdom Metazoa; phylum Chordata; class Lepidosauria; order Squamata; family Lacertidae; genus Podarcis; species Podarcis tiliguerta. The sequence goes on from NC_139552.1 coordinate 5,332,385, forward strand.
AGTGACATCAGCTGGTGAAAAAAAATCTTTGCACTCTTTTGAAAAAGACGTTCCTCTAATAAGACTTCTAAGAACAATTACAGGGATTTTTACAAGATCTGCAACTAGTGAAGATCTCAAAGCGCTGCATCATAATCTGCTGAAAGAGACAAGGTTTCATAAATTTTTATAGACCCTATACTTCATTACTGGAATAGCATTCCTGTTGCCTCTGGAAGAGTAACATCTAGAGAGAGCTTAATAGCAAATAATATTATTGCATTGTACATTATTAATTGAAAATACTCCCCAGCTCTTTTCTAATTATTTACATATACTTTTACATATACTTTTCATATTTTCTTTCACCTCTTTATTTATCTACAAATTATAAATTGCACTATTATTATTACTTTCTCTTGCTTTATTTTTTTCTTACCCTCCCATCTTTTCTTTGTTTTCTTTACCTTGCTTCTTTCTTTTGTAATTTTCTTTTTGGGGTTTTTTTCTTTTTCTTTTTGTTTGTTTTGTCTCTCTGTTTCAATTTTGTTGTTTTTCTGGTTGTGTTTTTTGTGTGGTTTTCGACTTGTGCGGTTTTGTTTTGTGTGGTTTTTTTTGTTTCTGGTTTTTTGTTTGTTTGTTTGCTTTGCCTTTTGCTATCTATTGGTAGCTAATGCAGCTGATATTTGCATCAGATGTCATTAGCTTTGTTGCAAGGTGCTGATTAACTGAACCGCTAACCTGCTTAAAGATCTATATATATGATCTATCACCCCGAATGAGTAAGTGAAGCAAGGATTGCAATCATTTATTATATTTTTTTATTTGATCTGATGAATTTGTGATATTGCTGTATTGATGCTTGGCTGTAACTAATTAGATAATTGTTCAAAATCAATTTAAAATTTATTTAGTGAAATTGGTGAATATAAAGAATTAGTGGATACATAGGCCGGAGATTATCATCAGACTGGTAAAATTGTCGTGATTGTATTAAGAAAGACTGAATTTAATTAACATTCATTAACTATCACATTGAAAATATTGTCACGATTGTATTAAGAAAGATTGAATTTAATTGATATCCAAGCTGTAAGACAGAAAGCAAGAGAACAAATTACCTAGTGAGCTAATTGAATTTCTTAGTGATGTATGGTAAAAAAACAACTGTGTCACGTTCTGCGGCAGTTTCAGCTTCACAAACCAGGAGAACTTCTGTAAGCGACATGGATCAACAATTAGATAGGAGAGAATTAATTTTAAGTTTGAAGAAAGATATCCAAGATTTAAAAAATAATGTAAATGAAAAGGCAAAAGCAACAGAAGAAAAACTTATTTCAATGGGAGTTAAAATAGATGAAAATGTGAAAATAGCAGCTGAGTTATCAGCTCAGGTCAACAATTTAGTACAAAAAAATTCAGAACTGACGAAAATAGTGCTAGACCTTAAAAGTAAAACACAGAACCTAGAGGAAGCTCAGAAAAAACTACAAAATGAAAATAGAGAGTTGAAAAGGGAATGCTATAAGATAAGAAAAGAAACAGCAGATCTGAAAGCGCAGCAGGATTCAACTTTGGACTCTATTGCGATGTTGCAAATGCAGAGAAGGGAGAATACCCTAAGATTCAGAGGACTAACAGAGGACGCAGAGGAAATAATTGAGAAAAAAATCTCAAAAGAGCTAGCAGCTTGGTTAGACCTAGAAGAAGCAGAAGTAGCACAAAAAATAGAAAAAGCATTCAGAGTCAAATCTAATGTAGCAAAAGCAAATAACTGGCCGGCGGACTGTTTAGTCTCTTTTAATTCTTTGGATTTCAGAAATAGAATTTTACAAGCTAGTAACAAGAAGACATCCCAATCGGAAGGAAATGATATTATTGTCCACAAGATTATCCCAAATCGGTTGATAAAAAAGAGAGAAGCTTACAGACTTCTGGCCGAGGCACTAAAGGCAAAGGCAGTGGACTATAGGTGGGAGTACCCTGAAGGCATCTCCTTTTTCTTTAAAGGGAAACGTAGAAAGTGCTTGTCGGCACTAGATGCGGACAAATTCTGGAGAAAGTATCGGAAAGAGCTCGGAGGAAAAAAGGCAATTGTTGGGAGAATCAGAGGAAATTGAACAAACAGTTGAGAGTTAGGAGACAGATCTAAGAAGAGAATTTATTAAACGTAGACTGAGACCTTGAATGTGTAATTTTTTTATTTTTATTTTTTTAAACCCGTTGACGTATCATAAGAAATAAAGTACGGATTATAAATTTATTACTTGGAACGTAAATGGTCTAAATGAAAAATCAAAAAGGAACAAGGTGGAACATATTCTGGTTAAGCAAAAATATGATTTAATCTGTCTGCAAGAAACCCATGTAGCGGAAAAACATAAAAGAGTATTAATAAATAAAAGATTGGGGCTTGAGTTTATTACACCAAGTAAAGAAAAAAAGAGAGAGGTGGTAATCTATGTAAAACCTCAGCTGGAGCCAAAACTGCTTTACAATGATGAAAAAGGTCGAACAGTGATTATAGAGGTTAAGATCAATAATGCAAAAGTGATAGTTATTGGAATTTATGCACCAAATGAAGGAAAATCCGAATTCTATCAATTCCTGGAAGAAAAAGTCATAGAATATTTAGGGGGGGAAATATATTATTAGGAGATTTTAATGGAGTAGTCAATCCAAGCATGGACAGAACAATAAAGAAGAAAGAAAAGAGGCAGAACAAACTCCCAACTACATTTTTCCAATTAATAGAACTCCTGAATTTGTTTGACGCTTGGAGGTTTAAGAATCCAACAGAGAAAGAATTTACACATTATTCAGAGCCACATAAATCGGTGGGACGAATCGACGTGATCTGGACAACAAAGGATTTATTAAATAATATTACAAAAGCAGAAATTCATCCAAGGACAATTTCAGATCACAGCGCGGTCTGGGTTAACTTTAAAGGAAAAGAAGAAAAGGTTAAAAGGTGGCAACTTAATGAGAGTATGTTAAACGATGAAAAAACTGTACAAAAGGCCAAGCAAATCTTAGAATAATATTTTAAGTTCAACTTAAATCAAGGAGTAGATCTAGAGACGGTTTGGGATGCGGGTAAAGCCGCCATAAGAGGCTTCTTTATCCAACAAAACGCATTCCAAAGGAAAATAAAGGAGAAGAAGAAAATGGAGATATGGGAGGAAATTAGAAAAAAGGAAAGGATCCTTTTTCCAAAAACCAGATGATGAACTAATTAAGCAAAGTATAAAAATTTTACAGACGCAATTCTACATGATAATAAATGAAGAGATAGAATGGAAGATAAAATGGTTGAGACATAGAAACTTTGAGTTTGCAAATAAGCCTGGCAAACTTTGGCCTGGCAATTAAAGAAGAAAAAGGAAGATAGAATTATCAGTAAAATTAAAATTGAAGACAAATGGATTCAAGAACTGAAGGAAATTAGTAAAAACTTTGCTAGTTTTTTCAGAAAACTATATAAAGAAGGTCCAGAGACTCTAGAAAAAATAATTGATTATTTGGGCAAAAATAAACTACCAATAAAACCTAAGGAAAAAGCTGAAATTTTGAACTCACCAATAACAGCTATGGAGGTGCAACAAGCTATACAGAGATCAAAATTAGGAAAGACACCGGGCCCAGATGGTCTCCCAGCTAATTACTATAAAAAGTTAGAACAAGTATTATTTCTTCCCATGAAAGACCTAATGAATAATATTTTGGCAAATGGAAAGCTACCGAAAACCTGGAAGGATAGCTTTATTACTCTTATCCACAAACAGGGAACAGATGCCTCAAAAATAGCCAATTACAGACCCATTGCACTGTTAAATAACGATTACAAGATATTCGCAGACATTCTTGCAAATAGATTAAAAATGGTGCTGAAAGAGATAATTCATAAAGATCAAACTGGATTTCTTCCCGGACGATTTATGCAATCCAATATTAGATGTGTGATTAATGTATTAGAATATTTGGATATTAAAACTGACAAACCAGCAGCTATTATGTTGGTGGACGCTGAAAAAGCTTTTGATAATGTGTCCTGGAAGTTTATGAAAAAATTAATGGAAGAAATCGGACTGGGAGAAAATATTTGTAAAGGAATAAGTGCCATCTATACAGAACAATATGCAAAACTGATAATCAACGGAAGAATTACTGAGGAGTGCAAAATAAACAAGGGAACCAGACAGGGCTGCCCACTGTCACCACTGATATTTATCTTGGTGATGGAAGTCTTGAACAATCAGATAAGAAAGGATCAGCTTGTTAAAGGCATCACTCTGGGAAACAAAACATATAAAATTAAAGCCTTTGCGGACGATTTACTTCTTATGACTGAAAACCCTAAAGAAAGTCTGGAAGGAGTGCTGGAATTGATTAAAGAATTTGGAGAAGTGACAGGCTTTAAGCTGAATATAACAAAAACAAAAATGCTTGTTAAAAATGTAACCACAGAAGAAAAGGACGATTTAGAAAAAAGATTGGGCCTGAAAATCTCCTCAAAAGCGAAATACCTGGGTATTTGGATCACCCCCAAGAACATAAATTTATTTCAGGATAATTACACCAAAACTTGGTTAGAGATTAGAAAAAACTTTGTAACCTGGAGTAAACTAAAATTAACATTTCTGGGTAGGATTTCCATTATAAAGATGAATGTGCTTCCAAAATTAATCTTTTTATTTCAAATGATTCCAATACTGGGCGAAGCAGGTTGTCTCAAGATATGGCAAAGAGAAATTTCCAAATTCCTGTGGGAAGGGAAGAAACCTAGGATTAAACACCTGATCTTAATAGACATAAAAGAGAGAGAAGGCTTTTCCCTACCCAACCTAAAACTTTACTACGAGGCAGCCTGCTTCACCTGGCTAAAAGATTGGTGCACGTTGCAGGACTCGGACCTCCTGGACCTGGAAGGTTTTGACAACCGTTGGGGATGGCACGCCTACCTAATATATGGAAAAGCGAAAATTCATAAAAACTTTACCAACCATATAATAAGAAAGTCACTCTTTACTGTATGGGAAAAATATAAAGACCTGATGGAGCCTAAAGTCCCGTGGTGGACTTCTCCAGTAGAAGCCATAGCAGTAAAACGGAAAAATACTCAGGAAAGCTGGCCAACATATAAAATACTTCTAAAAAATGAAGATAACCAAATAAAATTAAAAAACTTTGAGGAAATAAGAGACCACATTTCAGACTGGTTCCAATACGATCAGTTATTTGAAAAATTTAAATCTGACAAACAAAAGGGGTTCTCCACAGAAATTTCCCGATTCGAATCTGATCTTGTAAATTCTAAAAGAAAAACTCTTTCCAAAACTTTCCGACTTGACCGACAGTCAAGGAAGAGGAGGTAACAGTGGCAATGGTGAGGTGGTCCCAGGATTTTGGCCACTCAATAACCATGGCCCAATGGGAAAATTTATGGAAGAGCAATTGGAAATTCACAAATTGTTACACGATTAGAGAGAACTTTCAAAAAATGCAGCATCGATGGTATCTTTTTTCTTTCTTTTAACTAGTAACTAGACTTTATTTGCGCAGCCGACGGGCCATAGCATCGAAGGACAAACACCAACAGAAATACATTACAGATATAGTTACCATAAAATCTTGTGACCTATTAAAACCCTAGGTAAATTAATAATCTCAGTACATTAAAACTTGGCAGAAGTAATAAAATAATAATAATAAAACATAATGATAATAATAATAAAAACCTAGGCGAGGAATCCGGGTGACGACACTGATGTCATTCAGATAACAGCTCTCAGTCTCATTGCTCTCTCGATAAATTTGGCAACCTTCTCTGTTGTCGAGCTGTTCTGGTCGGCTAGAAGTGAGAACAATTTGGCTTCGCAAGAGCGGCCCGGGATGGCAGATAGGAGCGGCGTAATGGTCTCGTCCCTGAGATCTTTATATAGGGAGCAAGACAAGAGAACGTGTGACACCGTCTCTACATAGCCAGCTCCACAGGGGCAGAGCCGGTTCTCAAATGGAATTTTTTGATATCTACCTTCAAGAACAGCTGAGGGTAACATATTTAGTCTGGCCAGTGTAAAGGCCCGCCTAAGTTTTGGAATGGTTAAGGTAGACAAATAAGGTGCCCGAAAATCAAAATGGGAGGGGGACAGATAAGCGTACCAAGCACTAAATTTCTTAATGTAGGCCAGATTATTCTGCTGCTCAATATCCTTCATGCGCTGATCAATAATGGTTTTTGCCTTGGGGAGACCCATTTTCAGAAGATGCTGTGCTTGTAGGCCACATGTAAGTAGTTTTTGATGCACTACTTTGGACCACCGACTTCTATGAGCATCTCGTGCTACTAGAGGTAGTAGTCCAGATGGGTTTAAATTTAAACAAAGCCAATAGTTGAATGTTCTTAACCAGGTCCAGGTCTCGACAGAGAGGAGGCCAGTCTCCAGCCGTAGGGCCGCATTTGGTACGCATGATGGAACGGCTAGAATCTGTCTTAAGAATTTAGACTGGACCGTTTCAAGTGTGCGGCAATGATTTCCCGTCCAGATTTGGGCCCCGTAGAGTAATTGTGCCAAGGGTTTTGCTTGAAAGACCTCCAGAGCTGCTGGGATATGTCTGCCCCCCTTCGTAAAGTAAAAGCGAGACAGTATTTTGGCGCTTTGAGATGCTTTTTCCCTAGCATATTTATGATGGGCCTCCCAGGCCCCTGTTGACTGGAAAACTACTCCGAGGTATTTGAAAATTTTGACCTGTTCTATTGGCTGATTGTCCATCTCCCATCTGTGATGTCTGTGTCTCCTAGCGAAGACCATGACTTTAGTTTTTTGGTGATTAACCACCAATTGATCTCTCCTGCAGTAAGCTGAGAATTCTCTTAGTAGCCTTTTGAGGCCTACTTTAGTTCGTGATAAGAGAACCGTGTCATCCACATAGAGGAGCGCTGAAATTGATTTTTCGGCCAGTTTGGGGGCATGAAACTCCGGGGATGTTAGGTGTTTGACCATGTCATTTATATATAAGTTAAATAAGGCTGGGGCTAAAATGCAACCCTGCTTGACTCCTTTGGTGGCTCGTACAGGGCCGATTAGTTGCCCATTTACTGAGGCTCTTACATATAACTTGGAGTCTTTATATAGGCTTTTTATCAAGAATAGTAATCTTTTGTCAATGTGTGTAGCATTGAGTTTAGCCCAAAGTTTGACTCGTGAAATCGAGTCAAAGGCCGCCTTCAGGTCAATAAATGCTGCGTATAGAATCCCACGTGTTTTATTGACATATTTGTCAATGAGATGTGCTAATACGAAGCAATGATCTATTGTTGTTCTGCCCTGTCTGAAGCCGGCTTGCTCCTCTGCCAGAACTGCCTCAGTTTCCATCCAGTCAATTAGTTTGATGTGGAGATGTTTGGCGTACAATTTGCTGGGGATAGGGAGGAGGCTAATGGGTCTATAGCTCGCTGGGTCTGCCATAGGACCCTTTTTATAGATTGGGATGATTACTGCCTCTGTCCAGCAACCAGGGATTATGCCTGTTGAATCGATGTATGTAAATATTGACGCCATTATAGGAGCCCACCAACTGGTATTGTTCTTCATGAGCTCTGCTGGAATGTAGTCTATGCCCGGGGCTTTGTTGTTTTTCAGTAGGGCAATTAGTTTCCCCGCCTCCTCTGTGGAGACAGGAGGCCAATATGGTAAGTTCTCGGAGTAGGCACTTGGATCGTTGTGCTGAGCTTTGTCGTCATAGAAGAGGGTTTGGAAATATTTCGTCCACTCCTGGGGTTCTACAATACATGTGGGACCAATCCGCTCTTGGCCCAGGAGCCCCCTAATGGTACGCCAGAAGGATGTTGAGTCTTTGTCATTCGAGGCCTTCACTAATCTACACCAGGCCAATCTCTCAGCTTTTTGTTTTTTTACCTTTAATAGCTGTTTGTAATTTTGTCTTAAATAGATGTAGGCCATAAATAGCAAGGGTGCTCCAATGTTTCTGTAATTCCGATAGGTTGATCTCAGACGTTTCGTTGCTTGTCTACACTCCAAATCAAACCAACTCTCTTGATCCTTTGCCCGCTTTGTAACAGAATTAAGTATCTCAGTTGTTAGGAAGGTCTTTAGTCTTGCTAATAACTCGTTGAACGAGTCCATGGCCTTTCCCCCGGTATTAGCTAATACAATGGCTGAGTAGATGGTCTTCACGTCTTCCGAATGGAGGAGGTGAGTTAGCTCTGTATTGAGCATGGGGGACCATTTAATGCTTCTGGGGGCCAATGATCCCAGGTTAACGATGGGGGTGTGGTAAAGGTTAGCCGTGGGTTTGTTAAACGATGGGCCATTGAGCGCTAAAGTTAGTGGGAGGTGGTCGCTTTCGGTGTTATGTCCCACTTGAAACTTCGACACGGAGTTATAGGCGAATCTTGATATCAGAATATAGTCTATCACACTTCCTCCCATCTTTGAAAAATGGGTATACTCCCCTGGGCGATCCTCTTCCCTACTACCGTTTAATATCATCAGCTCCCTTCTTTTTGCGACCTGGGCTAGACATAGCCCCGAGAAATTACATTTATTATCTTTAGAAAGTCGTGATATTTTAATCTGTGATATTTTAGTGTATTTTTGGTTTCTATGGAAGCCGCCCAGAGTGGCTGGGGAAACCCAGCCAGATGGGCGGGGTACAAATAATAAATTCTTCTTCTTCTTCTTCTTCTTCTTCTTCTTCTTCTTCTTCTTCTTCTTCTTCTTCTTCTTCTTCTTCGGTTGGGCTTTCGGGGTCCTGAATCTGATTATATTGGCTGTAAAGATTGTTATCATCAGTTCCCATACGGGCGTTGAAATCCCCTCCGATTATGATCGGTGCAGAAGGGTGAGAAGATTCTATGGACTCTAAGAATGAATCTAACTCTGCCCAGTTAGCTTTCACTATAGATTTTTTTTGGCAGGGGGGGCAGATAGATGGTATCTAACACCATGGAAACTTTAAAAAATGTATAGAAATGTATCAAGTAATTGTTGGAGATGCAGAGACTCAGGAACATTCTTCCATATGTGGTGGATATGTAGGAAAATACAGGTATTCTGGGAGAGTATGCATGCAGAACTGCAAAAAATGCTAAAGATCTCTTTCAATAAAAAACCAGAGGCCTACCTCCTGGGAATAACAGATTTGGATATTCCAGAAAAGAGGAAGGGTATCTTTTTATATGCCACGGCGGCAGCAAGAGTTTTGATTGCAGCAAAATGGAAGAGTAATGAAATCCCCTCAATTCAAGATTGGATCCAAAAGCTGACAGAATATGCTGAATTAGATGGTTTATCAGAAAAAATAAAGAATAAATAAATACAGGAATTTGTTTCTAAATGGGAGGTTTTCAAAGAATATCTGAAAAATAAATATAGTAGTTTAAATTCTGTTGCAGCATTCGAGGAACTTCAGTAATAGTTGTAAGGTAGATATAAGAAATTAGATTTAATGAGAATAAGTTTAATTATAAAAAAAATGTGTATTGGCAATAAGTAATATAAATTTGAAGTATGGAATAGATGGGAGGTTGGGTCTTTAGTGTTAAGACCAATAGATGTTTTATTGTTTGTTAAGAATATTATGTGTCTATGGTTATTTTTGTAATTTGTGTATAATTTGGTATTTGTGTTTTTTGTTTGTTTGTTTTTCTTGTTGTATAAATAAAAAACTTTAAATAAATAAGAAAGAAAAAAAAGAAGATCTGGTTCTGACTGATTCAGGGTCTCATGATGGCTCTTCCTCTGCCTCTGTTGCAGGCTCAGGCTCTGGCCCAGCTATGTTTCTGGCTCTGGCTTCTTCTCTTTTTTAGGCTCTGTTTCAATCTTTGGCTCAGGCACTTATTCTAGCTCTATTTCAGGCTCAGCCTGTGTGTCAGGCTTTGTTTCTGTTTCACGCTGTTTCTCTGTTTCATGCTACGTAGATGTCAAATTGAGCTCCTCTGAGGAAAAGAGGGGATATAAATGCACTTAATGAATGAATGAATAACATCCGACCAGGGTGTCGTGTTGGAATGTGTGCCCCTCCTTCTCTTTTGTTCCCTTTTTCGTGTGCCCATTTGCTCCACGCAGAATAATAGAAGAACATAAGAACGTGGGGCAGTTGCCTTTTGCCAAGTCAGAGACTCCTGGTCTATAGAGCTCCGAATTGTCTACACTGACTGGCAGCATCTCCTCATGAGTCTTCTCCCAGCCCTGCTTGCTGGAGACATCCCTGGGGACTAAGCCTGGGACCTTCTGAACTATAGCCCTTCTCCGCCCCTCACGGCGACCCCTGGTGGATAAAGCCACGTGAAGGCCAGTCGCAAGGCATCACAGGGTATGGGCACTCTGCATGCACTCAAAGGCACTGCAATGGTATTTCTAGAGAGTGTTGCAATGGGATTCAATCGGGAAGGGAGAACCCTGTACCTCTGCCACTTTAAGCTCCTTGGAGAATGAGGTGGGATATAAATGCAAACAAATATTTTGGACTACAGCTCCCATCAACCACCATCAGCTGGAGCTGAGGGGAATTGTAGCTTAGAAACCTCCGGGATGAGGTCCAAGGTTTCATCACACCAAGGCACAGAACAGAAGAATCTGGCGGACACTGGTGTCCATCTAACCCACTGGTATTGTCTGCTGTGCTGGCAGCATCTCTCTGGCCAAGCGTCCTTTTAAGGGGGGGGGCATGCCAGGGATTGAACCTGGAGCCTTTGGCATGCAAAGTGGGGGCACTTCACCACCGAGCAGATCTCTCCCCCCCCCCCATGGTGCCTGCTGTCAGAAGGGGCTCCGGCCAGCCAGATTCTGCACAATGGGCATGCCCAAGGGACTCCAGTGAGGCCCGCATCCCAGTCCACTGCTTGGCTGGACACTCAGTACTGCTCAGGATAGGAGGCTATTTCCTTGAAATGGTAGAAGAAGCTGAGCACCCGATTGAACAAAAAATAAATAAACAATGTATTATGTAATATGCATAGCATGTATACAGGAAAAATAGAGCTTGCAAATTTTCTAATACACATGGGTCATCACTTCTTATTGCTGAGAATAAATTGAGGATCTTTGGGACTTCCAGTCAATCGTGGAACTGAGCACAAGCAGGATTCAGCTCCCCGGAGAGAATCCGGCTTTTCGGAGGAAAAGGGGGGGTTGGAAGGGCGCCGCAGCCCCCCAAAACCCCCAGGAGGAAGATCCAGGGGTCAGGTTCCCAGCACAGCTGAGAAGCGGTCTATCCGCCGTCAGGAAAGCTCCTTATAGGAGCAGAAAGAACGGCGAGATAGAGACGCCGGCGCGGGATGCCATTTTCTATCCTCGAAAAGCACAGCCTCGAGCTTTCCAGGTATAGCGATTGATTCTAAAACAACAAAAATCTGGATCTATTTAGTGGATAGAGCGTTAAATTAAAAAATTATCAATTCGGAAGCAGCGGGGTGGTAAAAAGGAGGTCAGCCCCGACTGGGATCTATCATTATATGCAGGAAGTACCTACGGAACAGCAAAACAGTGAGTTGTCCTGCAGTGGAAACTTTTTGTTATTAATTTAAACACACTACTGAATTGGAAACTGTATATTAAACTAAGGAGGGGGTTTAAAATCCTTAACTGAGGGTGGTTTTGCCTTTTTGTACGTGAAACTCTGGGATCGCAGGAAGAGAATCTTCCGGGGGAACTTTTACTTTCATTTTAAAAAGAACTGCGTAGTCATTTTTTAAAAATTTGTTGGGGATATCTTCAGTCTGGTTTTTGTTTTTCTTTCTTCTTATGCCAAAAAGCAGCATGTTAAGGAGCTGCTAAGCCCAAGCTGGATGTAAGACATTTTAAGTTCTTATTTTTATTTACTTCTTTTTTTTTCTTGGGAAGAGCCGAGCGAAGAGGAACGTTTGTTTACCCACTCCCCCCCCCCCGCCTCTAGTATCTGAGGAGTGGATTATTAGGAGATTTGGAAAGATTGCCACGTTATTCTATTTGAATGCCAGATGGTGTTCTCTGGGGATATATAAATTGATTTAAAGGTTCTTCCCCTTCTTCAGTTTTCTTTGGTTTTTTGCAGCCTGCCGGCTGTTTGTCCTGTGAAGTGGATTAAGTGGGGTGGTTTTATTTTATTTTCCCCCCTCCCTTTTTAATTTTTGTGATTTTTCTATTTTTTTCTGGATTTCCCCCTTTTGCTTCTCCCTTTCGCCCCCTCCCCTTTCCCCCTTCCCTCTTAGTGGATATAACTAATTACTATCCTGTTGGAATTTTGAGACTTGTTGGATAGGTTTAGCCAAGCAAGTGGCACAAGATATATATATATATATATGGCTCAATTGATTTAATCGTCTCCTTTTTTCTTTTTCTTTTTGTTTTTTTGTCTTGCCTGCTCCCCCCCCCCTTTTCCCCCTTGGCTTCTTTTTTTGTCTTTTTTGGTTTTGTATGCTATCTTGGATTGGCCAAGCAAGTGGCAGAAATTGGGATTATAAATCCTTAATTTAAATTATTTTGGGACTTTGAAATTTATATAATATTTATGATATTGGATTAGCCACACAAGAGGCAGAAGGCTTATTGATTGGAAGTACAAGGGTGATATTGAGTGGTGAGACAAGAAATAGCAAAGGGACAGAGTAATAAGAATGAAGAAAACACAGGAAAAAGCGGGAGAAGGTGGGACACCTGTGGAAAGAAGAGGATCAAAGCAGGAATTGGAGTTTAAGGGAGATATTTTTAAAATGTTTACAGAAATTAAAAAAGATATTAAGCAAAGTGAAAAGACTCTGGAAACAAGATTAGATTTGATGGACAAAAAATTTGATATGACAGTTAATGAACTAAAGGGGCAGATGGAGGAAATAACAAAAATAACTCAAAATTTGGAAGAAGGAATGAAACGGACAAAACAAGAAGTGAGAGAGATGAGGAGAGAGGAGGAGAAGGTTAAGGGAGAAGTGTCAGAAATTAATAAAACACAGGAAGAATTGTGGGACGCGATTGCCATGAATGAACTGAGGCAAAGAGAACGTAATCTGAGATTTAGATCTGTACCTGAAGTACAAGGAGAAAATATTTTGGAGAAACTAACAACAGAGATAGTGCGATGGTTAAGCATGGAAGTGGAAGATGTTGCAAAGACAATACAGAATGCTTTTAGAATTAAAACAAGGACTGTTAAAGCAAAGAAATTTCCAGGTGATTGTTTAATTATTTTTAAAGATAGGGAGATGAGAAACATGATTTTACAGAAAAATAGAGAAAAAAGGCTTTGCAACAACAACAAATGTTTATTCGGCTTTTACGCCCATAATGAACACAACACAACAAAGCAAAACAAATCAAATAAAACAGCGGACTCGTACAAATCACAAGTAGTATAACACAGTTCACTACTCACACGGACAGATATTTGCCATTCATAGGAAAAATTTAAGATTAAGATTAAAAATTTAAAGCACTACACTAAAATCAATATCTGATGTCATTATAAAAATTCTTATAGCTATCAATAATCGGCTAACATTCCATTCCGTCTTTTATACGAAAGGATGGCTGTTAGGAATTTAGCAACCTGTAAGGTAATATGAGCATCCACATCTTGAAGAACCCAGGCAAGCTGTAGGTCCACTGGTTTGTCAGCAATAGGCTGGGTTATGGGGTTTAGTATACTAGCACGGGCTGAACTGTACAAAGGGCAGATAAACATAACATGATGAAGAGATTCAGATGTTTTCATTTCACAGGCACACATTGAAGGGACTTGGCCCTTAGAAAATCTATGTCTCAGCACGTTTGTTGGAAAGACATTGAACCTAGCTCTAATGAAGGCATAACGGTGAGACGCGGCCATAAGCGATGTTAAGTAGGACGGAGCACGGTAGATAGGGGTTATGCCGAGATTTAACGGTGAGCATACTCCACCACCGGCTATGAAATTTTGGTATAGCTCCGCATCACCCAGCCTTTGATTTATACACCTTTTTGCCACATTTAGATCCAGCTTGAGCAATTCAGTGGGTGAGATCTCATAGGACAGCAGTTTGGCATGGATTTTTCCTGACCACAAATTTGTGAAGTTATCTCGCCACATGCATTGAATGAGATAGTGGTCCGGGAGTTTATGCCAAAGTGATATCCAATAAATCAAAACTCTCCTCCATATAACTAACTCCAATCTTCATTTCTAGGCGAATAGCCGCATTACTTACGCATGTTGGTAATTTTAGAAGTTGGCGTAAGAATTGGCTTTGAAGTGACTCTAAAGGTGAGAGGTTTGCAAAGACAGCCCATAGAGGTGCAGCATAGGCTATTGTAGCCATCACTTTAATGCTATACACTTTCAAGGCCGCAGGGATGAATAGGGCCCCCTCAGAGTAGAAAAAACGGAGGAGGGAGTATGAAAGGGCTTTTGTCTTATTTTGAAGATACTCAACGTGCGCTTTCCACCCTAAGTTGTATTGAAAATAAATTCCTAAATATTTTAATTTATGTACTTGTTCGATTTTCGTGCCCTCCAGTTTCCATGAATAAAGTTTTCGACTCCTTGAAAATATCAGTACTTTGGACTTGGTGTGGTTGATAGACAGGTGATTAGAGTGGCAATATGTCGCAAAGATCTTTAGTGCCCTCCTTAAACCCACTCTGGAGTAAGAGAGTAGTACCGCATCATCTGCGTAAAGAAGTAAAGGGCAACGGTAATCTGCTATACGAGGGGTGTGGATAAATTTTTGTGAGGCGGCTAATGGGTTCCTCATATCACTGATAAATAGGTTAAAAAAGCGCGGCACTTTGGATCGATCGCTGTTTTCGGGGAGTGAAGCCGCACAGCTGCTGTCAGGAAGCGCTAACTTTTCCTGTGCACATTTGGACTAAAGAAACTCTTGTAAGTAAACGGAAATTGGATTATAAATTACTGAAATTCGGCATCAGATGGAAGGTTAAAACAGGAAGCCCACCTTCCACTTTGTAGAAAGATCAAGGCAAAAGTGTGAGAACTGGAGCCTCTAAAAAGTACTTCACAAGGAAACAAATCTGTCACCTAAGCCCTTTAAACCCCCCCTCGGAAGCAGGGAAGAGGGGGAGATTGCTTTAACAGTTTATAGTCCTGCAGAGCAGGGCACTTTGAACTTATTTTTAACCATCTCGAGCCCGGGACCGGGCGGCCAAAACAAGAAAAAGAATCTTTATAACAAGAAATAAATTACTAAGAATTATTAAGAAGAAAAGGATTAAGAGAGAACTGAATCTTTTGTTTACTGTTTGGGAAAGGAAAAAAGGAGTTAAATGACAATTGTTTTTGAAAGGTGGATGAAAAATAACTAAAGGAAACTGTAATCAGGTGGCTGTGGAAAGTTACAGAAACTCATGTTGGATTGTTACAAATGTTACACTTTTGGATAGAAACTTTCACACAGGCTGCAACTTTACAGACTAAATAAGCATCTGACCTTGACAGTAAGATAACATTGAAAGAACAGACTTGGGAACATGGAGGGAAGAATAGCAGCTCTGTTTGAGCAATTTCAAAAAAAAACTGTCTATTTTTGAATTTGGCATCTCTGATTTGAAGGAAAATGTGCACAGCCTGGCCCAAGAAGGGAAAAAACTACTAAACTCGGCCCAAGGACTGGAATTAAACCAACAAGGAAGGACAACTGACAAGAATATGGATCAAACAGAACAGGTTCCGTCTTTACAAGAGGAATCTCTGGTGGAAAATACAGTAATAGAGCCTCAAGTTGATGGACAAAAAATGGACTATGAGAGTAAAGTGTTTAAAGGACAGATCTGGAAAAGGAGTGCCATGTATGGACTAAGAGATACAGGTTTGATAAGATATATTTTGGAAATTGGCACTCTGAGAAAGTTTGAAGAAGTGAATTTTAGCAACCTTAAAGAGAGTGTGGAGCAAACTTTGGACAATTCTTTGGTCTACAAGAGGAACTACAGAGTTCGGGCAAGCTTGTTCACAAAGGTTAAAGGAGATGTTGAGGGGAATGTGGTTTGGGACATAATTTTAAGCTCGAAAAAGACTCTCCAGACAGGCCAGAAAGATGATTTAAAGGCCTCGGACACCAGGCAACCTGGCTGATGGACTGAATTGATGGACTGGAAAGACTCTAAAAATTTGTAAAAAGGATTGGCAGCACCCGATACCGGGGGGATGAGATGGGGGAAAAATTGGAGATTATTAAGTAAAATTTGACAAAATATGGTTTTAATAAGTATTTTCAGGGGATGACGGAAGGAAGTTAACTGGTTCCAGGAGTAAGATAAGGAAAATGAAAAACTAAGATATAAGGGTATATAATTATAGAATTTAAGATTAGAAGTTTTAAGATAAATTCTCTTTTTCTATTATTATTGGTTTTTTTTAAAAGAGGTAAAGGTAACTAAGGGAAAAAGTATCAAAAGTTGGAGGGAATTTGCCGATTAGATTAAAATCAGGAATATAAAGAGGGAGGTGGGAGGAAGCCATGGAAACAAGTTAAAGGAAAAAAGGGAATGTGAGACTTTGTGTTGTGTGGGGTATTTTTGTGTTTTGTTTTTTTTGGGATTTTTGTGTTGGGGGATGGGGAAGAGGGTTTTTTGTTTTTTTGTTTTTCTTTTCTCCTTTTTTTTTCTTTTTCTGCTTTTTTCCCCCCTCTGTTTTTTGTGGATATGTTTTGTTTTATGTTGTTGGAAAATCTCAATAAATATTATTTTTTTTAAAAAAAGATAAATAGGTTAAAAAGAAGAGGCGCTAGAGTACAACCCTGGCGGACACCCCTATTTACTGGTACTGGATTGGTCAGGTCTCCAGCAGGGGATAATCTCACCCTGGCCACGGACCCGGCATGAAGTTGGGAGATAAGCCACAGGAGCCTTCTATCTATTCCCCAACCGGCAAGTTTATCCCAAAGTAAGTTCCTCGGAACACTGTCAAACGCAGCTTTCAAATCTATGAAAGCTGCGCAAAGTTAGCCCCGTCGAGGTGTCGAGTATTTCCGGGCTAAGTGAAAAAGAATAATTGCCTGATCTGTTGTGGATCGGTTTAGTCTAAATCCAGCTTGCTCAGGTCCAATCAGGTCAGCCTCAACTGACCACTTCATCAACCTTGCCAGCAAGAAACGGGCATATATTTTCCCAATGGTCGAAAGCAGACTGATGTTCCGATAATTCCCTGGGTCGCCGGGAGGGCCTTTTTTGTAGATAGGGATTATAATGGCCTCCTTCCACGTTCCTGGTATTAAGCCCGTGGCATTTACTGCGTCGAATGTTTTAGCTAAAATCCCTGCCCACCATGCAGAATGAAGCTTTATAGCCTCAACAGGGACCAAATCTGGCCCAGGGGCCTTACCTGTTTTCAGCTCCGCTATCAAATCTAGGATTTCAGCAGGGTCGGTATTGGACCAAACGGGAAGGGGTTTAGAAGGACTCCAATGAGAGGCCGGAGCTTCTGCCACTGAGAAATATTTTCTCAGGAACTGCTCCCATGTAGGGGCCGGGATCACCGTTAGGGGATATTTCGTGTTTCTTCCCTTTATTAAAGACCAAAATTTCCGGGAGTTATTAGATTTTGAGGCAGAAATTATAGTCTGCCATCGATTTAAATGCCATTCCCTTTTGGCCGATTTCTGGGCCTGTTTGTATGCTTTTTTGGCCAGGGAATAAGATGGAGGTAAGGCCGGAGCGCCGGAAAGTTTATAGTCCTTATATATTGTATGCAAATGGAGTCTGGCTAGTTTGCAAGCAGAGTTAAACCAAGGGGCGCCAGATTTGAAATGAACGTTTTTAACTCCGTAGGTAGGAGAAGTAAAAAAGCAAGTTAAAACTTCTATCAGGCAAGAAAAAAAATTCATACAGGTAATAGGATCACGCGGGACTATTCTTACGTCTGGTTGGTCCCCAGAAAACATTTCTCGGATAAAATCCGTATATCTATGAGCAAGAGCAGAGGACCATCTAGTCCCCTTTATTTTAGTGGACGACTCCACCATCACCGGGATTGGGTGGGAGCGGTCGAGCAATTGCCAGTCAACACATAACTTGGTTGTCAGGGGAAGATGGTCACTAAAATGGGCATTATCAATTTTAAAAGAGGTGACGTACAGGAATAGATCCCGGGAAACCAATACATAGTCGAGAAAACTGTTTGATTTTAACCCCAGGTGGGTGAACTCTCCTGGTATGTCTGGAGGGCACCTGCCGTTTAATATAATTAAATTAAGGCGTAGAGTCATCTGATAAAGCAACACTCCTGCCTTATTAACTTTGACATCCTTTGATATTCTAGAGGGGGTGTATGCTAGATCATAAATATGAGCGCCGGGGTCAACCCACCACTTAGACTTTTTAAGAGCTTCCCAGTTTGAGGCTATCCGAGCGTTAAAATCACCTCCAGTAATGGCGGGGACATTGGGATATTTAATATAACAGGAAAGTAAAAAATCCTCTAGGGATTCCCATCTGGGGGTAAGATCAGCTGCTAACCCTCCCGGAGGTAAATAGACATTTGTAACCAATAAAGAGAAGTTTCCACCAGAGATCAGTCCGGTAATAGCATAAGGCGGAAGTACATGCACTAGTGAAAGTTTGGCCCGAAGTTTAAGGGAGATTCCAATTGTAAGGCCACCTTTTGGGCGGCCACCATTCACTGACGGGCTAGCAGGCAAACATATAAACTCAAAGCCATTTAACTCAATTTCTTCCTCCACCCAGGTTTCTTGTAATAGTATGATAAGGAAGGAATTAATATATTTTTGGAATTCTGGATCTAATTTTTTGCTTTTCCATCCAGCAATGTTCCAGCTTAGTATTGAAGGCTGGGGTTTCCCAGATCCTCCAATTGACTGTCAATCGGAAGGTTGGCTCAACTTTAATGCGGGAAGAGGGGAGCCAGTAAAGAAATCAGTTATCTTCCTCTGATGAAAAACTGCTCGTAAAGGCTGAGTGGGATTTGCAAAGTCATCAGGCTGTTGAGCTGGGCCACTCGATCCAATAGGAGTAGGACCATGAACAGAGGTGGACCCCTTTTCCAAGAGAGTTTGGTGGGCCGCCCGGGGTGGACCGGCTATCTCGTCAGAAGTTAGGTCTCTCAGTAGCCTGCTGCTGGTCTTTTGGGCTACTTGATTTATGAGGCCTGTTGGGTCTTCAATCAGTTCCATCACTGGTCTTGCTGTTGAGTCCATAGTACTCCGCAAAAAGGGATAAGACTGGGCGAGAGGGCTATTTGGGGAAGTTGGCAAAGGCACCTCTTCTCTTGATTGGTCAGTGCTATAAGAAGGTTCCAGGTCTGGCATCGATGAGTGTGTAGAAGGAGATTTTTCCAGTTGAGTGCTGCTTTCTTCAGGTATGTTTTCGATGGACGGTCATGTAAATCTATTAAGAGCATTGAAGATTGGTCTGCTTGGAGGGAAGGACTGGTAGTTGCTACTTGAGGGTGTTTCTTATCCTCCATTGCCGACATACTGTTAGCATTCGATATTGAGAGATCCATATGATCTGCTGGGGGGACATGTTCGCTGTACGGGAGATTTAGATCTGTGCCTGAAGTACAAGGAGAAAATATTTTGGAGAAACTAACAACAGAGATAGTGCGATGGTTAAGCATGGAAGTGGAAGATGTTGCAAAGACAATACAGAATGCTTTTAGAATTAAAACAAGGACTGTTAAAGCAAAGAAATTTCCAGGTGATTGTTTAATTATTTTTAAAGATAGGGAGATGAGAAACATGATTTTACAGAAAAATAGAGAAAAAAGGCTTTGCATTGATGGATCGTTTACAATAATTTTTAAAGATGTTCCACTTTGGCTGTTGAAAAAACGCAATCAATATACCGTATTTTTCGCCCCATAGGGCGCACCTAGTTTTTTTTGGGGGGGGGATGAATAAAGAAAAAAAAAAAATTTCCCCCCAGCCCGAGCTTCCCCCGACCCCAGCCCCCAGAACAGGCTGCTATCTGCAAGCCTAGGGAGCCCAGCGGGAAGTCGTGCCGGTCTCCCCAGGCTTGCGGATATCTGCCCAAAGCCCGGGGCATGCTACTCAGCACGCCCCGGGCTTCGGGATGCAGGCAGCTCATTTTTGGAGCGGAAAAAGTGCGTCCTATAGGGCGAAAAATACGGTAAATCTCTGACACAGATACTAAGGAAAAATGGAATTGAATTTAAGTGGGACTTCCCAGAAGGGATTTCCTTTTACTATAAGGAGAAAAAGTTCAAATTTACAAATGTAGATGAAACACATAATTTTTTGAGAAGATATAAAGAATTGGGGAAAGTAGATGAAGAAGTGGAAGCAGGAGCAGCAGGGCCGGCAGGACTGGAAGAAAAGGATAAAGACGGTAGTGAAGAAGCAGAAGAAGAGGAAGAAGAACAAGTTTAAGACTCTTACTTTTTTTCTTTTTTTTCTTTCTTTTATTCTAAACAGGACACAAAATGGCACTAAAAATTTGGACATGGAATATTAATGGCAGTAACGATAAAAAGAAGAGAAATAAAATTGGACATTTCCTTAAAAAAAAGAATCTGGACATTATTTGTTTACAAGAAACTCATGTGGCTAGGAAACATAGAAGAGTACTGATTAATAAAAAATTAGGAAATGAATTTATTTCATCAGACAGAAGCAGGAAAAGAGGAGTGGTTTTGTATATAAAAAATAAACTTGAAGCTCAGCAACTTTTTAAGGATGAAGAAAGTAGAGTAATAACGGTACAAGTCATGTGGCAAGGTGGAAAACTGATAATTGTCGGAGTGTATGCACCAAATGGTAGTAAGGCTGAATTTTATAAAGATTTAGAAGAAAAAATATATGAATTCGTGGATCAGAAAATCATAATAATGGGAGATATGAATGGAGTGGTATCGTTGGAGATGGATAGACTGAGAACAAGAGAAAAATCAAAAGAAGGAAAACTACCTAAGACTTTTTTTTCTATGATTGAGAACTGCAATTTAGTTGATGTCTGGAGATTAAGACACCCATTAGAAAAACAATTTACTTATTTTTCAGAGCCAAATCAATCAATGTCAAGAGCAGATCAGGTTTGGGTAACCAGCGAATTAACACCAAGAGTTACAAAAATAGAAATACAACCAAAAATACTTTCGGATCACAATGCAATCAAGTGTGAGATAAAAGAAATAAAGGAAAAAACTTTCCAATGGAATTTAAATGAAAATTTATTAGACAGACAAAAAATAAAGGAGAAAGCGCAGAAGATGCTGACGGAGTATTTTGTGATTAATAGTAATAAAGAAACAAAAATGAACGTGGTCTGGGATGCTAGTAAAGCGGTTATGCGAGGCTTCTTCATACAGCAAAATAGTATCAGAAATAAATTTCGAGAAAAAGCAAAGAAAGAAATATTAAAACATATTATGGAAAATGAGAAGAAGCTAGTTAAAAACCCAAACAACGTGAAAATAAATCAGAATATTAAGATCTTACAGAGTCAATTTGCAATGATTATAAACCAAGAAGTTGAATATGCTAATAAATCTGGAAAATGGTTGGCATGGCAAATTAAAAAAAGGAAAGAACAGAGTGTAATAAATAAGATCACAGTGGAAGGAAAAGAAACAGATAATCCGAAAGAAATCAGGAAAGAATTTGTAAAATTTTATAGACAATTATATAAAACAGCTGGGAAAAATGATGGAAAGAAGATAGAGGACCTCTTGAGACAGAAAGGGGTGCAACAAATTCTGACAGAAAAGAAAGACCGACTGAATGATCCAATTGAAATAGAAGAAATTAAAGATGCTATAAAAGAATTGAAAAGTGGGAAAACACCGGGACCAGATGGATTTACAGCAAAATACTATAAAGAAATGAAACAAACCCTACTTGTACCGTTGAAGGAAGTTATGAATAATATATTAAGAAAAGGAGAATTACCAGAAACATGGAAAGAGGCATATATTACATTAATACCAAAACAAGATTCGGACTTAACGCAAGTAAAGAATTATAGACCGATTTCGCTGTTAAATAATGATTATAAGTTATTTGCAAGTATATTGGCAAATAGATTGAAAAAGATTTTCAATGAGATAATTCATAAAGACCAAGCAGGATTTTTACCTGGCAGACAGATAAAAGATAACATAAGAAATATAATAGAATATCTAACTGCCAGAAATGAAAAGCAAGCAATGTTAATTTTCGTTGATGCGGAAAAGGCCTTTGACAATATATCTTGGGAATTTATGCTGAAAAACTTAGAATTAATGAATACTGGACAATCCTTTTTAAAAGGAATTAAAGCTATCTATTCAGAACAAAGAGCAAAATTGATTGTGAATAACATAGTAACAGAGAGCATTGAGATTAACAAAGGTACAAGACAAGGGTTTTACTTTCCCGCTGGTAAGCGGTCCCTATCTATCTACTTGCACCTGGAGGTGCTTTCGAACTGCTAGGTTGGCAGGCACTGGAACCGAACGACGGGAGCGCACCCCGCCGCGGGGATTCGAACTGCCGACCATGCGATCGGCAAGTCCTAGGCGCTGAGGTTTTACCCACAACGCCACCCGCGTCCCATTCCTTTGCCGATTACTTGGTATTAACAATAGAAAATCCAACTATAAGTACTAAAGAAGTATTAGAAGAGATAGAACAGTTTGAGCAAGTAGCAGGTTTTAAACTGAACAAAAGGAAAACTAAAATGATAGTTAAAAATATGAAAAAGGACCTGGTGGAAGTGTTGCAACAACAAATTGGTATTGAAGTGGTTAAAAAAGTTAAATACTTAGGAATTTGGTTAACAAATAAAAACATTGACCTCTTTCAAAATAATTATACACCGGTGTGGAATGGAATTAAAAGAGACTTGGAAATATGGGGAAGGATGAAATTGTCATTTTGGGGAAGGATTTCTGCTGTTAAAATGAATGTGCTACCAAAGATGTTATTTTTGTTTCAATCAATTCCAATAATCAAAGGGGCAACAATTTTTAAAGAATGGCAAAAAACAATTTCAAGATATATCTGGCAGGGGAAGAAGCCGAGAATACAGTATAAATTACACTGGTCAACAACAAATTTGTTGTTTGCGTTTTTTCAGTTGATTTAGGACGAATCTGATGCGCTGAATCCAAAAATGACATTGGTTTTACTCAATCAGGTCAAGTTTTTTATGGAAAATCAATAAAATGATAAGTTGCCCCTGCCAAAGGGTTGCATGACATCTGGCTGAAGACTTTTTGTGTGATTTTTTAAGAAGTCATTAGTCTGCACGAGGCGTCCTATTGGGAAGACCCAGTTTTTCGAGTGCATGTTTTGGAAGTTGGGCAATAGGGGCAGTACAGGATTCCTTTTGGTGTACCGACCTCCCCGCTGCACCAAGGATTCCCTGCCTGAGCTGCTTCAGGTCGTAGCAGATGTTCTCTTGGTGACACCTAGTTTGGTCGTCCTAGGGGATTTTAACATCCATACCGACACGACCTTACAAGGGGCCGCTCGGGACTTCGTGGAAAGCATGGCCTCCATGGGGCTGTCCCTGAATAAGTCTGGCCCAACCCATAGCCGCGGACATGCCTTGGACCTGGTGTTTACCTCTATGGATGTTGGCGATCTGACACTAAGTAAAAGCGAAACGAAAGAAGTGCCATGGTCAGATCACTTCCTTGTGCAACTGGACTTCTCTGCGACCCATCCCCTCTGCAGGGAGGTGGGACCAATTCGGATGGTCCGCCCCCGCCACTTAATGGATCCAAATGGTTTCCAGAGAGTGGTAGGCGATGCTTTATCCCATGTTGATGGCCTTTCAGCTGATTCCCTGGTGGCCCGCTGGAATGTGGAGTTAACCAGGGCTATTGACTGTTTGGCTCCAAAGCGCCCTCTCTGATTGTATGGAGCCCGGACAGCCCCGTGGTTTTCCACGGATTTGAGGGCAATGAAACAATCGTTGAGACGGCGAGATCGCTGGCAGCGGATAACTCATTCCGAATCTGACCGGACACAGGTTAGAGCTCAACGTCGAGCCTACCAAGTGGCGACAGTGACGGCGAAGAGGAGCTTCTTCACCACCTCTATTGCATCTGCAGAAAACAGCAGCAGGAGACATCGGGGCCCAGTACGGGCCACATGATCTCCTGCAATGATTTTGCAAAGGTTTTTGCAGATAAAATCGCTCAGATTCGGGAAGAAGTAGACTCCACCGTGGGAGCAGGGCCAGGGCGGAAGAGTGCTAGAGTTTTGTCTAGTCAAGTTGCGTGGGATCAATTCCAATCTGTTACCTCCAAGGATGTGGACAGGCTGCTTGGACGAGTGAAACCTGTTACGATATGAGAGCAATGCAGCTGCAAACTGCCAGCTCGATGTTTACATCACATGATGCGACTAGCTGTGGGAAAGAATCTTCCCGGAAGTTCACAGGCTGGAAAAGTCTTTGTGAAGTGTGTAATATGAGACCTTCCTGTTTTGTTTGTAAAGGAGGTCCTTGTGACTTGCTTGAAGGAGTCTGAAGTGATCGGATGTGTTTTCTTGTAGGCTTGTACGGTCAGAAATAAACATGATGTAAAAGGACTTTCTGACTACTCTTCTTTCCCCTGCCAAGGGGGAGAAGTGGGTGTGCATTTTCCACGCTGGGAAATGTCGCCTATTGAGATCTACCCTGGACTTGCGGGGATTGCAGCCAGGGAGGTCACCGGTAAACAAGCCGGGAGCCTGGGAGAGATGGGCCAGCCTCTCCTGTTAAGGCTTGTTTTCCAACATGTGGTAGCAGAGGATGGTTGATGGATCGTAAACATCCTCTGCAATGAGTTGTGGTAGCACGCGGATGGTGGCTACAAAGTAACGGCTAAGGACAGCTGGAGCACCGGTGGAGATGTGTTTTGCTGATAAGCAACGTTCCACGGACCCCTGATGATTGAAGATTGATGGCTGGATGGTGTACATGGATTGAAAATTCTCCGGTTCACTCTGATGCTGCCGTGTTTTTGGATTAAAACAGGCAGAGAAAGCCACATACTTCGCATTCCAGGGGAGCTGATAAAGTCTGCCGTCGCCTGCCAAGTGCCGTTGTCTGCCAATGACTTTCGTGAGTACTTTTGAGCTAATTTATGAGCTAGTTAGCTTCAAAAGCAAAGAGAGAAAAGCAAGCCGAAGCGAAAGCGAGGCTGAGGCTGAGAGGCTGGAAATAGCTGTTGGAATTCCAGCATTTGCTTGTTATCTCACTGACTCTTGGAAGGGACTTTCCAAGCGAGGCTAGCTGCCAGGTGCATAGCAGCTAGTAAACAGCACTATAGGCTTTTGGGTTTTTCAGCTCGTGACTGAGAGCTGAAGCTTGGATTCAAAATGGATGCCAAGAAAAGGGGAGGTTTACCTTATCCACTTCCCCTAAGAGAGAGAGACCGCCTTGCTGCAATAGATGTCGCTGACAGGCGGAGCGATGCTAGCACCCCCACTGCTAATGCAAGTGAAGAGCAAGCTGTAGCTCTGAACGTTGTCCGTTGTTACAATTGTGGACAGACTGGACATATTCAGAGGAACTGTAAGAAGCCACGTAAGCAGAAAGGAGCTAGAGGGAGCTCTGCAAAGCCTGAGGCCTCATGCAAAGGTCGTCCCAAGTCCCAGGTGAAACCTGCAAAGGCTTTACTGTTGCTAAAAGTCACATCATCGGTGGAAAACGCTTTTGTTTTGGACACGGGAGCGACGCAGCACATGGCATCACGCCGGGAACTGTTTTCTACATTTGAGAAACAAAGCTTCACAGTGAAACAGGACAATGGGCAGGAGATCGCAGCGACTGGGTTTGGAACTGTTTACCTGGAGAGCCTTAACTTAACTATAAACAATGTGTATTTTGTTCCTGATCAACACCTGTCTCCTGGATCCTTGCCCATCCTGGCTTATAAAAGCAAGCCGAGAAGGACTGGGCGATGGGCTTCGTGGGGTGGTGAATGCTTCCCTCCGTGAGGGAGCCTTCCCAGACCCACTGAAAGAGGCGGTTATTAAACTGCTTCTTTAAAAACCATCTTTAGATGAGGCCACGATGGCCAACTATCGCCCAGTCTCAAATCTTCCATTCTTGGGCAAGGTGATTGAGCGAGTGGTTGCTGAACAACTCCAAGCACGCCTGGAAGAAGTGCACCATTTGGATCGCTTCCAGTCGGGATTCAGGCCTCATCATGGGACTGAAACTGCCTTGGTCGCACTGGTTGATGATCTCCGGTGGGCTAGGGACAAAGGTGAGAGCTGTTTCCTAGTTCTGCTGGATCTCTCAGCGGCATTTGATACCATCGACCATAACATCCTTCTGGACCGTCTTGAGGGGCTGGGAGCTGGGGGCACTGTCATACAGTGGTTCCGCTCCTTCCTCCTGGGCCATGTTCAGAAAGTGGTGGTGGGGGATGAGTGTTCAGACCCCTGGGCTCTCACTTGTGGGGTGCCTCAGGGTTCTGTCCTCTCCCCCATGCTTTTCAACATTTACATGCAGCCGCTGGGAGAGATCATCAGGAGGTTTGGGCTGGGTGTTCATCAGTATGCGGAAGATACCCAGCTCTACCTCTCTTTTAAATCAGAACCAGTGAAGGCGGTGAAGGTCCTGTGTGAGTGTCTGGAGGCGGTTGGAGGATGGATGGTGGCTAACAGATTGAGGTTGAATCCTGACAAGACAGAAGTACTGTTTTTGGGGGACAGGAGTTGGGCAGGTGTGGAGGATTCCCTGGTCCTGAATGGGGTAACTGTGGCCCTGAAGGACCAGGTGCGCAGCCTGGGAGTCATTTTGGACTCACAGCTGTCCATGGAGGCACAGGTCAAATCTGTGTCCAGGGCAGCTGTTTACCAGCTCCATCTGGTACGTAGGCTGAGAGCCTACCTGCCTGCAGACTGTCTTGCCAGAGTGGTGCATGCTCTAGTTATCTCCCGCTTGGACTACTGCAATGCGCTCTACGTGGGGCTACCTTTGAAGATGACCCGGAAACTGCAATTAATCCAGAATGCGGCAGCTAGATTGGTGACTGGGGGCGGCCGTCGAGACCATATAACACCGGTCTTGAAAGACCTGCATTGGCTCCCAGTACGTTTCCGAGCACAATTCAAAGTGTTGGTGCTGACCTTTAAAGCCCTAAACGGCCTTGGTCCAGTATACCTGAAGGAGTGTCTCCACCCCCATCGTTCTGCCCGGACGCTGAGGTCCAGCGCCGAGGGCCTTCTGGCGGTTCCCTCATTGCGAGAAGCAGAACTACAGGGAACCAGGCAGAGGGCCTTCTCGGTAGTGGCACCCGCCCTGTGGAACGCCCTTCCAGCAGATGTCAAAGTGATAAACAACTACCTGACATTCACAAGACATCTTAAGGCAGCCCTGTTCAGGGAAGTTTTTAACGTGTGATATTTTAGTGTATTTTTGGTTTCTATGGAAGCCGCCCAGAGTGGCTGGGGAGGCCCAGCCAGATGGGCGGGGTATAAATAATAAATTTTATTATTATTATTATTATTATTATTATTATTATTATTATTATTACTAAAAGTTGAAGCTATGGTGGGGTGTGTGGGTGTCCGTCCGTCCATGTGGCCGCTGTGTATTCAACATTCCACCCCCTCCAAAGAATCCTAAGAACCTTACTTTTCCTTTCACAGTGCTACGATTCCCAGCACCCTTAACAAACCATTGTTCCCAGGACTTTTTGGGTGTGGGTGGGAGGAGATGTGCTTTACATGTGCGGTGTGCAGGCATCTCTCAGCACATGTGGGGGGGGATTCAAGACTAACTCCTATGCTTTTCTTCCTTAGACCAGCTTGACGTTGAGAGCCACGTAGTAAGGAAGATATCCAAGCACGCTTCCTAGGGGGTCCTCTTTAATCCTCAGATGTGCCCACAAAGGCATGATCCAGCACCCTCATGCCACAGCTGCCTCTGGAGTGACCCTCCCTCCGGTAAGAGGCATGCCTCACAGCTGAGTGCCTGGTTGTTTGTGTAGGGCGGAGGCTGGGAATCTTGTGGGCTCCCAGATATTGCCAGATCCAATGGCCTTCTGCCTCAGCCAGCATGGCCGACGGTCAGGGGTGATGGAATCCAACAACATCTAGAGGGCCGCAGAATTCCCCATCCCTGGTCTAATGAATTTGAGATTCTTTCTTTCTCTCCCTCTGCCCCCTTTTGCCTGGAAAAGCACTTTGGCAGATTCCTTTGGAGGATTTGGGTGTGACAAGCTGTAGCAGCGCACTGAATAAAACAACTTTGAGAAGCTGAAACACCAGGCTGTTTTCTTTTCTAATAAAAATATTCACTGTGCAGTTCACAGGCACAAAACACAATGTTGATATTGTCCAGGAAATGGGTTTTCAGTTGGAGGACATGGGTTGCGTGAGAGCATGTTGTGCGGGATAACCAGTCTCATATAACCAACATGCTTCAGTCTAATTAGTGCATGAAGGGGTTAACACCATAGAGTAAGCTGTCGTGCCATCTTAGCCATGTCTCTTCCCCTTACCTTGGGAGTGAGTTCTGATCTATTCTGGTATTCACTTCTTCAGCGTTTAATGTACTGTAGGTTTTTCCTGATTTTATGGTTTTATCTTTCTGTAAACGGCTTTGATGTTTCTTACCATCTGGTAGTGTATAAATTTTATGAAATAAATAAATAATTTTGAATAAATAAATAAATAAATAAATAAATAGGAAAATGTAAAACCACAACCTCCGAAATGAAAGCTACTGTCCTTCCAGACGGATGTTTTTGCGTGGAGGGGCCCTCTATTCTGCAATGTGCTATCGATGCAATAATAGTGCAGCTTTCTAATGGACTGTCCACGCAAACATCATTCTGCTTTCTCAGTTGCTCTGCAATGCTTCGCCAGAGATCTCAGAGGCCAAAGAGTTTGCTTTTATGCTCAGTACAGGGGATCTTGCCAGCTCTTCACCCCTGACTGGCCAAATATGCCCATCTCTCATTCATGCAGCTCCACAGCGTGCCTGGATGATGACTCAGATGGAGCTGGACACATCATTCCTGAACGATGCAATAATATTGCAATTGTGGTGGACCAACTACATGTCATTTTGCTTTGCAAGTTGTTCTGTGATGCTTCCCCTGTGCTACTATATAATTATCAGCCAGAGGGGCCCTCTTGAGCTATAAAGTGCAACTTAAGTGGGACAAATCCCCCCCTTAACATTTAGATGGATTTAGGGGAGTGCAACTGGTTTGGTCACACTGGCGTGAAGCCTTGCGGGCCCCACAGAGAACACCGCAACTATGATGTTGAATGGACGTTGAGAGGTGTGGGGGCACTGAATTTTGGCATCGTACAGGGCTCCCCTGGAATTTGAGATGCCATGGTTCACCACTGAAGAACAGTTGTGGTATGAAAAAGGTACCTGGTTTCAGCTGGAAGTTAGGGGGCACTGGTTGGAAGGGTCGGAGTATGTCTGTCCCGAAAGCTTTGCAGGCACGAACAGTACTGAATACAGTCTTGCATATAACTGCCCTCCTACTGTCATGAATAGAAACAATCATGAATCGACAAAAACGGGCATCTGGAAGGAACCACTATGCCAACAGGATGTCAGACTGAATGGGCCTTGGCCTGACCCCAGCAAGGCTCTTCAAATGCTCTTATGTTCCCCTGACTTTGGGGACGCCTTGCAGGAGTCTCACCCGTCTCATGACTATTCTTCTAGTGTGGACCAGTTCTACAAGCTCTCCCCCGAAAGCAGGTGCACCATCCAGAACATGCTGGCGCTGTATCTGAAGAAGAAAGCGAACACAGACCAGGAGGCAGGGACTTCTAGGGGAAGTGAGGCCTTCATGCGGGAAGCCTTGACTCCTCACGTGCTCCCCGGGATCAGCTTCGACCCCACCACCCAGTCTTCTGCTGCAGCAGATGAGGATGGGCATTCCTCCCCTTTCAACCATCTGGCGGAGTCACTCTTCCCCCTGGCCCAGAACAGGAGGCTCCTTCCCAACAGGCAGAATGCCTTGCACGTGATCGATGGGCCTGTGGTCACTGTGACATAGGCAGGGCCGGATTTATGTATAGGCTAAGTAGGCTGAAGCCTAGGGCCTCTAGATCTAGGGGACCTTGCCAGCCTGCCCACTCCCCAGCGCCGCAGACAGTCTTCCCTCTCCCCAAATTGCAAACCCAAGACTTCATGCAGGGCATTTCTCCCCCATTTCAAGGACATTTTGCTTCAAAAGGAAAGGTGGACTTGGAGAAGGCAAGCAAAATGCGAGGGAGATAGTGAAAGATACAGGAAATTGAATGCAGATTTCCAAAAAATAGCAAGGAGAGACAAGAGGGCTTTCTTAAATGAGCAATGCAAAGAAATAGAGGAAAACAACAGAATGGGAAGAATCAGAGATCTGTTCAAGAAAACTGGAGCTATGAAAGGAACATTTCATACAAAGATTACCATAATAAAGGACAAAGGTGGAAAGACCCTAACAGAAGCAGAAGATGTCAAGAAGAGAGGTGGCAAGAATAAACAGAGGAATTATACCAGAAAGATATGGATGGCTCATACACCCCAGGTAGTGTGGTTGCTGACCTTGAGCCTGACATCCTGGAGAGCAAAGTCAAATGGGCTTTAGAAAGCACCGCTAATAACAAGGCCAGTGGAAGTGATGATATTCCAGCTGAACTATTAAATTTTGTTAAAGATGATGCTGTTAAGGTGCTACACTCAATATGCCAGCAAGTTTGGAAAACTCAGCAGTGGCCAGAGGATTGGAGAAGATCAGTCTACCTCCTTTAGAGGAAAAGGCCTTGAGGGGAGGACCTGTTGCCTCCACAATCCTTCCTAAACGTGCATAAGCTGAGAGGCAATTGTCCAACAAATGTGGTGCTGTGGGGAGGCAGGAACATTTCCCTGCAGTTAAGTATTTTCTAAGTTCCTTTCCCAAAACTTCCCCAAACAGTTCTGAAGCCTCTCTAACCTCAGAAGTCTTTTCTTCTCTCCGGAATTATGGGATTTGAGGATGACTTCATGGAGAAGGAAAGAAACCTGCAGAATCAGCAAATGAGTGCCCGCCGGGAGCCTCCACCCCCACCGCTGCCACCAAGCAGGCTGTAAGTTGCCTTAGAGGTGTACTGTGCCCTCCCGCCTCCTTGGTTTTAAGGACTACTTGAGTTCTGTTCTCATGTCCCTTAGGCGTATCCGTGACAAGGAGAGCATGAGCAAGAAGCAACCCCAATGACACACACTATGCGCAAGCTCTTTGTGCCTTCCACACATCCGCAGTCCGGACAGAGAGAGGGACTCATCAAGCACGTCCTCGCCAAGAGAGAGAAGGAATATGTCAACACCCAGAATTTCAGGTCAGATCATGCAAAAGTGCAAAGACCAGTGGAACCTGTATCAGAGTTGGGGCTGGAGAAAGCGACATCTACATGACAGCTTTATTGTTGGGTGCCAGGCAAAGTCTGTCCTGTTCACTCAGGCCACATGGGTCGGTAATTGAAAGTATTAGTTGTGGTGGGCAATTTTCCTTGGTGCCACATACTGAACCGTGGCTTCATATTATGAGCAGGACGGCAGCCTCTCCTCCAGGTTTGCACACCTCTCCCCCACCCCAAGCCTATTGGGAAGCTTCCACTTGGATTTTAAATTAACCACAGTTTGGTGTGTCCAGATCCTATGGCGGTTCATTTTACCAGCTTTGTAAACCCACAATTGGAAGTTGGCTTGTTTCAATGAGCCATGGTTCAAATGAAGCGGATTGTGCAGCTTCAGACATTGTGACAAGATGCAGTTAATCCAAAACTGAAGCAAAACCTTTGGAACTCCTCCTAAAAGCTGTGCTGGAGGACAGGGAGGTGTGACCCCCCCCCAACACTTGGTGTGGGTCATTCTTATAATGCTAAGCTTACTATTTCAAACAAAGTTTTTGCTTTGGTTATTTCCCCGTACCGTTAGTAGTACGCAGTGGCCATTTGTTTTTAATGTCTGCTTTTATGATATGTTTATCAGTATGTGGTTAGCAGCTTCAGATGCTACTGTTTTACAGAGGCTGTTTAGCTTGCTCTTTTTACCCCTTTACTAGACAGGCTGTATTTCTGTGCTGTTTTCAGAGTGGGGAATGCCCATTCCTTCATGGCCAGCATGGAAACACACAATGCTAGCCATTTAGGAGGTTTGCAAAGAGGACAAGGGTGTTACAGGGTAATCTTCTAGCAAACAAGCTTGGCTGGCACAGCAGATCTGAGAGGTGGTTTTCTGCTCCCTGAAAGCCAGCCTGAAAACCAGGTTGCCAGGTGAAGGAAGAATGGAGAGATCAACCAACTCACTTGCCTTCAAAGAATTTCTGGTTGCCTGTGGCTACTGGGATAGTGCTTAGATATCAGGCTGGCTGACACATCTTAAAAAATACAAGGAAAAAGCTTTTTTTCTTTCATTAGCAAAGCTCCTTTGGGGCCCAGAATAGCTAAGCTGAGGAAGAAGTGGCTGGTATTACTTGTTTGTTCTTGGTCCTGATCTTGCCTGCCCTTGCACACTCCTGTTGTCTTTGCATATTTAACCAGCACGTCTGTTCCGATTGGAGTCCTCTTCCTGCAGTTCCACATCCTTCTCTTTGGCACTTGGGCATTCGGTTCCAGGAGCTGGACCTGAGCACAGAGGCTTTCTTCTACTTGGACTCGACAAAGGAGCAAGAGTGGCTGACAGCTGTGGAAAAGGCTTTGCGTTCCAAATCCAAGTACAAGAAAGTAAATCCAACCCCACCCATTTCTTCAGCAGCCAGACAGCTGTCAGGAGCTGGAGTGAGGAGGAGGAGGAGGAGGAGGTCAGCAAGAAAAAACACCTGGTGTCAGTGGTGTTTTACTCAAAAGAAGCCAAAATTCTTTATTCAAAGAAACCAAAACTGTGCAGGCCTAGTGATCACAGAAACCTTTCCCAACAGGTCTTGCCCCAGTGAGGTAGTTGTGAAGGCTGAAGGTTGCTACCCTCCCACCACTCTCTTAAGTCTCCTCCTCCCCCTGGTCCTTCCCAAGGAACCTGAGACTCTGACACCTTGCCTGTCTTTGCTCCCTCCTCTTAATTTCTCTGTGTTCTGGGAGACCAGCAGGGAGGGGAGCTGATTGCAGCAGGATGGGGAGACCCCCTGGCTTCTTCAGCAGCCTGCCTGATCTCTGCCTCTTGACCCCCGCCTCCAGCCTCCACTTCTGCCTCGGATTCTGGGCTGCTGTTTGCCACAGAATCTTCCTGCCCTCCTGCCTCTTCAGTTTCCAAAACCTCCTCTTGCTCACAGTCTGCTCCCTCTTCTCCCTCTGATTGCTCAGCGTCGTCGTCCCCCCACCAGTTCCCTGGCTCTGAGCCTTCTTCCCTTGGGGGATCCCCAGTTAGTGCCCCCTGCCACTCCTATCTGCATCCAGCCGGCCCAGGACAGCAAGCAATGAACGGAGCTGGTAGACATCCCAGTACCTTGCATCTTCTAGGTGCAGCTGGTGCGTCTAGTCGGAATGATGTTGTTCATCTTTGTCAGGAAGGACCAGCTCAGCCGCATCAAGGAAGTGATGAGGGAGACAGTGGGCACAGGCATCATGGAGAAGATGGTGAGTAGACCCTGACAGCGGAATTCCCTATGTCTATCTTTCTATCTGTCTATATGTTTTTCTAATCTCTGCCAACCAGTTTCCCCCTCTTTCCTGCTTGCTCACTAACAGCCATCTTTGCTCCGCCCCTGCAGGGTAACAAGGGTTGTGTGGCCGTGAGGTTTGTCTTCAACAATACCAGCTTCTGCATTGTCAATTCCCACCTTGCTGCCCACGTGGAAGACTTCAAGCGCCGAAACCAGGATTAGAAGGATATCTGTGCCCAGATGAGCTTCCTGCCCCCTGACCAGGGTCTGCCGCAGCTGACAATCATGAAACACGAGTGCGTTTCTATTCAATGACCTCTTCCGATAACCTCTTCGGTAGATTTATTGCTTTATTGTTCAGAGTCCAGCACGCTTCCCCCTGCAAGCCTCTGCAGGTCGTAAAGCAATTAGCAAAGTAGCACAGCAGTCGTGTGATGAAAGAGCACTTCCCAAAACGTTGCTTCTGTTCTAAAGTCCCTTTATTGCCACAAAAGACATGTATTTACAAAGTCAAATTCCAGCTGTCTCAAGCTGCATTTTCTCTCTCTCCTTGCAGCTACGCAACAGCAAACTGCTTTCGATTTCCACTGAGCTCACAGCATTCCAAGCTGCTTTCGTCACATCCTGGCTTACTTCCCTTGTAAGCCCATCCCCTCAGTCTCGAGGCACAGAAGGTTAACCCTTCACTACACCCAACACCCCCTCTTGCCTCGCACCTGAGGGGAGAATCGACCCTTGGTCGTCCCAAACCCAGACCTTCGCAAAACTCTCCATGTCTCTGGAAGGAGAGTGGCTTCGTGAACCCATCAGCTAGGTTCTTGGCATAGGGACAATACTTCAGCGCAACTAATCCCTCCTGAACACTCTGGCACACATTCCGAAAGCGAATGTCTAGGTGTTTGGTTCTGGCCTTGAACTGACCTGACTCTGCCAAACGTAGGCATGGTTGATTGTCCTCGAAAACACGTATCGGTTGACAATCCACTTCGCAGATTTCCTGCACTAAGCAAGCATAGAACTCTACTTCTCTGCACACCTCTGAAAGAGCACTGAACTCAGCCTCAGTGGATGAGAGCGCTATCAGACTTTGCTTCTTGGACCTCCATCCAACTACTGAGTTCCCAAACTTCACCACTAGGCCAGACACAGACTTGCGATCCTCAAGATTAGCCCAATCCGAGTCCACAAAGCAAGTCAGTTTGACTTCTCCTTGTGCTGGTAACCTAAGACAAAAGTCTTTGGTCTCCTGCAAATACCTCAGAACTCTCTTGATGTCATTCCAGGCTTGCACACTAGGGTTTGAAGCTTCCCTGCTGAGCAGATTGACAGCAAACGCTATATCAGGTCTGCTCCACTGGGACAAGTACAACAAACTCCCTAGGGCTGACTGAAACACTTCAGTATTTTCGAACGCAGCGCGTTCCACTTGCTGGCTGTCCTTCACAAAACTAGTCTCCATAGGACTTCTCACTCCTGCACAATCACTCATCCTCATTTTCTGAAGCAATTGCTCAATTTTGCCTCTCTGGCTGAGCAAGAAACTTCCATCCTGTGCACGCTCAACACTGACACCTAGATAGGTTTTGACAGCACCAAGCTGTTTAAGCTTGAACCGTTTACCTAGCTCTTTGGCAAACTTCTCTGCCTGTTCATCTGTTGCTGAGAAAAATAACACGTCATCAACCCAAATCTGCAAATACTGTTGCGTTGCACCTGAACCTCTCAAATAGACACAACTATCAGCAACACTTCTTCTGAAACCTAACTCTTCTAAAGCTTCATTCAGGCACATGTTCCAGTTTCTAGCAGATTGACGCAATCCGTAGATGGATTTGTGCAATCTCCACACAACACCCTGCCTCAAGTTCTCAAACCCCGGAGGAGGAATCATGTACAGCTCCTCCTGGAGATCTGAGTTTAGGTAGGCAACATCCACATCAAAATGGTTTACCTTCCAGCCTCTCTGTGCTGCACAAGCTAAAAGCGTTCTCAGAGTCTCCGCTCGTGACGTTGGCGAATACACCTCCGTGAAGTGTATTCCCTTCTTCTGAGTGAATCCACGAGCAACTAATCTGGCTTTATACTGTGGCTCTCCAGTGTCCGTGGGTTTCAAACGGTAAACCCACCTGCAACTCACAGCCTGCTTGCCTGGTGGCAACTCTGTGAGTGAGAACACACCTAGATCTTTCATGGACTTCATCTCTCTGTCCATCGCCCTGTGCCACTTATCTGCTTCTTCCTCAGGTAAACTGAATATCCTCGAAGGAATCAGGTTCACATCTGGCTGAACCTATCCAAATGCCTGAAGCTTCGTACCGATCAGGAGGCCTCCTTGTCCTCGCTGATCTCCTCAGTGTGAATCCTGGTTACCCTGCTGCTTCACTGGGTCCAGCTAAATCATCCTCAACTTCAGTGTCTTCCCCCTCTGACCTGCTGCACCTCTTGGGCCTTACAGCTGGTTCAGCAGGTGAAGAAGGCTCACTCTTTGGCTCAAACTTGACACTTGCCTGAGGAGGTGTTCTAGGTTCCCACCTCTGAGGGATCCTGAGCTGTCCCTGCCTTGGACTCTGTCCCTGTGGTGGATCCTGTTGCTCTGGACCTTGGTCCCCAGCAACAAATTCCTCTTCCTCCTCAACGTCTGAGTCATAGAACTGCTGTGAAATCACGTCTGGATTAGCGTGCAGACGTTTCCAACCGGCTTGTTCACAGAACTCAGCGCTATTGCTGATAACCAACCTAGACTGGTTTCCACTTGGGTACGCAAACCGCCAGGCCTTTGAGCCAGGCTCATACCCTACAAAGATCATTCTTTTAGACCTTGGCTCACCTTTCTTGCGTAGAGCCTTTGGAATAAGCACCCAAGCCTCACAACCAAACACACGAAGGTAGTGAACCTTTGGCTTCTTCCCATGCAGTAAGAAATACGGCGTATTTCCTACACTAGAGTTGTACACTCTATTCTGCGTAAGGACCACATATTTCCAAGCTTCAGACCAATACTTCTGGGGTAGCCCTGCGTCCCACAGGATCGCAGACACAGCTTCTTGCACAGTCCTGTTCCGTCTCTCTGCGACGCCATTCTGTTGCGGAGAGTAAGGAGCGGTCAATCTGTGACTAATCCCCTTCTCCTAAAGAAATCCTGTAAAGCAGAACCAGTGAATTCAGAACCTCTGTCACTTTGAAAACCACGAACTTTGGTGGAAAAAGTTGCCTCAACTGCGGTGATCCAATCCCTGATCATTTTAGCTGCCTTCCCTTTAGACTTAAGGGCAAAGGTCCAAGCAGATCTCGAAAAATCATCAATCAAAAGCAGAGAGAACCTTGACTTTCCCAGTGACTCAACAGACATGGGTCCACACAAATCTGCATGAATTAATTCAAAGGGTTGTGTGGTCTGTCTCTCTGACTTTGGATAGGAGCATGTCACAACTTTTGCCTGTTTACATGCATTGCAATCTAAAAATCTGTCACAACTCCTAAATTTGCATCCTTGTGTCAACTCCGGTGCTTTCTGAAGATGCCCCCAATTCAAATGGGCGAAACGTCTGTGCCAAATATGCGAACAACCATGGTGGGGCGCTACATTCACACATTGCCCCTTTGCATCTTCGGTGTCATCCTCTCCTGTGGAAAAAGGCACATTTACAGCAAACAAATTGTCTTTAGACTGCACTGTGTACACGTGTTTCCCATTCTTGGAAAACTCACATCTGGTTCCTGCAAAATAAATTTGAAAACCAGCAACAAGTAAATCATTCACACTTAACAGACAATTAGTTAAACCGGGCACCGCAAAAGCTTTGACTTCATGCTTAAGAAAGGGACAGAAGAAAAACCCTGTCTCTGTCAGTCTTTTTCTGCTTCCATCCGTGATCGTAACAAACTTTTCAGTTTTTACTGTCCTGCAATTTCTTAACAGTCCAGCAGATGGCACAAGTGTATTCGTCGCTCCTGAATCGATTATTACAGTGAGAAAGTTTTGTTGTTGACATTCCTGGGTCGCCATAGCAACAATCTTCTCGCTACCCCCCTCCTTGGGGCTTCTGCAGATGTTCTCTCTGGTTGTCATGGCAACAGACTCCCCCCCGGCAGGAAGACTTGCCCACGACCTTCACAGCTTCCGTAGATGCAACTCTCTCAGTTGCCATGGAGACTGGACTTGTCTCGGTGTTCCCACACAACTCCACAGCTCTTATCTCTACTTGCTGCAGGTGGCTGGCCTTGAAGCCTCCAGCACGGCTAGGCTTCAGCTCTTGGCGTAAACAACTCTTGGCAACTTTTGGAGAAAGAGGCGTCTCTGAGCTTCCACTGCTCACTGTCCCCCCACTGCTCACAGGGCCCCCAGGACGTTTTCCTGCACCCCCTCTGGTGGGTAAAGGGCTCCCAACACTTGGCCTCTCTCCAGGCTCCTCACACAGACACGTTGCAGCATCCATACAGCTCCCAGGCTCAGCAAAAGTATCAGCAGCATTGTTAGCAACAGGAACAGTCCCTTCGCCCCCCCGTGGGGGCTCCCAGCTCCTCCCAGCTGTGTATCGGCTCTCAAGAATGTGGCCGGCGCCATCTTGCCTCTCCCTTCCGGATGCAGCCACGTCTTGGCCCTTGCTTCCCACCCCAGCTTCACAAGCCTCTCGGAGTGCTAGCCAAGCGGCCCCTGGCCTTTTTGCATCCAGGACAACAGGCACTAGATGAGCATCCACATTTTCAGCCAAAAAAGCAAGCACACGCGTCTCAACTTCTCTTTGCTCTGCAGCCCTTTCAGCCTCTGCTTTACCAGCTGCGTTCTGTGGTGGCTTTATTACGTCCCACAGCTGCTCCCCAACCAGGGTCAGCTCTACTTGAAAGCTCCACTCCAGCCAATTGTGGCTATTCAGTCTCTGACATGATAGTTTAAACTCAAAGCCATGTCCATCAGGCAGCTGAGCCATTTCCCTTCTCCTCCCTTCTGTTGGCCTGTAGCAAGAGCAGACGATTGATACTCACTCTGCCGCCAAACTGGGCATTCCGGACAACGTGGCTCTCTCTCAGCTCCATCTCTGTCAGCGTCCTCCGATCTGCCCTCTGAAGTGCTTGGCAGTCGATCAAACTGACGTTCAGCAAATACAGCTTCAAAGCCCTTTCTCACACGCTTCGCGTTGACCCATAACCTATTCGATGACCTCTTCCGATAAGCTCTTCGGTAGATTTCTCGCTTTATTGTTCGGCGTCCAGCACGCTTCCCCCTGTGAGCCTCTGCAGGTCGTAAAGCAATTAGCAAAGTAGCACAGCAGTCGTGTGATGAAAGAGCACTTCCCAAAACGTTGCTTCTGTTCTAAAGTCCCTTTATTGCCACAAAAGACATGTATTTAC
This sequence comes from Podarcis tiliguerta, assembly GCF_965153285.1. Lineage (NCBI taxonomy): Eukaryota > Metazoa > Chordata > Lepidosauria > Squamata > Lacertidae > Podarcis > Podarcis tiliguerta. The sequence continues at coordinate 5,371,199 of NC_139552.1, forward strand.
AAAGTCAAATTCCAGCTGTCTCAAGCTGCATTTTCTCTCTCTCCTTGCAGCTACGCAACAGCAAACTGCTTTCGATTTCCACAGAGCTCACAGCATTCCAAGCTGCTTTCGTCACATCCTGGCTTACTTCCCTTGTAAGCCCGTCCCCTCAGTCTCGAGGCACAGAAGGTTAACCCTTCACTACACCCAACAGTTTCGAGTGCTTGGAGGGAGATAGCCTTGGCTGATGTAACTTGTTGGTCTCCGCTATCTGGAGAAGCAAATTGAATCACGTTTCTGTAACTTTCCTGCCTGTGTGTAGCTCAAGGGTAGGCAGCATAGTGCTCTCCTAATGTTGATAGACCAAAATTCCCATAATCGCTAAGAATTGGCCTTGCTGACTGGGGCTCATGAGAGTTCCACTTCAGCAACACCAGGAGGGTGCAGTGTTGGCAATCCCTGCTGCTGCAGCTGCACCACTAAGGTTTCTACTAGAGCAGCCAGAAGTGCCCAGCACTGTAGGCTCCTGCTTCATTCAGGGCAGGCAGATACTAAACATCTGTGGAAGCGAGTGCTGGGCTTCATTCATTAATTTCTGTTTATTGTGGGGATTTCTTCCCCAGAGTGGCTTATTTAAAATAATAATCAGAAATGCACCTCAAGATAATTTAAAGCATATAAACAGTACCTTAATAGCAGCAGATCTAAGAGAGCAATGTTGTAATCTAAATAAGCACATCTTCCTACAAATGAATAGTAAATTATAGCAAATGTGGGCAACTTCTCCAGCAAAAGCAGAGCAGCCATTTTGCATGGAGAAGGTTCCAGGCTCAGTCACCAGTGTGTGCAGATAGGGCTGGGAATGATCTCTGCCTGAAAGCTGCTGCCAGTCCATGTAGTCAGTCCTGAGCTTGATGGGTCAATGGTCTGCCACAATATAAGGTAGCTTCCTATGTTCCTGTGTACTACAGCAGGGTTTGGAGGGCCACAAGCGCCCTACCCATGAATTAAAGAACCATGGAAAATTCTAAAAGTCTTTGCTGAAAGGACATCAAAGCAGGGGCCAGGTGAACCTCTTTGGGAGATTACTCTGAAAGGTAGGGTGCCATTGCTGAAAAGGCCCTGCCATACTTGAAAGAGCAGGAGTTCCCTGGGAAAGGACTGCCCCTGCTAAAGATTCTAGTTAGTGGAGAGGCAGTGCAAAAATTGTGGGAATGTTCAGGGATGCAGGAGAGGATATATTGTGAGATTATATCCTTATCCAACTTGTGCTAACAAGTTCTCAAAATATCAGCAGAGTAGGACATTCCCTTTTTAAGTTCGCAACGGTAATGTGTGCTCAGGTTCGCTAGAACCTCTATAATAATCACTCTGGTAATTTCCCCTTTGTTCCCTCTTAAAATACAAGACACGACACAGTCTTTTATAAAAGTATAAAAAAGAGTTTACTCACGTTCTGTTCACAATCGGATCCCAGAAGGCAGACAGGCTTAATAAGGTAATATACATTTAGAATCTATCTTATAAGAAGATAGTCCCTTTCTCCTCTCTTGGCTGGGAGCCAAGAGAGCATCTTTAGCAGATGTTACTTCTTCGAAGGAAGATGGCAGAGAGAGAGAGATGGCTGCCCTGCCCTGTGCTTTTATCATTACCTGCACAGGTGAGGCCACACCCACCTCTGGTCACATGCGGAGGAAGTCTGTCCCAGGAAGTTTACCTGCTGGCTGGACAGACATCCCTCCCCATGTTTAAACATGTACACTCTAGGAATGTTGTAATTGACTGCTCCTGTGTTTTACATCCCACAAAAATAATTGGGCCTTCTTCTGGTACCCTTTTCCCAAACCTTGAAACACTTTAAAGGCCAAATGGGATACTCTGAATTGGGCCTTGAACCAGTTCAAGAGCCAGTGTAGTTCACAGAGCACTAGCCTAATATGATCATACTGCCCAATTCTAGTTATCAGTCTTACTACATATTTCAGGAAGTGGCAGCAGGCTGCTCCCCACCCCCCGACCCCGTGAGCTAGCCCGTAGCTGTGGTTTCTTTGCTTTTTTCCCAGCATTGTCATCTGGTTGGGTGATCTGAACTACAGGCTTTGCCTTCCTGATGCCAACAATGTGAAAACTCTGATCACTAAAAATGAGCTTCAGAGACTTCTGACCTACGACCAGGTGAGAGACATATTTGTGTTATATGTGGTGGTTTAGGATATTGCCCTGTTTATTTCCTATGTCTGGGATACCCCAGCCTAGGCTAGAGAAACCACTTTCAGACAGTTTGGAGCAAAGTGTAGCTACAACATAGAATGACTGTGACTTCTACAAATGCTTTTTAAGGTTGCAGTTTTGTGCAACCTTAATTAGAAGCAAGTCCCAATTAAGTTGGAGGGTTGCCTTGGAATAAGTAGGACTGCTCTGCAATTTCCCAGTTAGAGGGCTTTCCTAGCTCAGCACACGCTCCCGATGTTGTTGGACTCCCATGAGCCCCAGCATAGCTGCTGTCCAGCAATATTTAAAGGTCTAAGGTTTCCTGCTCTAGGTTTTGCATCTGTCTGGAAAATCTGCGTTGCTCACATGTTCTTATCAGCAGATACTTCCATTAATAATAATAATAATAATAATAATAATAATAATAATTAATAATAATAATTTATTTGTACCCCGCCCATCTGGCTGGGTTTCCCCAGCCACTCTGGGCGGCTTCCATAGAAACCAAAAATACACTAAAATATCACAGATTAAAAACTTCCCTGAACAAGGCTGCCTTAAGATGTCTTCTAAATGTCAGGTAGTTATTTATTGCTTTGACATCTGATGGGAGGGCGTTCCATAGGGCGGGACCTCAGCGTCCGGGCAGAACGATGGGAGTGGAGACGCTCCTTCAGGTATACTGGGCCAAGGCCGTTTAGGGCTTTAAAGGTCAACACCAGCACTTTGAATTGTGCTCGGAAACGTACTGGGAGCCAATGTAGGTCTTTCAAGACCGGTGTTATGTGGTCTCGGCGGCCGCCCCCAGTCACCAGTCTAGCTGCCGCATTCTGGATTAGTTGTAGTTTCCGAGTCACCTTCAAAGGTAGCCCCACGTAGAGCGCATTGCAGTAGTCCAAGCGGGAGATAACTAGAGCATGCACCACTCTGGCGAGACAGTCCGCGGGCAGGTAGGGTCTCAGCCTGCGTACCAGGTGGAGCTGGGATACAGCTGCCCTGGACACAGAATTGACCTGCACCTCCATGAACAACTGTGAGTCCAAAATGACTCCCAGGCTGCGCACCTGGTCCTTCAGGGGCACAGTTACCCCATTCAGGACCAGGGAGTCCTCCACACCAGCCCGTCCCCTGTCCCCCAAAAACAGTACTTCTGTCTTGTCAGGATTCAACTTCAATCCATTAGCCGCCATCCATCCTCCAACCGCCTCCAGGCACTCACACAGGACCTTCACCGCCTTCACTGGTTCTGATTTGAAAGAGAGGTAGAGCTGGGTATCATCTGCATATTGATGGACACCCAGTCCAAACCCCCTGATGATCTCTCCCAGCGGCTTCATATAGATGTTAAAAAGCATGGGGGAGAGGACGGAACCCTGAGGCACCCCACAAGTGAGGGCCCAGGGGTCTGAACACTCATCCCCCACCACCACTTTCTGAACACGGCCCAGGAGGAAGGAGCGAAACCACTGTATAACAGTGCCCCCAGCTCTCAGCCCCTCTAGAAGGATGTTATGGTCGATGGTATCAAATGCCCCTGAGAGATCCAGCAGAACCAGGAAACAACTCTCACCTTTGTCCCTAGCTCGCCGACCAAGGCAGTTTCAGTCCCATGGTGAGGCCTGAATCCCGATTGGAAGGGATCCAAATGGTCCGCATCCTCCAGGCGTGCCTGGAGTTGTTCAGCAACCACACGCTCAATCACCTTGCCCAAGAATGGAAGATTTGAGACTGGGCGATAGTTGGCCATACTGGCCGGGTCTAAAGATGGTTTTTTAAGAAGCGGTTTAATGACCGCCTCTTTCAGCGGATCTGGGAATGTTCCCTCACAGAGGGAAGCATTCACCACCCCGCAGAGCCCATCGGCCAGCCCTTCCCGGCTTGCTTTTATTAGCCAGGATGGGCAAGGATCAAGGAGACAGGTGGTTGGTTTCATTAAATCAAATTAAATTGCTGGTGCTTTTTGTTTTAAATTTTTCTCTCCAAGGTTTGTGTGTTCATAATGTTGACGACCTTTCTCCCACTTGGCATAAGGATCATTGGTATTTTGTGTTGAAACAGAGGCCTGATTGCTGCACCTTATGGTGGATTTAAACTCTGTGAGCGTAGTCATGCCTTAGCCCTTTGAGAAGGATGCTGCAAGGAAGGCAAGGGGGGGGGGGCAGCCTCAGACTTCCAACATATGCAAAACCATCATAAAACATTAAAAACTTCCCTAAAGGTTGTATAGTTACTTATCTCCTTGACATCTGACGGGAGGGTGTCCCACAGGGCAGGTGCCACTACTCAGAAGGCCCTCTGCCCGGTTCCATGTAACTTCGCTTCTCACAGTGAGGAAACCGCCAGAAGGCCCTCGGTGCTGGACCCTGATGCCTGGGCTGAACAACGGGGATGGAGACACTGTTTCAGAGCTGAGGCCATTTAGGGCTTTAAAGGTTCGCACCAACACTCAGAATTGTGCTCAGAAACGTCCTGGGAGCCAATGCAGGATGCAAAAGGGTGGTTTTGCAGTTGCTCCTAGTGTTGGGGTGTATTCTGGTGGTTGTTAACAGTTTGTATGGATTATTGGTACATATAACATTGCATATTGTAGGTATGGCTAACCTGTGGTCTGCCAGATGTTACTGAGCTGCAGTTCCTGTTGGCTCCAGCCATCATGGCCAGTAATCAGGGATGATGGGAATTGTAGTTCTGCAGCATTGTGAGGGCCACGTGTCTGCTACTCCTGAGTTAGAGGATTTTCCTGTCGTGTGATGCAGCAAAGTAATTTAAGATGACATGGGGAAAAAATGCACAAGCATCCTGTACCTTTAATAATTGTGTATAAGATAGGATTTCAGCAGGTATACCCCTTTTTTTTGCACTTGGCTAACCTACTAGTAGGGATGCGGGTGGCGCTGTGGGTTAAACCACAGAGCCTAGGGCTTGCCGATCAGAAGGTCGACGGTTCGAATCCCTGCTACGGAGTGAGCTCCCCTTGCTCTGTCCCTGCTCCTGCCAACCTAGCAGTTCGAAAGCACGTCAAAGTGCAAGTAGATAAATAGGTACCGCTCCGGCGGGAAGGTAAACGCCGTTTCTGTGTGCTGCTCTGGTTCGCCAGAAGTGGCTTAGTCATGCTGGCCACATGACCCGGAAGCTGTACGCCAGCTCCCTCGGCCAATAAAGCGAGATGAGCGCCGCAACCCCAGAGTCGGTCACGACTGGACCTAATGGTCAGGGGTCCCTTTACCTTTACCTTTAACTTTAACCTACTAGTACTTCACCTTGGTCTTCTAGCACAATAGTGGCTGTTAATAGACTCCATTGTCAGGCAACAGGGGGTCTTTTGCTTCTCTGCTGATAAGCGATTTCTTTTTGGCTTTAGCTAAACATTCAGCATACCCAAAAGACAGATTTTGCTGATTTCACAGAGGGAGAGATCAAGTTCATCCCGACGTACAAATTCGACTCTAAAACAGATCGCTGAGACTCCAGGTAAGCGCCTGCTTGATAGTTGAGCCTTTGTAAGTAAGTCCTCTCAATCATTCTTCTGCAAGGCTTGTTTGTTTTTCCTAGTCTGCTGAGATGCTAGTAGTGTCCTGCCTTTCCATCCTCTTGAGCAGGCTAGTAAAAAAATATGTTTTTTAAAAATGGCTTTCTGCTAAGCAAGCTGGTGGAGGAGGGATAGAGTTGAGGGCTGGATGGACTTCCTTTCCTCTGCAGCCAGAATGGACACCAAGCCACGGAGGAAGAGAGAGATCCAGCTCTCCTTCGCCTGCTCACTTTGCTTGCATGGAATTCCGGGTTGCCAAAGGCTGCTAGGCGAGTTGTGAAATGCAAGGCTGTGATATGTTGTCTTCCTCAACCCATCCCTGCTCAAAGTCTCTGGAAATGTTTTGGCTCCTTTTCCACAAGCAGCCTTTCCCCCACATTTGTCCTGATAACTAGCACCCTCTGTTTCATGGTGTGTATAACCGATGTTGCAGTTCATTGAAAGGTGCAGCAGGCTGAATGGGAATCCTGTTTGTGTCAAGGAAGTCTTGGAATTAGACTTGGTGCTCTCTCAAGATGAGTCTGTCAGGGCATAAGAATATGAGAGCAGCCCTGCTGGATCAGGCCATTGGTCCATCTGGCCCAGCATCCTGTCCTTATATTGGCCAATGAGATGCCTCTTGGGGAGCCCACAAACAGGACCTGAGTGCAACAGCACGCTCCCCTCCTCCAAGCCATACTGCTTCTCTTGGTGGAGTATGTTCTGTGGCCATTATGGCTAGTAGCCATTGAGCCTCATCATCCATGATTTTGCATATTATTGTGGTTATTGACAACTGTAAGAAGCCACCTAGGCCTGCTAGTTTAATTTCTCTTGCTGTGGTACTGGGGAAATCAAAAGGACAGGCGGAACATGTAGTGACGAAGCCGGAAAACGGCAGGCTCCTTTGGGCAGCATTACAGGTGCCAGAAAGGGTATTTTTACATTTCTTGAAGCTTGGAACACTGAAAAAATAGTGTCTGAACAAGAATAACGGGGCCCATTGCTTTTGGGAAGGATCATAATTTGGTGGTGTGCCATATGCTTTGTATGCAGAGTCTCAAGTTGAAACTCTATTGCACCTCCACCTGAAAAAGGATTGGGCCACAGAGAGCTGCTGCCAGCCAGAGTAGACTTAATTAATTATTTGTGGGGTTGGAAGGGATCACGAGGGTCATCTAGTCCAACCCCCTGCAATGTAGGAATCAAAACTGGGGTAGGTCAGAAATTCATTCTGACCTGGTAGAAGGCAGCTTTTGATTTCCTAACAACTCTCTCCATGAGGCAAAATGCCTGCACACCTGCAAGGTCCGCCCCTTCAGAAGTTGGACTCCCAAGCCCCATCATCTCCAGCTGTTGACCGTGGTTAAGATCACAGGCCGTGTGTGAAGCCAAAGTTTGACTGTGTGAGCCTTGTGTGTTGCCTCAGCCAGTCCAACAGTCCTGGTGTCTCTCCTGTCTCCTTGCAGTGGGAAGTGCCGTGTGCCAGCATGGTGTGAGCCAATCCTCTGGAGAGGAGGCAGCATGAATCAGCTCAGCTACCGAAGCCACATGGAATTGAAAAGGAGCGACCACAAGCCCGTCAGCTCCCTCTTCCTCACAGGGGTAACACCTGCCCTGGCCAGGGCTATCGTCTATTCAGGGTTTTTAGTTGCCTGTTATGTGGCACCTCCTCGAATCTGGGCAGGCCCTGACCAACAACCAGGTCCCTTTCCACAGAGCTCCTCCTTGGCAAACGACTTCCGGTGCAAGGAGTGGGCAGGTTTTGGCTCTGTCAAATCCCTAGGCTTCCATTCTCCACTGTTCTGAGTACACGCTGCTCCTGCAGGCATGGCAGACCACATGGGCTGAACTGTATACCTTAACGTCATTCATGCAATGGAGCTTCTGTGGTACTTGGCTTGGAGCATTTGGCTTCAGCCCATTGGCGCTGGAAGTCACAGCCGCTGCCATCCTGGGGAAGCTCTCAGAGTTACAGTACTTGCCTCTTTCAGGGCTGGGAACAGGGGGGTGCATCAGGCATTTCTGCTTTTAACTCATGCCCCCCCTTTTTAGTCCATAGCCCCAACAAATGTGCTCTGTCCCCCATAGGTGAAGGTTGTGGATGACCGACGGTACCGGAAAGTGTTTGAGGATATTGTTCAGTTGATGGACAGGATGGAGAACGAATTCCTTGAGAATTCTGCCCTGAAGGTTTTCTCCTGGAACATACAAGGCCCCTTTATGGTACAGTAGCCCCCCTTTCACTTCAAAACCCCCCTCGGCACCCCCTTTTCCTCTTAACTCCCCCATTTTTTGTCTGGCAAAGACATCGTCTCTGAGCAGTTGCATCAGTTCGTCGTCCTTGACTAACGTCCCCCCGCACATCCATTTGCTCTCAGGGAACATCAGTCTTGCCACCGGAGGACCTTCCCCCATCATATACTCAGGTTTCTGGGAGAGCGCATCCGCCCTCGCATTCTGCTCTCCCGGCACATATTGGATCTTGAAGTTGAAGTTGGCAAAGAACTCTGCCCATCTTATCTGTCTCTGGCACAACACCCGCGCCGTACGCCAGTACTCCAAATTTTTGTGGTCAGTGCACACCAAAATTTGGTGCTTTGCCCCAACCAGGAAGTGCCTCCATTGTTTGAAAGCAGTGACAATCGAAAGCAATTCCTTATCATAGATAGTGTAGTTCTGCTCCGATTTGTTCAGTTTCCGTGAAAAGAAGGCACACAGTCACCACTCCCCCTTTCGATCTGGCTGCAGCAGCACCGCCCCTATCACCCGATCTGACGCATCTGTCTCCACCCGTAGTGGTTGAGCAGGGTTGACGTGGATCTGTTGCTCCTCCGAAGCAAAAGCCCTCTTAAGCTTCTCAAACCCCTCTTGGGCCGCCTGCGTCCACTGAAACCTCTCCTTGACACTGAGACAGTCCGTTATGGGCACCGTCAATTTTGCGAATTTTTTAATGAATTTCCTGTAGAAATTGCTGAAACCCAGGAAACGCTGAACATCTTTCCTGGTTTTGGGACTCTCCCATTCCACCACCACTTTCACTTTCTCCGGATCCATGGCCAACCCCTGGTCCGACAGTCGGTACCCCAGGAATTTGACTTCCTTTGCGTGGAACTGACTTTTCTCCAGCTTGACCCACAAGCGGTGCTCCGTGAGTTTGCTCAGTACCTGACGTACGTCCTTCACGTGCTGTTGTTCGTCTTCTGAGTACACAAGCAAGTCGTCCAAAAAGCAAACACAGTTCTTGTAGAGCAAAGGTTCTAGTACGTGGTGCATGAAGGCTTGGAAACAGTGACTTCTGCACTGTAAACCGAAGGGCATGACTAAATACTCAAACGCCCCCATCGGGGTGAACATGGTGGTCTTCCACTCATCCCCCTCTCGTACTCGGATGAAGTTGTAAGCCCCCCGGAGGTCCAGTTTGGTGAAAATCTTCCCCTTCCGCACCTGTGCCAAAACGTCATCGATCCGCTTCCGGGTTGGCGCGCCTGAGCAATGGCGGATTTCCTCCGTCTCGGAGGAGACTGCTCTCCGAAAAGAAGGGTCTGACCGCCACGGCGAGGCGGAGACCCGCAAAAAACCACGGTCGGAGGAAGACCGTGGGCTTGGGATTCGGCTCGTGCCATTAGCGCCTCCCCTACTCGCGGGGAGACCCGGTTTCGGGGCTCCGGAGCGATGTGGGGAGAGTGGCACGGCACTTCGAATCGATCGCTGTTTTCGGGGAGTGAAGCCGCACAGCTGTTGCCAGAAAGCGCCAACTTTTCCTGTGGACATTTGGATACAAAGAAACTTCGTAAGTAACGGAAATCGGATTATAAATTATTGAAATTCGGCACTTGAATGGAAGGTTAAAACAGGAAGCCCACCTTCCATTTTGTAGAAAGATTAAGGCAAAAGTGGATAGAAACTGGAGCCTTTGAAAAGTGCTTTATTAAGGAAATAAATTCGTCATCTAAGCCTTTTGAGACCCCCCTCTGAAGCAGGGAAGAGGGGGAGACTGTTTTGACAGACTACAGCCCTGCAGGACAGTGAAATTTGATTCAATCTACTACCGTCTCGAGCCTGGGACCGGGCTGTCAAAAGGGGGGGGGGGAGAGAGAGTTTTTACAACCAAAAAATAACTATCAAGATACCTCTTTGTTTATTATCATTGCAAATTGGCTTTGTAATATTTTGATATGTTCTCTTGCCTTTTTATTGTTCGGATGCTTAATTAGTTTCTGTTCATTGTCCATTATTTGTTTCAGAATTTCTTTTTTACCTTTTTCCTTATTTTTATTCTTGATTGAATTCTGTTGGATAAAAAATCCTCTCATTACTGCTTTACTTGCATCCCAAACAACATTTATTTTTGTTCCTTTATTACAGTTGTCCACAAAGTATTCCGTCAATTTCTTCTGTGCTTTTTCTATAACTTCTTGGTCGTCCAATAGATAGTCATTCATCCTCCATCTGAAGGTTCTTTCTTCATATCCTTTCAATTCGAATTTTATTGGGTTGTGGTCTGAAATCACCTTCGGTTGAATCTCAATTTCTTGGGTTCTCGGGGTAAGTTCGGTTGAAATCCAGATTTGATCTATTCTAGACATCGACTGGTTCGGTTCAGAATGATAAGTGAATTGTTTAACCAATGGGTGTCTAAGTCTCCAAATGTCTATCAAATTCAAATTCTTTATCATCGAAAAAAATGATTTCGGTAATTTTCCTTCTTTACTTGCTCCTTCTCTGAGTCTATCCATCTCCAGTGAAACCACTCCGTTCATATCCCCCATTATTATTATTTTCTGGTCCATATATTCAAATAGTTTTTCTTCCAAAATTTTGTAGAACTCAGTCTTGTTTCCATTAGGTGCATAGATCCCGACTATGATTAAATTTTCTCCTTGCCATTTGATTCGAACCGCGATTATCCTTCCGTCTTCATCTTTAAATATTTGTTGGGCTTCGATTTTGTTATTTATATAGATGACCACCCCTCTTTTCTTTTGTTTGTCTGAGGATATAAATTCATTTCCCAATCTTTTGTTAATCAATATCTTTTTCTGTCTTCTTGCCACGTGTGTTTCTTGCAAGCAAATTATATCCAGATGTTTCCTCTTCAAAATTGTTCGATTCTGTTTCTCTTTTTTTTATCGTTCATTCCATTGATGTTCCAATTCCAAATTTTCAACCCCATAACTTCCAAATTTTAATTTAAATAATTTTTAAATAATTTTATAATTTTATAATTTGGCTTCTTCTTCTTCCTCCTCTTCTTCCTCCTCTGTCTTCTTCTCCTTCTCTTCTTCCTCCTCTTCTTCTGATCCGCCTGTTGCTCCTTCATCAGCTCCTTTGTCCTCCTCTTTCTCCAGTTTTACCTCTTTGTATTTTCTCAGAAATTTCCCCATCTCTTCTGGGCTTGTCAATCTGTGTCTTTTACCTTTATATGCAAATGTTATCCCCTCCGGGAATTCCCATCTAAAATCGATCTTATTTTTCTTCAGCGTCTGGACTAATGATTTATAAGGGTCTCTTCGTTTGAGCAATCTGATCGGAACATCTTTGAATATGATTATATAGTTCCCATTTATACTCAATCTTTTCTCTCTGTTCTTCTGCAAAATTGTGTTCCTCATATCTCTGTCTTTAAATGTAATTAAGCAGTCTCCGGTAAATCTTCTTGCTTTCGTTGATTTTACTCTCATTCTGAATGCACTTTGCACTGTTTTTGCCATCTCTTCGACCGGTATCTCTAACCACTGTGCTAACTCTGAAATCAGCTTATCTTTAATATTTTCTCCTTGTGTTTCTGGTACCGCTCTCAGTCTTAAATTCACTTCTCTCTGCCTAAGTTCATTCATAGCAATTAAATCCTTCATGTCTTCTTGTGCTTTGCTTAGTTCTCTCATCTCCATTTTCACCTTCTCTTCCTCCTTTCTGACATCCTTCATTTCTGATCTTGTCTTCTTCATTCCTTCCTCCAATGATTGTGTCCTTTTCGCCACCTCCTTCAATTGTCCTTTCAATTCCTTTACTGTCTCATCCATTTTTTAATCCATATTTCCAATTTTATTGTCCACATGTTCTAATTTTGTTTCCAGGTTATTCTGGCTCTGTTTAATTTCAGCAAACATTTTTAAAATCTCCGTCTTGAACTCTGTTTCTTGTTTGGACCCCTTTCTATCTGCTGGTGTCCCCTCCGCCCCTTTTTCCCCCGGATTAGACATTTTATCCCAATTTTATACCCTCTCCTTATTTTCAAATATTTCCACCAACCACCCCTTTTTCCCTCTTCTTAATTTCCAACTTAAGTATATCACAAAATATCAATAATTATTTTATGTCTTCCCTTTTGGACCCTTTTCCAATTTTTACAGAGCGTCAATTGAATTAATTTTAGTTCATCAATAGTTCAACATTAGTCCGTTTTCTTCTTGCCTCCAATCAGGCTAATCCATTTTAGGTAAAATTTAAATCATCTTCTTGCCTCCATTCAGGCTAATCCATTTTAATTTGTCCTCTTCTTGCCTCCAATCAGGCTAATCCACTTTTGGGGTTAGTCAAATTATATTTATCTTAAACTCCGGGGTCCAAACCCAATAGTTTCAATCGATTAGTCCCACAAAAAACCAAATTAAAAGCCAAATTCTCAATTAAGAACAAAAGCAGAGATCACAAATCAATCCAGTGCCACAAGGAGTCTCAGGGTAGAGAACCAGTCTTCTGTCTAGATTCCCTCCTCCTAATGGGGGGGATTTCCCCAAGAGTGCCAAATGTGGCTGAGATCAGAAAAATAAACTGTAATTTTTTTGTTTGCCACTAGGGGGTATAACTTAGTAGTGTGGCGTAGTTTCCTAAATTTTTGGTCCGAGATTTAAGGGCTATTTTAACTTATTCCCCGCAAAAAGAAAAAGAAAAAATCCGTTGCAAGTAATATCCAATGGTTAACAGTTCCAACTTCCCAGTCCAGAAATATTTTAGCTTAAAATTCCTTAGTTATGTTGTAGAAAATGTTCGGTAGTGAGTAATGGCGTCGAGGGCTTCTCTTCCGTTTGGCAGTCTATTGTTCTAATCACAAATGAAAATAAGGAAGCACCTCTATCTTTAACAAAAACCCCCTCAGTTAAACAGAAAGCCTCCTTTTAAACAGTATTTATCTTCTGTTTCCCCCTATTTTAAATTGCCTGAAATGTTCTGGCAAATCACTTTGTAACTTTAAAAGTAACTTATGGGGAAAAAGAAACAGTATCCGCCAGGGTGACTCACTTTCCTTTGATGCCGCTCTGTAAACAGTGCTGCGTCTTTGCCGATTTCGGCTGCCGGCTGAACTCGGGAGAGATCTTCTTTTGCTCCCCGGGACTTCCTTATTTAATCCTGAGTTGTTGTTTAAATTTCGGTGCCGGGTTTCGATATTTTTGAGAGCATAGCGCTTCCACGGCAAGCTCGGGGCTTCGCTATTTGGAGGTAGATAATGGCGTCCCTCGACCCGCTGGTCCGCTCCGCCGTTCTCTTCACTTCTACAAAGCTACCTGACGGCCGGGCGAACCGCTTCTGGTACCGCCGGGAACCTGACCTTCTGGACTCCCACCAGAGGTTTTTTTGGGGGCTACTGCGCCCTGTAGCACCCCTAACTCCTCCAAAATAGCCCGGGTTTTCCCTCTCGGAAAAAACCCCGCTTGCGACGAGATCGCGCTCCACCGGAAGAGGTAGAATGGAACATCAAAAGACTGAGACAAAATAATTTTGAACATGCAAACAAATCTGGCAAATGGTTGGCCTGGCAAATTAAAAAAAGGAAAGAACAAAGTACAATAAACAGAATTATGATGGAAGGAGAAGAGATAGTCAACCCGAAAGAGATTAGAAAAGGGTTCTTGGATTATTATAGAGGACTATATAAGAAGAAAGAAAGAAACAACTTGAGAAAAATTGAGAGATATTTAAAAGATAAAAAGGTGCAAAAGATCCCGACTGAGAAAAAACAGTGGTTAAATACCCCAATAGAAACTGAGGAAATAAAGGAAGCCATTAAAGATTTGAAAAGGGGGAAAGCTCCAGGGCCAGATGGATTCACCGCCGGATATTATAAAGAAATGAAGTCTATTGTACTAACGCCGTTGAAAGAAGTTATGAACAACATCTTAAAAGAAAGAGACATCCCAGAAACTTGGAAAGAAGCATTTATTACATTTTTACCAAAACAGGACTCAGACTTAACCCAAGTTAAAAATTATAGACCGATATCATTGTTGAACACAGACTATAAAATATTTGCAGGGATTCTTGCGAAAAGATTGAAAAGAGTATTACAGGATTATATTCATAAAGACCAAGCTGGTTTCCTTCCAGGCAGGCAGATGAAAGATAACATAAGAAATGTAATTAACATAATAGAATATCTGTCTGTCAGGATTGATAAACAAGCTATGATGATGTTTGTGGATGCCGAAAAGGCATTTGATAATATAGCTTGGGACTTTATGTTGAGAAATTTAGAACATATGGAAATTGGTGAAGAGTTCTTCAATGGAATTAAGGCAATTTATACAGAGCAGAGAGCAAAACTTATAATAAACAATGTTATTACAGAAGAATTGAAAATCTCTAAAGGAACAAGACAGGGATGTCCGCTTTCGCCATTACTATTTATAACGGTGTTAGAGGTCCTTCTGAATTCTATAAGACAAAATGAAAATATAAAAGGGGTAACGATAGGACAAAATGAATATAAAATTAAAGCATTTGCAGATGACCTGGTAGTAACAATAGAAGAGCCAACAACGACGGCTAAAGAAGTTATAGAGGAAATGGATAAGTTTGGAGAAGTGGCAGGCTTCAAGCTAAACAAGAAAAAAACTAAAATGATTGTAAAAAATATGGATCAAAGTGCAATCGATACAATGCAACAACAAATTGAGATAGAGGCAGTTAAAAAGGTGAAATACTTGGGAATATGGCTAACTCCGAAAAATATCGACTTATTTCAAAACAATTATGTACCAGTGTGGAATGCAATTAAGAAGGACCTGGAAGCGTGGGGAAGAATGAAATTCTCACTTTGGGGAAGAATTTCTATAATTAAAATGAACGTGTTGCCAAGAATGTTGTTTCTGTTCCAGACTATCCCCATAATTAAGGGGAGTAGTCTATTTAAAGAATGGCAAAGAATGATCTCAAGATATATATGGCAGGGCAAAAAGCCGAGAATACAATTCAAACTTCTGACAGATATAAGACAAAGAGGAGGCTTCGCCCTGCCTGATTTGAAGTTATACTATGAGGCGTCATGTCTTTGCTGGTTGAAAGAATGGATAAAACTAGAGAACAAGGAACTGTTAGATTTAGAAGGATATGATAATAGATTTGGTTGGCACGCGTATCTGTGGAAAGATAAGAAACAAGTGCACAAAGGTTTCGGGGACCACATTTTCCGGGGGCCATTAATTGAAGATAATTGGGATAGGTATAAAAACCTATTGGAACCTAAAGTACCACACTGGCTATCACCATTAGAGGTTATGAGTGTCAAGAGAACCAATATGAGAGGTGATTGGGCAACATATAACCAACTATTAGTGAAAGAAGGAGGAAAATGGAAAGTGAAACCATATGAACAAGTCAAAAAGTATGTTTATGACTGGTTGCACTATTATCAGGTAAATGAAATGTTCAGGAAAGATGTAAGAGAATGGGGCTATGTAGATAAAGATTCAACATTCCAGTCAGAAATAGTAAACAAGGAGGGCAAAACTCTGTCAAAAATGTATAATTTGCTGTTAGAATGGAATTTAAAAGATGAAGAAGTAAAATCGGTTATGATTCACTGGGCCAGAGATTTTGGTTACAATTTACAGTTGGAAGAGTGGGAAAAATTATGGAAGGAGAACTTAAAATTTACTGCCTGTATGGCATTGAAAGAGAATGTCATGAAAATGTTTTACAGGTGGTATATTACACCGGTAAAATTGGCAAAAATGTATAAGACTTGTAACAAGTGTTGGAAATGTAAAGAAAAAGAGGGTTCCTTTTACCATATGTGGTGGGAATGTAAGAGAGTGAAAGATTTCTGGGAAATGATATACAATGAGTTGAAGAAGATTTTGAAATATACTTTTATAAAGAAACCAGAGATCTTTCTGTTAGGTATTTTGGGAAAGGAAATTAAGAGAAAAGACAGTAAATTTTTCCAATACGCAGTGAGTGCAGCAAGAGTACTACTGGCACAAAGATGGAAGCAACAAGAAATACCGACAATGGAAGACTGGAGATCCAAGTTGTTAGACTATGCTGAATTGGATAAAATGACTGGAAAGATTAGATACTTAAGAGACCAAAAGTTTACAGAAAACTGGGGGAAATTTGTTAAGTATCTGGAGAACATAAGTGGTGGCCAAATAACGCTAGAAGGTTTTAAAAGAGCACTGTGAATATATGAGAGACATTGTCAAAAGGAAGGTGAGGAGAAAATATAGCTAATGACAATGGGTAAAAAAAGAAATGCGGAAATTAATAATGGCTATGAAAGATTTACGGAAAAGCTGAAGGAAGTCCAAAAATCAAAGACTAAGAAATCGAAATGCGAAATGTGAAAAGAATGTATGTTTTGTTTGTTTTGTTTTGTTGTAAATTAATAAAAAATTATATATACAAAAAATAACTATCAAGAAGGAATGGATTAATGGCTTAATGAACTCTTCTTTTTGGAAAGGAAAAAGGGAGCTGAATTATAATTGTAACTGAAATGTGGATGAAAAACAACCAAAGGAAACTGTAACAGATTGTTGCAGACTGTTGCAGAAGGGTATATGGGATTGCTACATTCTCTGATGGAAATTTCCACGCAGGCTGCAATCCTGCAGACTGAAGACAAGTAACTGACCTTGACAGCAATATAACACTGGAAGAACAAGCCTGGGAACATGGCTGAAAAAATAACAGCTCTCTTTGAACAATTTTCAAAAAAACTGACTATTCTTGAATGCATATATTTTGGCTCAAAAAGGAAATAAATCACCAGATCCGGTTCAAGAAATGGAATTAATTTTGCAAGGACGGGTATCGGAGAAGAAGATGGAACAAACAGAACAGGTTCTGTCTCTGCAAGAGAAATCTTATGTGGAAGCTACAGTAACAGAGCCTCAAACTGATGGACACAAAATCGACTGTGAGATCAAGGAGTTTAAAGGACAGATCCAGAGAAGTAGTGCCACATATGGACTGAGTGACTTAAGATTGATAAGGTACATTTTGGAGGGTGGCACTACGAGAAAGTTTGAAAAAGTGAACCTTAGCAACTTTAAAGAGAGTGTGGAACAGGCTTTGGACTATTTCTTGGCCTACAAGTGGAATTATAGAGTTTGGGCAAGCTTGTTGAAGAGGATTGAAGGAGACGTTGGGGGGAAAGTACCTTGGGACTCAATTTTAGGCTCGATTAAGATCCAGCAGACAGGCCAGGAAGATGATTTGAAGGCCTCGGATATAAGAGAACCTGGTTGAAAGACTGATCTTGTGGACTGGAAAGACTTTAAAATTTGAAAAAAAGATTGGCAGTACCCGAAACCGGGGGGAAGAGATGGTGGGATAAATTGGAAATTTTTAAGCAAAATTTATTGTAATATGGTTTGAAAAAGTACTTTTGGGGGATGATGGAAGGATTTTATCTGGTTCCAGGGGAATAAGATAAAGAGTTTAAGACACTAGGATATAAGGGTATATCTTTATAGGTTTTAAGAGTAGAAGATTTAAGGTTACTTTCTTTCTTTTTTATTATCTTTTCTTGCTATTTAGGAAATTGGGGATTGGATAACTATATATTTTTTGATGTCTACTTGTTCGGAGATGTTGGGGAAGAAATAAGGTTAAAGGGGTTAAAAGTAAATAAGTGAAAAAGCAGTGAAAGCAGTGAAAGCTGGAAGGAATTTGCCGATTGGATTAATAACTGGAATACAAAGAGGGGGGTGGGAGGAGGCTGAGGAACCAAGTTAAGAAAGAAGGAATTTGAAAAATGAAACCTTTCTTTGTTTTGTATGAGTGTTTTTTGTTTTTGTTTGTTGGCTTTTGTGTTGGTGGGGTGGGGAAGAGGGTTTTCTTTATATGTACTTTTTTGGGTTTTTGTATTTTTTTTCTTTCTCTTTTTATTTTCTATTTTTTATTCTTTTTTCTTTTTGTATACGTCTGGTTTTGCAGTTATGTTATTGGAAAAATCAATAAATATTATTATTATTATTTTTAAAAAAACGTCATCGATCCTCGGCATTGGGAAAGCCACCGGTTCCATCAGGCTGTTCAGGGTTCTAAAGTCCACCACAAGTCTCCGTTCTTTAGTCGACTTCTTGTCCACGAAGAACACTGGGCTCCCCCCTGCCGCCTTGGACTCCCGGATGAACCCCCTTCTTAGGTTTTTCTCAATAAACTCCTTTAGGTCCTTGAGCTCTCCCTCCGACATGGAATAGGTTTTCCCCACTGGCAACGTGGCCCCCGGGACCAGGTTGATCTGACAGTCATATGGTCGATGTGGCGGCAACGCATCTGCCTTTTTATCGCTGAACACCTCCTGTAGATCCCTGTAACACGACGGAATTTCGCTCGTCCCCGCTCTGCATGCTGCTGCCCTCCTGCCCTCACTTTGTCGAGGTAGCCCTTGAGCCAGGCAGTTCTCCATGCAGTGCGTCGAACCGAACGTCAGGGACCGTTGGTGCCAGGAAACCACTGGATCGTGCAACGCCAACCAGCTCATGCCCAATATGATAGGCGGACCCGCCAGTGTGGCCACGTGAAAGGCGATGACCTCGGAGTGGGTAGCCACACGCATTCGAATTGGAGGTGTTCGATGCGTCACTTCACCTCCCAGCAGTTCTCTTCCATCAATTGTGGTCACTTGCAGTGGAAAATCCAGAGGCCTCAGGTTCAGTTGGTGCTGCGCAGCAAACTCCTTGCTAAAAAAGGACGCTGACGCACCAGAATCAACGAGCACCAACTCCTCCACCGTCTGTCCATTTGGGAGTTCTAGGACCACCTTCAACATTATGCTTGCTTTGGGGTGCCCAAGCCGAGGACTTTCTGTGTTGCTCCCGCCTGGCTGTTGCCCCGGTTCACCACCAGCCAGGCTTCTTCGTTTCCTGAAGGCTGGGGCTCCTCTGCCTCTGCCTGCTGGGTGGCCCCCACCATTCCCTGCCAGTTATGACGCTCTGGACACACTCTGGCAAAGTGCCCAGTCTTCTGACACACAAAACATATTTTTGCTGCTTGCCAGTCTTTTTTCTCCTTCCCGCCAGACCGTTGGGCTTTCAAACTCTCCCGCGCCCGGGCTGTGCCTATTTCCATGGGCTCCGGCTCTGGTTGACGTTCTGAGGCAGCTGCAGGCATCTCAAGAATGTGGTCACCATGGAAACTCCGCTCTCTGCCTTGCTTCCTTTCCCGCCATCTGGCTTCTTGTCTCAAACCCACCCCAAGAGCAGCCTTTGTTAATTCATCCATATTTTTAGGTCGTGGCCCCCTTGCAAGCTCGTCCTTAATTTCTGGGTTAAGTCCATTTTTAAACAACGCTTGTACAGGTTCAGTCTCTAAATCCCAACCCAGTTTCTGCACGAGCATAGCAAATTCTGACCAGTAACTGCGTACCGTGGATTTGCCTTGTTTCAAAGCCAGCAGCTCCTCCTGCGTTTTGTCAATTAAACTTTGATCTGCATAGATAAAGTCCATAGCTTGCCAAAATTTGGCCTCATTTCTGAGGGCTTCATTCCCCGAGGCTATTAACGGCCTGATCCAGCTTCTAGCCCCTCCCACCAGGTGTCTAATGATGTGAGCAACTCTCTGGGCATCGTTCCCAAACTTGGCTGATTCAAGCTCTAAGAAATATTGCATCTTCGTCTTGAAATCCAAGTAACTTTCCCGATCCCCATGGAACCATTCCACCCACACTGGCTTGCCCCCATCTGCCGATAGCCCACCTGGGGTTCCTCTCTGAGCAGCCCTGGCTTCCTCCAGACAGCTCTGCAGGTCGGCCGATCTTTGTTAGAGAGCGACATTTTGCTTTTTCAGCTCCAACACCTCCTTTTCCATTCTGAGGCTTATTCCTTATTCCACCAGGTTTCCAGCAGCAATTTGAGACGCGGCAAGCTGTCATAGGCTTTATGCTGTCAAGCCGGCATAGATAAAACTCCGGGCTCACGCCCAGTTCCAATCTATTTGATTTATTGACAAAGTTCAAAAGTACATCTCCTGTGTTTCAAATCACGTCCGACCCTTCCGGCACAGTTGCCGCGTCTGCTTTCTTTTTCCTTTTTTTTACCCAACATGCAAGTCTGTGGAAACCACGCCCCTGACTTCCTCTGTTTACAGAATGAATGGTTCCAGGCTCATCCTCCTCCCTCCCTGCCTCTGGCTCGCTGTCAGATGACAGATTGCTAATGATCTCTTTCGGCTCTCTATAAGTGCTGGTTTCTCCCCTTAAATCTTTCCCCGTTTGCCTCTCCCTGACATTCTCTGCAGCCAAAGATGGAGAAGCTCTATACAGTCAGCAAAAACAAGACCTGGAGCTGACTGTAGCTCAGATCATCAGCTTCTTATAGCAAAATTCAAGCTTAAACTGAAGAAAGTAGGAAAAACCGCTGGGCCGATAAGATACAATCTAAGTCAAATCCCTTATGAATACACAGTTGAAGTGAGGAACAGGAGCAGAAGACATCAAGAAGAGGTGGCAAGAATACACAGAGGAATTATACCAGAAAGATATGGATGTCTCGTACACCCCAGGTAGTGTGGTTGCTGACCTTGAGCCAGACATCCTGGAGAGTGAAGTCAAATGGGCCTTAGAAAGCACTGCTAATAACAAGCCCAGTGGAAGTGATGATATTCCAGCTGAACTATTTAAAATTTTAAACGATGATGCTGTTAAGGTGCTACACTCAATATGCCAGCAAATTTGGAAAACTCAGCAGTGGCCAGAGGATTGGAGAAGATCAGTCTACATCCCAATCCCAAAGAAGGGCAGTGCCAAAGAATGCTCCAACTACCGCACAATTGCACTCAT
Source organism: Podarcis tiliguerta (assembly GCF_965153285.1). Lineage (NCBI taxonomy): Eukaryota > Metazoa > Chordata > Lepidosauria > Squamata > Lacertidae > Podarcis > Podarcis tiliguerta. The sequence continues at coordinate 5,391,907 of NC_139552.1, forward strand.
TTCACACGCTAGCAAGGTTATGCTTAAAATTCTACAAGGCAGGCTTAAGCAGTATGTTGAACCGAGAAGTCCCAGAAGTGCAAGCTGGATTTCGAAGGGGCAGAGGAACTAGAGACCAAATTGCAAACATGCGCTGGATTATGGAGAAAGTTAGAGAGTTCCAGAAAGACATCTACTTCTGTTTCATTGACTATGCAAAAGCCTTTGACTGTGTTGACCACAGCAAACTATGGCAAGTTCTTAAAGAAATGGGAGTGCGTGATCACCTCATCTATCTCCTGAGAAATCTCTATGTGGGGGAAAAAGCTGTTAGTTTGATTAGCTCCGGCCCATCTGGAGCTGATACAGCAGAGTGTAGTTCCGCAGACGAAAGGATAAGCAGGTATCGTGCTACATGATAATTTCAATCAATCAATTTTCTTTATTCGACCGATAGTCAGAAATAAAAACATTACACAATAATTATAAACTATAACATCATAGGGGTACATAAATAAGGTAGGGCCACAGTACTAGAACTCTCACAGGTAACCCACATCAAAGCATTCAATTATACGCTTCCGACGCTTGAGTGCCAGGAAAAGGAATTTAGCCACTGACAAAGTTGTTTTCCCAGAAGACTTGTTTAGCAGATACGCTGTCTGCTTTCCTCTTTGTCGGGAACTGAGCTGGGGTAAATATGGAGTTATAAGATACTGTCTTAAATCATTGTAGATGGGACAGCTCAGTAAAATGTGCTCTGTGGATTCTACCTCACCCAATGCACAGTGGCATAATCTCTGGTCATATGGGACTCCTCCATATCTTCCCTTCAGGACCGCCGAGTCAAGAACATTCAGCCTAGCCGCAGTAAATAGTCTGCGGGGATATCCGCCAGGTAGCGAGCTGGGGCAGCCCAATACAACTGCTCCCCCAGAAACAACCCAGGTTCCACACGGGCTATGTCCTCCTGTCTGGCAATATCCCTTAATCTTTGAGCGATCACCGCCTTTGCGTGGCTATACGTCATGGACTCTATATAAAGGGAGGACAACCCGCACTTCTGCACTTCCTCCACTATCTCCCCTTCCCATGGAGATTTAAAGTTGTCCCTCAGAATCAAGGGGGCCAAGCCCACCGGTCTGAAACAGAGCTTGAGCCATAGCCATAACTTCGCTTTCAGGGCCACATACTTAAAGGCTTGACAACCGGTTTCCAATCTCATGATCGCGCCTGCCACGGAGGGGGGGATCCTGAGTATGGCCCTAAGGAATTGGGTTTGGATAGATTCCAATTTTTCAAAGTCCCTACGTGAACCCAAGGCAATGCCCACCAGCAGAAGGGGGAGGACTTTCATTTTAAAGAGTCGCAAGGCAACTTTGACAGTTTGTGCCTGTTTCCTGGAGTACAGGGTTCTAATCACCAAGGCTGCTTTGGATGCGTTCGAGGCTATGTATTCTCTGTGCTCCAAGAAGGACCTATTTGATCTTACAACCTGACCCAGGTATTTGAAGCAACTGACCTGCTCTAAAGGAATACCATTGATTGACCATAAATTAGGTTTCAGTCGAGCGGCAAAGACCATTATTTTGGTCTTGGCATAATTTAGTTGGAGCTCGTGTTGGATCTCATATTCATGAAGAGCTCGAAGCATCCTCCTTAATCCGATGGGGGAGGTAGCTAATAGGGCGGCATCGTCCGCATATAGTAGGACATTCAAGGCTCGTCCTGCCAGTTTTGGTGGATGGAAATCAGCATTTGCCATATGCACCACTAGCGGATTAATATAGAAATTAAACAGAGCAGGGGCAAGCAAGCAGCCCTGTCTTACCCCCCTAGTGGTGGCAACCGGATTGGAGACTAGCCCCTTACTATCTAGCCTAATCCTCAGGAGGGTATTTGTATGCAAATTAATAATCAGCAGAAGAAGGCGGCGGTCGATAGATGTCGCTGCCAATTTTGTCCATAGCTGGTTCCTGGGAATTAGATCAAAGGCCTGCTTAAAGTCTATAAAGGCGACGTGGAGGGCTTTTAGGCCATTGCCAGCGTACTTGGTGGCCAAGTGATTTAGGATTAAGATTTGGTCTGTTGTTGATCTTCTGGGGCGGAAACCCGCCTGTTCCTCTGCGATGATATTGTTGCTTTCCATCCAGGTCGTTAATTTGTTAAGTAGAAATCTTGAATAGATCTTCCCGATAACATTTAGCAGGCTAATTGGTCTAAAATTGGCCGGATCTGTGTGCGGCCCTTTCTTGTGAATTAACACAATCAGTGCAGAGTTCCAGCTTGGAGGAAATTGTGCTGTTTTGTTTATATAAGTAAAAAGAGCTGCTAGGGGTGGACACCACCAATCCTTATTGGCTTTAATTACATCTATGGAAATAAGATCGTCTCCGGGTGCCTTGCCCGCCTCAAATTGGCCTATAAGTGTTTCCACTTCAGAGCAGGTAACAGGTTCCCACTCAGGCAAGGGGGCCAAATCTAACCTTCCTCCGCTGGGAGCGTGAGCTGCATATAAATCAGAGAAGCTTTCCCAGGTGTCAGCTGAAATTTGGGGTTCTGTCCTTGACAACGGTCTACCCAGGTATTGAGAAATTTGGTGCCAAAAGGAGGAGGGGTTTCTATTTTCTGCAGCTTTTAGAAGGTTCTTCCAGTCATTTCTTTCTGCCGCAAGCTTCTTTTCCTTTAATAATGCTTTATATCTTCTCTTGAGGTTCATAAGGTGACTGCTAGGTGCGGGGTCATTTGATGCCCTATATGCCAAGAATTCATTATATAGGTTGTTCTTGAAGTGTCTACATTCCTCGTCAAACCACTTTTTATGAGAGAAATGGTTACTATTCATTACCGGGGCCTTAGCCAACAAAGGTTTTAACAGTTCTACTAAATTGTCATATAATGGCAGTGTCTCAGCTGCCTGGATAAGGGAGTCCCTTGTCTCTTGCAGTTGGTCAGACCAAAGGAGTTCATTTATCCGTTGAGCCATATTGTCGGTCCATTTTAAGGCAGTGGGCCTCATCTGAAGCTGGTTATTTGTAATAGGCACACAGGGGTATACATGATAATTTTATTTCTCAACTATACCGAGAACACACAAACGCACATTTTGCCTCTGTAAGAGCAGAGAGCAACTCTCTCTCAACAAAGAAACGACAGAACAAAGAAAACAGGAAACCAGTGTATGTCGCATACAGTCTCCCTTTCCCGTGGGAATCCAACAGTAACTTGAACTGTGGAATGTAAACATTGTCTTGTGACATGCATTTGCTGCTCAGTGAGGGAAATAGAAACCAACAGAAGCTACAGTTAGAAGTGGATATGGAACAACTGACTGGTTCAAAATTGGGAAAGAAGTACGGCAAGGCTGTATATTGTCTCCCTGCTTATTTAACTTATATGCAGAATTCATCATGCGAAAGGCTGGGCTGGATGAATCCCAAGCCGGAATTAAGATCGCCGGAAGAAATATCAACAACCTCAGATATGCAGATGACACAACCTTGATGGCAGAAAGTGAGGAGGAATTAAAGAACCTTTTAATGAGGGTGAAAGAGGAGAGCGCAAAATATGGTCTGAAGCTCAACATCAAAAAAACGAAGATCATGGCCACTGGTCCCATCACCTCCTGGCAAATAGAAAGAGAAGAAATGGAGGCAGTGAGAGATTTTACTTTCTTGGGCTCCATGATCATTGCAGATGGTGACAGCAGTCACGAAATTAAAAGACGCCTGCTTCTTGGGAGAAAGGCGATGGCAAACCTAGACAGCATCTTAAAAAGCAGACACATCACCTTGCCAACAAAGGTCCGTATAGTTAAAGCCATGGTTATGGAAGTTTACACGGGGGTTGCGTTCCGAGGTACCGTGCGTTTAAATGAAATTGCGTATATTGGGGATAGCATTGGAAAAGCCTGCAAACACCCTCTAAACTTCCGGAAAGCCTTTTGAAAGGCCTTTTGAAAACCAGCAGCACTTGCCAGACTCCCTGCAAAACTCCTTGCTCCAACTCTCCACAGGCCTGAAAGGTCGGTGCAAAAGTTCCTGGGAGGGAGTCTAGATGCTGTTTCCATGCCACTTTTGTGCTCTTTGGGGGGACATTTTTGCCCCTTCAATTGCCACTTCCAGCTTTGCGGCAGTGTGCATGTGCCTCGAAGGCATGTAAATGGAGTTGCACTTGTCAACGATCAGCAGGTGCTCCATGCAGTGGCAGCTGGTCCCTTAGGGCAAACCAGGCACTACCCCACCAACCTCACTTTCCTCTCAGGCAACCCTCACCTGCCTGCCTTCTTACTCAAATCCAGTCCAGGTGGTGGCTCTAGCTCTCTGCGCTTTTCTCTTCCCTAGTCTCAACGTGGCCCTTGTAGAACTCGGCAGAGGAGAACGGAGACGAAACCAGAATTTGCCATCACTGATTGTAACTGATTTTGCTCTGCTTGACTCTGGGTCTGCTTGCGATTGGCAGCACGGGAGGCAGAAAGCCCAGTCTCATGATGCAGGCGCCAGCGCCCTCTGGCCCCAAGAGCCAGTTTTCTCCTTGTCTCTGTGCTCAGCAACTGCTGCACAGGCTATGCCGCTCTTGCTTACTCTTACCACCTGAGCACTGGCATTTGGGAAGCGGTAGTGGCTGCTTTAGGGACGCGGGTGGCGCTGTGGGTAAAACCTCAGTGCCTAGGACTTGCTGATCGTATGGTCGGCGGTTCGAATCCCCGCGGCGGCACCCCTAAAGTGCAAGTAGATAAATAGGTACCGCTTTATAGCGGGAAGGTAAACTGCGTTTCCGTGTGCTGCGCTGGTGCTGGCTCGCCAGAGCAGCTTCGTCACGTTGGCCATGTGACCCGGAAGTGTCTTCGGACAGCGCTCGCACCCGGCCTCTTAAGTGAGATGAGCGCACAACCCTAGAGTCGGACACAACTGGCCCGTACGGGCAGGGGTACCTTTACCTTTTAGTGGCTGCTTTGGGGTGGCTCAGGGAAATGTCACTCCTCTCGAAATCAGATATACTTGGGTGTATTATCATAGCCACAAGGAGACAGTGGTGACTGTCAATTTGGACAGCTGAAGACATTTAGAATCATAGAGGATATGTTTATCAGTGGCTACCAGTCAGGGCTATTTCTTGCCACTATTATCATAAACCACATGCTTTTGATTACCAGTTTCTGGGGAACATGATGGACAGAGTGCTATTGTCCCCGTGTCCCTATGGACTCCCAAGGGCATGTGGTTGGCCATTGTGGGAACAAAATGCTGATCTAACCCAGCAAGGCTCCTGTGTTCTTTAGCATGCACCAGCTACTCTTGCACTAAGACTCTGATACAGTATGTGTCATTCCCCACACCAATACACACACACACTCTCTCTCTCAAGACAGGGGTGGGGAGTATTGGCGGGGGGGGGAGGGAGGGGGGATGAACTGGGTCCTAATCAACAGCTGCCCTGGGGATGAGGGGATCAAATTCTCCATCCTTTCCAACTCCTTTTAGTGATGGGCTGCTTGCCACTGCTGTGCTCCTAAAGCTCTCTTGCTCCCCCCTCCTCTCTTTCTCTTTCCCTTGAATGTGGGAGCTGGAGATAGAACTAACCACCCTGAACATTTCTGGAGAGGAAGATGGGAAGGAGGCCGGAGGCATGGTTCACCAGCTGCTGTGTGCTGCATTGGCCAGACAAAGTCGTGGGCTGGGGCTCCAGCTGTTGCTGTTTCTACCACTGCCTCTGCAACGTGCTCTAGACAAGGGGTGGTGAACATGTGACCCCATCATCTCATCATGCTGGCTGGGGCTGCAGCCCATCAACCTATGAAGGCCCATCCATGTTCTGTTGCTGTTTTTCTTGCTTATTTCCTGCCCTTCACCCTAAGGTCCCAGGGCAGGTTCCAACAATTTAAATAAAATGTTAGCCAAACCTCATGTCCACAGCTGCATATTCAGTAAGCTTTGGGGTGAACTGCACATCCGGAGTGGGAGGATTACGAGCTGCATATTAATAGGGGGAGGGGGAGCTTGGATTTGGGGTGCGAGCAATTTGTTTTTTGTTTTCCCACTTGAGATGCTTGTTGTGGCTAGGGCCAGGCGATATGTCAATAAAGATATATTTTCAAGTCATCTTGAAGTCTAGATAGTGAGGCTGGTTTCATAATTTCTGACCTGGCAATATATTGCGAATCATGATGTGTGTGTGTACTATGCAAAAAACACCATGTGGGGGGGAACTGTGAAGCCAGACAATGCTTCTCTAGATTCCTGCAGCCCCTGTGGACTCTGCCGGTTCAGCTTTCCCCTGCCCTCCTGCAGGGGGCAGCAAAAATCACAATGCGGGGAAAACTGTGAAGCCAGCCAATGCCTCTACATAGCTCCATCTTATTTCAGACATCGTGATATATTGGTGTATTGCAATGTTTAGCTAGTGATATATCACAGTGTTGAAAGCCAGCTATCGCCCAGCCCTAGTTGTGGCCTCAGAGGGCAAGACTTGTCCCCCCAGCTGGAGCAAGGAAAGAATGCATACAGGCACACATTCTGTCAGGCTCTCATGCCAGTCCCGCTTGTCATTGGACCTCCAGGAGAAGCAGTTTCTGGATATCGTACCCCAGGATGGTGATGACTCCACTGAGCAGCCAAGGAGATCTGGCTTTTGGTGGACCACCTCTTCAAAGAATGCCTGCCACCAGGTGAGCTGAGGGGGACTGTACCATTTAAAGGATGGGTGTTGGCTGGAATCCAGTACCAGTTTTGGGGTGTGCAGGTTCCAAACGTCACAATTGATTTATATCTTAGCTACCGACTCGCTCTTACAAACTCCTGCTGTGAGTATAGTGGCACCTTGGTGGAGCGGCAGCGGGTGGGACATCCAGCATACGGTATTCCTTAGAGCGGCTCAGAAAAACCCAAGTGTTCACAACCATTGTCTGTCTATCCCTTGCAAAGCGGCTCTCTGAGACTTGCCACTAGAAGAAGCGGGGAATGATTTCACTCTTCCATTGCCCCAAATCATCAGAAGGGTAGTAGGAATGCTACTGTGGAAAGCAGGCGGGATACAATTCTCAGCCCTTGTGCCAGCTCTCTTGGTGATGGGCTTCTCTCCATTGTGGCATTCCTCGACCTCACATTATGCACCCCAGGGCTGGATTGTTCTTCATGCTATCCAGGATGTACCTCATCCCTTCCTAACGCATGGGTGATACTCTGCTTCAGGAGGACCTCTTCCAGACCCCGGGCACGCAGGACGAGGTGCAGGAGAGAACTGAGTGCCTGGACACCAGCCTTCCCGAGACGATCCGTATCCTCTTTGGGGGACATTGTTGGGGAGCAGGGCTGCTTGGTGGTTTCCTTTCGCTCTTGGCTGGAGTGGACCTCACTTTTATATACCTGGTGGCTTAGGTTCCTAGGCCACCCCATCCTTAAGGCTCTGGGACACAGCAAAATGAAATGCCCACAGTAAAGTCCAGTCATGCATCCAAACAGCTTCACAGCTTTAACCCCCATTTGAAATCATCAGCCTGGCTAGATAGAGCAGAGGTGGGGAATCTTGACAGGCCCGCAGGCCCCACATCTAGCATCATGCGTGGTGTCAAGGTAAAGACATGGCTGCAAAGGAGCTTCAAGGGTGCGTTCAATTGTTCTTTGGCAAGCAGGGTTTGTTGACCGCACTTTTGGAGTTGACCACCAGTATTTGTTGTTTGGATTGAAACCATGCCTGCAGAAGGACATTTCCTCGGCAGATCAGCTTTGCAGGCAGCTTCATCAAGAGGGGAGGTGTGGGATAATTACAGTGGGGTGGCTCAGTTGGTAGAGCGTGACACTCTTAATCTCAGGGCTGTGGGTTCAAGGTCCACCTTACACAAAAAGGGGAAACTTGCAAGGTGGGCCCAGATGTATAAGAACCAAGCTTCTTGCTTTGGACCAGCCTGGGAAGGAGGCAGGGTGCAGGTAACAGGACAGAACACTTTCCTTGCCAGGCTGTCAATAGCTGGCAGTAACCACTCGGTGGCCGAAGCTCTGTTCATCTTCCTGGAGGCAGTGCCAGAACCAGTCATTTTCTATGAACTGTATCAACGCTGCCTTGAGTGCTCACATGACAGCCACCTCTGTCACCAGGTCGGCCCCAGAGCCCCATCTCTTCCTGGCTGGTCTGTGGTGTGTACAGAAGCATAGAATCAGAAGGGATTTCCAAAGTCATCTAGTCCAAATGTTTCCGCGAGTAACAGGAAATCCACTAAAACATCCCTGAAAGCCAGTAAACCGGCACACTGGCAGGAGGGTTAGTCTGGTCTGGGAAGCCTTGTTAACTGCAGAGGTTGCTGATGTCTCCTTTGATAACCATCCCTCTCGGTTGTGGAGGGGGGTGGGGTGCGCACATGTTGCCTTTTTGCTTTCTGACAAGGAGTTGTAACAATAGCTCACCTGTTTCAGTGAACCTCGCTTCAATTTCCAACACAGGAAGCGGCCATATACTGAATCAGACCCCTGGGCCATCTAGCTCATTATTGTCAAAATTGACAAGCAGTGGCTCTCAAGGATTTCAGACAAGGGATGTTCCCTACCCTACTTGGAGATGCTGGGGGTGGAACCTGAGACTTTCTGCATGAAAACACTTCCGGTGGAGCGCGATCCCGTCGCAAGCGAGGGATTTTTCGGAGAGAGGAATTCCGGCTATTTCGGAAGAAAAGGGGGTGCTACAGGGCGCAGTAGCCCCCTATGAAGCCTCTGGAGGGAGTCCAGGGTCTCAGGTTCCCGGCAGTGCCCCAAAAGCTGCCCGTCCAGCTGTCAGGTAGCCCCCGAAAGGAGGTGAAGAGCACGGCGGAACGGGATAGCGGGCTATCGGGAAGCCATTGCTGCATCCGAATAGCGAAGCCCCGAGCTTGCAAGGAACAGCGCTCCGCTCTCAAAACTAAGAAATTTGGACCTAATTAAACTACAAATTAGAAGATTTGGATTTAAGGAAGGCTCCAAAATAATAAAGATTTATTTGAGTTCAGCTGCCATCTGGAATCAGTTTTGACGCAGCAATACAAGCAGAGCTGGAAAATGAAAGTAAGTTGCCCCTAGCGGCTATTGTTTCCGTTTCCCTCGTAACTTTTAAGAACTTTTAAGAACAAAGTAAAGAAGTTAAAAGCAATTCCTGCAGAAGATTTAAAAAGTACAAGGCTACTATAAAAAAAAGGGTAACAGAAAGTTATTAATGTGGTGTATAAAGGTCTTGGATGTAAAGGAGGATATATAAAGAACAGATTCTTTGTCTCTCCACTTTCGCTTTTAAAGACAAAGAATAGAGAAACGGAAGGACAGTTTCCGACTCCATTGTTAACAATAAAGTTTTGGAAAGGCTGCAGTTGCAGTGAAGAGGACTTAATATATTTTTCTTTCATTCTCCCTATTAATTAAACTTTAAATTTGGCATATTAAAATTGAAAGTTTGAAATGGTTGGAGTTTACATATTTTGATCTATTGATTTATGTCTTTTAAATTCAGACTTTGATCTCCTAGTGGATGGAATTGGTCAGTACAACTTGTTTTTCATGGCGCACTTGTTTTTTATGGTTCATCTTAATGTCAGTGGAATACTTTTGAAGTGATTTTGGCTCTTCTCCCCTTCTGTACTGTAGTTTTTTTCTCTTCGGAACAATATTGGTTAATTTCTGCAGATACTTCACTTCTCTCTACCAATACTACTCTGGAGGTATCATCTCATTCCATTTGGATTACAACATAATCTGAAACTGGGTTTTTAAATGTTTTTATTTTATTAAGTACACCCCTAAAAACATTTTTTTGTTTTTTTTCTTTCTTTTAATTATAAATTGGACTTGTTCTGGATTACAATATAAATCCTTCAGGATTACAATTTGACTTATTTGGATTACAATTATTACAATTACAATTCTGTTTGGATTACAACCCAATTTGGATTACAATTGATTCAAGCATAAACTTAGAAGAATAACCTAATTAAGGATTAGCCCAACTGGGGGCAAGAAGATTGGCACTTTGGTTTTGATCCCGACTTACCCTTTATTCCTTTCAAATTACTAAGGGAGATTAACTAAATTCTACTCTGGGGTTGGAGTCGTGAGACATTTCTATTTGAAAAAAGATTCTGTTTTTGCTATCTTTGACATTCTTCCTCCCCCCCTCCCTTCTATTATTTTATTATTTTTGTTTTTTCCAAAAGTGATACATTACAATGTAAAGTGATATATTACAATGTAAAGTGATATATTACAATGTAAAATTGGAAAATTGGTTAAATTTTATATTTATATGCGCTGTGATTTGATTAAGTGGGGAACGTGTTACGAGATTAGTGTTAAGTGTTATTTTGTTGAAAATGACGCACCAACAGAAGAAAGGGATGGAGGGGGGGACGCTAACAGACAGGAGAGCATCTAAACAAGAAACAGACTTTAAAGCAGAAATATTGAAAATGTTTGCAGAAATTAGACAAAGTGAAAATAATTTGGAAACAAAATTAGAACAAGTGGATAGTAAAATTGGGAAAATGGATAAAAAAAATGATGAGACAGTTAACGAACTGAAAGGACAAATTAAAGATGTAGCTAAGAGAACACAATCACTAGAAGAGGGGTGGAAAAAGACAAAATTGGAGATGAGGGAAATGAAATGAGAGGAAGAAAGGATGAAGGTGGAAATGATAGAAATAAACAAATCTCAAGAGGAAATCAAAGATGCAATTGTAATGAATGAACTGAGACAGAGGGAAGTGAACCTGAGGCTGAGATCTGTACCGGAAATACAGAATGAAAATATTAAAGAGAGATTGACAATGGAAATTGCGCAGTGGTTGGAGCTACCAGTAGAAGAAGTTGCAAAAACAGTACAAAACGCATTTAGAATGAGAGTAAGAGCAACCAAGGCAAGAAAATTTCCAGGAGATTGCTTAATTACGTTCCAAGGACAGAGAGATGAGAAATTTGATACTACAGAAGAATAGAGAGAAAAGATTATATATAGACGGAAATTACATAATCATTTTTAAAGATATTCCAATAAGGCTGTTGAAACGAAGAGATCCATATAAGCCACTGGTGCAGATCCTTAAGAAAAACAAGATTGACTTCAAATGGGAATTTCCAGAGGGAATCTCATTTTTCTACAAAACTAAGAAGCGTAGATTGACAAGCCCAGAAGAAATAGGGAAATTCACGAGAAGATATAAGGAGCTACAAGTGGAAGAAGAAGTAGGATCTTCAGAATCGGGGGAAGAAGAAGAAGACAAAGGAAAGAAGTCTGAAGAAGAAGAAGAAGGAGAAGAGGCAGTTAGGTCATAAAGAAACTAAACTAAATTTATTTAATTGGAATTCAAGATGGCGTTGAAATTATGGAATTGGAATATTAATGGGATGAATGATAAGAAGAAACAAAATAAAATTGAACAATTCTTTAAAAAGAAAAATTTGGACATTATATGCCTACAAGAAACCCACGTGGCAAGGAAACATAGGAAAATTTTGATCAATAAAAGACTTGGAAATGAATTTATATCTTCGGACAAAGAGAAAAAAGGGGGTTGTTTTATACATTAAAAACAAAATTGAATCCCAACAAATATTTAAAGATGAAGAAGGAAGAATCATAGCAGTCCAGATCAAATGGCAAGGTGAAAATTTAATCATTGTTGGGATCTATGCACCTAATGGAAATAAGACTGATTTCTATAAAGCTCTGGAAGAAAGACTGTTTGAATACATGGATCAGAAAATTATAATAATGGGAGATATGAATGGAGTGGTTTCACTGGAAATGGATAGATTAAGAGAAGGAACAAACAAAGAAGGGAAACTACCTAAGACTTTTTTCACAATGACTAAGAATTGTAATTTAATTGATATTTGGAGACTTAGACACCCATTGGAAAAGCAATTTACGTACTATTCAGAACCGAATCAGTCAATGTCAAGAATCAACCAAATATGGGTTTCGAACGAATTGACTCCAAGAATCCAACAAATTGAAATACAACCTAAAGTAATCTCAGATCACAACCCAATAAAATTGGAACTAAAAGGTTTTGAAGAAAGAACTTTTAGATGGAGAATCAATGATTATCTGTTGGACTAGGAGAAGATCATAGAAAAAGCACAAAAGAAACTAACCGAATATTTTATGGATAACATCAACAAAGGTACAAAGATGAACATTGTTTGGGACGCAAGCAAAGCAGTCATGAGAGGATTTTTTATTCAGCAGAATTCATTGAAGAATAAAAATAGGGAAAAAGGGAAAAAAGAAATTTTAAAGCAGATTATGGACAATGAGCAAACATTAATCAAAAAACCCAATAATTTAAAAATCAAGCAAGAAATCAAGATTCTACAAACTCAATTTGCAATGATAATAAACAAAGAAGTAGAATGGAATATTAAAAGATTAAGACAGAAAAACTTTGAATTCGCTAACAAATCAGGGAAATGGCTTGCGTGGCAAATTAAAAAGAGAAAGGAGCAGAATACAATCAACAATATTATTGTAAAAATGGAAGAAGATTGGAAGAAATTTAAAGACTATCTACAGAAATATTATAAGATTAATGAATGTTAGAATGACATCGGATTGAACGTAAAAGGTTATTAGTAATAAAGTGGTGAAGGAGTATAGAAAATTCAAAGGTTAAAAGGTGTAAAATTAAAAGGCTTTAAAAGGATTTAAGGAGATTGAGATATATTAAGATATTAAGATGAAGATAAAAATTAGGTAAGATAGAGGGAAGGGATTTGCTGATCAAATATATGAATTGGAATACAGTGAAGGGAGGTGTGGGGAAGTCTGGGAAATAAGTAAATGCAAGGAATATTATGAAATGGAATTGTTTTTATCTGTTTCTCTTTTTCTTCTTTGTGTTGTTCTTTTTGTCGTTTTGTATTTTTGTACTTTTGTATTTTTCTGTTTTTTTTTTCTTTTTAATGTAAAAACCTTAATAAAAATATTATTTAAAAAAAACACAATATTATTGTAAATGGTGAAGAGACATCTAATCCGAAAGAAATAAGAAAGGGATTCTTGGATTTTTATAGACAACTATATAGAAATAAGGAAAAGAATAATATGAAGAAAATAGAAATATTTTTAAAAGATAAAAAGGTGCAGAAGATCCCAACAGAACAAAGAGACCAGCTGAACGCCCCAATTGAAATTGACGAGATTAAAGAGGCTATAAAAGAGTTGAAGAGGGGAAAGGCCCCGGGACCAGATGGATTTACATCAGGCTACTACAAAGAGATGAGAAATGTTTTGATGATACCATTGAAAGAAGTTATGAACAATATTTTAAAAGTAAGAGAAATTCCAGAAACGTGGAAAGAAGCATTCATTACTTTGATCCCAAAACAAGATTCTGATTTAACTCAAGTTAAAAATTATAGGCCTATTTCACTGTTGAACACAGACTATAAAATATTTGCGGGAATTTTAGCGAAGAGAATGAAAAAGATATTGACAAGAATCATCCACAAAGATCAAGCGGGTTTCCTGCCAGGCAGACAAATGAAAGATAATATAAGAAATATAATTAATATTTTGGAATATCTGACTGCCAAATTTACCTGCAGCAATTGTATGTTGATTGCCCTCTTAAAAGACAAAGTCCAGCAACTGGAGGAACGTGTAGCTACGCTCCAAAGAATTAGAGAGCTGGAGCTCTTCTTGGAAGCAACAGAGAACACCGTCTCCACCAAGGAGGAGACAGGGGACACCCGTGAGAAGGAGGCTAGTTCACAAACACAGGTGCCAGATACATGGAGAAACTTGACTCAAAGAAGTAGGAGGCCCAGGGTTCGCTCTGATTGTTTAGAAATACACAATCGCTTTGAAGTCCTCTCCCCTAGCATTGAAGACGAAGAACAGACTCCATTTGAGGATCTCTCCCTCATTACAGTCGATCAGGTATATGAAGACGAGCAGCAAAGTCAGTCCTCAGGGAATGTGCAGGCGACCTTGGAACGGACAGCTCATGGAAGAACCCCGACCAAACCTAAGAGGAGGCGTGTAGTGGTGATAGGGGATTCCCTACTGAGGGGAACAGAAGCAGTGATCTGTGGGCCTGACAAGATGTCTCGGGAGGTGTGCTGTCTCCCCGGGGCTAAGATCCAAGATGTAACTGAACGACTGCAAGGAATCATAAAACCCACTGACAAATACCCCTTCCTCTTGGTTCATGTGGGAACCAATGACACTGCAAGCAATAGCCTCCAGAAGATCAAAAGAGACTATGAGGCTCTGGGCAGGAAATTGAAGCAATTAAATGCACAAATTGTTATCTCATCTGTCCTCCCAGTTGAACGACGTGGCCCAGGGAGAGAGGGGAAAATAGTGGAAGTGAACAGCTGGCTTCGCAAATGGTGTAAACAGGAACGGTTTGGATTCTTAGATCACGGACTGCAGTTTCTTGAAGATGGACTTCTGGCAAGCGATGGGCTGCACCTCAGAACGGTTGGGAGGAATGTTTTTGCCAAAAATCTCAGAAACCTCATCAGGAGGGCTTTAAACTGACTAATGTGGGGGAGGGAGACAGTGCTCCTGAAGGTAGGTGTCTATCAATTGATGAAGATGATTATCCAAATGTCATAGACCAAATGGAGCAAACAGCAAGCAGACCTAGTGGTGGGAGGAAAAAATCCTTAAATAGGAGACACGGGGGAATGATTAATGGACTTCAATGTCTGTACACTAATACACAAAGCATGGGAAATAAACAAGATGAGCTTGAGCTCTTGGTACAACAAACTAAATATTACATAATAGGCATCACTGAAACCTGGTGGGATAAGTCCCACGATTGGAATGTAATAATGGAGGGATACAATCTATTTCAGAGAAACAGACCAGACAAGAAAGGAGGAGGAGTGGCGTTATATGTCAGGGATGTGTATACATGTGAAGAGATCCAAGATTTAGAACCTCAAAGCCAAAGTGAGAGCATTTGGGTCAAAATTAAGGGAGAGAAGAATAACAGAGACCTCATTGTGGGAGTTTACTATAGATCCCCAAGCCAAACGGAGGACATAGATGATGCCTTCCTGGAACAGATGGCCAAGCAAGCAAAAGGAAGGGAGATAGTAGTAATGGGGGACTTCAATTACCCGGATATTTGTTGGATGTCAAACTCAGCCAAGAGCATAAGGTCAAACAGATTCCTCACTGGCCTTGCAGACAACTTCATTGTCCAGAAAGTGGGAGAAGCAACAAGAGGAACAGCCATTTTAGATCTGGTCCTAACCAATGTTGATGACCTGGTTAGTGGGGTAGAAGTGGAAGGATCATTAGGCGCGAGTGATCATGCTCTTCTGAAGTTTACTATACAGCGGAAAGGAGCAGCCAAGCATACTAGGACTCAATTTCTTGACTTTAAGAAAGCCGACTTCATAAAACTTAGGGAAGTGCTGGGTGAGATCCCATGGACAGTAATACTAAAAGGAAAGGGAGTTCATGATGGCTGGGAGTTTGTTAAGAGGGAGATAGTAAAAGCACAACTTCAGGCAATACCAATGAGACGGAAACACGGAAGGTGCCTAAAGAAGCCAGGGTGGCTATCTAAAGAACTTTTAACTGAGTTAAGATTAAAAAAGGATGTGTACAAAAAATGGAAAAGGGGGGAAACCACCAAAGAGGAATTCAAACAAATAGCCAGCACGTGTAGACACAAAGTCAGAAAAGCTAAAGCACAGAATGAACTCAGGCTTGCTAGAGAGGTTAAAAGCAACAAAAAAGGCTTTTATGGGTATGTTCGTAGCAAAAGGAAGAACAAAGAAACAGTGGGGTCACTCAGAGGAGAAGATGGTGAAATGCAAACAGGGGACACAGAAAGGGCTGAACTCCTCAATGCCTTCTTTGCCTCAGTCTTCTCCGATAAAGAAAACAATGCCCGACCTGAAGAATTTGGAGCAAATGATTCAGTAGAGAAAACACAGCCCAGAATAACTAAGGAGATAGTACAAGAATACTTGGTTAGTTTAGATGTATTCAAATCTCCAGGGCCAGATGAACTGCATCCAAGAGTATTAAAAGAACTGGCAGATGTGATCTCAGAACCACTGGCAGTCATCTTTGAGAATTCCTGGAGAACAGGCGAAGTCCCGGCAGACTGGAGGAGGGCAAATGTTGTCCCTATTTTCAAAAAGGGGAAAAGAGAGGACCCAAATAATTATCGCCCAGTCAGTCTGACATCAATACCAGGGAAGATTCTGGAGCAGATCATTAAGCAAACAGTCTGTGATCACCAATAGTCAGCATGGATTTCTGAAAAATAAGTCATGTCAGACTAACCTGATCTCGTTTTTTGACAGAATTACAAGCCTGGTAGATGAAGGGAACGCAGTGGATGTAGCCTACCTTGATTTCAGCAAGGCATTTGACAAGGTGCCCCGTGATATTCTTGTAAAGAAGCTGGTAAAATGCGGTCTTGACTATGCTACCACTCAGTGGATTTGTAACTGGCTGACTGACCGAACCCAAAGGGTGCTCATCAATGGTTCCTCTTCATCCTGGAGAAGAGTGACTAGTGGGGTGCCACAGGGTTCTGTCTTGGGCCCGGTCTTATTCAACATCTTTATCAACGACTTGGATGATGGACTCAAGGGCATCCTGATCAAATTTGCAGATGACACCAAACTGGGAGGGGTGGCTAACACCCCAGAGGACAGGATCACACTTCAAAACGACCTTGACAGATTAGAGAACTGGGCCAAAACAAACAAGATGAATTTTAACAGGGAGAAATGTAAAGTATTGCACTTGGGCAAAAAAAATGAGAGGCACAAATACAAGATGGGTGACAGCTGGCTTGAGAGCAGTACATGTGAAAAGGATCTAGGAGTCTTGGTTGACCACAAACTTGACATGAGCCAACAGGGTGACGCGGCAGCTAAAAAAGCCAATGCAATTCTGGGCTGCATCAAGAGGAGTATAGCATCTAGATCAAGGGAAGTAATAGTGCCACTGTATTCTGCTCTGGTCAGACCTCACCTGGAGTACTGTGTCTAGTTCTGGGCACCACAGTTCAAGAAGGACACTGACAAACTGGAACGTGTCCAGAGGAGGGCAACCAAAATGGTCAAAGGCCTGGAAACGATGCCTTATGAGGAACGGCTAAGGGAGCTGGGCATGTTTAGCCTGGAGAAGAGGAGGTTAAGGGGTGATATGATAGCCATGTTCAAATATATAAAAGGATGTCACATAGAGGAGGGAGAAAGGTTGTTTTCTGCTGCTCCAGAGAAGCGGACACGGAGCAATTGATCCAAACTACAAGAAAGAAGATTCCATCTAAACATTAGGAAGAACTTCCTGACAGTAAGAGCTGTTCGACAGTGGAATTTGCTGCCAAGGAGTGTGGTGGAGTCTCCTTCTTTGGAGGTCTTTAAGCAGAGGCTTGACAACCATATGTCAGGAGTGCTCTGATGGTGTTTCCTGCTTGGCAGAGGGCTGGACTCGATGGCCCTTGTGGTCTCTTCCAACTCTATGATTCTATGATTCTATGAGAAACAAGCGATATTAATGTTTGTGGATGCAGAAAAGGCCTTTGATAATATAGCATGGGATTTTATGTTGAAAAATTTGGAATATATGGATGTGGGGAAAGATTTCTTCAACGGAATTAAGGCAATATATACAGAACAGAGATCTAAACTGATAGTTAATAATGTAATCATGGAAGATATAAAAATATCTAAAGGAACAAGACAGGATTGTCCGTTCTCACCATTGTTATTTATAACGGTCCTAGAGGTCTTTTTAAGTACGATCAGACGAAACAGTTCAATAAGAGGGGTGACAGTAGGTCAGAATGAATATAAAGTTAAAGCCTTTGCCGATGATCTGGTAATTACAATTGAAGAACCAATGGAAAGTGTAAAAGTAGTACTGGAGGAGATTGAACAATTTGGAAAAGTGGCCGGGTTTAGACTGAATAAGAAAAAAAACAAAAATAATGGCTAAAAATATGGAGCAAAATACGATAGAAACAATGCAACAATTGACAGAGATAGAGGTGGTGAAAAAGGTAAAGTACTTGGGAATTTGGTTAACTCTTAAAAATATTGACCTGTTCCAGAACAATTATATACCGGTTTGGAAAGGAATAAGGAACGACCTGGAGGTGTGGGGTAGAATGAAACTGTCCTTTTGGGGCAGAATTTCTACGATAAAGATGAGCGTGCTTCCAAAGATGTTATTTCTATTTCAGACTATCCCCATTATAAAGTGGGTAGGGATTTTCAAAGAATGGCAAAGAGTGATTTCAAGGTATATCTGGCAGGGAAAAAAGCCAAGAATAAAATATAAGTTACTAACGGATGTAAAAGAAAGAGGAGGCTTTGCCCTGCCAGATATGAAATTATATAATGAAGCAGCCTGCCTATGTTGGTTAAAGGAATGGATAAAATTAGAAAATAAGGAATTATTAGACTTGGAAGGTTTTGATAACAGATTTGGATGGCACGCATACTTACGGTGTGATAAGAAGAAAGTTCACAAAGGTTTTGGGAACCACATCTTCAGGAATTCATTAATAGAAGTATGGGACAGGTATAAAAATTTATTGGAACCAAGAGTACCACACTGGTTATCTCCGTTGGAGGTTATGAGTGTAAAGAAAATTAATATGAGAAGTAAATGGATTACATATGGTGAAATGGTAACCAAAGAAGGAGGAAAATGGAAATTGAAACCATACGAACAAGTGAAAGAGTATGTATATGATTGGTTGCATTATTTTCAAGTAAATGAAATGTTTAAAAAAGATATAAAAGAAAGTGGCTATGGAGAAAAAGATTCAAAGTTTCAAACAGATATAATAAATAATGAATGTAAAATTTTGTCAAAAATGTATAAGATATTATTGGAATGGTATACGAAAGATGAAGAGGTTAAATTGGTAATGATACAATGGGCCAAAGACTTTGGGTATAATATTCAATTTGATGATTGGGAAAAATTGCGGAAAGAAAATCTAAAATTAACTGCATGCATGGTATTGAAGGAAAATGTGATGAAAATGTTTTATAGATGGTACATCACACCGGTAAAATTATCAAAAATGTATAAGACATGTAATAAGTAAAGAATGTAAAGAAAAAAAACGTTTTATCATATGTGGTGGGAATGTAAGAAAGTGAAGAGTTTCTGGGAAGCGATATATAATGAATTGAAGAAGATGTTAAAATATACCTTTGTAAAGAAACCAGAAGCTTTTCGTTTAGGGATTACAGGAAAAGAAATAAGAAGAAAGGATTGTAAACTTTTTCAGTATGCAGTTACAGCAGCAAGAATTTTATTGGCCCAGAAATGGAAACAAGAGGAAATACCGACAATACAAGAATGGAGAATGAAACTGACAGACTATGCGGAATTGGACAAATTAACTGGGAAAATTAGATATGTGAGAAACCAAAAATTTACCGAAGACTGGGAAAAGTTTGTAGAGTATCTGAAAAATGTGTGTGATGTGCAAACAACACTACTGGGGTTTCAAGAAGCACTGTAAAAGTTAAGATGTATTGTCAAAAAGAAATAGAAGAGGGAGGGTAGACAAATGGCAATATAATGAAGGGAATGCGTACTGAAGAATAACTATGGATGATTACCAGAGCAGTTGAAGGAACTCCATTTAGCTGCATTCAAAGGTGAACTTACCTAATTCGCAATTCTTGGAAAAATATGGAGACCAAAATAGCAATATTTTGAAATTCACACCTCTGAATTTTTCAAGGTTGACCCAGCCAGGTAATGTTCACAAAAAATGTATTTATGAGGTTAAAGCACGTATCAAAATATTTATACGAGAAGATAATGTGATAGGAATTTTATGGTATTAGATATAGGGTAATGTTCATAACGGGACGCGGGTGGCGCTGTGGGTTAAAGCCTCAGTGCCTAGGGCTTGCCGATCAAAAGGTCGGCGGTTCGAATCCCCGCGGCGGGGTGCGCTCCCGCTGTTCGGTCCCAGCGCCTGCCAACCTAGCAGTTCGAAAGCACCCCTGGGTGCAAGTAGATAAATAGGGACCGCTTACTAGCGGGAAGGTAAACGGCGTTTCCGTGTGCGGCTCTGGCTCACCAGAGCAGCGATGTCACGCTGGCCATGTGACCCGGAAGTGTCTTTGGACAGCGCTGGCCCTTGGCCTCTTTGAGTGAGATGGGCGCACAACCCTAGAGTCTGTCAAGACTGGCCCGTATGGGTAGGGGTACCTTTACCTTTACCTTAATGTTCATAACTACACATACATAGATCAACACAGGAAGACCAACCTGGAACCATTTTGATTCCAAATAACTGACCAAATCCTTTCTCTGCAAGGTTAAACTGGAAAAGCCTCCCCATTGTCTCTTTCCTCTCAAGGATATATCTGTTTGAATAAGGTGTGAGCCTGTGACCTGGCCCAGGAAATAAGTATTTTACCACTACAAAAGAATGGCCAGGCTCCCCAGGAAATCCAATCAAGTAACTTGCCAGACAGGAGATAAACTGTGACAGGAGAAAAATAACATTTAAATTTCTGTGATGTAGGTGGGATGTATCTGAGGGGTGGTCTTAGGTTACACCCCTTCTGTGATGTATGCATAATGTTTCTGGGGGTGGTCTTGATCTAGAGGATGGGAATTTCAAAGTCTTTATAAGCCCTTGCACAGCAATTTTGGGGGTCCTCTTCCTCTCCTGCGTGTGAGGGGAGTACCCTGTTGCAACAGATCAATAAAGATCAAGCTTACTAGCTGCTTTGCTTCTCAATATTCTCTGGTTGGCCTCTGTTATTTTCTCCTACCAATAGGGAACCTATGTAAGGACTCTATATGGGCTCTTGGATACCCCATAAGGGAAAAGGGCATATTTTTATTTGCAACAGTAGCCACCCTGGCATTTGATTCATTTTCAGAATAATAAATAAATAACAAACCAATATGGGAAAAGGAGAAATAGGGAGAAGTTGAAATGGGCAGATTTCCCCATCCCTCCTGAGTCCTGACTTGCTTCTTGAAGTGCTTGTTCCCTCACTAGTGACAATAGGGACACTTACAAGGAGGTCTTTGCTTTCCTTGTCCAGATCTGCTTGATAGGCCATAATTTCCCCTCTCTCTTTCCTCCGAATCTCCAGGCGGCGACAGATCTCTCCCTGACAAGAAAAGGGAAAACTCAGCTTTGATTGAGACACAAAGAGAGGAGATGAATATTATACTGGCTTCTTGGGTCTAGTGGCCTTGCTATAATAGCAAAGTAATTTACTGGAGGAAATAAAAGTACAGAGGTTTTCAACCCTTTTGGGTCCATGGCTCCCCGGACCAACTCCCTTCTTTCTGCTGCACCCCTGTGGGGCTCAGGAGACCAGTTAGGTCCCCCCTTGCTTGCCGAGCTTGCCTCCCCTCCCCCTTTCTCGAACAGCCTCCCTTGCGGAGTGCTCTCTCAGCCTCCTCTCCCATCCCCTCTCCTTAGGAGTCCTCCTCTTGGTCTCTGAGCTGCCCCCGCTGCCCCCCAGGGGCCTGGGACTTGCCTGTCCATTCCCAACAGCAAGGGCCCCTCGCCAGTTGCCTTGCTTACTCTGAGGCCGCCTCAGCTCCTGGCAGCCCCCACCCCCTGGCCAGCCCCAGAGTCACCATTCTCTGGGGGAGAACAGCTGGGCAAGCCTTGGGGAGGCAGAGATGGCATCCGAGGAGGGAGGGAAGGAAAGAGGGACAGAGGCCAGGGTCTCCCGCGGCACCCCTGACCATCATTCAAGGCACCCCAGCTGCCACAGCACACTGCTTGAAAACCACTGCAGAACTGGGATGGGAAAGGTTTCTCGTCCAACTAACTGGTCTGGAGAAGAGAAAAGGCAGCCATGCTTGCTCCTTTGTCTTCTCCGAGGAGACTTCCAGACTGACGTCTCATCTTGAGGCCCCAGGGAGAAGTGGGAAGAGGAGGAGGAGGAGGAAGCATCCCCAGAAGAAGTGTGCTCCCCACCAGTAGGTGCCTCCACCCCCCCACTCCTAAATCTGCTTCGAACAGATACTTGGGGGGGGGGGGCATCCTGCACCATCTGGTCAATTCCTGGTGTTAGGAGAATTAGAAGGTCTAAGATATAAACACATACATAAATACTGTAAGTAGTGCTCATCACAAAAGAATATCCAGGTAAACCCATGAACAGCCAGGTAAACCCATCAACAGGTTTCCTGCCAGACAGGAGTCTGTTGTAGACCGCCCCTTCTGTGATGTATATATGATGGAGGGGTGGTATTGGGCTCCAGGGTGGGCAATTTCAAATGTCTATATAAGGACTTGGTTCGGGGTCTCCTCCTCCCTCCTGCATGGGGGTGGGGGTGGGGTGGTGAGCACTCCTTCCTCCCAGCCATCCCAGCAGCCCTCAGGCTTCCCCTTGGCTACTTCTAAGGTAATAAACAACCACCAATTAATACCATGCCTACTTTGCATCTGAGAATTAAAAAGATAACCTGCCAAGAAGAATACACAACTATTTCTCCCCCTCAAGGTACCTTGTATTCCTCGACAGCCTCTTCCAGAGGAATCAACTCGTGGTATTTCTGCTTCTTGGATCTGCCACAAACCACACAGATGGAGGCTTCATCCTCCTTGCAAAAGAGTTTCAGGGGCTCCTGGTGCTTCTCACAGACTCCTCCTTTTCCTCTTGAAGACTGACAAAGGTAGCCAATTGCTGATTGCGGACGAGGCTCCTTCTCTGGACTCCAACTCAGCTTTGAGGACAGGAAGCCAGCCTCCTTTTTGCCCCGCTGCACTGGATCAGGCCGGAGCGGCAGAAGTTGTGCCCACACTCTGGGATGGTCACTGTGTCGTAAGAGAGTCAGGGTCAGAGAGGGGAATGAAGGAGAAGGACCCTACCAATATCAAAGCGATCGTATTCTGCCTTCACACCCTACAAGAAGGTCAACTGTGCCTTGGGGAATGGATAGTTTTTCGCTGTATCGAATCGTATCCTTTTTGCTGTATCTTTCTCATTGACTTTAAGAATGGATCTGAATGTATTTTTCGAATCAAATGTATTTCTCCTCAAAATGCTGTACTTTTCTAAATGTATCCAAATGTATCCGAATGGGTTTTTGTATTTCCCCCCAATCTCATCGCCTAGAGAATGTTCCTTAAATATAACAATCACTTGTTCCAAATGTATTTGATTCAAATGTATTCGAGTGTATACTTTTATGGGAAAACGTAGATAGGAAAATGTTGAGAGTATATATATATATATACATATATATATATGCTTTCGTAGATTTTCACGGGTACAGGAATGCAGGTTTTGGTGTCCTCGGGTGTCTTCCCGTGTAAAAGTTGGGGTGTCTAGGCGACGTTTCGACGAGGTCTCACTCGTCATCTTCAGGCTGGTGCTTTCGGCTTCTTGTTACTGGAACAGAGCAGGATCTCAGTGTTTGAGTTCCTATAAATACTGTTGAGGAGGTGTGGTGTATAGCCTCCAATGTTCTGGGCAGAGAGGAGGTTCCCAGGCTAGTGTGCCTTTTCTTCTTTTGTTCCTTAATTACTTGAGGGATATCTTGAGTGATTTCTTGAGTGATTTCCTGAATCCCACTTAGGTGGGTCATTAGGTGTGGATTAGTTGCTAAAGCCTTCGTGTCTTGAACTCTTGAACTTTGTGAAGAGTTTTTCTGAGAAGATGGCTGTACTGCACTTGGTTGTGCTCTGGCTTGGCTTCGTGTATAGGGGCGAGCTGTGGTTTTGTGGCCTGTGCCAGCCAGATCTGTGTAGGGATTGCAGGGGGGTGCAGCATCCGGAGGTGCCACCCTGGTTTGGCTACTGGATGGTGTCTGTAATTTATCTGTGGAGAGGGTCTGGGTTTGGGTCTGGTGTGGTTGATTGGTGATGGCGTTCTGTGTGCCTCTGGATCTGGTGTCAGATTTTGTGGGGAGGGCTAATTTCCAGATGTCTGGCAAGCGGGATGTGTCGTCACGCTTGTTCATGTTGTGAGGGTGTTTCTCTATCTCGATGGCTTCCATGATTATTCTCTTGTGGTGATGTTCCATGTTAAAGAGCAATTTGGAATCTGCAAAATTAATTTCGTGTCCTGTTTCTTTCATGTGTTGGAAAAGAGAGGAAGTTTTTTCTTCTTTTTTGACGGCATTCTTGTGTTCTGCGATCCGTGCATTTATTCGTCTGTTTGTTTGTCCAATGTACGTGGCTGGGCAGACTTTGCAGGGTATTTCATAGACCCCTTGGTTTTCCAACTGAATTTTATCCTTGGGGTTTCTGAGGATATTGGCTATTTTTTGGTTGGTGCAAAAGGCTGTTTTGATATTGTGTTTATGGAGGATTTTGCTAATTTTATCTGTAGTGCCCTTGATATAAGGAAGGAGGGCTATGCCATTGTTTTCTTCTGTGTCTTGGTTTTTGGGGGGTGTTTCTTTTTGGATTAGCTTCGTAACCCTGTTTTGCTGGTATCCATTGGCAATTAACACATTTGAGAGATTCTGTAACTCAGTTGTCAAGTGGTCTTCGTCAGCCAGGCGTTTGGTTCTGGAGATGAGAGTCTTGGCTACGGAGTTTATTTGTGCAGGGTGGTGGTGTGATTGTGCATGTAAGTAGCGGTTGGTGTGTGTTTTTTTCCGGTAGATAGTGTGTCCTAGGGAGCCATCAGGTTTTTTGTAGATTAGGACGTCAAGGAAGGGAAGTTGGTTGTTGGCTTCTATTTCCATAGTGAATTGTATTTTGGGGTGTAGGCTGTTGAGATGTGTGAGGAAGCTATCCAGTTTTTCCTTCCCGTGTGGCCAAATTACAAAGGTGTCGTCAACATATCTGAGCCAAAGTTTGGGTTTGTGTTCTGACTTGTCTAAAGCATTGGTTTCAAAGTGTTCCATGTACAGGTTAGCGATGACCGGTGAGAGGGGTGATCCCATAGGTGCTCCTTCTATCTGTTTGTATCTTTGTCCATTGTGGATGAAGTACGTGTTGGTTAGGCAGTGGCTGGTCAGGTCCAAGATGTATTCGGGGGGATTGTATTTGTTTTGAATGGCTGTCAAGGCTTCATTAATGGGCACTTGTGTGAAGAGAGATACAACATCGAAGCTCACAAGTAGGTCATTGGGTTGTAGGTTTTGCTTCTTTATTGTTTCTATGAACTGGAAGGAGTTTGGAACGTGTGAAGAGATGGATTCTGCATAGGGCTGAAGTTGCTTGGCGAGAAATTTAGCGAGATTTTGTAGAGGTGAGCCTATGGAGCTGACTATTGGTCTGAGTGGTGTTCCTTCTTTGTGTATCTTGGGGAGGCCGTAGAGTTTGGGGCATCTGGATGATTTTTCTCTGGGGATGATTCTTAGCTGGATTTCTTCATTGATAGGAGAGGCTTTTATTTTGGATTTGGTGGTTTTTTCCAGATAGGTGGTGGGATCTGTTTTTATAGGTTGGTAGGTAGGGTCTTGGAGTAGATTTGATAGTTTTGCTTGGTAGTCCGATGTGTTCATCACAACAGTGGCATTACCTTTGTCTGCTGGGAGAATGATTATGTTGTTGTCTTTCCTCAGGTTGGTGAGTGCTTTCTGTTCTTCTTTGTGTAAATTGCTTCTGGGTGGTTTGCTGGAGCAGAGGATGTTGGTGACTTCAAGTCTGATTTTATTGGCTTCATCTGGATTGATTTTGGTTAGGCTAGCTTCGACTCCGCATATGATGTTTTCCGTGGGGATGCGTCTCGGGGCGACTGCAAAGTTGAAACCTTTGGAGAGTACTTTGGTTTCAGTTGAGGTGAGGATCCTGTCTGATATGTTATGTACTGTTTGTTTCATGGGTTGTTGTGGAGGGTGGCTGGGCTTCTGGCGTTTCTCTAGTTTGTGGAGTTTGTTGGTGTGTGTGTCTGTCTTGTGTGAGGTCTCCGTTTCAGCTCTCCAGACGGCTAGTTGTTTGCATTTGTCCCAGAGTGCAGGGTGGATTTTGTTACAGAGTTTGAGGTGAAGAGTGAGTAGATCTTTGTTGGTTTGGTTTAGTAGGTATCTTTTCTTGTGTAGTTCGTTTCTGATTAGAGATAGTTCAGTTCGTTTCAGGATCCTTTCGGTAGCTGGGGTTTTAGAGTGGAATTTAAGTTGGAAGCATGTGGGAATTAAGTTGTTGTCTCGGCAGTTGCGTAGGAACAAGAGATCACATAAGATGGTGGCTCTTCGGATTTCTAGTTTCTCGTAGGTTCTTGTCAGCTGGAAGGTTTCCTCCCCGTAGAGGTGAGATATTTGCTTTCGTAGATTTTCACGGGTACAGGAATGCAGGTTTTGGTGTCCTCGGGTGTCTTCCCGTGTAAAAGTTGGGGTGTCTAGGCGACGTTTCGACGAGGTCTCACTCGTCATCTTCAGGCTGGTGCTTTCAGACCCAAACCAGACCCAAACCCAGACCCTCTCCACAGATAAATTACAGACACCATCCAGTAGCCAAACCAGGGTGGCACCTCCGGATGCTGCACCCCCCTGCAATCCCTACACAGATCTGGCTGGCACAGGCCACAAAACCACAGCTCGCCCCTATACACGAAGCCAAGCCAGAGCACAACCAAGTGCAGTACAGCCATCTTCTCAGAAAAACTCTTCACAAAGTTCAAGAGTTCAAGACACGAAGGCTTTAGCAACTAATCCACACCTAATGACCCACCTAAGTGGGATTCAGGAAATCACTCAAGAAATCACTCAAGATATCCCTCAAGTAATTAAGGAACAAAAGAAGAAAAGGCACACTAGCCTGGGAACCTCCTCTCTGCCCAGAACATTGGAGGCTATACACCACACCTCCTCAACAGTATTTATAGGAACTCAAACACTGAGATCCTGCTCTGTTCCAGTAACAAGAAGCCGAAAGCACCAGCCTGAAGATGACGAGTGAGACCTCGTCGAAACGTCGCCTAGACACCCCAACTTTTACACGGGAAGACACCCGAGGACACCAAAACCTGCATTCCTGTACCCGTGAAAATCTACGAAAGCAAATATCTCACCTCTACGGGGAGGAAACCTTCCAGCTGACAAGAACCTACGAGAAACTAGAAATCCGAAGAGCCACCATCTTATGTGATCTCTTGTTCCTACGCAACTGCCGAGACAACAACTTAATTCCCACATGCTTCCAACTTAAATTCCACTCTAAAACCCCAGCTACCGAAAGGATCCTGAAACGAACTGAACTATCTCTAATCAGAAACGAACTACACAAGAAAAGATACCTACTAAACCAAACCAACAAAGATCTACTCACTCTTCACCTCAAACTCTGTAACAAAATCCACCCTGCACTCTGGGACAAATGCAAACAACTAGCCGTCTGGAGAGCTGAAACGGAGACCTCACACAAGACAGACACACACACCAACAAACTCCACAAACTAGAGAAACGCCAGAAGCCCAGCCACCCTCCACAACAACCCATGAAACAAACAGTACATAACATATCAGACAGGATCCTCACCTCAACTGAAACCAAAGTACTCTCCAAAGGTTTCAACTTTGCAGTCGCCCCGAGACGCATCCCCACGGAAAACATCATATGCGGAGTCGAAGCTAGCCTAACCAAAATCAATCCAGATGAAGCCAATAAAATCAGACTTGAAGTCACCAACATCCTCTGCTCCAGCAAACCACCCAGAAGCAATTTACACAAAGAAGAACAGAAAGCACTCACCAACCTGAGGAAAGACAACAACATAATCATTCTCCCAGCAGACAAAGGTAATGCCACTGTTGTGATGAACACATCGGACTACCAAGCAAAACTATCAAATCTACTCCAAGACCCTACCTACCAACCTATAAAAACAGATCCCACCACCTATCTGGAAAAAACCACCAAATCCAAAATAAAAGCCTCTCCTATCAATGAAGAAATCCAGCTAAGAATCATCCCCAGAGAAAAATCATCCAGATGCCCCAAACTCTACGGCCTCCCCAAGATACACAAAGAAGGAACACCACTCAGACCAATAGTCAGCTCCATAGGCTCACCTCTACAAAATCTCGCTAAATTTCTCGCCAAGCAACTTCAGCCCTATGCAGAATCCATCTCTTCACACGTTCCAAACTCCTTCCAGTTCATAGAAACAATAAAGAAGCAAAACCTACAACCCAATGACCTACTTGTGAGCTTCGATGTTGTATCTCTCTTCACACAAGTGCCCATTAATGAAGCCTTGACAGCCATTCAAAACAAATACAATCCCCCCGAATACATCTTGGACCTGACCAGCCACTGCCTAACCAACACGTACTTCATCCACAATGGACAAAGATACAAACAGATAGAAGGAGCACCTATGGGATCACCCCTCTCACCGGTCATCGCTAACCTGTACATGGAACACTTTGAAACCAATGCTTTAGACAAGTCAGAACACAAACCCAAACTTTGGCTCAGATATGTTGACGACACCTTTGTAATTTGGCCACACGGGAAGGAAAAACTGGATAGCTTCCTCACACATCTCAACAGCCTACACCCCAAAATACAATTCACTATGGAAATAGAAGCCAACAACCAACTTCCCTTCCTTGACGTCCTAATCTACAAAAAACCTGATGGCTCCCTAGGACACACTATCTACCGGAAAAAAACACACACCAACCGCTACTTACATGCACAATCACACCACCACCCTGCACAAATAAACTCCGTAGCCAAGACTCTCATCTCCAGAACCAAACGCCTGGCTGACGAAGACCACTTGACAACTGAGTTACAGAATCTCTCAAATGTGTTAATTGCCAATGGATACCAGCAAAACAGGGTTACGAAGCTAATCCAAAAAGAAACACCCCCCAAAAACCAAGACACAGAAGAAAACAATGGCATAGCCCTCCTTCCTTATATCAAGGGCACTACAGATAAAATTAGCAAAATCCTCCATAAACACAATATCAAAACAGCCTTTTGCACCAACCAAAAAATAGCCAATATCCTCAGAAACCCCAAGGATAAAATTCAGTTGGAAAACCAAGGGGTCTATGAAATACCCTGCAAAGTCTGCCCAGCCACGTACATTGGACAAACAAACAGACGAATAAATGCACGGATCGCAGAACACAAGAATGCCGTCAAAAAAGAAGAAAAAACTTCCTCTCTTTTCCAACACATGAAAGAAACAGGACACGAAATTAATTTTGCAGATTCCAAATTGCTCTTTAACATGGAACATCACCACAAGAGAATAATCATGGAAGCCATCGAGATAGAGAAACACCCTCACAACATGAACAAGCGTGACGACACATCCCGCTTGCCAGACATCTGGAAATTAGCCCTCCCCACAAAATCTGACACCAGATCCAGAGGCACACAGAACGCCATCACCAATCAACCACACCAGACCCAAACCCAGACCCTCTCCACAGATAAATTACAGACACCATCCAGTAGCCAAACCAGGGTGGCACCTCCGGATGCTGCACCCCCCTGCAATCCCTACACAGATCTGGCTGGCACAGGCCACAAAACCACAGCTCGCCCCTATACACGAAGCCAAGCCAGAGCACAACCAAGTGCAGTACAGCCATCTTCTCAGAAAAACTCTTCACAAAGTTCAAGAGTTCAAGACACGAAGGCTTTAGCAACTAATCCACACCTAATGACCCACCTAAGTGGGATTCAGGAAATCACTCAAGAAATCACTCAAGATATCCCTCAAGTAATTAAGGAACAAAAGAAGAAAAGGCACACTAGCCTGGGAACCTCCTCTCTGCCCAGAACATTGGAGGCTATACACCACACCTCCTCAACAGTATTTATAGGAACTCAAACACTGAGATCCTGCTCTGTTCCAGTAACAAGAAGCCGAAAGCACCAGCCTGAAGATGACGAGTGAGACCTCGTCGAAACGTCGCCTAGACACCCCAACTTTTACACGGGAAGACACCCGAGGACACCAAAACCTGCATATATATATATATATATATATATATATATATATATATATATATATATTGCTTATAGTGCCTTTGAACGGTCAACGTTCCACCCTCTATCCTTTCGCTGCCAAAAACACTCTCCACACCACACTGCCATCTACTAGGTCAACAAATAATACCATGAATACACACAAATACAAGCTCTAAAATAAATTAGTTTTATTTTCCAATAAGTATGCAAACATAAGACTATCACACCCGAATTAATAGCTACAGAACAGGATTTCCCCCCCTCCCTCCATCGGATAGCTGCCTGCGCGGTTGTCTTTGAGGGGGGTCGAGGGAGGAACGGGCGGGATCGACATTGGATAGCTGCCTGCCTGCCTGCCTGCCTGCCTGCGTGCCTGAACATGCCATGCACCCGGGGGGCGCTGCGACCAACGCCCATTGGGAAGGAACAAGACAGGAAAAGGAAGGAAATGGGAGAGGTTTTTTTAAGGCCCCACTTTTCACATGGTGTCCTGTTGTGTGGAAGTTCTTCCTAATGTTTAGATGGAATCTTCTTTCTTGTAGTTTGGATCAATTGCTCCGTGTCCGCTTCTCTGGAGCAGCAGAAAACAACCTTTCTCCCTCCTCTATGTGACATCCTTTTATATATTTGAACATGGCTATCATATCACCCCTTAACCTCCTCTTCTCCAGGCTAAACATGCCCAGCTCCCTTAGCCGTTCCTCATAAGGCATCGTTTCCAGGCCTTTGACCATTTTGGTTGCCCTCCTCTGGACACGTTCCAGTTTGTCAGTGTCCTTCTTGAACTGTGGTGCCCAGAACTGGACACAGTACTCCAGGTGAGGTCTGACCAGAGCAGAATCCAGTGGCACTATAACTTCCCTTGATCTAGATGCTATACTCCTCTTGATGCAGCCCAGAATTGCATTGGCTTTTTTAGCTGCCGCGTCACACTGTTGGCTCATGTCAAGTTTGTGGTCAACCAAGACTCCTAGATCCTTTTCACATGTACTGCTCTCAAGCCAGGTGTCACCCATCTTGTATTTGTGCCTCTCATTTTTTTTGCCCAAGTGCAATACTTTACATTTCTCCCTGTTAAAATTCATCTTGTTTGTTTTGGCCCAGTTCTCTAATCTGTCAAGGTCGTTTTGAAGTGTGATCCTGTCCTCTGGGGTGTTAGCCACCCCTCCCAGTTTGGTGTCATCTGCAAATTTGATCAGGATGCCCTTGAGTCCATCATCCAAGTCATTGATAAAGATGTTGAATAAGACTGGGCCCAAGACAGAACCCTGTGGCACCCCACTAGTCACTCTTCTCCAGGATGAAGAGGAACCATTGATGAGCACCCTTTGGGTCCGGTCAGTCAGCCAGTTACAAATCCACTGAGTGGTAGCATAGTCAAGACCGCATTTTACCAGCTTCTTTACAAGAATATCACGGGGCACCTTGTCAAATGCCTTGCTGAAATCAAGGTAGGCTACATCCACTGCGTTCCCTTCATCTACCAGGCTTGTAATTCTGTCAAAAAATGAGATCAGGTTCGTCTGACATGACTTATTTTTCAGAAATCCATGCTGACTATTGGTGATCACAGCATTCCTTTCTAGGTGCTCACAGATTGTTTGCTTGATGATCTGCTCCAGAATCTTCCCTGGTATTGATGTCAGACTGACTGGGCGGTAATTATTTGGGTCCTCTCTTTTCCCCTTTTTGAAAATAGGGACAACATTTGCCCTCCTCCAGTCTGCTGGGACTTCGCCTGTTCTCCAGGAATTCTCAAAGATGATTGCCAGTGGTTCTGAGATCACATCTGCCAGTTCTTTTAATACTCTTGGATGCAGTTCATCTGGCCCTGGAGATTTGAATACATCTAAACTAACCAAGTATTCTTGTACTATCTCCTTAGTTATTCTGGGCTGTGTTTTCTCTACTGAATCATTTGCTCCAAATTCTTCAGGTCGGGCATTGTTTTCTTTATCGGAGAAGACTGAGGCAAAGAAGGCATTGAGGAGTTCAGCCCTTTCTGTGTCCCCTGTTTGCATTTCACCATCTTCTCCTCTGAGTGACCCCACTGTTTCTTTGTTCTTCCTTTTGCTACGAACATACCCATAAAAGCCTTTTTTGTTGCTTTTAACCTCTCTAGCAAGCCTGAGTTCATTCTGTGCTTTAGCTTTTCTGACTTTGTGTCTACACGTGCTGGCTATTTGTTTGAATTCCTCTTTGGTGGTTTCCCCCCTTTTCCATTTTTTGTACACATCCTTTTTTAATCTTAACTCAGTTAAAAGTTCTTTAGATAGCCACCCTGGCTTCTTTAGGCACCTTCCATGTTTCCGTCTCATTGGTATTGCCTGAAGTTGTGCTTTTACTATCTCCCTCTTAACAAACTCCCAGCCATCATGAACTCCCTTTCCTTTTAGTATTACTGTCCATGGGATCTCACCCAGCACTTCCCTAAGTTTTATGAAGTCGGCTTTCTTAAAGTCAAGAAATTGAGTCCTAGTATGCTTGGCTGCTCCTTTCCGTTGTATAGTAAACTTCAGAAGAGCATGATCACTCGTGCCTAATGATCCTTCCACTTCTACCCCATTAACCAGGTCATCGACATTGGTTAGGACCAGATCTAAAATGGCTGTTCCTCTTGTTGCTTCTCCCACTTTCTGGACAATGAAGTTGTCTGCAAGGCCAGTGAGGAATCTGTTTGACCTTATGCTCTTGGCTGAGTTTGACATCCAACAAATATCCGGGTAATTGAAGTCCCCCATTACTACTATCTCCCTTCCTTTTGCATGCTTGGCCATCTGTTCCAGGAAGGCATCATCTATGTCCTCCGTTTGGCTTGGGGATCTATAGTAAACTCCCACAATGAGGTCACTGTTATTCTTCTCTCCCTTAATTTTGACCCAAATGCTCTCACTTTGGCTTTGAGGTTCTAAATCTTGGATCTCTTCACAGGTATACACATCCCTGACATATAACGCCACTCCTCCTCCTTTCTTGTCTGGTCTGTTCCTCTGAAATAGATTGTATCCCTCCATTTTTACATTCCAATCGTGGGACTTATCCCACCAGGTTTCAGTGATGCCTATTATGTCATATTTAGTTTGCTGTACCAAGAGCTCAAGCTCATCTTGTTTATTTCCCATGCTTTGTGCATTAGTGTACAGACATTGAAGTCCATTAGTCATTCCCCCGGGTCTCTTATTTAAGGATTTTTTCCTCCCACCACTAGGTCTGCTTGCTGTTTGCTCCATTTGGTCTATGACATTTGGATGATCATCTTCATCAATTGATAGACTCCTACCTTCAGGAGCACTGTCTCCCTCCCCCACATTAGTCAGTTTAAAGCCCTCCTGATGAGGTTTCTGAGTTTTTTGGCAAAAACATTCCTCCCAACCGTTGTGAGGTGCAGCCCATCGCTTGCCAGAAGTCCATCTTCAAGAAACTGCAGTCCGTGATCTAAGAATCCAAACCGTTCCTGTTTACACCATTTGCGAAGCCAGCTGTTTACTTCCACTATTTTCCCCTCTCTCCCTGGGCCACATCGTTCAACTGGGAGGACAGATGAGATGACGATTTGTGCATTTAATTGCTTCAATTTCCTGCCCAGAGCCTCGTAGTCTCTTTTGATCTTCTGGAGGCTATTGCTTCCAGTGTCATTGGTTCCCACATGAACCAAGAGGAAGGGGTATTTGTCAGTGGGTTTTATGATTCCTGGCAGTCGTTCAGTTACATCTTGGATCTTAGCCCCGGGGAGACAGCACACTTCCCGAGACATCTTGTCAGGCCCACAGATCACTGCTTCTGTTCCCCTCAGTAGGGAATCCCCTATCACCACTACACGCCTCCTCTTAGGTTTGGTCGGGGTTCTTCCGTGAGCGGTCCGTTCCAAGGTCGCCTGCACATTCTCTGAGGACTGACCAAGCCTCTCTCTTGCGCGATCTTTTCCACAGTCTCCAAAGGACTCTGCAAAGCTCCCTGCTTCCGTGAGGCACTATCTTGAATTAGAAAAAAGTCAAAGTGTGATTCAAATCCATTCGAAAAACCATCCTCATGCATTATGGCCTGTCCAATGGCTTTGCTTTACCATCAATTGGCAAGGGAGCCCCATTGAGATGCCATGGCATTTGGAAAACTCTGCAATTCTGAACTTGCCTCTTGCTTTCTTGCTCCTTCGTTCAGTGGGTAGGTAGGTGTAGGTCGGGGCAAGTCGAAAGCTTCATTGGAATTCCTCAGCCTCAGCATTGCCAATGGGCAGGATGATGAGAATTGTAGTTCAGCAAGGTCTGGAGGGCCAGAGGTTACCCTCACCTGTTTCATCGTTTAGTGTGCTAAGATCTGGGCACAAGCCCAATTCAGCTGACGGTACTTAACAAGGGCTTGCGTTACACAAAATATGAGAGCTAATGCACTATTCTGCTCCAATATACAAAACAGCCCCTTCTCTAGAGAAAGCTCAAGAAAATACAAACTTCAGGGTCTGTAGATGGTTGTAAAGGTTGCTGAAATGTTTCTAGTTCACTAGTTGGAAACAGCTTCCAGGCTAGGCAGGACCAAGGTTGATTTGTAACTGTTCCTGTCTGCCTGCTTGCCATCGTGCATATTTGTAAACCATTTCTGCCAAAATATATACAACTGCAATAGTAGTTTCTGGAAGCAGACCCTGCAAGAGTGCACACTCCATGAAGTCCATATGAATAGTGTTACGGAATGGAGGGGGGGGGCATACGAACCAAGTCTTACTCCCGAGTAAGAGACGTAGAGCCTGAGGAGTTGACCTCAAGGGAACCCTGCCACACTAGGACTCCCCTCGCCCCGTCACAACGTTGCACCTAGCACCACACAAAAGTCCAAAACCCAAAGAAGAAAGCGCCATTTCTGACCCCCTATCCCGATGCTATACACGACAATGTATTTGCATGAGGATGCACTCTAGCCAATCAGATGGCGTTGAATGTAGCCCTTCAACCAATTGCAGCAATGCCATGGCTCTGCAGAGGCAGCTCAGCTCCAGCTGTTTTGCACACTCCACTGAGCGCTGACAAGGTGATGACAGCTCCCGCTGCGAGAACAACGGACTGAGTCAATCGAAACCTCATTACCCTGTTAATCCAATCAAAACTAGATGTTGTTTAGTCGTTTAGTCGTGTCCGACTCTGTGTGACCCCCTGGACCAGAGCACGCCAGGCACTCCTGTCTTCCACTGCCACCCGCAGTTTGGTCAGATTCATGTTTGTAGCTTCAAGAACACTGTCTAACCATCTCATCCTCTGTCGTCCCCTTCTCCTTGCGCCCTCCATCTTTCCCAGCATCAGGGTCTTTTCCAGGGAGTCTTCTCTTCTCATGAGGTGGCCAAAGTATTGGAGCCTCAGCTTCACGATCTGTCCTTCCAGTGAGCACTCCTTAAGAATGGATAGGTTTGATCTTCTTGCAGGATGGAAGACTGAAGAAACCCCAACTAAAGAACCATGGCAAAAAAAATTGATGGACTATGCAGAACTGGCAAAATTGACATATAAGCTACGGGACAAGGATAACAGTGACTTTAAGGATGAATGGGAACCTTTCACAAAGTATCTGAAAACGCAACAAAGAGAACTGGACTCCTTGGCAGTTTTTGAATAAACATTCACAATTTTTTTACTGATAATAATCAGCTAAACAGTTTGAGGATCTATACAACTTTGTAACATGCAGAAAACAGCATTATTAGAGAAACAAAAGACTGGAACTGAGGGAAGTCGGGGGGTGGGGTGGCAAATGGGGGGGAATAAGGATATGTTTTTGGATAATATGTCTTGTTATAACTTTGAATAATAATAATAAAAAGATCTTCTTGCAGTCCATGGGACTCTCAAGAGTCTCCTCCAGCATCAGAATTCAAAAGCATCAATTCTTCGGCGATCAGCCTTCTTTATGGTCCAGCTAGATACAATGTAGCAACGTCAGGCCAGGCCACTTCCAAAAAGAACCGTCTGTATTAAAAAAGCCTAAAAACACTTGGAAATTCATAGAAAATCACTGGTTTCACCGATTCTCTTCATTCCACCGCCAGTCTGCTTCGTTGGCCAAGGACTTGGGAACCCCTCAGTCCTCGCCAGAATTCCCCAAGCGGGAGGTCACCTACTCCCAGGAAGGTACTTTACCCGTAGGTGACAATCGCTGGGCAAAAGCTCTCCTCTGGACTTACCCAGGCGGCAGACTATGCAAACCAAAGATCCATTGTCCTCTTGCAGTAGGTGCTTAGAATGTACTTCCCAAGACATATCCTGTATTTGCATGTTACCCCAACACACTCCTCCTATGTTAATCATGTATAACCCTCCCCTTTTCTGATGGAGTGGTGATGTTTAGCGAACTGTCTGCTGGGATAAGATAGGAACTTTTAAAAGTCCTTGTCACCCCGTTCTCGGGGTTCAATTCCTCGTTAAACCTGTTGCGCAATCAACTTTGGTCTCCGCTATTTGCTCCGGTTGGTGGCTGGACTCCTTCTTTGTTCCGCAGGGACCCACGGGCTCTGAGCAGCCTCCCACCTGGATTTTTCCGTAACAACAGAAACTCGACTAACCCTCTTGAGAGAAGAAAAGTGGCTTTTGCTCCCACTGCAATGTTGTAATCTAAATAAGCACATCTTCCTACAAGGGAATAGTAGCCACCTATCTGGGGGGAAATAAAGTGGTATGCTGAGAGACATGGTTACGGTGGAGAGGAAATCTGTGTTCCACAATCCGAACATCCAGAGAAAAACCAGATGGCAGCTTTTTTTTACTGTGTCCAAAGAACTCAATGAAAGCCAACCAATGGTTTTGCAGTTGCTTTCCATGGACATTTTGCAACCAAGCACAGAATTCCTTGAACCTCGGAAACGCTTCTGATTTCTGCTTGAGCATGAACACATGAATGTACCTGGAAAAAGCATCAATCAATACCATGAAGTACTTTGCTCCACCTAGAGAGGTTGCAAGTGGACCAACAAGGTCTGTATGGACAATCTAGTAGGCTTTAGATGCCCACCTGCCAGAAACCTTGCCCTATTGAACTGTGTATCATCATGATGGCCTTGACCGGTTGTGAGTTGTGAAGGCCGCTTCCTGCAAGGCCCTTTCCACCTGGCCTGGGGGGCAGGCCCCAGACACCAGCTCTACTAAAGAGGCTCCTGGTGAGACCAGAGGGACATCGCTCAGCCTGACAAGAAACCCAAACTATTGGATTCTTTTGCCCCATCTTTTTGTGCCTGCTAAACAGCTGTGTCATGCTTATGATAATATTTTATTCTCTTGGGAATTCTGCTGTTTTAAATGTGCATTTTATATTTGAATTTACTTAGCAATGTTGGTTTTGGGGGGGGGATGCTTAAGTTTTTTGTTTTGTTTTTGTTCACTTTGTGTTAAATATGTATTCTGTAGTTGACAATAACAATAACAATAATGTTCATTGAAATGTTGTGTCCAAAGACTGCAGCCGATGGAGAGATCACCCCTCCCTCAATTTTCTATCAGAGTATTTAGATTTGGTAAATAATTCTTATTGCTATTCTTATTGTATTGATTATTATAATTGATTTATGTAGTTCTGACGGTTTAGCTGCCTTGAGCATGAAAATAGAAAGGCAGGATACAAACCTAATCTAATAAAGAGCCCTCCTCCTCCTCCTCCGCCTGAGCCTGGGGCAGGACCGTAGCCTGAGAGAGAGAGGGTTGCACAGTTCCCCGATTATTTTGGAGGAATTCCACACCACACATTTAAAGCTCTTACACCACTTTAAAAAGTCCAGGCTTTCCCTAAAGAATCCTGGGAACTGTAGTTTGCCAAAGGTGCTGAGAGATGTTAGATCTGTAGCAAACAGAGGTTCCCAGGATGTGTTGGGTGAATCTGTGACTCTTAGTGCAATGGTTCTTGAAATGTGTGGCTGTGACCATTGTCCTCATAACAGCACTGGGGTTCGGATTGCAGTGTGTGTGTGTGTGTGTGTGTTGCAGAATGGTTTAATTACCTCATTCTCATCCTAGCACATCGTCTTCATTCAACTCTGGCTGTTGAATGAATGCTTTGTTATAATCATTCTTATGTTTAAGTGGGCTTTGGCCTCCTTCCAGACAGCAGCTTGAAAGGGAAGCAGAGGAAAGCTCAAATGATGACAGAAGGCAGGGACATCCAACAACCAAGAGTTTTGGTTTGGATGTGACACTTTTAGAATTCCCCAAGCCATCCCGAAGCCCCAATTTCACTCGGCCCCATTTCACTCTGGTCCATCTGAGTATCTCCTTTCCACCTATGCCTCTCCTCCCAAAAAAATATTCACAATTAAGAAATCAGAAAACAATCCCCCCTTCTCTTTTGACAGAACTAGATGGAATGATCAGGCATAGCAACTCCTGCAGAGAGGATAAAACCAAA
Organism: Podarcis tiliguerta; assembly: GCF_965153285.1. NCBI lineage: Eukaryota > Metazoa > Chordata > Lepidosauria > Squamata > Lacertidae > Podarcis > Podarcis tiliguerta. The sequence goes on from NC_139552.1 coordinate 5,430,113, forward strand.
ATGTTTCAAAGGGACACATTTATCAAACAAGATATCTGCCCATAGCTCAGTCAGTAGAGTGTGAGACTCTTCATCTCAGGGTCGTGGGTTCGAGCCCCACGTTGGGCAAAATATTCCTGCAATGCAGGGGGTGGACTAGATGACTCTTGTGGTCCCTTCCAACTCTACAATTCCATGATATCCTGTGAGGAGTAGTCAACTGAGTTTGACTCAGAAGAGATGCGTCAAAATCAACACAGCCACGTAATTTGTGCCCATCAATTTAAATAGGTCTGCTGTGGAAAGGACTGATGTTGACTACAACCCTGATGTTTTCTGATTATTTTATAAAGCGTTTCCCTCAATACCAAAAAATGGAGGCAGAGACAATTTACTGAATTTCAAAACCACCGAAGCTTTATTGAATGAACAAATCAATTTATTACAGTCACAAACCAGAATATGGACTTATACAGAGATAGAGAACATGTAGGAGAAGAAGAGTAGTTTGGATTTGATATCCCGCTTTATCACTACCCTAAGGAGTCTCAAGGCGGCTAACATTCTCCTTTCCCTCCCCCCCCCCCAATAAACACTCTGTGAGGTGAGTGGGGCTGAGAGACTTCAGAGAAGTGTGACTAGCCCAAGGTCACCCAGCAGCTGCATGTGGAGGAGCGGAGACGCGAACCCGGTTCCCCAGATTACGAGACTACCGCTCTTAACCACTAAACCACACTGGCTCTCATATATATGTAGGTTAAAATCAAAATCTATAAGCTAGAACACAGTAAAGAATACAGATGTGAAACTATTAAAATGTGTAGTTTAAGACCTTATCCGCTAATTTAAAATATGCATGTCAATGCTTTATTATAATTAAGGCAGGTAAAATAATTATTACTCTTAATATTATTCATTGCTATGAGGCTTCTTGAAGCAATTCAGAATACAATCAACATTAGCAGAACACTTTCCTTTACAAGGACAATTTAAAAGCAATAAAAAAGTAATATTGCATAGGAAAGAATTCTAAAACAACAGCAATGATCACAATTAGCAACAACACACAATGAAACAGCAAGCAAAAATTGCCACTCTATCATCGCTGAGCCTTGAAACTTGTGTCTTATCCCCATAATCGAAACTGACATGAAGTATTATGTCATCTGGAAGAGAATGAAGGAGAAGAGAGATGAATTTATGCCACATTTACTGATTCACCAAATTGACCTGGCCCCCATTCCACCCTATTTACAAGGAGGCTTTCAGGGCTGGGGTTCTATTTATGGATCCTGTCTTTGGTGGTAACAACTCCCTCCAAGCTTGCAGTTTGGCCCTGTAGAGAAATAGCCATGTTTGTGCTGTGGCAGGATTTCACAGCCACATGACCCAGGAGGTCTGCATCAAGCAAAGATGCTGCAGCTACTGAGTGGGCTCTCCTTAGTCTGGAAAGTATGTCCCATGTCCCCAGGCTGTGGGTGTTACCTTCTTTGGGGCAGAAGTGAGCCAGCTCCAGAGGGACCAGAACATGTGGTAGAGAAAAGAAAAGGCAGTACTGGATCAGATGACTGATCTGATCCTCAACCCTCCCCAAATAATGGGTGCAAGAGAACATGGAAGCAGACCCAAGCCAGGGAAGACTTGCTTCCATCATGGGATGAGTGAGTTCCATTGGCTGGCCCCAATCCCTTGCCCCAGGCGACCTCAATGGGTCCTGCAGCCTACTAGGCAGAGGTGGAAGTGTAAGATCAAGGAAGAGGGCAGGAAATGTCTCCAGCCTGGTCCGGCATCCCAGGGACACACATTGTGTTGTGTGCCTGATACCAGACTGTGATTCCTCCTGTGGGAATCCTTTCACAAGCCACTCTGGGAGCCTCTTGGGGCTGTGAAGGTGCCAAAGGTGAGAGACTTACCTTCAGGCAACTGAGCCTTCTTGCATAGGACATCAGCCAGCTAATGCCACTGGCTGCCAGTTGCCTCTCCGCTGCAATCACAGTTGTTGTGTAACCTCTCAGTTCCTGTGGGAGGAAAGGGGACCTCAGGATCAGGAGGCTGGTTTGGGGGAAAGAGGCAGACCACTGTGAAGCCCTTTACACTCTCAGAGAGAGATCCGTTTCTGTTCTAAAATGGCAATGTCCTCCATCCCCAAATTGTAGCTCTGCATCCAAGGCCCTCCTTTGGCTGTCTGGGCAAGTGGGCCTTTGCTGGCTCATCCATGTGGCCAGCTTGCCTTACAAGAGGGGAAGAAATGGTATTCCACACTCCAAGCCTTCTCATCTGGCCCTCACAGTACCTTGCCCAGGTCTGACAGTTGTGGCCATTTAGCTTTGGTGGACACGGAGCAGCTTCTGAGGATTGTAAAAGATCCATCTCAGCTATTCACTTGAGCCGTGAGCCTTTATGCCTTCAAAAACTTCTTATCTCGGCAGCTCATAAATCACGAAGCCTTTGGCGCCGCTCCCAGGCCAATTAGTCTGCCGGAGTTCAAAGAGGCTGCCGCGGCAACAGAAAAGTCTTACTTTTCCACACATACCTCAGCAGTCTGTCGCAGTCTTACTCTCCTGTAAGTGCCGTGAATCTGGGCCCGAAACCTGTTGTTGGGATACTGCCAGGGAGACAGAGGCCATCATGATTCCACGTCACCTCCGGACAATCCACCGATCTCCCGTAGATACAGTATCAGTGAATTTAGCGACACGAGCTTCAGAAATAGCTTGCCACATTCCAGGGCTCGTGCACGCTCTATCAGCAGAGTTTGCACAACGAAAGATGCACTCAGGAGAGCATATTTACAACTTTATGCAGCGTTGGTCAGAACAAAGAAAAAAACATGACTGCCTGCTCCGATGCTCAGACACAGAGAGAAAATGAAAGCAATGTACAAAACATATACTTCCTGTGAACAGGAAATACGCAGGCTGTGACACAACAACCTGCTCCCTTTTTAAGGTAGAACGGAAATATCCTAACAGTTACAACATAAAACTTGCAATATAAAAACACATAATGCATAATAAAGGTGAAAAACAACCCAGTAAACCCCAACACATTTCAAAACCTGAGACAGAAGCCTACAACCAAAATGGTGTGTGTGTGTGTAAGAGAAGACAGGGAGTCTTTGCAGCATAGCCATAACACAAATACGGGTAGCCTAACAGTCGCAGGCAGAACCGTGTCATTTCACACACTACTTCGGCTGCGGGACATCGTATCAACAAGGAAAGGAGCATTTGGTGTTGTTGCATCTCCTCGGGTATTTGTTGATTTGTCACCACAAGGGGTTGTAGTTGTGGAGGTATAGTTTGACGAGGTTTCTGGTTATTTGTACCCTAGGTGCCCACTCACACACAAAAACAAATCTCCCTGCAGCCAACCAAAGACCACCAACCACACCCTAGGTCACCCCCCAACCTCTCTCACCACCAAGGAAATGCAACAAGGGAATAGTAAGTGAACCCACACAAGTGATGCTGACACAAAACCCCACACATACAGGTGAAACTCGGAAAATTAGAATATCGTGGAAAAGTTCATTTATTTCAGTAATTAAACTTAAAAGGTGAAACTTCTACTTCTCAGAGGTCAAATATTGCTCTATTTGCAATCCTTGTTTTGCTTATTTCATTTCATATTCTAATTTTCTGAGATTGTTAATTTGGGGTTTTCATCAGCTGTACGCCATAATATCACAATCATAACAAATAAAGGCTTGACATATCTCGCTTTGCATGTCATGAGTCTATCTCATATATTAGTTTCACCTTTTAAGTTGAATTACTTGAATAAATGAACTTTTCCACGATATTCTAATTTCCCGAGTTTCCCCTGTACACTAAGTAGAAGAGAAGCATTGCCACCCGACCCCACCCTCCCCCTCTTTCCCCCTCTGTTCTTCCTAACCCAACACTGCATGCAACACTAATGCCTCACAACAAATGAAACTGATCTGTAGAAAACACAACTGGAAAAAAGAGACAAGGCACAGATTTTTTGTAAACTAAGAAATCTTTTCTTTCTTTCTTTCTTTCTTTCTTTCTTTCTTTCTTTCTTTCTTTCTTTCTTTCTTTCTCTCTCTCTCTCTCTCTTTCTTTCTTTCTTTCTTTCTTTCTTTCTTTCTCTCTCTCTCTCTCTCTCTCTCTCTCTCTCTCTCTCTTTCTTTCTTTCTTTCTTTCTTTCAACACCAACAAGGAAAGGAGCAGGAAGGAGTTATCCAAGATGATCGTGGCCTTGGAGAGAAAGCATATGGAGGGAGAGCTTTGAATCAACTCATTTGAGAATGCTGGTGGGAACTTCTTCACATCATGGTTAATCCGTTTCTGAAATTTGCAGGCAGCCGATGCTACAAGGACAAGTAGCCTGCAGGGCTGGGAAGCAGATTACACCAATTGTTGGAGGAGAACAACAGCATCTCTTACTATTACTCAACATAGCAATATAGAGCTTCCAGGAACAGAGGCACTCTACCTCTGAAGCCCACAGCTAGAGGAGAAGCAGCCACTTCTGCCTACAAAGGAGGTGGAGTTGCAGGCGACTGAGGGAATCCCCGGGCGCGTCAGCCCCTGGACAGCCAATCTCTGGCTCAGGGAGCGTGACCAGCCCTATTTATCGCCGCCTACCTCGTAGCAAATCATCACAACTTTCTGGGTATTGGCGGTTAGTCATTGGTATTGGTATTGTTCTGTAGATGGAAGAGGGGAGGAAGCGCCATTACCTGCCCCGCATATTGAAGGGTAGTCCGATAAAGGATTCCCGGGGGTGTGGCCCTGTCCGAAGCCTATGGAGGTGAGGGCCTAAGGCACGCCCCTGAGCGGTGACCCCGGGGGGGGGGGTCTGAGTTGATGTGCATCAGCAGGACTCCCCCTACTGGTGGTTAACCCTTCCCGGACTTCAAGCGGATGGGCTGAAGCCGGATAGTCGGTTAGGACCAATGCCTAAGCCAATATCACTCATCACCTGTAACCAATAAAGCTGTGGCCATATTTAGCCCATTAACCTTAAATAATTGTGTCATGTGTCTTTATTTCCACTGGGGGGGGGGGGAACTCGCCACGCAATAGGGCTCTTTTTGTTTTTTTATGCACCCACAGACCCCAAACGGCTCTCCACAGGAACACAGTGGTGCATCTCATGTGTGTGTGGGGGGGGGGGGATTCCAACACTCCCCCCACCCCCACCCCCAGCAAAGGAAAGATAAGGGAAGCATTTCCAGCATTTAAAAGAGCCCTCAGCATAATGCTGTTAGGACAGCAGCCCTGCCTGGAGAGGGAAGGGGTCTGCTAGGAAGGTCGTCAAAGCATCAAGGCATAGATGAGCCAAAGAATGCAATGAAAACTCTCTTAGAGCCAGAGTGACTGACAGGAAGACTGACAGAACACCTGTCTGTTGCAGTTGATGGCTGAAGAGTTGAGAAACGGAGAAGGGGTAGAGAGAGGGGGGGGTGTATAGTGGCTAGAATTCTGGACTAGGAGGACCTGGGAGATCCGAGTGCAAATCCCCACTCAGTCATGAAGTGCACAGTTTGATGTTGGGTCCAGTCACTCTCACCCTAGCCTGCCTAACAGGTTTGTTGTGAGGGGAACAACAGGGGGAAAGGCAAGCCATCAATGCCACCTTGAACTGCTTGGATGAAAAGTGGCCTATGAATGTAATCAAAAGCATCCCCAAATAAGGATCATGGAAGGTACCCTGGGGATCATCTAGTCCAACCCCCTGCAATGCAGGAATATGCAGCTGTACCTTATGGGAATCGGACCTGCAACCTTGGTGCTATCTGCAGCTCCCTCTAACCAGCGGAGCTGCAATGAGATTTGAGGGAGAATGGGAAGGCGGGTGGGAAGAGAAGTTCAGCTGCTCAGGAAGGGGTTGAATTCCATGGGGATGCTGGCCGTGTGGGGGACCCCAAGCCCTCGCCCCAGAAGATTACAAAAAAGAAGCAGACGAAATCCTACTTACAGATTCACAATGCTGGCCATCTCTTCAGGTGAAATCCCCTCCTGTTTAAACTCAACTGCTTTAAAATGCTCACACAACACTAACTCTGAACCTTGCCTCTAACCCTATTGCTACTCCTCTCTGCCTAAAATATACAGGAAAATATGTGCACAAAATATACAAATGAAAATGAAATGATAAAGTGAAAGCAAAGCAAAGCAAAGTCTACACCTATCTCCCCTGTTGGTCCCTCGCTTGCTTGCTTTTCCGTCCCAGTTCTGTCTCAGCCGACAGTATTGGAAGACACAAGATCTTTTTTTTAAAAAAATAATATTTATTAGAAGTTTAAAAATTACAGAAAAAAAGCACAAGAAGGAAAGAAAGAGAAAAAAAGTAAAAAGAGAACAAAAAACACAATACATCAAAACACAAAGAAAAACAAAAACAATTAAAAACACATCCAATATTTATCCTTATCTTTCATTAACTTATTTCCTCGACCTCCTCACACCTCCCTTTTTTGTATTCCAGTTATTAACTATATCAGCAAATCCTTTCCCTCTTTCACTGCTTTCTGTCATTTAATTATCTTAATTTATTTTAACATTATCTCACCATCAAACCTTAAAATTTATTTATACTTAACTCCTTATAATGTTTCTACTAAAGTCATGTAATTTCATTCCAACATTTCCCAACGTTCATTAATTTTACAATATTTCTCTAAATAGATTTTTTAAATTTTTTTTCCAATCTTCTTCCACCGTCTCTTCTCCCTGGTCTCGGATTCTGTCAGTCCTTTCTATCAGTTCTATATAGCCCATCAACCTGGTGATCTTCTATCCGAGGCTCTTAGCTCTTCTCCATATCCCTTCTGCAGTGAGGAGATTTCACCCCTCCCATACTCAAGAATCACCTCATCAGTCTCCTGACTCTGAGGAGAGGAGGAGGCGTGTTCTTATATCTGCATGTTCCAATCCAGCACTCAGTGTGAGATAGTGAGACTCACTGTGTGTGAGAGAGAGACTCAGAGAGAGAGAGTCAGCCAGTGAGTGAGTGAGTCAGCAAGTCAGTGTGTAGAAAAAGACTGAGAATCTCCATTTGTATATAGTGTATATTACAGTAGCTGTTAGAGAATAAAAGAAGATATTCTTCAGCACTGTCGTCTGAGTATTTATGCTCTGCTGAATTCTGCTGCACAACGACTGTTTTCTTGGTGAAGTGGTTTGCGGTGCTCACAGCTCTGAGTTGTGAGTCCACGGCACTTGGACCTGTTCTACAGAGGAAGGTGGTCTCTGGAAGTGCCATCCAGCTCGCCTGGCCCAGTCGGGGCAAAGGTGGACTTGTCCAGTTGGTAACACTGGCTCAAGGGCGATGCTGACATCGGTTATGGGCCCAGTCGTTGTTCCAGTCGTCTGACCAGGCGGTGTTCCAGTTGTACCAGTCATCCCAGTCGTCCCAGTTGCCAGAGGTTTCTGTTGCTGATTGCCGGACGGCGGAACGGAGGCTGCATGCTGGACTGATTTGTGGTGCCTAGAAGCAGAGCTGTTTTGGAGCAGAGTGTTCAAGCTGCCGCTGTTGCTGTTGCTGCTGCTTGATTTATGGAGGTATGTTGCTGACTGCAAAAGAAAGAAGATAGCATCCCTGTTTGCCTGTTAATTGCGCTTTGAGTGGGAGAGAGAGTGGCTGAAGGAGTCAAGGCTTTATCTGTGTTGCACGAGGGAAGTGTCTTGCTCTAAGTAATAGCAGACATGGCCTGTGCACATTCTGGCCAGATGGCTCTGTCTTTTCCTCTCCTGACGCCTGAAACTTATGCAGTGTGGCAAGTGAAGATGAAAACGCTTTTACAGAGGGAAAAGCTATTTCACACGATAGAAGATGACCCTCCCAATAAGGATGATGATGAATGGCCTGAGTGGCATGCTGCAGACATGAGAGCCCGAGGGACAATTGTATTGAGTGTTTCAGATCACTTGCTGGTTAATTTGGAGGGTGAAGAAACTGCACGAGCTGTTTGGCATAAGCTGAGAGATATGCATTTGAGGCAGAATGCTGGTTCCAGCGTGATTTTTTTCAAGAAGCTATGCAGGCTGCAGTTGGAAAAAGGTGGTGATTTGCCTAGCCATCTATCTGAGTTAAAGCGTCTCAGACAGGACCTTGTTCAGCGAGACCTGGCTATTTCAGAGGCTGTGTTTGCAATGCTCATGATAAACAGCCTAGATGACTCTTACGATGGAGTAGCTGCCCAGATTTCTACAATGCCTTCTGACCGGCTAACGGAAGACTATGTGTCTAGCGTGCTCCTGAATGAGTGGGATCGCAGACAGGCTGTTAGAGAAAGCCGGGGAAATGGTGCTGTTAAAAATGTGCTTGAAAATGTGCCTGAGTCTTCAGCAGTGGAAAGTGAAAGTGAAACTGCTGCTGTTAAAGCACTAAAGTTGAAGCGGTGCTTTTCGTGTGGAGCACAAGGCCATTTGAGTTTTCAGTGCAGCAAGAAAACTTCAAAGAAGAAGGGAAACTTCAGAGGCAGAGGGGGAGGAGGACGAAATCCCCAAGCACCTGCTACTTCAAAGGCTTTGATCTCTCGCTGCTGCAATCAACGTGGGCGGAGTTTCTTCGTGGTCGACTCTGGCTGCACGAACCATGTAGCCAAAGATAAGGATCTCTTTGTTCAGCTTGAGAAGCAAGAGAAAGAAATTAATCAAGCAGATGGGACTGTTCTCACGAGTGTGGCTAAGGGAACTGTGTTTTTAAAGAGCCTGAATGCAACAATTAAGAATGTCCTGTATGCGCCTGATATTCAGGACAATTTGTTGAGTGTTTCCCAGCTTGAGCGTCAAGGGTTTAAGGTGGTGTTTGCTAAATCTCGCTGTGAAATTCGCCGAGATGGCAAGCTCATTCTGTATGCAAAATGTGTTAATGGTTTGTACCAATTGCCTTTTGTTTCAGGTACAGGTACTGCAGAAGCAACTAAGAAAGAGTGTTGCAATTTATCTGTTGATAAGAATGAGAAGTTGCATGACCAATGTATTCATTTTTACCACCGTGTTTATGCTCATTTGAATTTCCAGGCTGTGGCAAAAATGCCTGATATGGTTCAGGGCATGAAGTTGAAAGAATGTCCCTACCACATGAAATGTGTTTCTTGTGCGGAGAGTAAGGCAAGGCAAGCTCCCAAAGGTACAGAGTCTGGGAGAGAGGCCAAGAAACCATACGAAGTCATTCATGCAGACTTAGTGGGGCCTCTAGCGCTCTCTAGAGGCAATTCAAGGTTTTTCATGGTTTTGATAGATGCCTATTCCAGATATGTTTGGGTCTATATGCTGCAGAAAAAGTCTGAAGCCTTTACCAAGTTTCGACAGTTTTGTAAATGGCTCAGAAATGTACATAATGAGAACGTACGTTGTCTTTTCAGTGACAGGGGAGGTGAGTTTTGTTCAGAGGAGTTTGAGAGTTTTCTCTCTGAACAGGGCATTGAGCATAGGACTGCCACGCCCATATCACCCTGGCAGAATGGTTTATGTGAGAGAGTAAACCAGACCCTGCAGCAAGGAATTAGAACACTGTTACACGATTCGGGGCTGCCCAATCCCTATTGGGCCGAAGCTCTTTCGTTTTTCTGTCACGTGTATAACAGGAGGTACCAGTCCGCAGTAAATTGCACCCCATATGAGATGCTTCACGGAAGGAAGCCATGTGTAAAGCATTTTAAAATTTTTGGATCCGAGGTTTGGGTGCACACCTCGCAGGGTGACAAACTGAGCAAGCGTGGAGAACGTGGTGTTTTCCTAGGATATGAGAAAGGGTCTTATCGTGTCCTGATCACAGACACGAAAACCATCAGGCTGACCAGGAGTATTGAGGACAATCCACAATGGGACAGAGTTGGCGTTTTTCAGTGCCATCCCATTTGTGATGATGGTGCAAAAGGGGCAAAGACAGTTAAGAGAGAGGCAAGTTCTGATGTGATTGATAATCCTGATGCCGATGTAGATTCAGATGGTGGCACAGATTATCAGAGCTCAAAAGCCTCAGGAGAGTCTGACGCAGATGCAGACTTAGCAGCTTCATATACTTTAGCTCCCCATTCTCCCAAAGAGGAGGAAGCACCAGAACAAGAGGATCAGAGAGTTTTGCGCAGATCTGAGAGAACAACCAAGGGTGTAGCACCGAAAAGGTTTTCTAAAGAGTTCGCCAAGACTGCGGTCACGAGCAACTCTGGTGCGGTTTCTAAACCAAGCACGAAGTGTGCTGAGAGTAATAGCACAAAACGCTTTATTTATTTCCTTACCTGACCTAAAGTGGTTTATGTATGATATGTTAAAGGATCAGGATTGAAGGAGCAAATGTGTTTGAATACTGAAAGTGGTTTGTTCAAATCTGCCTAAATAAGCAATGTCAATTTGCATGTGAGAAAGAGAAACGTGTATGAAGATTTTTCTAGAAGCTGCTTATTCATTTGAGTATTCACAATGTGTATTTTGTGTAAACTGCAGATTGAGGTTTATGTTTTAACTCCTTCCTAATAGACACAGAGTGGTTATAGTGAATTGTTTAATGGTATTGTTAAAGTGTCTTAGATAAAGGGGGAGAAAGGTAACTGCAGATATGTTGACCAAGGTTGTAAGCAGACTACAACTTTTTGGAGTGTGTGTGTAAATTGCAGTTATGTTAAAGATTCTTGAAATGGTCGGATGAAATGGGGGAGGATGAGGAGATTTCACCCCTCCCATACTCAAGAATCACCTCATCAGAGTTGTGAGTCCACGGCACTTGGACCTGTTCTACAGAGGAAAGTGGTCTCTGGAAGTGCCATCCAGCTCGCCTAGCCCAGTCGGGGCTGAGGTGGACGAGTCCAGTTGGTGACACTAGCTCTAGGGCGATGCTGACATCCAGGTCTTCTTCATATTTATGCATACACCTTACTTTATCTTCTGCTGAGCTTGGTCTTAGTTTCCTTCCTTTGGTACCGAGGAGTAGATCCCGCTCTGCTGCCCAGGAGGACTCTCCTGCGTGAGTGTCTGAGGGCCCTGCTCTTTCCTGCCACTCACCATCTGGCCCGGGGCGGGGCCTGAAGCCTCACAAGGACTGCTGCGCTCTGCTGCCCAGGAGGACTCTCCTGCGTGAGTGCCTGAGGGCCCTGCTCCTTCCTGCCACTCACCATCTGGCCCGGGGCGGGGCCTGACAGGCCTCACAGGGACGGTTGCTGTCACTGCTGCTGCGGCCCAGGGGGATCCGGAGTGGCGCAGAGTTCTTTTTAAAATGTTTTAAATTTTTCCTTTTCCTTTTTATTTTTTTGTATATGCGGGGACAGGGATGGGGGTGGGATGGATGTTTAGTTGGGAATTTGTTTAATTTTAATGGATTTGTAATTTTTATAGTTTTTATTTGTATTGTTTTTTGTTTTCTGGGGTTTTTTGTTTTTGTTTTTATTGTTTTAAGGTTTTATTTTGCTCTTAAGAGGAGGGGTCAGGGCTGCCGGGGAGTGGGTCCCAGCCAACAAAATGGCTGGGGCATGTTCCACAGAGGGGGATGCGCTGGGACAACTGATCTCAGTGATCACAGGTAGGAGGAGGAGTTACGCTAAGACCAGACCTTGTCATTACAGAGGAGGCAGGTTTAGTCGTTGTCTGAGGACTATCCCTGCCTCCGGGTCTGGTCCTGACCGGATGGATACTAGAATCAGCAAGGGATACCCACATGACCTGAAGGTGCTGCTGTGCAATGCCAGGTCAATGATACATAAAACCACTGCAATCCATGACTTGATCATGGATGGAGGATTTGACCTGGCATGTGTAACAGAGACTTGGTTGGATGAAGCAGATGGGCCTGTTCTTGCCGCTGCTTGTCCACCAGGTTTCTCTTACGCACAGCAACCCAGGCCTCGTGGGCGGGGAGGGGGGGTTGCAGTGATTTTTAGGAAGTCATTAGTTTGCACCAGGCGTCCTATTGGGAAGACCCAGTTCTCTGAGTGCATGTTCTGGAAGTTGGGCAATAGGGGCAGTACAGGATTCCTTTTGGTGTACTGACCTCCCCACTGCACCAAGGATTCCCTGCCCGAGCTGCTTCAGGTCGTGGCGGATGTCCTCCTGGAGACACCTAGTTTGGTTGTCCTAGGGGATTTTAATATCCATGCCGACACGACCTAACAAGGGGTCGCTCGGGACTTCGTGGAAAGCATGGCCTCCATGGGGCTGTCCCTGAATAAGTTTGGCCCAACCCATAGCCGCGGACATGCCTTGGACCTGGTGTTTACCTCCATGGATGTTGGTGATCTGACACTAAGTAAAAGCGAAACAAAAGAAGTGCCATGGTCAGACCACTTCCTGGTGCAACTTGACTTCTCCGCGAACCTTCCCCTCTGCAGGGAGGTGGGACCGATTCGGATGGTCCGCCCCCGCCACTTAATGGATCCAAATGGTTTCCAGAGAGTGGTAGGGGATGCTTTATCCCATGTTGATGGCCTTTCAGCTGATTCCCTGGTGGCCCGCTGGAATGTGGAGTTAACCAGGGCTATTGACTGTTTGGCTCCGAAGCGCCCTCTCCGATTGCATGGAGCCCGGACAGCCCCGTGGTTTTCCATGGATCTGAGGGCAATGAAACAACCGTTGAGACGGCTAGAGCGCCCGTGGCGGATGACCCATTCTGAAGCTGACCGGACACAGGTTAGAGCTCAATGTCGAGCCTACCAAGTGCCAGTAGCGACGGCGAAGAAGACTTTCTTCACCGTCTCTATTGCATCTGCAGAAAACAGCAGCAGGAGACTTTTTCAGGTGGTCCACAATTTAGTAGAACCACCTGCTACATCGGGGCCCAGTACAGGCCACATGATCTCCTGCAATGATTTTGCAAAGTTTTTTGCAGATAAAGTCGCTCAGATTCGGGAAGAGGTAGACGCCACCGTGGGAGCAGGGCCGGGGCGGGAGAGTGCTAGAGTCCTGTCTAGTCAAATTGCGTGGGATCAATTCCAATCTGTTACCTCCGAGGATGTGGACAGGCTGCTTGGACGAGTGAAACCAACCACCTGTCTCCTTGATCCTTGCCCATCCTGGCTTATAAAAGCTAGCTGGGAAGGGCTGGGCGATGGGCTTCGTGGGGTGGTGAATGCTTCCCTCCGTGAGGGAGTCTTCCCAGACCCGCTGAAAGAGGTGGTTATTAAACCGCTTCTTAAAAAACCATCTTTAGATGCGGCCACGATGGCCAACTATCGCCCAGTCTCAAATCTTCCATTCTTGGCCAAGGTGATTGAGCGAGTGGTTGCTGAACAACTCCAGGCACGCCTGGAAGAAGCGGACCATTTGGATCCCTTCCAGTCGGGATTCAGGCCTCATCACGGGACTGAAACTGCCTTGGTCGCACTGGTTGATGATCTCCGGCGGGCTAGGGATAAAGGTGAGAGCTGTTTCCTAGTTCTGCTGGATCTCTCAGCGGCGTTTGATACCATCGAACATAACATCCTTCTGGACCGTCTTGAGGGGCTGGGAGCTGGGGGTACTGTCATACAGTGGTTCTGCTCCTTCCTCCTGGGCCGTGTTCAGAAAGTGGGGGGGGATGAGTGTTCAGACCCCTGGGCTCTCACTTGTGGGGTGCCTCAGGGTTCTGTCCTCTCCCCCATGCTTTTCAACATCTATATGCAGCCGCTGGGAGAGATCATCAGGGGGTTTGGGCTGGGTGTTCATCAGTATGCGGATGATACCCAGCTCTACCTCTCTTTCAAATCAGAACCAGTGAAGGCGGTGACGGTCCTGTGTGAGTGTCTGGAGGCGGTTGGAGGATGGATGGCGGCAAACAGATTGAGATTGAATCCTGACAAGACAGAAGTACTGTTTCTGGGGGACAGGAGGCGGGCAGGTGTGGAGGATTCCCTGGTCCTGAATGGGGTAACTGTGCCCCTGAAGGACCAGGTGCGCAGCCTGGGAGTCATTTTGGACTCACAGCTGTCCATGGAGGCACAGGTTAAGTCCGTGTCCAGGGCACCTGTGTACCAGCTCCATCTGGTACGTAGGCTGAGACCCTATCTGCCCGCGGACTGCCTCGCCAGAGTGGTGCATGCTCTGGTTATCTCCCGCTTGGACTACTGCAATGCGCTCTACGTGGGGCTACCTTTGAAGGTGACCCGGAAACTACAACTAATCCAGAATGCAGCAGCCAGACTGGTGACTGGGAGCAGCCGCCGAGACCATATAACACAGGTCTTGAAAGACCTACATTGGCTCCCAGTACGTTTCCGAGCACAATTCAAAGTGTTGGTGGTGACCTTTAAAGCCCTAAACGGCCTCGGTCCAGTATACCTGAAGGAGCGTCTCCACCCCCATCACTCTACCCGGACACTGAGGTCCAGCACCGAGAGCCTTCTGGCGGTACCCTCACTGCGAGAAGCCAAGTTACAGGGAACCAGGCAGAGGGCCTTCTCGGTAGTGGCGCCCTCCCTGTGGAACGCCCTCCCACCAGATGTCAAAGAGAACAACAACTACCAGACTTTTAGAAGACATCTGAAGGCAGCCCTGTTTAGGGAAGCTTTTAATGTTTGATGTATCACAGTATTTTAATATTCTTTTGGAAGCCACCCAGAGTGGCTGGGGGAACCCAGCCAGATGGGCGGGGTATAAATAATAAATTATTGTTATTATTAGAAGAAGAAGCGTTTGGATTTGATATCCCGCCTTTCACTCCCTTTAAGGAGTCTCAAAGCGGCTAACATTCTCCTTTCCCTTCCTCCCCCACAACAAACACTCTGTGAGGTGAGTGGGGCTGAGAGACTTCAAAGAAGTGTGACTGGCCCAAGGTCACCCAGCAGCTGCATGTGGAGGAGTGAGACGCGAACCCGGTTCCCCAGATTAGGAGTCCACCGCTCTTAACCACTACACCACACTGGCTCTCCAGTATTATTATTATTATTATTATTATTATTATTATTATTATTATTATTATTATTATTATTACAATCTCCCTCTGGCCCAGATCCGAATCACAAAGTCCAGAGCATCCCTTCATAAGGGAGTCTGTCCAACTTTCCTTCTCCGATCCAAGCAGGACACCATCTCTCCAGATCTGACTTTCAAAATCAATCAAACATGGCATCAGCTTATATCCGTCAAATTGTCTCTGTGAAGACGAGGCCTCGACTTGTGTTGCTTGAGATTCAAGAGCAGCTTTTTCCATCGTCTTCTCCACAGCTTGCCATTTCGAGATGGGTTCCTGAGTCAATGCCTGAATATTTTCTGTACAAATGTTCACTTTTTGTCCAAAATCAGTTGTTTTTTGTCCAAAATTGTCAATTTTAATAATCATCACATCCGTCTTCTCATGAAGTTGTTCCAGTAAAGCACTTCTCTTGCAAAATGCATTCACTAGGGCTTCTTGTTTTGACATTCTTGTCCAAGGTCACTTTATTTCTCACGGTCCTTGATTCTAACTGGAAAATTCCCCAGCTCCACTTCACTTCTGCAACAGTTTCAAAAGCTCCCTCTAGAGGGAACAATTTCTGTTTGTATCTGTCCTTTTAGACACAGATCCAGCAACAAAGTTAATTTTCAATTTTCAGTTACTTTTTCTCCTTTTTAAATGCAGAGGCAAACAATGGAAACAATGTATATCTCTTATTTAGCTATCTGTCAGCATATGTTCTATTCACAGTCAATCAGTTTTCCCAAACCGTCAATCTTACTGACAGCCCGGTCCCAGGTTCAAAACGGTGGTAATTTATCTCTCCTCACTCTCTCTCCTGCAGGCTTAAATAGTCCAAAATTTCCCCCCTCTTCTCCTGCTTCCAAGGGGGTTTAATATTTTTGAATAATGAAAATTTAGTCCTTTTCCCAGACTTTAGCTTGCGACGTCTTTGCTTTGATCTATTTACAATAAGGAAGGCGGACTTCCTGTTTAGAACCTGCCCGTTTCAGTGCCGAATTACGATATTTAAAGATCCAATTTTCCGTTCTACTTACGAGTAGTTGTTTAAAGTCCAATTGTCCACAGGAAAAAGTCAGTGCTCTCCGGCAACAGCAATGCGTCTTCACTCCGTGAAAAAAAGCAGTCGATTCGAAGCACCGCACCGCTCACCCCACGTCGCTCCGGATCCCCGAAACCGGGTTTCCCCGCGAGTAGGGGAGGCGCAAAAGGTGCCAGCCGAATCCCAGGTCCACAGGCTTCTCCTGCCTGTGGTTTTTAGTGGGTCTCCACCTCGCCGTGGCGGTCCAGACCCTAGTTTTCGCGGAGCGGGTTCCTCCAGATTAGAGGAAATCCGCCATTGCCGGAGGCGCTAACCCGGAAGTCTCTGGAAGACACAAGATCTACCCACCCAGGAAGAATGGCAGATGAAGCTGATGGACTACATGGAAATGGCAGAAATGCCTGCCAGAATCCGAGATCAGGGAGAAGAGTCGGTGGAAGAAGATTGGAAAAAAATTAAAGTATATTTACAGAAATACTGCAAAATTAATGAATGTTAGAAGAATGTAGGAATGAAGTTATATGGTTTTAGCAGAAATGTTATAAAGAATTAAGCAAAAAATGATTGTTAATGGGCTAAAGTGGAAAATTTAAAGTTAGATTGTGTTAAGATAAATTATAGAACAAAAAAAGATTGAGAAAGATGGAAAGGATTTGCTGAAATAGCTAAATTGAACTAGAATACAAAAAAGGGAGGTGTGAGGAGGTCGATGAAACAAGTAAACGAAAGGTAAAGATATGGAAATTGGATGTGTTTTTAAATGTTTTTGTTTTTCTTGTTGTTTTGATGTATTTTTTTGTTTTTCTTTTTATTTTTGATGTATTGTTTGTTAAATTCTTTATTGTTTTTTTTCTTTCTTTCTGTAACTATTAAACTTCTAATAAATATTATTTTTTTAAAAAAGGTTGACTCTGTCAAGTGCAACTTCCTATGAATGCTCCTCTTATACGATTTCTCGAAACACAAGCAAGCTACCTTATCAACGAGTTGTGAGAGTTCATTCATGACTTTTAACAAACAGCAGAAACCATTTTATTATTTCTATGTGAGTACAGAAATCCTGAATATGAAAGGAAGGAAACATCCTGCCTCTGCAATAAAGGCAGCTGCACTGCTAGGTGAGCTGTCCCGATGCCAATTGAAACAGACCCTCCAAAGATTCAAAGGTGAACGTACACTGTGAAACAGGCCATCGGTCAAGAGATGGAAGTGACTGGAATTGGGACTGTTTACTTGGAAAGTCTGAATTTGACTATAAGTAACGTTTATTATGTTCCAGACTTAAAATTCAATTTGCTGAGTGTTTCTCAGATGACAAAGAAAGGATTGGTGTTATCCTATGATAAGGAGAGATGCAGAATCTTTAAAGACAGAAAGCTGTATCTTTCTGCCAAAGAGAAAGATGGACTGTATTTGTTGACTTTTGCAGAGTCTGATTACAAAATGTGCAATGCATGTGAGTCTAAAATGTCTTCTCTTGCAGGTGTATCCACAGGACCCACGGACAAGAAGAAGTCAACAAAATTAACAGTGTTTTTCAGCGAGTTTATGCTGATGTAATTGGTCCTCTAGCACCCTCTAGAGGCAATGCAAAATACAATCTTGTTGTGCTGGTCCAGGGGGGAGGTTACCGTGGAGCAAGGTCCAGGACCTGAGTTGAGGGTCGGCAGACAGTCCTCCAAGGGCTAAGCGGGGTCCACAGCGAGGACCCGGGCAAGGACAGGAACTCTGGGGGAACAGGACTGGATGCTGGCCGAAACAGCTCTTCAACGACGTTGCTCCTGCAACCTGGGACCGGGCTGACTGGCCTTTATCTTCCTGGTGAACCACCTAAAATTCCTAACAGGCTGTTTCCAGGAGCTAGCCTTAAGAGGGAGGCCTGTGGGGGGAAAGGACAAAGTTTTTATAGTCCTGAGTTCCCTTGATGACAGCTATGATATGTTGGTCAATTCCCTCGAGTCTGTAGAGACTGATAAGCTGACTCTGGAATACGTTACCGGACGGTTGTATGCAGAGGAGGACAGGCGTGCAGAACGAAAGATGACCTCAGCCCAGCTGTTGGAGCATCCCAGAGGGAACAACAGCCGGGAAGAGCAGAGGTGTCGGGAGCCGGAGAAACAGCCAGGAGGAGCTGCTGCAGACCAGCCGGTGGTCAACAAAGTAAAAAGGTGTTTTTGCTGCAAGTCCAGTGGACATCTGCTTCGGGACTGCCCGAGAAAACAACAAAAACAGCAGAAGCACAGGAGGTAGCAGAGGGAGTCCACCGCTTGGGTGTCTGCAGATGGCCAAGAAAATGAAGAGCTGTGGGTTCTGGACAGTGGAGCTTCTCAAACCTTTTGTAAAAGAAAAGGATTGCTAACTGATGCTAGGGCTTCAAACAAAAAACATGTAAGTCTTGCTACGGGCCAGAAAGCTAATGTGGTTTGTGAGGGGGAGGTTGTGTTCCCACAGCTGGGACACACATTCAGGAATGTGTTGTGTGTGCCCAGTTTGCAAAACAATCTCCTGAGTATTCCAGACTTGGCAAAAGCAGGCTTTGAAGTAAACTTTGTGGGAGATCAGTGCCAGATAAAGCAAAATGGGGCAGTGTTGGCAAATGCTAACCTTAGAACTAATATGTATGTACTGCAGTGTGAGTCTAAGGTTGCGAATGTGCAAAATGTCCCAACCCATGATATGTGTATTCATCTCCTGCACAGGCGTCTGGCTCATGCTAGCTATAAGGTGCTGAACAAAACATTGGAGTTGTGTGGGGGGATGAAAAACATAAAAAGTTGTGATAATTACTTAGATTGCAATATCAGCAAGGAGGTTAAAAGCAGGGCTTGCCCAGTAGCAAGAGCAAGCCAGAGAGAAACTAAAAAACCACTGGAGTTGATTCATGCTGATGTAACTGGTCCTTTTCCACCAAGTGTCTCCCATAACAAGTACTGTTTGATCCTAGTGGATGACTATTCTAGATTTGGCTGGGTCTATCCATTAAAGCAAAAGTCTGACGTTGCCCAAACTTTGAAGTTCTGGGTAAGAAGGGTAGAAAGGCAACTTGGCGAAAAGGTGTGCTCTATTCAGACAGACAGGGGAGGAGAGTTTATGGCAAGCTCCCTAAGAAACTGGTTGCGTTCCCAAGGGATTAAACATAGACTTACCAATGTGGCAACGCCTCAGGAGAACGGAGTAGCAGAGCGTAGGGGAGGTGTCTTGCAGACACAAATGAAAGCATTGTTAGCAGATGCAAATCTTCCAATTAAGTACTGGGCTGAGAGTATTAAGACCGCGAATTATATTGGGAATCGCTTGTGGTCAAGGGTCCTAGATGGCATACCCTATAAAGTTCTCTATAACAAAAGTCCCAGTTTGCAACATTTGAGAATCTTTGGGACAAAGGCGTGGGTTGACATACCTGTAAAGAACCGAAGAAAAGGTGGGGAAAGGGCACAGCAGTTGCTATTTCTTGGGTATGAAAGTGGTACGAAAGCCTACAGGTTTGAAGATGATAAAAATCTTTTGAGTTATAGTCGATCAGCCAGCTTTAATGAGCAAAGAAATTGGTCCAAGATACATGCAAACCTGCTGCCAGAAAAAGTTTTACTGCCGAGCGTACCTGATAAGGCAGTTGAAACAAAGCTAAGAATTGGCAGCTCTCCCAGAGAAACTGAAAGGTAGGAGGTAAAGACTGAGCATTTTTCTCCAGCTGCTAGCATGGAGCAGGGGGGGAAAGAAAGTGCAACAGGGACAGGAGGAGGTAAATCTCCAGAATCAATCCACCCCAAAAGCAGTCCTGAAGGTAGCCCAGGGGGTGAGATTAATGAACCAAGGAGGTCTGCAAGAAGTAATAAAGGTCAACCTCCAGACCGTTATGGGTTCCCAGCCACCATAAACCAGGTTTGTGTAACTGAGCCAGAAAACTTTGAAGAAGTGCAAGAGTTACCTACTCTAGAGAAAGAGGCGTGGTTAAAGGCAATGCAGGCAGAGTATAACTCTCTGCTAAACAACAATGTGTTTGTACCTACAGAATTGCCTGAAGGTAAAAAGCCCGTAAGCTGTAAGTGGGTTTTTAAAGTGAAAAAGCTGGCTGATGGTAGTTGTCAGAGGAAAGCCAGGTTGGTGGCAAGAGGCTTTACACAAAGAAAAATGATACATTATGATGAAGTGTTTGCCCCAACAGCAAAGGCTGAAACAGTAAAATCAGTTTTAGCAATGGCAAGTCTGAGAGGGTTAAAAGTTAATCATTTTGATGTTGCCTCAGCATATTTAAATGCTCCTATTGACGCCGAGGTGTATTTACAGCAAATACCAGGTTATGAGCTGGAAAAAGACAGCATGCTGTTAAAGCTGCAAAGGGCACTATACGGTTTACACCAAAGTGCATGTCTGAAGACATATGGAATGGAGAGGGCAAATGAGGTTGACACTCCCATAACTACCCAGTACAAAAATGAACCAGAAGGACAAAAATGTGAGAATGCAACAGCATTTCATTCTCTGTTGGGTTCTCTGTTATATTTAAGTTGTTGGACAAGACCCAACATAACATTGGCAGTGCACATGTTAAGCCAAAGAAGTGCAGACCCGGCTCAGAGAGATTGGGTAGCACTTAAAAGAATCCTAAGGTATCTGAAAGGCACAAAAGATTACAAACTGGTGCTGGATACAGGATATGATCAGCATGTGTATGCACACGCTGATGCCAGCTGGGGGGACAGAGAAAATGGAAAGTCTACCACTGGCTATGCCATATATATTGGAAATGCCCTGGTTCAGTGGAAATCCCAGAAACAAACATTTGTTGCCACAAGTACTTGTGAAGCAGAGTACTCAGCCATAAGCGAATGTGTGTCACAAATAGAGTGGTTTGCTTGTCTAACAAAAGAACTTGGAATACCTTCTGAAATGCCAATCACTGTGCTAAAGACTCTCCTCCCCAGAGGGGAGGGGAGTGGTTGTGGGCGGGAGCTCCAACCCCGCCCACGCAGGGGCTCACCTGGCCGGCGCCGCACGCCCAGGGGGCGGCTCCCACCTGGAGCCGCCCGTAGAGGGGGCGTGCCTGGCCACCGTATATCTTCTGGCGCCGGCCCCCCCTTCGGCCTCTTTCAACGTCGCCGCTCCGCGAGTCACACGCCTCACGTACCTAGGTATCGAGTTAGACACAATCACCCAGTCATCTCGCTTACCTGAGGACAAAATTGGCAACCTCAAGGAAATGATACAGTCTACCCTTACCCTCAAAAAGATTACACTCAGACAGATTCAGTCTCTTCTAGGCCATTTCAACTTGGCATGTAGGGTTGTTTCCCCAGGGCGCCCCTTCTGCGCCCGGCTGGCCAGACTATCAGCAGGCCTCAAGTACCCGCATCACAGAGTCCGACTTCCCAAGTCAATCAAGTCAGACTTGGAGGTTTGGGCTATGTTTCTGGAGCGCTACAATGGGGTCTCCTTGTGGCAGGATGTTATTAATCTATCTTCAGACTTCCAGGTCCAATCCGACGCAGCAGGTTCCTTAGGCTTTGGAGTGTATTTCAGGGGTCGTTGGTGCGCTCAGCGGTGGCCGCAGAGCTGGCAGGGGACCGCCATCACTCGTGACCTTACTTTCCTCGAGTTCTTCCCTATAGCGGTAGCGGTTCACATTTGGACAGAGGAGTTTCGAAATCGCCGGGTGTGCTTCAGATCTGACAATCAGGCAGTGGTAAAAATCTTGGCAAGGCAATCATCAAAATCAGCAAGGGTTTCCGCCCTCCTGCGATCGTTCGTCCTCCGGTGCCTTGAGTATAATATAGTCTTTTCAGCTAAATTTGTACCCGGGGTTGATAATAACATCGCCAATGCTTTGTCTCGATTTCAGATGTCCCGCTTCCGGTCGCTAGCACCTGGAGCTCAACTGTTGCCCGAACCCTTTCCGGAGCACCTGTGGAGCGTTGGAGACGCAAAGTGATCAAGGGAGTATTAGCGTCTATCGCGCCTTCCACTCTTAGGTCCTACAAGAAGGCCTGGTGCGATTTCCTGGGCTTTAGGGTCAGGGTATCCGGGCAACCTGCTGGCGTGCCACCCACCACTGATGACGTCTTAGAATACCTAGCCCACCTGGACGACTTGGGGCGAGCATCTAAAACCTTAAAAATACATACGGCCGCCATCAGTTTTTTCTCCAAAGCGACATTTTCCTCCGACCCTTGCTGTGACTTCCTAGTTCGTAGAGCAATAGAGGGATGGGGTAGATCGCAACCATCCAGAGCTAGGGGCCGCAAACCAATTTCATATGGGCTGCTCTGCCAGATACGGGAAAAGCTAAGGTCGGTTTGCTGGTCTAAGTTCGAGGCCAGACTCTTTTCGGCGGCCTTCGCCATCGCCTTTTTCGGCGCCCTCCGGGTGGGCGAGGTGGTGGTTGAGGCGGCTGAAAATGGGTCTATGCGCGGGCTCCTGGTGGAGGACGTCCACTTGTCTGAGGCAGGCATGACCGTGCGGATACGTCGGTCAAAGACGGATCAGGCTGGCAGGGGGGTCCTAATAAAGCTTACAGCTTCAACGGAGCCCGGGCCTTGCCCGGTCAAGGATACCAGACGTTTCCTCCGCCTGCGCCCTCCCGGTCCTGGTCCACTTCTGGTCCATGAGGACGGATCTCCTCTGTTAAAACATCAGTTTTCAAGGGTGCTCCGCAAGGCCATTGACGCTTGCGGTTTACCCTCACAGGATTACGCGGCGCATTCGTTTAGGATCGGCGCCGCCACAACAGCCGCATGCTTGGGGCTACCAGCTGATAGGATTAAGGAAATGGGCCGTTGGAAGTCTAACGCTTATAAAACTTACATACGTTAAATCGGGCCTATTTCGTCCTCCCGCTTACCCTTCTTTTCTCTTCTTCATTCCATAGTGGCTTTCAGGAAGAACGTGTGGATTTGCGGCCACAGTATTGTCCACTGGGCCCACAAGAGGGCCGTCAGCCGGGGCCTCACTTCCAATCTGGGCTTACATCCGGGAGTATGTGTATATTGGTACGCCAGAAGAGGCATGCTCTGGCAGGAGCTCATGCCTTTGCTGAGGGCAAAGGTGGCTGCATTCGGCCCCCCCGACATTCTGATCATTCATTTGGGTGAGAATGATCTCGTGAGCAGGAAAAGTGTGGACTTATCTTGGGCCATAAGGACTGATATTGATGAAATTGCGGCCTTGTGCCCCGGGACGACGGTGTTTTGGTCCTCCCTCCTGAAAAGAACTGTTTGGCGTGGCGCGCAGAGCTGTATGGCCATTGAAAGATCCAGGAAAGTCCTGAACCGGGCCGTGTCCCGCTGGGTGCGCTTTTTGTATGGCCAAGTTATCAGTCATGACCGCATCCGGATTGGCGATGGTGCCTTATACCGGGATGACGGGGTTCACCTCACGGATAAGGGGAATGACTTATGGTTGGACAGCGTAATCAGGAGTGTCAGGGATTGGTTGCGGCTTTGAAGGTATTGGCGGCGAGCCTTTTCGGCTCGGGTGGCGGTTAGGCATTGGATTTGGGTGTTATGCTGTGTGGGAAGGCTAGGTGTGGCCATCGCCTACGCCTTCGATTTGGGTATTCCGTTAAAGGAATCTGGCGGTCGTGTATTCTGTCCGATGCCTGCTTGGCTGGAGGCCATGGCACGACCCCCGGTGACATCATGGGTGAGCCTATAGTTGGATAGGCATCAACTGGCTCCATCTACTGGTGATTCAACCCCTCTGCTGTGGTCATCCAATGCCTAAGCCAATACCTTTTCATTGCAGTAACCAATAAAGTTGTGGCCTTTTCCTTGCCCATAAACCTTATACCACGTGTCCTTGTGTGTTTATTTCCACCTCACGGGGGGTTGGGGGTCCTCGAACCACAAGTGACAACATGGCTGCACAACAGCTTGCTAACCAACAGAACTTTAAGAGCAAGAGTAAACATATTGCTATAAGATACGGAAATGTGAAAAATGCTTTGGAAAGAAATGTGTTAAAGGTACAGCACTGTAACACAAAATGTAATATGGCGGATTTGTATACAAAATGTTTGGATGCTCCTAAATTTCGAGACTTAAGAGAATTATTAGGTCTCAAGCCTTTGACTTAAGGAGGAGTGTTGGGATTCGCAGGATACTGAGTAAGTCTGCAGGCTTCAACAGGATGATGCAATACTCTGTGAAGTGCTGGGTCAGAGTGACTCAGCAGGAGTGTGATTAATGTGATTGGCTATCACCTGTTTTAAAAGGAAAGCCTGTTTAACAGTAAGTGTGGTGGTTGTGCTGTGGTATGGTGGTGCTGTGGTGGAGAGTATTCGTTTGCCTTAAGGAGCAGGTACTCTGTATGGACTGTTTTTGTAAATACCTGTATATAGCTCACATTAAAAAGACTGCACTGGAAAAACCTGGGACTCAGAGCGTTTCTGCTAAAAAGCGCCGCAAGGAATTTGCGACAGAGAGGAGCACCTGTAGGCACTGTGTCCTCAATCACCTCCGGAGCCAGAGTTGATTCACCTGGTGCCTGCTCCTGAGGATCCGGCACAAGTGCAGGCTCTTCAGGTCCAAGGCCCTGCCCCAGCTCAGCCGGCCCTGGAGGCGGGGACTCCTGTGCAGGCTGGGGTTCCTCCGGTTCAGCCTCTGAATTGGACTCCCAGGCCATCACACCATCCCCCCTCCCAGCCCCCCCCAACCGAGGGTCTGGACCTGGCTTGCTGGGGTACGCCGTATGGAAATCACGGAGGCAGGCAGGCGCGTGGACGTTGGCTGCTGGTTCTCAGGAACGGTCCTCAGGTCCATACCCCTTCCAATCTATGAGATATTGCAGCTTTCCCCTGCAGTATCGGGAATCCAGAATGCGTTCCACCTCGTACTCAGGCTCCCCCTGAACCCAAACTGGCTGCGGTCGGGGACGGTTCAGGTGAAACTCGTCGGGCGGAGCCACCGGACTCAGAAGGGACCTGTGGAAAACCAGGTGAACCTTCAGGGTTGTGGGCAACCGGAGACGGAATGCCACAGGCGAGACGTGGTCCACGATGGGAAATGGGCCGGGGAAATGGCGAGTGGAGAGCCAGACCAGGTCACTGACGTGGAGTTCCGGCCCCACCTGGCGGTGGCGGTTGGCTTGGGTTTTGTACGCCTCCTTGGCCTGGCGCAGCTGCTCCATCAATAGCTGTTGCTGGGACTGGAGCTCCTGAAGCCATTCCGTCACCGCAGGGACCGCGGATGCCGGCAGCACATCTGGGAACAGCCGCAGGTGATAACCATAACTGGCCTGGAACGGGGTCTGCTGGGTGGACGCGTTCACCGCGTTGTTGTAGGCGAACTTTGCCAATGCTAGGTGGTCGACCCAGTCATCCTGCTGGTAGCTGCAGTAACACCGGAGGTACTGCTCCAGCACCGCGTTCACCCGTTCCGTCTGGCCATCGGTCTGTGGGTGGTAGGCTGATGATAGACAGACCTCTGTCCCGAGGGTCTGGTGCAATGCACGCCAGAAACGGGATGTGAACTGAACGCCCCGGTCGGACACCACACGCTCAGGTAGGCCATGCAGGTGGAAGACATGTTGAAGGTAAAGCTGAGCGGTTTCCTTAGCTGTGGGTACGGATGGGCAGGGGGCACAGTGCACCATCTTAGTGAAATGGTCGGAGAAAACTAGGAGGTAGGTACAGCCATGAGACGGGGGTAAGTCCACTACAAAGTCCAGCGAAACCATGTGCCAAGGACGTGGTGGGACTGGCAACGGCTGAAGTAGGCCGGGGGGTCGCCCGGTAGGGCCCTTGGCCCGCCGGCAGACGTAACAACCAGCGACGTAGCGAGCCACGTCAGCCTTCAGGTGGGGCCACCAAAACTCACGGCTTACCAGATGGGTGGTTCGATACCGCCCAAAGTGTCCCGCTGCTTGGGCATCATGGGTCATCCGGAGAACCTCAGCCCGCAGTGGCCCTGGCGGGATGTACAGGCGACCGTGGTGCAGCAGAAGGCCTTGATGCAAGACCAGCCTCGGATACTGGGGGCATGACCCTTTGGCCAGTTCCTGAAGTCGTTCCTGGGCCCAAGCGTCGACCCGCTGCTGTTCCCGCACCCGAGCCTGCAGTGGCTCAGCCTCCTGAGTGGCCAGGAACGCAGCCGGTGGTAGGATCGTGTTTGGTACTGCTTGCTGTACCGTGTCTGCGCTGTCTTCAGGTTTCCGGGACAGGGCATCCGCCTTCTGGTTTTGGGAGCTAGGGATGTAGCGGATCCGGAACTGGAACCGGGAAAAGAACAACGCCCACCGAATCTGCCTTTCGTTCAGCTTGCGGGTGGTCTGGAGGTACTCCAGGTTCCGGTGGTCGGTTCTCACCTCCACTGGGTGTCGTGCCCCCTCAAGATGGTGGCGCCAGACCTCAAAGGCCACTTTGATGGCCAGTAGTTCCCGCTCCCACACGGTATAGTTACGCTCCGCCGGAAGGAGCCGGCGGGAATAGAAGGCGCAGGGTAACAGTGGCGCATCAGGTCCGCGCTGCTGGGACAAGACGGCACCGAGAGCCGTGCTGGAGGCGGCAGTCTCTACCACAAAAGGTCGAGAGGGATCAGGATGTTGCAAGATTGGCGCTCTCTGGAAACAGGCTTTCAACCCCTGAAACGCCTCCTCCGCCTCCTTGTCCCAGGAAAATGGTGTCTTGGGGCGCAGTAGCCGGGTCAACGGGGTGGTACGATGAGCATAATCTGCAATGAAGGTCCGGTAATAGTTGGCGAACCCCAGGAATCGCTGTAGGTCCTTGCGGTTCCGAGGTGCCGCCCACTCCCGAACCGCTGCCACCTTCCCAGGATCCATCTGTACCCCATCTGGAGAGAGTCGGTGACCCAGGAAGTCCACTGACCACTGATGGAACTCGCACTTGCTGAGCTTCACATACAGGCGGTGCTCCCGCAAACGCTGCAGCACGGTCCAGACATGACCCTCGTGGCGAGCCGGGTCACGGGAGAAAACCAGAATGTCATCCAAGTACACCACCACGTACTTGTCCAGCAAGTCCTGGAACACGTGGTTGATGTACCGTTGGAACACCGTGGGCCCATTGCACAATCCGAAGGGCATTCAAACTGCCCATACCGGGTCCCGAATGCAGTCTTCCGCTCATCACCGGCTTGGATCCGAATTAAATTGTAGGCCCCCCGGAGGTGTAGCTTGGTGAACACCTGCGTCCCTTGCACCCGCTCCAGCAACTCCGAAATAATGGGCAAGGGGTACCGGTCTGGGATGGTAATTTTGTTCAGGGCCCGGTAATCATGGCAAAGGCGAAGCTCCCCACATTTCTTCTTAATGAAGAGCACTGGCGCAGCGGTGGGCGAGGTAGAAGGCCGAATGAACCCACGCTCCAGGTTCTTTACGCAGGAAGTCCTGCAACGCTTCGCGCTCTGACTCCGTAAGAGAGTATAAGTGACTCACCGGCAGGGGCGCTCCGGGCTGGAGGTCTATTCCGCAGTCAAAAGACCGATGCGGCGGCAGCTGGTCTGCCCCCCGTTCCTCGAACACGTCTTGGTAGTCCTGGTACTCTGCGGGGAGCGTTGATGCAGCCTCCTCAGTGGGCGCGGCTGGTAGCATCTCGGACCAAGCATGGGGACATGGGTCTGGGAAATGCACAGTCCGATTGACCCAGTCAATCTGAACATTGTGAGCCTCCAGCCAGTCCATCCCGAGCACCAGGGGGAACCGGGGCATGGAGGCAATATCCAAAGTCCGCACCTCCCGGTGCTGCTGGAGACACAAGACCAAGGGCTGGGTCTCCCGAGTGACGGCACCCGAACGCAAGAGCCGTCCATCAATTGCCTCCACCTGTACCGGTTCTAGCTTGTTCTGAAGTGGCACCTGATGATGAGCAGCAAAGGCAGCATCCATATAGGAGCGAGTTGCCCCCGAATCTACCAGAGCGTGGGTAAGAATCCAGGGCCCACCTGGAGGGTAAAGACGCACCGGAACCATGAGATGTCGCAATTCCACTGGTGTGGGCCCCCCTTGCATGGTTTGGGACCCCAGGTTGCCAGGCCCTTCGGCTACTGAGGTTGGCGGTTTCCCTGCAGCTGGCATCTTCTCGGGACAGGACCGGGCATAATGTCCACTCCCACCGCAGTACAGACACAGGTTCCCCTCCCGACGCCGCGTCTTCTCCGAGGGGGTGAGGCGAGGTCGCACAGCCCCGAGCTGCGTTAGCTTGTCCGGCGACTTGGCTGTGGCCGTGGACCTGCTGGGAACGACTGGAGCCAGGAGCCGGGAGTGCTGGCGGTCCCAGGCCTGGCGATGGTCCTCCAACCGATTGTCTATCTGCAGGCTCCGCTGAATGAGGGCGTCCAGCGTGGTGGGACGATCCATCGTGGCCAACTGTTCCAGTATCTCGTCCGACAGTCCCTCAAGATACTGGTCCCGAAGTGCAGCGTCATTCCAATACAAGTCCTGCGCCAACAGCCAAAATTCTGTGGCGTAGGCGGTGGCTGTGGACTTGTCCTGTCTCAACTGATGAATCGCCCGATTGGCTTGGCTCTCCTTCAGAGGGTTGCCAAACGCAGTCTCTAAGTGGTTACAAAACCCCACATAGTCTGTTAGCAAAGGAGAGTCTTGCTGGAGCAGTGGCAAAGCCCACTTGGACGCCTGGTCCTTTAACAAACTGACCAAAAAGTGCACCTTGGTGCGGTTGTCAGGGAAGTTCCGGGCTTGCCCCTGAATATACAACTTGGCCTGGGCGAGGAACATGGGAAAGCTGGCCAGGTCCTCATCAAATTTCTCTGGCAAGGCCACTGGGTGCTTGCCTGGAGCTGGGGTGTCGGCCCCAGGAGCTGGTAGGGCATCCAACCGCTGCTGAAGCGCTGTAACCACATCGCTTAGCTGCTGAACGGTGTGGGTCAAGGCTTGGTTCTCCTGGGCCAATGCCCACCAGCGCAGCTGCCTGGTCAGCCATGTCCTCTGGCTCTTCCCGAATGCACCCCAATGAAGGGGGAGTGCGGGTGTGGCGGGAGCAAACTGTGCTGGTCCAGGGGGGAGGTTACCATGGGGCAAGGTCCATGACCTGTGTCGAGGGTCGGCAGACAGTCCTCCACGGGCGAAGCGGGGTCCACAGCGAGGAGCCGGGCAAGGACAGGAACTCTGGGGGAACAGGACTGGATGTTGGCCGAAACAACTCTTCAACGACGTTGCTCCCGCAACCTGGGACCGGGCTGACTGGCCTTTATCTTCTCTGAGGCCAGGGGCGGTCCCGGCCCCCAGGAGACCCGCCTCTCCTGGCCTTAAGGCAAGCACTCCTCCTGGGAGAAACCAGTTCCCTCCGCCTCTCTGCCCTGAGCCTCTGCAGCTCAAGAGAGGCTGGAGGGTTAATGGACCCAGGGGAAGACTCGCCTTCCCCTGACAGGGCTGGGAGAGGAGCACCTGTAGGCACTGTGTCCTCAATCACCTCCGGAGCCAGAGTTGATTCACCTGGTGCCTGCTCCTGAGGATCCGGCACAGATGCAGGCGCTTCAGATCCAAGGCCCTGCCCCAGCTCAGCTGGCCCTGGAGGCGGGGACTCCTGTGCAGGCTGGGGTTCCTCAGGTTCAGCCTCTGAATCGGACTCACACTTGTATTTGTTGATCACTATTCTCATTATGTATGGATTTACATATTGCAGACACCGAAGGAAACCTTAGCAAGGTTTAAGGAGTTTTGTGACAAGGTTAAAACTGTTCATGATGTTAATATCCAATATCTTTTCACAGATGAAAAGCCAATTTTTCTTTCACATGATTTTCAAGATTTCCTAGAGAAACATGAGATAGAGCAAAGATTGCTGTCTCTGAAGCTTCATGGAACAAGAGTGTGTGTGTGAAGGTGAACACAGAATTGCAGAAAGGCATGGAAGCACAATTGCTTAGTTCACATTTGCCACAAAAGTTCTGGGCTGAGTCCTTAAACTCATTCCATTACACGTGGTTAAGGAAGGTTCCAAAAGGTATGGAAAGTTCTCCATTTGAGAAGCTGTTCCAGAGGAAACCTTCGGTAAAACACTTTAAGGTTTTTGGATCTCATGTGAATGTGGAAACTCCACAAGGGATTAAGAATGGCAAAGGCATTTTTGTGGGTTATGAAAAGGGTTTCTACAGAGTAATTTTGTCTGAATCTGGTCAGGTGATTCTCACAAAGTTTCTAGAGAGTACACCAAGACAGGAGAGAGAGGTTCTCCACACATTCCCCACTGATGTCAATACAGATGAGTATTCTGATACTGAGAGTGACACAGAGAGCTCAGAGAGTTCTGCTAACACAGTCATTGAGAAGGGTTCACACACAATGTCTAGTCCTTCACAAGTTAAGGCTGAACTAGAATTGCAAGAACCACTGTTGGGCGTGGTTCTCCCAAAAGTCCAGAGGATGAACCAGTCAGCAAAGAGGATCTGCACCTCATTCACAGGTCTGAGAGAGTCACAAAGGGCATACCACCCAAAAGGTACTCTCAAGAGTTTGCTAACTCAGCTGTTGCATGTGTTACCATAGTTGACAACTCAAGCCAGGTTAAAGGTATGTCTAAGTCAGAGACAAAGACACAACTAGGAGTTGCAAAACGTAACATTCCCTAGCCAAGGTAATTCAGAAGCTCTGATTCCTTGGAAAACAGACAACCAGAGGGTTACACTGGTGAAACCAGTGGCAGGTAGTTCCAAAGGTGGAACTGAAACAACAGGAGGAGGAGGAGTTTGGATTTGATATCCCGCTTTATCACTCCCCTTCAGGAGTCTCAAAGCGGCTAACATTCTCCTTTCCCTTCCTCCCCCACAACAAACACTCTGTGAGGTGAGTGGGGCTGAGAGACTTCAAAGAAGTGTGACTGGCCCAAGGTCACCCAGCAGCTGCATGTGGAGGAGCGGAGACACGAACCCAGTTCCCTAGATTACAAGTCTATCGCTCTAAACCACTACACCACACAGGGGATTGTTACGTGTATAACAACTGTTTATTTTCTTCTCTGGATGAAGCTTTGTTCGCAGCTAGCTCCAAATCATATGGGGGAGGATGTTGGGATATGAGTACTACGCAGCTGCGAACAAGCAGTTCGATGTTTACATCACATGATGGGTCAAAGGTGAAAAGGGAATTTTGAGCATCTGAGCACAACTGGGCCGTCTTCTGCGTTAACGTGAAGTGCAGGAAGTGATTGCCTTGAGCAGGGGTAGGCAACCGAAGGCCCGGGGGCCGGATGCGGCCCAATCGTCTTCTCAATCCGGCCCACGGACAGTCCGGGAATCAATGTGTTTTTCCATGAGTAGAATGTGTCCTTTCATTTAAAATGCATCTCTGGGTTCTTTGTGGGAATTCGTTCATTTCCCCCCACCCCCCAAAAAATATAGTCCGGCCCCCCACATGCTGTGAGGGATGGTGGACCAGCCCACGGCTGAAAAAGGTTGCTGACCCCTGGCCTTGAGCCTCCTCGGGACTGGCGCAGGGGCCGTGCATTTCAGGGTGCCAGCCAAGGCCCGTGCCCCAGTATTGATTGCTGATTCTACTGAGTCCATCAGTATATTGTTGTGAAGTGACCTGGCATTTTTAATGAAGTGCAATATAGGCTTGTCTTACATCTTTAACAACAACAACAACACAGTAAATTGCACAGAAGAATTCCATGTTGCCTGTGGAGTGGCTGGGTAGAGCTCTTTGCAGCTGCATGATCCATGCATTTGATCTTTAAGCAACTGGTCAATCTTCATAATTGGCTCTGGCTTCGTGTAGGAGATTGAACGCATCCTTCTATTTCTCAGCCCTGTATTCCACCCCCACCCCCCTCCTCCTATACTCAGACGGTGCCAACTACTCATCTCTACAGAGTGAAATGTTTATGAGTCCTGCAGATCTAGTCTCAGACGTCAAACCTCTACCCCAAAGACGGCGGAGCCTGTGACCTTCTAGAGCATACATTTCTTTTGACTGCTATATGCTGAAGTGAACAAATGTTTTGTCTGAAACCCTTGAGAGCTTCTGTGGGCCGCCCTAGAGAACACTGGGCTAGAGGGATCATGGGGATGACTTGTTCCACAACAGCAGATGGCATGCAGAAATTTAAACTGTAGCAAAGGGAGTTAAACTGTCTAGCTAGCTAGCTAGCTAGCTAGCTAGCTATGTCTTGCTGAAAGTGCATGCACTCCTCTTAGCCAAAGCCCCAATAACTGCAAGCGTGGAGCCACACAAACATGCCTGATCTCGACACTGTCTTGGGGGAAACTCCCGATGCTGGAAAATTCATGTGCTCAATTTCTGCACATTGAGACAGGAGCCAAAGAAAGCAGTTAGCTTAAAGCACACACAGAGTAGGGGGGCTCACGAAAAAGGTTTCTTTGGGAGGGGGTGGGTTGAGGTTTGCTCCGATGTGAAAGCTAAAGAGCAGGCTTTCACAGAGAAAGGAGCAGAGTAAGGCGGAAACTACTGGGACCCGTGCTTTCCAGGCACGCTGACGGGAGGGATGAGTCCAGCATTGCATTGTTGGGTCGTATTTCCAGTGACAACTATTTATGACAGAGGTTTACAGAAAATTGATCTGAAACCTCTGCTTGTAAGAGGCTGTGGGCATTTGAAGAAGCCCATCATAATCTTTACATGAAATGTATCTTTAGAACACCGGTGGCGCCATGTCCCCATTTGTTGCCTTAGTTTCTCCATCAATGCACCACCCACAATTTGCCATCATATTGGCATCAGGTGTTTTCCAGGCCAGTGAATGTCAGCAACCCCTTCTTCTAAAGCTGCTTCCCCAGTTTCATCCAAAATAGAAAGAAATGCCATTTGGTAGCCCATTGAGAAGCTTTGGGAAGTAATGAAATATATTTCTGAAAGTTATTTATGGATGCACAAGGTCACCACATCTTTGCTTCAGGTGAATGGAAAGGAACATTTCCCCAGGCGGCACACCACTGTCCCCGAATCTCGTCCGCTGCTTGGTCATTTCAACAGATTGTGTGTCTTAGTAAGATTTTGTACATTTCAGAAAGCTTTCCCTTGCCTGCAAATGAAGTGCATGATTTTTCAAAAACTTATTAATGCCCCGTGTAGGGATCACATGGGATTACCATGAGGAATTATAAAATATACACCAAGCCATCGTGTCCACGATGAAAGCATTGTGTTGACTGGGTTTGATATATTGACGATAATTTCTGATTAATTCCCATAAGAGTCTACATTCATGCCCTTTTCATGCCCTTTTGACTCTACTGCCCATTTCTCTCTCCTCACGTCAGGTACACAG
Source organism: Podarcis tiliguerta (assembly GCF_965153285.1). Taxonomy (NCBI): domain Eukaryota; kingdom Metazoa; phylum Chordata; class Lepidosauria; order Squamata; family Lacertidae; genus Podarcis; species Podarcis tiliguerta. The sequence goes on from NC_139552.1 coordinate 5,463,172, forward strand.
CAGTACACAGCAGTTGTTTCGCCAGGCAGGCATCCTGGGCCATAAAAGATAGTGAGCAAGTTATTTGCTGTAGTTTCTTATATATAATCTTAAAATGTTAATCTTGGAACCAGGAAACAGATCTCACATGAAGGTGGTAGTGATCTGGTCTTTCTGGCCATCCTTCTTATCATGTTTATTTCTCACCTCTGGGTTTGCCAGATGCACCCCTTTGTAGTTCTCAAGTTATTTACCACCCCTTTGTAGTTCTCAAGTTATTTACTACCCCTTTGTAGTTCTCAACATATTTACCCCAAAATATATGCATGCTAATTAGTGTTGTAGTGTTACTTTTTCCCCACGTGGGCTTTGATGAAATGCTCAGAGGAAATATGATTGGTTCTTACGAGCACTGTGTAAAATATTGTTTTGCTAATAAAATGGCCTGGTGAGGGGTGTGGTGTACGCACTTTCTCCGAGAGCCTTGCTGGTCAAAGCCTCGTGTCTTGTTTTTAATCAGGGTCCAGTCCTTCCTTTACTTTGCGAACGCAACATAGTGGTGCCCCGTGTGAGGCCTGTAAAAGGTACCTCGGCTGTTACCGGAGAATCCGAGGGCTCCCTTGGGCAGAAATCAAGACACCAACCAGAGCAATTTGGAGCAAATCAGCAGCCTGTAGGCTCGGTCTTTATTGAAGAAAGAATGTCGTGATAGGACTCCCACTGCCCACAAGGTGAAGCAAGATGGAAGCCCAGAACAAAAGAAGACCCCAACTTTTATTAGCTTCTAATCCCCAGAGTTACACCCCTAGAAATACATCATAACTACATCATGACTACATTAAAAACAGGAGGAGTCAGGGGAGGGGTGGTACAGGTAATCTGAGTATCATGACACCTGGCCCCTCCCCATGAGTCATTTTGGAAAACAAAGGGATAGGCGCAGTTTCCTGCCCCCTGAGGGGAATCCGATCACTGTCCCTTTGTCATAGTCCGTGTTGAATCCACTAGTGTATGCAGTTCGTTGTGTCCTTGATAGTCTTCCGTCTGAGCCCATCAAGATGACTATCAAGGTTGCCATGTCAACCGGGAAGGGCTGTCGAGTACGTGCCTGCTCGGTCAAGGGATTATGGCCAACTGGTATCAGGTCACCCCCCTTTGATAGTCCTTATGATATGAGGCAGAATAAAAGTGGTCCGGTGAAGATCCAATGTACGGCTGATTTATAGTGAATTTATGGAGAAAACTGTCCTTGAAGTTCAAAGCGTGTTCGCTTTTCCGGAAGCGGTTTGCAACATTTTGATTAAATCAGTCACGATCAATTGAACTCGGAAACTTTGTATTTGAGAGCTGTCAAAGTATAGAGAAGCGCGCCTACTGCCTGCAGTACCTGCGTGGCCGCCACAAGGGGCGCTGTTCGGTAACGCTGATTGGCTGAAACGGCAGCCGATTGACCCTGAGTTCAGACAGTTGGTCGACCCATTATAAGGATAGGGCGAGGTAGAGTCTTACGGTCTACTCAGGAAAATATATGAAAAAATAAAAGGGTTCCGCGCGGAGCTGTCAAGTTAGCGCTTCCTTATTTACGGGAGGCTTTTATGGGATGTTGGGTGTAGTGAAGGGTTAACCTTCTGTGCCTCGAGACTGAGGGGACGGGCTTACAAGGGAAGTAAGCCAGGATGTGACGAAAGCAGCTTGGAATGCTGTGAGCTCAGTGGAAATCGAAAGCAGCTTGTTTGTTGCGTAGCTGCAAGCAGAGGGAGAAAATGCAGCTTGAGACAGCTGGAATTTGACTTTGTAAATACATGTCTTTTGTGACAATAAAGAGATCTTAGAACAGAAGAAATGTTTTGGGGAATGCTCTTTCGATCACACGTCTGCTGTGCAACTTTGCTAATTGCTTTACGACCTGCAGAGGCTCACAGGGGGAAGCGTGCTGGATGCCGAACAATAAAGCAATAAATCTACCGAAGAGGTCATCAAATAGGTTATGGGTCGACGCGAAGCATGTGAGAAGGGCTTTGAAGCTGTATTTGCTGAACGTCAGTTTGATTGACTGCCAAGCCTTCAGAGGGCAGATCGGAGGACGCTGACGGAGAGGGAGCTGAGAGAGAGCTGAGAGCCAAGTCGTCCAAAAATGCCCAGTTTGGCTGCAGAGTGAGTACAATCAGACTGCTCCTGCTACAGGCCAACAGAAGGGAAGAGGGAGGCAATGGCTCAGAAAGATGGACATGGCTTTGAGTTTAAACTACCATCTCAGAAACTGGATAGCCAAAACTGGCTGGAGTGGAGCTTTCAAGTGGAGCTGTTCCTAGTGGGGGAGCAGCTGTGGGACGTAATTCAGCCCCCACAAAACGCAGCTGGGAAAGCAGAGGGTGAGAGGGCTGCAGAGCAAAGAGAAGTTGAGACGCGTGTGCTTGCTTTTTTGGCTGAAAATGTGGATGCTCATCTAGTGCCTGTTGTCCTGGATGCAAAAAGGCCAGGGGCCGCTTGGCTAGCACTCCGAGAGGCTTGTGAAGCTGGGGTGGGAAGCAAGGGCCGAGACGTGGCTGCATCCGAAAGGGAGAGGCAAGATGGCGCCGGCCACATTCTTGAGAGCCGATACACAGCTGGGAGGAGCTGGGAGCCCCCACGGGGGGGCGAAGGGACTGTTCCTGTTGTTGCTGCTGGTGCTTTTGCTGAGCCTGGGAGCTGTACGGATGCTTCAACGTGTCTGTGTGAGGAGCCTGGAGAGAGGCCAAGTGTTGGGAGCCCTTTACCCACCAGAGGGGGTGCAGGAAAACGTCCTGGGGGCCCTGTGAGCAGTGGGGGGACAGTGAGCAGTGGAAGCTCAGAGACGCCTCTTTCTCCAAAAGCTGCCAAGAGTTGTTTACGCCAAGAGCTGAAGCCTAGCTGTGCTGGAGGCTTCAAGGGCAGCCACCTGCAGCAAGTAGAGATAAGAGCTGTGGAGTTGTGTGGGAACGCCGAGACAAGTCCAGTCTCCATGGCAACTGAGAGAGTTGCATCTACGGAAGCTGTGAAGGTCGTGGGCAAGTCTTCCTGCCGGGGGGAGTCTGTTGCCGTGACAACCAGAGAGAACGTCTGCAGAAGCCCCAAGGAGGGGGGTAGCGAGAAGATTGTTGCTATGGCGACCCAGGAATGTCAACAACAAAACTTTCTCACTGTAATAATCGACTCAGGAGCAACCATCTGCTGGACTGTTAGTGCCATCTGCTGGACTGTTAAGGAATTGCAGGACAGTAAAAACTGAAAAGTTTGTGACGATCGTGGATGGAAGCAGAAAAAGACTAACAGAGATAGGGTTTTTCTTCTGTCCCTTTCTTAAGCATGAAGTCAAAGCTTTTGCGGTGCCCGGTTTAACTAATTGTTTGTTAAGTGTGAATGATTTACTTGTTGCTGGTTTTCAAATTTCTTTTGCAGGAACCAGGTGTGAATTTTCCAAGGATGGGAAACACGTGCACACAGTGCAGTCTAAAGACAATTTGTTTGCTGTAAATGTGCCTTTTTCCACAGGAGAGGATGACACCGAAGATGCAAAGGGGCAATGTGTGAATGTAGCACCCCACCATGGTTGCTCGCATATTTGGCACAGACGTTTCGCCCATTTGAATTGGGGGCATCTTCAGAAAGCACCAGAGCTGACACAAGGGTGCAAATTTAGGAGTTGTGACAGATTTTTAGATTGCAATGCATGTAAACAGGCAAAAATTGTGACATGCTCCGGGACTTCCGGGTTGAGCGCCATCGGTTGTGGCGGCTTCCCTCTGAACAGCAGTGGGGAGAGCTCCGAGAAAGACCGGGTTTTACCTCTGCGGCGACGCGGTGAACCCATGAAATCGTAGGCGGAGGAAGCCTACGACCGTGGGACTCGGCGGGCACCATCAGTGCTCCCCCAAAACGTCTCTGGAGCCCAGCAAGGGTCCCGGAGTGTGGCGGGGGCTGGCGCGGTGCTGGGAGTCGATCGCTACTTCCTCGGAGCGACGCCGCACAGCTGTAATCGGAGAGCGCTCAGCTTCTTCTTGGGACAATTTGGACTATTAAAAGAAGTACCCGTGAGTAGGGGAAATTTAGACATTTTAAAGGATATAAGCATATGAATCTGGAAAAAGAATTGGGACTTAAAGTAAAGATCGCTAATTTGGAACCGAAGCGGTAAGGCATAAACAGGAAGTCAGCCTTCCGCCTGTAAATAAAAGAAAGCAAAGAATTTGTGTGATAAAACCTGAAAAGGGATTTGAAGGACTAAAATTTGACGTCTGGGGAAGGATCTCTCCCCCCTCGGGAGGCAGGGAAAGAGGGGGGAAGTTTTTTTGAAACTTTTATTACCTGCGTGGAAAAGAGGCTTTTGACATCGGAGACTGCTGCTCGGACCCCTAGTCCTGAGCTGTCAAATTGAAAGTAAGCCTCGGAAAGAGATCGCGGAAATTGACCAAGGGAATTTTACTGCTGCAATTGGACTAATTTCGTTGTTGAGGACTTTGGATAATTAAGAAGGGACAATATTGCTGTCAAGTTATTGTGAGGGAGAAGACGGGAGACATTTTTTTTTTTTTTAAATGATATTTTATTATTTTTACAATCAATAAACAGACAATACAAACAAATAGATACAAAAAAGAAAATAAAAACAACACATACAGACAATATAAAATACAGTATGAAAGAAAAAAGAAAAAGAAAAAGTTAAAAACAATCATTGTGTCTTTGCATTATTTAACATTAACCTGGGTCTGCGACTTCCCCAGACCTTCCCACTCTGTATTCTAGATCTTATATTCTGACAGTAAATTCTTTCCCTCTGGCTTATCTTTAGTTCAACTTAATCTTAATATCTTAACATAGTTACATTTCCATATGTCTTAAAACATTAGTCTTTCTTAATCGTTAAGTTCTTATGCTAATATTCTTTTAAATTCAGTCTGATGTCATCAAACATTCTTTAACTTATAGTGTTTCTGTAGATAGTCTTTAAACTTCCTCCAATCTTCCTTCACCGTCTCTTCTCCCTGGTCTCTGATTCTGCCAGTCATTTCTGCTAGTTCCATATAGTCAATAACCTTCATCTGCCATTCTTCCAGCGTGGGTAGTTCTTGCGTCTTCCAATACTGTGCGATAAGTATTCTTGCTGCTGTTGTGGCGTACATAAAAAATGTCCTATCCTTCACCTGAACCTGTTGATTGACCATACCCAGGAGAAAGGCTTCTGGGTTCTTCCGAAATGTGTATTTAAACACTTTTTTCAATTCATTATAAATCATCTCCCAGAAGGACTTAATCCTTGGGCATGTCCACCAAAGGTGAAAAAAGGTGCCTTCAGATTCTTTACATTTCCAACATTTATTATCGGGCATATGATAAATTTTTGCTAGCTTGACTGGTGTCATGTACCATCTGTAAATCATTTTCATTATATTCTCTCTTAAGGCATTACATGCCGTAAATTTTATTCCAGTGGTCCATAACTGTTCCCAGTCAGCTAGCATTATATTATGACCAACGTCTTGTGCCCACTTAATCATTGCTGATTTCACTTCCTCATCCTGTGTATTCCATTTCAGCAGCAAGTTATACATTCTTGACAATATCTTTGTTTTGGGTTCTAACAATTCTGTTTCCAATTTTGATTTTTCCACCTGGAAGCCAATTTTTCTATCCATTTTAAATGCCTCCATTATTTGATGATAATGAAGCTAATCTCAGACTTTGCTTTTTAATTTATCAAAACTCTGTAGTTTCAATTTGTCTCCATCTTGTTCTAAAATCTCCCAATATTTTGGCCAGTTGGCCTCCATATTGAGTTTCTTTAAAGCTTTTGCTTCCATTGGAGACAACCACCTTGGAGTTTTATTTTCCAAAAGATCTTTATATCTAGTCCATACATTAAACAGTGCTTTCCTGACAATGTGAATTTTGAACATTCTATGCACTTTAACCTTGTCATACCATAAATATGCATGCCAACCAAACACATTGTTAAATCCTTCTAAATCCAATATGTCTGTATTCTCAAGAAGTAGCCATTCTTTCAGCCAGCAAAAAGCTGCTGCTTCATAGTAAAGTTTTAAATCCGGCAGGGGAAAGCCCCCTCTTTCCTTTGCATCTGTTAATATTTTAAATTTTATTCTTGGCTTTTTGCCCTGCCAGACAAATCTAGATATGTCTTTCTGCCACTTCTTGAAACTGTCTGTTTTGTCAATAATCTGCAATGTCTGGAATAAAAATAACATTCTTGGCAATTCATTCATCTTTATCACAGCAATACAACCTAAAAGTGAGAGTTTCAAATTAGACCATATATCTAGATCCTTTTTTATCTCCGTCCAACATTTATCATAATTATCTTTAAATAAGTTCCCATTTTTAGCAGTCATGGTAATTCCCAAATATTTTACTTTTTTCACCACTGTCAAGCCTGTCTCATTCTGAAACCTTTCATTTTCAATTTCTGTTAGATTTTTTGTCAAAACCTTAGTTTTTGTTTTATTTAATTTAAAACCTGCCAATTGGCCAAATTCTTGAATCAGTTCTAAAACTTTTTTCACACTAGAGTCTGGCTCCTGTAATGTCAAAACCAAGTCATCTGCAAAAGCTCTTAATTTATACTGTTTGGCTCCGACCTGTATCCCTTTAACCAATTGGTCCTTTCTGATCATATTCAGCAACACCTCCAGGACTGATATAAAAAGCAAAGGGGAAATAGGGCAACCTTGTCGTGTTCCTTTTTCTATTCTGAACTCCTCAGTCAAAACATTATTAACAATTAGTTTGGCTTTTTGTTCAGAGTAGATTGCTCCTATACCGTTTTCAAATTCTTGGCCTACCCCCATGCCTTGAAGATTCTTCTTCATAAAACCCCAAGAAATCTTGTCAAAGGCTTTCTCCGCGTCCACAAATATCAAGGCCGCTTTTGTATTTATATTTTCCTGTAGAAGTTCCAAAATGTCAATTATATTCCTCACATTATCTGATAGGTGCCTTCCTGGGAGAAAGCCTGCTTGGTCCTTATGAATCTCCTCTATTAAAACTTTCTTCAATCTTCTAGCCAAAATGTCTGCAAATATTTTGTAATCCACATTAAGCAATGATATAGGCCGGTAGTTCTTAAGTTGATGTTTTTCAGAGTCTGTCTTTGGTATAAGAGTCACAAAAGCTTCTTTCCACGTTTCTGGAGCCCTTTTCCCCTGGAGTATTTCATTACATACTTCCTTTAGGGGTTGAATTAACCAGTCTTTCAATGATTTATAATATCTTGCAGTCAACCCATCAGGTCCTGGAGATTTGCCTAATTGCATATTTTGAATGGCACTCTCGACCTCTTGTTCTGTTCTCCTACAACTCAGTTTAGATTTGTTTTCTTGAGATATTTTTGGTAGCCCATTCACTTTCAAGAATTCTTCTATCTCTGTATCTTTCTGTGGTTGTTGAGAATAAAGCTGTCTAAAATATTTTTGAAAAGCACTCCTAATCTCAGTAGGATGCTGTAAAGTTTTTCCTTCTACTTCCAAATTTGTAATAGTGTTCATTTTCTGCCTCTTCTTTATTTGCCATGCCAATAACTTTCCACATTTGTTTGCCGATTCAAATGTTCTTTGTCTCATTTGTCTGATCTTCCATTCAATCTCTTGATTTATCATTTGCATATACTGTACTTGGTACAGCTTTATCTCTCTTAGAATTTCTTGTGACTTTGGTTTTGATCTCAATCTCTTTTCACCTTCCTTGATCTTTTCCAAAATCTTTTCTCTTTTTTCCTGTTGTAATCTTTTCTTGAGTGCATTCTGTTGTATCAAAAATCCTCTCATAACAGCTTTGCTTGCGTCCCAAATGGTTCCTTTCTCCACCATGGTGTTCAAATTTATCTCAAAATAATCTTTCAGAGTTTTCTGGGCTTTCTTAACAAATTCCTCGTCTCTAAAAAGAGAGTCATTCATCCTCCATCTAAAGGAGCCAGTTGGTTGTAGGTTCATTGCCATCTTTACAGCATTATGGTCGGAGCAAGTCTTTGGGCAGATTTCCACTTTTCTTGTCTTCGGTGCCAGTCCTCTAGTGATCCATATTTGGTCAATTCTAGTCCAAGTCTTTTTGGCTTCAGAGAAGAAGGTTCCCTCTCTTTCTAAGGGATTCTTAGTTCTCCAGATATCAATCAGGTCCAAGTTGTCAGTCAGTTCAAAGAAGGTTTTCGGTAGTCTCCCATCATTGGTGACTACTTGTCTTTGTGCCTTGTCCATGTTCGTTGAAACTACTCCATTCATATCTCCCATCAAAATCACATTGTACTCCATATAGTCCAACAATGTCTCATGCAACCTTTAAAAAAATTCTGATTTTCCTTCATTAGGCGCATATACACCCACTATCAAATATTTCTGTCCATAATATTGAATTTCAATTGCCAAGTATCTTCCTTGCTCATCCTTGAAGACAAATTTTGGTGACAGGTTCTCTTTAGCATAAATTACAACTCCTCTTTTTTTGACTTTATCCGACGAAATAAATTCTTGACCCAATTTTTTATTAATTAAGATTTTTCTGTGGAGCCTGGTCACATGTGTTTCCTGTAAGCAAATCAAGTCTAATTGTTCTTTTTTTAATATATGAAAGATAGATTTCCTCTTCTGACCCGAGTTCAGACCATTACAATTCCAGCTCAAAAGTTGCAGAGACATGTTGTATTTCTTTCTATTCTGTTCCTCCAGATGCTTCCGATAACTTCTCCTCTTCCGGTCCTGGTGGTGTCTTGTTGTCCAAGTTCAGATTCAATATTGCTCCTGCGATCTTCTTCCTTCTTTCCTCTAGCAAATCTACAGTTCCTTTCTGTAGATCTTCCCCGTAGGCCTCCAAAAAACTGTTTCTGTCTTCCACTGATTTTATTTTTATCTTTCTTCCTTTGAAATTGAAAGAAAGTCCTTCTGGAAATTCCCACCTGAAGATGATGTTATTCCCCCTCAGCTGAGTGACCAAATCTTTGTATCTGGCTCTAAGGTCAAGAAGATGTTTTGGAATATCCTTGAAAATTTCAGCTCTGGACTGGGAAATTTCCAAAGGTTTTTGAAAATGCAGTCCCAAAATCTTGTCCCTTTCTTCTTTGGATCTTAATGTAACCAGACAGTCTCTGATTTTGATCCTTTTATTTGTTTTTCCCAGTCGAAAAGCACTTAGTATTTTAAATTCTTCTTTTTCTGAGTCCAATTCCCAAAATTTTTCAAATTCTTGTGTGAGGAGGTCCCGTAGGCTCTCTTTCTCAATTTCTGGCACACCACTTATCCTTAGATTGGTCTGCTTGTCCTTCAATTCGATCATAGAAAACCTTGCTCTGTGATCCTCAAGTTGCCTGTTCATAGGTGGTAGTTTCCCCTTGGTAACAGCCACAGCCTCTCTAGCTTCTTCGGCAATCTTTCTTGTTTTGGCAGAATCCTCCAATAATTGTCTACTTGAATCCGTATTCTGTCTAATACTTATAGTGTTCTGGTCTATTTTAGAGGATGCTTCTGCGACCCCCTTGTTCGTTTCTGCCACTTGTTTTTTTGTTTCTGCCACCTCTCTTTTCGTTTCTGCAACCTCTTCTGTTAATTTATCTAATGCTCCTTGTAGTTTTGCAAAGCCTGCACTTATCAGCTCGTCTGTAGTTGGCATTCCTTTTCCTTTCGGTTGTGCAGAAGCACCTCCTGTTGGGTCTAAAGATCCTCTTCTTCCTGGCAAGAAAGATTTGCCTGACCTTGTGGTTTTCTCCTGATAAGATTCTCCTTTCCCTTTCCCCTCTGCCATAAGATATGCTGTTCCCATGGTCAGGCTGCAGCTGCACTTGTTTTCAAATCCAAAATCCAAACAGTAAAAAGTTACAATAGAAAGTTGCAGTGGAAAGTTACCAAGAAACTTCAGTTACTTTGTAGCAATGTCCATGCCCACCAGGGGACCCAAAAGTCACAAAGCCAGGAAAAATAAAGTATCTTTTAACTTCCTCTTGAAGCAATATTGTATAAATATTTTAGCATTAAAGTTCCAATTGTAGCAATTTCAACTAAATTGTAGTTGTTTTCTCCTTTTAAAAGCAGTCCGCGATCCCTTTCTGAGGCTTGCGTTTCAATTTTGACAGCTCAGGACCTGGGAGTCTGAGCGGTGGTTCCGCTGCAAAAGCCTCTTTTCCTTCAGAAGCAAAAGTCCTTTTAAACTCCCCCCCCCCTCCTTCCCTTCGTCCGGGGGGGGGGGGATCTGGTCTTTCCAAAGGCTTCAGATTAGTTATTTCAGTCCCTTCTTTTAAAATATTAGCAACACAGTCTTTACTTTTTGCTATTTACAGAGCGGAAGGCTGACTTCCTGTTTAGACCTTTCCGCTTCAAATCAAATCTTTCCGATGAAATTTAAAGTCCCGATTGTCTTCCAATTTCCCGAACTTAGTTCCTTTAAATTTACTCTCTTTTATTCACGATTATTCTGTTTTTGTAGTCCGAATTGTAACAAGAAGAAGTTGAGCACTCTCCGGTCCTGGCAATGCGACGTCGCTCAGAGAAGGTTTTCTAAGGATGGGAAACACGTGCACACAGTGCAGTCTAAAGACAATTTGTTTGCTGTAAATGTGCCTTTTTCCACAGGAGAGGATGACACCGAAGATGCAAAGGGGCAATGTGTGAATGTAGCGCCCCACCATGGTTGTTCGCATATTTGGCACAGACGTTTCGCCCATTTGAATTGGGGGCATCTTCAGAAAGCACCAGAGCTGACACAAGGGTGCAAATTTAGGAGTTGTGACAGATTTTTAGATTGCAATGCATGTAAACAGGCAAAAATTGTGACATGCTCCGGGACTTCCGGGTTGAGCGCCATCGGTTGTGGCGGCTTCCCTCTGAACAGCAGTGGGGAGAGCTCCGAGAAAGACCGGGTTTTACCTCTGCGGCGACGCGGTGAACCCATGAAATCGTAGGCGGAGGAAGCCTACGACCGTGGGACTCGGCGGGCACCATCAGTGCTCCCCCAAAACGTCTCTGGAGCCCAGCAAGGGTCCCGGAGTGTGGCGGGGGCTGGCGCGGTGCTGGGAGTCGATCGCTACTTCCTCGGAGCGACGCCGCACAGCTGTAATCGGAGAGCGCTCAGCTTCTTCTTGGGACAATTTGGACTATTAAAAGAAGTACCCGTGAGTAGGGGAAATTTAGACATTTTAAAGGATATAAGCATATGAATCTGGAAAAAGAATTGGGACTTAAAGTAAAGATCGCTAATTTGGAACCGAAGCGGTAAGGCATAAACAGGAAGTCAGCCTTCCGCCTGTAAATAAAAGAAAGCAAAGAATTTGTGTGATAAAACCTGAAAAGGGATTTGAAGGACTAAAATTTGACGTCTGGGGAAGGATCTCTCCCCCCTCGGGAGGCAGGGAAAGAGGGGGGAAGTTTTTTTGAAACTTTTATTACCTGCGTGGAAAAGAGGCTTTTGACATCGGAGACTGCTGCTCGGACCCCTAGTCCTGAGCTGTCAAATTGAAAGTAAGCCTCGGAAAGAGATCGCGGAAATTGACCAAGGGAATTTTACTGCTGCAATTGGACTAATTTCGTTGTTGAGGACTTTGGATAATTAAGAAGGGACAATATTGCTGTCAAGTTATTGTGAGGGAGAAGACGGGAGACATTTTAACTTTTTCCTCCTTGCGACTACTGTGTCCCCCTGGTGGGCTTTGAGACTGTTACAAAGCAAACAAAGTAACTGAGGAACTTTCCACTGTTTCTTTTTCGAAGCTGATAACAAGTTGCAGCTGCAAAGTGGCCTTGAGACAATCTGGATGGCAGAGGGAAAAGGGAAAATAGACCAGATTCAAGAGAAAACCACAAGATCTGGCAAATCTTTTCACACGGGAAGGAGAGGATCCTTTCCTGATTCAACAGGAGATGCCTCTGCACAACCCAAATCAAAAGGGATGTCTTCAACAGAAGAACTTATAAGTGCAGGATTTGCAAAACTTCAAGGATCAATAGATAAATTGACAGAAGAGGTTGCGGAAACAAATAAAAGGGTGGCAGATGCATCAACTAAAATAGACCAGAACACTGTAAGCATTAAGCAAAATACAGATTCAATTAAACAATTGTTGGAGGAATCTGCCAAAACAAGAAAGATAGCAGAGGAAGCAAGGGAGGCCGTAGCTGCCACAGAGGAAAGAATACCACCAATCAACAGACAACTGGAGGACCATAGAGCAAGATTTTCTATGATCAAGCTGAAAGACAAGCAGATTAATCTCAGAATCAGAGGAGTGCCGGAAATTGAAAAAGAGGGCCTAAGTGATTTCCTTATACAAGAATTTGCAAAATTTTGGGAATTGGACTTGGAAAAAGAAGAATTTAAGATAGTAAGTGCCTTTCGACTTGGCAAAACAAGCAGAAGAATAAAAATAAGAGACTGTTTGATAACACTCAGATCCAAAGAGGAAAGGGATAAGATTTTGGGACTGCACTTCCAAAAACCGCTGGAATTTAATGAATTAAGAGCTGAAATTTTCAAAGATATTCCGAAACATCTTCTGGACCTTAGGTCCAACTACAGAGACTTGGCCACTCAGTTGAGAAAGAACAGTATTATCTTCAGGTGGGAATTCCCTGAAGGACTCTCTTTCAGCATTAAAGGAAGGAAAATAAAGATAAGATCAGTGGAAGACAAAGACAAATTTTTGAAAGACTTCGAGGAGGACCTACAGAAAGAAGCTTTAGAAGGACAAGACCCGTCAGACCTTTTAGAGAGGAGAAAGAAGGACGTTGCAAAAGCAATATTGAAACTGAATTTGGATAAGAAGACACCACCGGGATCGGAAGATAACGAGGACACTTTGGGAGCATCTGGAGGGACATAACAGAACAAACGCATCATGTCTCTGCAACTACTAAGCTGGAATTGTAACGGTTTGAACTCGGTTAGGAAAAGGAAATCGATCTTTCATATTCTAAAAAAAGAACAATTGGACTTGATTTGTCTACAGGAAACACATGTGACTAGGCTCCATAGGAGAATTTTAATCAATAAGAGATTGGGCCAAGAATTTATCTCATCGGACAAAGTAAAAAAAAGAGGAGTAGTAATTTATGCAAAAGAGAGCCTGTCATCAAAGTTTATTTTTAAGGATGAACAAGGAAGATATTTGGCAATTGAAATTCAATATCATGGACAGAAATATTTGATAGTAGGCGTATATGCTCCAAACGAAGGAAAATCCGAGTTTTTCAAGAAGTTGCATGAGACATTGACAGACTGTAGAGAAGTTAATTAAAAAGTCCGAGTGCTGCCCATAAATCTCCTCAGACTGATTTATGGTTACCCTGGCATCCGGCACGCTTCCCCTGCACGGACCTCTGCAAACACATCATCGGCAGTAAAACACTTCAGCAGAAATGCGCAGCAGCGTGTGATAAGGGCTGAAGGAAGAAAGACGGCAGGTTCTTTCTCTAGCTTCTTTTATTGTTCCAAAAACATGCAAACAAATAGGGTTACAATCCTCCGGACTGGAGCTGCATTTTTTAGCTCCGCTCTGTCTGAGCTCAGCAGCTCAACCGACACTTTCGGTTTCCCACAGAACACACAGAGCATTCCAGACTGTTCACGTCACATCCTGGCTTACGTCCCTGGTAAGCCCTCCCCTTCAGAGCCGAGGCACAGCACATTAACTCCTTACTGCTCTCAACACAGACTACCTGGATTACAATGTGATTTTGATGGGAGATATGAATGGAGTAGTTTCTACAAACATGGACAAAGCACAATGGCAGGTAGTCACCAAAGATGGGAGACTACCGAAAACTTTTTTTGAATTAACTGACAATTTGGACTTGGTTGATATCTGGAGAACTAAAAACCCTTTTGGAAGAGAGGGAACCTTCTTCTCTGAAGCCAAAATGACTTGGACACGAATTGACCAAATTTGGATCACTAGAGGACTGGCACCGAAGACAAAAAAAGTGGAAATCTGCCCAAAGACTTGCTCCAACCATAATGCAGTAAAGATGGTGATGATCTTACTACCAACTGGTTCCTTTAGATGGAGGATGAATGACACTCTGTTTAGAGATGAGGAAATAACCAAGAAGGCCCAGAAAACTCTGAAAGATTATTTTGAGATAAACTTGAACACTACTGTGGAGAAAAGAACAATTTGGGACGCAAGCAAAGCTGTTATGAGAGGGTTCCTGATACAACAGAATGCACTCAAGAAGAGACTACAACAGGAAAAGAGAGACAAGATTTTGGAAAAGATCAAAGAAGGAGAAAAGAGATTGAGAACAAAACCAAAATCACAGGAAAATTTAAGAGAGATAAAGCTATATCAAGTTCAATATATGCAAATGATAAACCAAGAGATTGAATGGAAGATTAGACAAATGAGACAAAGAACTTTCGAGTCAGCAAATAAATGTGGAAAGTTATTGGCATGGCAAATGAAGAGGAGGCAGAAACTAAATACGATTACAAATTTGGAAGTCGAAGGAAGAATTATACAGAACCCAGCTGAAATCAGGAGTGCTTTCCAAAAATACTTTAAACAGCTATATTCTCAACAACCACAGAAGGAAGTGGATATAGAGGAATTTTTGAAAGTGAATGGGCTACCGAAAATATCTCAAGTAAATAGATCTAAATTGAGCTACAAAATTACAGAACAAGAGGTTGAGAGTGCCATTCAAAATATGCATTTGGGCAAATCTCCGGGACCTGATGGATTGACTTCGAGATACTACAAAACATTGAAAGACTGGTTGATTCAACCTTTGAAAGAAGTCTGTAATGACATACTACAGGGGAAAAAGGCACCCGAAACGTGGAAGGAAGCCTTTGTGACACTTATACCAAAGATAGAATCTGAAAAGCACCAACTTAAGAACTATTGCCCTATATCACTGCTAAATATGGATTATAAAATCTTTGCAGACATCTTGGCTAGAAGATTAAAGAAAGTTCTAGTAGAGGAGATTCATAAGGACCAAGCAGGCTTTCTCCCGGGAAGGCATTTATCTGATAATGTGAGGAATGTAATAGACATATTGGAACTTTTACAGGAAAAAATTAATACAAAAGCAGTTTTGATATTCGTGGACGCGGAGAAAGCCTTCGACAATATTTCTTGGAGCTTCATGAAGAAGAATCTCCAAGGAATGGGGGTAGGCCAAGAATTTGAAAATGGTATAGGTGCAATCTATTCTGAACAAAAAGCCAGACTAATTGTTAATAATGTTGTGACTGAGGAGTTCAGAATAGAAAAAGGAACACGACAAGGTTGCCCAATTTCCCCATTGCTTTTTATATCAGTCCTGGAGGTGTTGCTGAACATGATTAGAAAGGACCAATTGGTTAAAGGGATACAGGTCGGAGCTAAACAGTATAAACTAAGAGCATTTGCAGATGACCTAGTTTTGACATTACAGGAGCCAAAATCTAGTGTGAAAAGAGTCTTAGAACTGATTCAGGAGTTTGGTCGATTGGCAGGTTTTAAATTGAATAAGACTAAAACAAAGGTTTTGGAAAAGAACTTAACAGAAATTGAGAAAGAGAGGTTTCAGAATGAGACAGGGTTGACAGTGGTTAAAAAAGTAAAATACTTGGGAATTACTATGACAGCTAAAAATGGGAATCTATATAAAGACAATTATGATAAATGCTGGACGGAGATAAAGAAGGATCTAGAAATATGGTCAAATTTGAAACTCTCATTATTAGGCCGTATTGCTGCGATAAAGATGAATGTAATTCCAAGAATGCTATTTTTATTCCAGACATTGCAGATTATTGATATAACTGATTGTTTCAAGAAGTGGCAGAAAGACATATCTAGATTTGTCTGGCAGGGCAAAAAGCCAAGGATAAAATTTAAAATACTAACGGATGCAAAGGAAAGAGGAGGCTTTGCCCTGCCAGACTTAAAACTTTATTATGAAGCAGCAGCTTTCTGCTGGCTGAAGGAATGGCTACTTCTTGAAAATACAGATATATTGGACTTAGAAGGATTTAATAATGTGTTTGGTTGGCATGCATATTTATGGTATGATAAAGTTAAAGTGCATAGAATGTTTAAAATTCACATTGTCAGGAAAGCATTGTTGAATGTATGGACTAGATATAAAGACCTACTTGAAAACAAGACCCCAAGGTGGTTGTCACCAATGGAAGCAAAAGCTTTAAAAAGACCCAACATGGAGGCCAATTGGCCAAAATATTGGGAGATTCTAGAACAAGATGGAGATGAATTGAAACTGCAGAGTTTTGATAAACTAAAAAATAGAGTCCGTGATTGGCTTCATTACCACCAGATAATGGAGGCTTATAAATTGGATAGAAAGATTGGTTTCCAGGTGGAAAAATCAAAATTGGAAACAGAGTTGCTAGAACCCAAAACTAAGATCTTGTCAAGAATATATAACGTGCTGTTGAAATGGAATACATATGATGAGGAAGTGAAATCCGCAATGATTAAATGGTCCCAGGATGTTGGTCATAATATAATGCTGGCTGACTGGGAACGGTTATGGACCACTGGTATGAAATTTACGGCATGTAATGCCCTTAGAGAGAACATTATGAAAATGATATACAGATGGTACATGACCCCAGTCAGGTTAGCAAAAATGTATCACTTGCCTGATAATAAATGTTGGAAATGTAAAGAAATCGAAGGTACTTTTTTCCACCTTTGGTGGACATGCCCAAAGATTAAGACCTTCTGGGAGATGATCTATAATGAAATGAAAAAAGTGTTTAAGTACACATTTGTGAAGAAACCAGAGGCCTTTCTCCTGGGCATGGTCGGCCAACAGGTGCAAAAGAAGGACAGGACTTTCTTTATGTATGCAACAACAGCAGCAAGAATACTCATCGCACAGTATTGGAAGACACAAGAACTACCCATCCTGGAAAAATGGCAGATGAAGGTAATGGACTACATGGAACTGGCTGAAATGACTGGCAGAATCAGAGACCAGGGAGAAGAGACGGTGAAGGAAGATTGGAGGAAGTTTAAAGACTATCTACAGAAGTATTATAAGATTAATGAATGTTAGAACGACATCAGATTGAATGTAAAAGGTTATTAGCAAAAAGCTCTAAAATTAAAAGATCTAATATTTTAAGATACAAGAGGATTAAGTTATATTAAGATACCTAAGTTAAGATAAAAATCAATTAAGAAAGAGGGAAGGGATTTGTTGTCTGAATATATGATATGGAATACAGGGAAGGGAGGTCTGGGGAAGTCGGAGAAATAAGATAAAGCAAGAAACAGTATGAAGATAAAACTGTTTTTATTTTTGTTGTTTTTTCTTTGGTTTTTTTTCTCTTTGATATTTTTTGTTGTTTGGAGTTTGTGTAATTGTGTATTTTTTTTCTCTGTTTTGGTTTATGTTGTTTTTTCCTTTTTGTAAAACTCAATAAAATATTTATTAAAAAAAAAAAAGTGACATGCTCCTATCCAAAGTCAGAGAGACAGACCACACAACCCTTTGAATTAATTCATGCAGATTTGTGTGGACCCATGTCTGTTGAGTCACTGGGAGGGTCAAGGTTCTCTCTGCTTTTGATTGATGATTTTTCGAGATCTGCTTGGACTTTTGCCCTTAAAACTAAAGGGGAGGTGGCTAAAATGATCAGGGATTGGATCACCGCAGTTGAGGTAACCTTTTCCACCAAAGTTCGTGGTTTGCAAAGTGACAGAGGTTCTGAATTCACTGGTTCTGCTTTACAGGATTTCTTTAGGGAGAAGGGGATTAGCCACAGATTGACCGCTCCTTACTCTCCGCAACAGAATGGAGTCGCAGAGAGACGGAACAGGACGGTGCAGGAAGCTGTGTCTGCGATCCTGTGGGACGCAGGGCTACCCCAAAAGTATTGGTCTGAAGCTTGGAAATATGTGGTCCATACGCAGAACAGAGTATAAAACTCTAGTGTGGGAAATACGCCGTATTTCTTACTGCATGGGAACAAGCCAAAGGTTCACTACCTTCGTGTGTTTGGTTGTGAGGCCTGGGTGCTTATTCCAAAGGCTCTACGCAACAAAGGTGAGCCAAGGTCTAAAAGAATGATCTTTGTAGGGTATGAGCCTGGCTCAAAGGCCTGGCGGTTTGCGTACCCAAGTGGAAACCAGTCTAGGTTGGTTATCAGCAATAGCGCTGAATTCTGTGAACAAGCCGGTTGGAAACGTCTGCACGCTAATCCAGACGTAATTTCACAGCAGTTCTATGACTCAGACGTTGAGGAGGAAGAGGAATTTGTTGCTGGGGACCATGGTCCAGAGCAACAGGATCCACCACAGGGACAGAGTCCAAGACAGGGACAGCTCAGGATCCCTCAGAGGTGGGAACCTAGAACACCTCCTCAGGCAAGTGTCAAGTTTGAGCCAAAGAGTGAGCCTTCTTCACCTGCTGAACCAGCTGTAACGCCCAAGAGGCGCAGCAGGTCAGAGGGGGAAGACACTGAAGTTGAGGATGATTTAGCTGGACCCAGTGAAGCAGCAGGGTCACCAGGATTCACACTGAGGAGATCAGTGAGGACAAGGAGGCCTCCTGATTGGTACGAAGCTTCAGGCATCTGGGTAGGTTCGGCCAGATGTGAACCTGATTCCTTCGAGGATATTCAGAGTTTACCTGAGGAAGAAGCAGATAAGTGGCACAGGGCGATGGACAGAGAGATGAAGTCCATGAAAGATCTAGGTGTGTTCTCACTCACAGAGTTGCCACCAGGCAAGCAGGCTGTGAGTTGCAGGTGGGTTTACCGTTTGAAACCCACGGACACTGGAGAGCCACAGTATAAAGCCAGATTAGTTGCTCGTGGATTCACTCAGAAGAAGGGAATACACTTCACGGAGGTGTATTCGCCAACGTCACGAGCAGAGACTCTGAGAACGCTTTTAGCTTGTGCAGCACAGAGAGGCTGGAAGGTAAACCGTTTTGATGTGGATGTTGCCTACTTAAACTCAGATCTCCAGGAGGAGCTGTACATGATTCCTCCTCCGGGGTTTGAGAACTTGAGGCAGGGTGTTGTGTGGAGATTGCACAAATCCATCTATGGATTGCGTCAATCTGCTAGAAACTGGAACATGTGCCTGAATGAAGCTTTAGAAGAGTTAGGTTTCAGAAGAAGTGTTGCTGATAGTTGCGTTTATTTGAGAGGATCAGGTGAAATGCAAGAATTTCTTCAACTTTGGGTTGATGATTTGTTATACTTCTCAGAGACAGATGAACAGGCAGAGAAGTTTGCCAAAGAGCTAGGTAAATGGTTCAAGCTTAAACAGCTTGGTGCTGTCAAAACCTATCTAGGTGTCAGTGTTGAGCGTGCACAGGATGGAAACTTCTTGCTCAACCAAAGAGGTAAAATTGAGCAACTGCTTCAGAAAATGAGGATGAGTGATTGTGCAGGAGTGAGAAGTCCTATGGAGACTAGTTTTGTGAAGGACAGCCAGCAAGTAGAACGCACTGCGTTCGAAAATACTGAAGTGTTTCAGTCAGCCCTAGGGAGTTTGTTGTACTTGTCCCAGTGGAGCAGACCTGATATAGCATTTGCTGTCAATCTGCTCAGCAGGGAAGCTTCAAACCCTAGTGTGCAAGCTTGGAATGGCATCAAGAGAGTTCTGAGGTATTTGCAGGAGACCAAAGACTTTTGTCTTAGGTTACCAGCACAAGGAGAAGTCAAACTGACTTGCTTTGTGGACTCGGATTGGGCTAATCTTGAGGATCGCAAGTCTGTGTCTGGCCTAGTGGTGAAGTTTGGGAACTCAGTAGTTGGATGGAGGTCCAAGAAGCAAAGTCTGATAGTGCTCTCATCCACTGAGGCTTAGTTCAGTGCTCTTTCAGAGGTGTGCAGAGAAGTAGAGTTCTATGCTTGCTTAGTGCAGGAAGTCTGCAAAATGGATTGTCAACCGATACGTGTTTTCGAGGACAATCAACCATGCCTACGTTTGGCAGAGTCAGGTCAGTTCAAGGCCAGAACTAAACACCTAGACATTCGCTTTCGGAATGTGTGCCAGAGTGTTCAGGAGGGATTAGTTGCGCTGAAGTATTGTCCCTCTGCCAAGAACCTAGCTGATGGGTTCACGAAGCCACTCTCCTTCCAGAGACATGGAGAGTTTTGCGAAGGTCTGGGTTTGGGACGACCAAGGGTCGATTCTCCCCTCAGGTGCGAGGCAAGAGGGGGTGTTGGGTGTAGTGAAGGGTTAACCTTCTGTGCCTCGAGACTGAGGGGATGGGCTTACAAGGGAAGTAAGCCAGGATGTGATGAAAGCAGCTTGGAATGCTGTGAGCTCAGTGGAAATCGAAAGCAGCTTGTTTGTTGCGTAGTTGCAAGCAGAGGGAGAAAATGCAGCTTGAGTCAGGTGGAAATTTGACTTTGTAAATACATGTCTTTTGTGACAATAAAGAGATCTTAGAACTGAAGAAATGTTTTGGGGAATGCTCTTTCGATCACACGTCTGCTGTGCAACTTTGCTAATTGCTTTACGACCTGCAGAGGCTCACAGGGGGAAGCGTGCTGGACGCCGAACAATAAAGCAATAAATCTACCGAAGAGATTATCCTCTAGACGGGACATCTCCAGGCTCGGGGAGGGGGGAGGTGTGTGTGTGTGTGTGGTGCTTGTGCATTACAGTGTAATGAAGGGGGGGGTGTCTCCTGCTACAGTTCCCCCCTTCGGAGATAAGATTGCGAAGGTGGACACCGCACAATCCTTTTCTCTGCACAAGCTAATAAAAGTCTGACATGCCATACCGAGAATCCGGATTTCGTGGAGCTCCTAGGGGTCCCATCTGGATGGAAGTCGAGGGGGTTCCTGGTGGGAACATCCTGTGAGAGGCAGACGTGCGGGAGTGGAGAAACGGAACACAGGAGTCGCACGTTTGACAGCAAAGCGGGAAGCAATGGATAGCACAGCAGAAGAAAGCAATGCAAATAGCTACGGTGATCAGAATCAGGAGTCCGTTCCCCAAGAGCTGTTTTATCCATCCGGATCCCGGTAGCCAGCTCCAAAATTGAGCATCGGATAGGCCTTCATGTTGGATATCTCTAAGCTCGTCTGTCAGTTTGTGGATATTGTTGAGATGACCCGTAATGTTCAAGGTCTGATCAGAGACATACGTACAGCACTCGGTTCCTACGAGGGCACATACGCCTCCGGTCGAAGCCAGAATATAGTCCAAAGCAAGACGATTCTGAATCACCATCTGTCTGACCTCCGTCAGCTCCGTTAGGATAGATTGGGTTGCCGCGTTAGAGTCTTCCATAAAGGTTAATAGAATGTCCGTCAGTTTTAGAATGTCTACATGGTTGGAGCCTGCTCCGTAGGCGGGGAAGAGGGCTCGCCCATAGGTTTCCCAATTGGCTGACACGTCGAAAAGTTCTGACAAGTCCTTTGCTCTTGTTGCGTCTCCTTCCAGGGGGGAGGTCTGGGGTGACCCTGATCCCAGGCAAGATTAGTCCAAGGTAACAGGTGCCTCGGGAGTGGGGGCTGGCCCATACATAGCCACGGCAGCCGCACACCCAAAACAATCCCTGTAGACAGGAGTCTATGCGGCCCGTGAGGAAGGTACGGAAAAAGCACTGGGAAACGGGGGAGGGGTCCCAAGAATTAGGCAAATTCATCACTTGTTTCCAAGCAGACAATAGATCTGGATGGGTAGAGGGGGTGCCCTGTCGCCACAAAGTGATTTTACCAGTCAGGGTGATGTCAATGATGTACTTACAGGTGCTTTCTCCAATCATCCTGTCATTGCTGCTGAACTTCCGACAGAGGTCGCTTTTCGTAGGTCCGATTAGGTAGATGTTGGAATGCCAGGTGGATAACAGGTCATCATGGGTAGGGGGTTCAGATATCGACAGTTCCCCCCTTTGTCGAGGTACCGTGCCCACGGGGTGGAGGGAGGTCCTGTCAATGTAGGTAGGAGAGGTTTGTAGCCACACCTCCACATCTCTGGGGCCCAGTCATATCCCATTCCGCGGGTGGGGTGGTGGAGTGATGCCAGCCCTCAAGGTACGCTCTGCCGTCCCAGGTGGAGGCGAGGCCGATGTCCCAGACGCAGCAGTACCTTCAGAGGCAAACTCCCTGAAGGGTGGTGGGGCGAGGTATGGAGTCCACTCTCTGGCAGTAAAATCCATGAATCAGACGGTCGGTCGGGTGATTTTGGTCAGTGTAGACTGATTCCCCACCACCATTGTCCAAGATTGTCCAGTTTAGCGATTATTGGGGCACACCATCAGAGAATAGTGTATAGGAACCAATTTATACAGCGGGCTCGATTCCAGGGGCCATCTCGGCTTAGTATGAGTTTGCCGAGTGGGGTGTAAGTTGGAGAACAGATGAAGAGTTCCCAAGTTTGGTGTGTGGTGAGGGTAGGTAGTATGGAATGGCGAAGGAGAACGCGGGTCTCCGGTACGCAGAAGTCAAAATCTCCTAGGCGGTCCAATGTCCCTCTTTTTACCATGTCCACAATTCCGAAATCAAGATATTGGTGCTCAATTTGTAATCCTGGGCATGAAACATGCGTGGTCATGATGGTCTGTGAGCAGGTCACGGTAGTGGCAAAAATGGAAAGCATGAGTAGGACGGAGGAGGGAGGAGGTAGGGTACGTCTGGTGGAGGGCATGGTGGTTGGGAACAGGGTGGCAGTAAGTGGCAGGCTGTGAAAGGCAAACTGTCAAACGGTGAAGCTGTCAAAAGGCGAGCTGTCAAAAGGCAGAGCTGTCAAAAGGCGGAGCTGTCAAAAGGCGAGCTGTCAAAAGGCGGAGCTGTCAAAAGGTGGAGCTGTCAAAAGGCGAGCTGTCAAAAGGTGGAGCTGTCAAAAGGTGGAGCTGTCAAAAGGTGAAGCTGTCAAAAGGCGAGCTGTCAAAAGGCGGAGCTGTCAAAAGGCGAAGCTGTCAAAAGGCGCGAAGCGGTGCCTTACGGAGTCGGAGGCGGATCGGGGGTTGGTTCCGGCTGTCTGTTGTAGTGATGATTTCAGAGGTCCAATGGGTTGGTGTTGGTGTTGAAGCAGGTCCGGTCTGTAGGGCCCGATTCATGCCCCGATCTGGTCCGGTCTGTAGGGCCCGATTCGTGCCCCGATCTGGTCCAGGCTGTTGGGCTCGATGCGTGCCCCGATCTGGTACGGCCTGTTGGTTCGCCTCTGCGTCGGTGTCGTCGTCTGCCGGTTGTGGGGGAGCAGAGTAGGGCTCGTTGTCAGTGGCGGAGTCGGGTGGAGAAGCAGGTTTGCAGCGGGTATGATGTAGCCAGGCCGACTTCTCTGCTACTTTGACGGAGGTTGGGGTAGTTAGAAGTACCTGGTAGGGTCCTTCCCAGGTGGGCTGTAGGGGTACCTTCTGGTAAGTGTTTGCCAGTCCCCAGTCCCCTGGTTGGAACGGATGGATGTTCTCGTCTAGAGGTATGTTTTGACTCCCGGCCGCGTATCTGTGGAGAACAATCAGTTGCTTCTGGAGCTGTATTATATATTTGGTTAATTCAGACTCACCCACTTCCAGTTCAGATGGGGGAAATTGGGTGTTGTATACGGGGGAGGGTCTCCCAAAAAGTAATTCATAAGGAGATAAGTTTAGGTTCCCACGGGGAATTATGTAAGACCCTGAGATTATGTAAGACCAAGGGGAGGGCATTGACCCATTTGATTCCAGAGTCTTTGCAGAGTTTTCCCAGCTGAGACTTAAGCTGCTGGTTCATTCTTTCAACCTGCCCTGAGGAAGGGGGGTGATATGGGGTGTGTAATTTCCATTTAACCCCTAGAGCTTTAGCTACTTGTTGGACTATGTCGGACGTGAAATGTGAGCCCCTGTCGCTGTCTATGTGTCTCGGAACCCCAAATTGTGGTATTATTTCATGCAGTAGAACTTTAGCGGCTATTTGGGCCGTAGCTCGGCAAGTCGGGAAGCATTCCACCCATCCGGTCAATTGATCAATGATGACAAGGGCATGTTTGTAGCCCTGACAAGGGGGTAGGTCTATGAAATCGACTTGTAGACGAAAGCCCATGGTCTGGCTCCTGGTGGACATCTGGCGGTATGCTTTGGATTAAAAGTTTGACAGGTGTGACAATTCTTCACTGCCGCTTTCGCAGCGAGAGCTAGTCCTGAGGCATACCAACAATGTTGCACCGCGTCTATGAGCTTGTCCCTTCCCCAGTGGGTACACTGATGTAAGATCCTTAAGTGTTTGGGTACCCAGAGTCTGGGCATTAGGAGTCTCTTATCGGGAAGGTACCAAATGCCATTTTCTAAGAGAGCTCCTTGCTCCTCCCATCCCTTTATCTCCTCTGGGGTTGCAGTTTTGTACATTTGTTCAAAGTCCACATCTGAAGGAACCTAAGGTCCCTGGAATTCATTGTCTGCAGACAGTGGCTGTAGGGCTGCTTCCTGCGCTACACGATCGGCACAACGGTTCCCTACTGAGATCGGGTCTCTTCCCTTGGTGTGAGCTTTACAATGCACTACCGCTATAGCTTCCGGGAGATGTATGGAATTAATGAGACGTTCCACTAGAGGCGCATGGGCTATTTGGATGCCTGCAGCTGTGAAGAAACCCCTTTGCAGCCAGATCTGTCCGGTGGCGTGAACCAACCCAAAGCAATATTTTGAATCTGTGTAAATGGTAATTCTTTGTCCCGCCCCCCGTTTGCAGGCTCAGATGAGGGCAATAAGTTCAGCAGCCTGCGCAATGTACTTGGCATGGACAGGGCGGGCTTCTAAGATGTCGGTGTCGCTGACAATAGCGTATCCGCTTTTCCGTTCCCCTTCCACTACCTTCGAGCTTCTGTCAGTATACAAGATGAAGTCAGGGTCTGCTAAGGGGAGATAGTCCAGGTCTTCCCGTGGCTTTTCGGCATGGCGAACCACTTGGGAACAGTCATGATGTGGGGTGCCATCGTAGGGGAGGGGTAGGAGAGTCGCAGGGTTGAGAGAGTTTACTCTTTTTATGGTGACATTGGACGGACTGAGGAGGATAGCCTCTTACCTGTTCAGTTTTTGTATAGTGAAGTGTTGGCACCCTTGTAAGCTGAGAAGGGTAGCTACGGCATGAGGGACGTTTAGAGTTAGATCATGTCCCAAAACAGTCTCTTGCGCCTTTTCTAGGAGTAATGCTGCAGCTGCCACCGCTATAAGACACCCCACGTTCCCCATTACAGTAGTGTCCAATTGGAGGCTGTAATAGGCGACAGGTCTATTCCTTCCCTGAAAAGGTTGCGTGAGGACACCAGACGCTACCCCTTTATTTTCATGGACGAATAAAGAGAAGAGCAGCCTATAGTCAGGGAGTCCGAGGGCGGGTGAAGATCTCAACTCCCGTTTGATAGATTCGAATGCTTCAAGGGCCTCCGCAGTCCATTGTAGTTGGTCTGGGGCATTGTCGTGGGTCATTGTTGTAAGGGGACGGGTGAATTCTCCGTACCGGGGAATCCAGGCACGACAGAATCCGCTCATCCCGATGAAACCCCTGAGCTGTCTTTTCCTTTTAGGAAGGGGTAGCTTAGTTATGGCCTCAACCCTATCTGTGGTTAGGGCACGGGTGCCTTCTCCCAGGATGTGGCCAAGGTATTTCACTTCCTTTTGGCAGTACTGTATCTTTTTTGGGATACTTTGTGTCCCTTATGTGCCAGTATCGTCAGGAGAGCTATAGTGTCTGATCTGCAGGATTCTAAATCCCGCACACAAAGCAAGATATCATCAAAGTAAAGCCTGAGGGCGGAGCCTCCCGGAAGGGCCACATCTAAAAGGTCTTGATGTAATATGGAAGAGAAGATTGCCGGAGATTCTACATATCCTTGAGGCAACCGGGTCCATCTTAGTTGACCGGTTTGCCAGGTGAAAGCAAAGAGGAATTGGCTCTCTGGGTCCACAGGGATACTAAAGAAGGCAGAACATAAGTCGATGACGAAGTAAACTACAGTTCCCTCCAGAATGGTGCTCAAAAGGTGGTGGGGGTTAGCGACTACAGCGTGTCTGGGAATAACAAAAGAATTGACGAGTCTGAGGTCTTGCACCAAGCGCCATTTGACAGGGTTTGTGTTGGGCTTCTTGACAGGAAGGAGAGGGGTGATACACGGAGAGGCACAAGGAACTAGAACTCCCATCTTTAGGAACTCGTCAATCATTGGAGTGAGTCCCTCTATTGCTTCCGGTGGTAGGGGGTATTGCTTGGTGCAAGGAAACGGTAGGTCTTTCCTATAGTTTACTTTTACTGGGGTTGCAGACTTTAGGAGTCCAACAGATGTTGATTTGGTTCCTCATAGCCAAGGGGGAACACTATTGAGAAGTTCGGGAGGAAGATCAATGGCTTTGCTGTTAGCTTCCTGAAAAACCCCTTGGAAATTGAAAATGGAGTCATTTGGCATGTGCAAATAAATTCCTTCCTGGCCACATTGGATCGTAGCGTTCAGTTTGCAGAGTAGATCCCTCCCCAAGAGGTTGACGGGGCTAGAGGTTAGTAAGAAGGTATATTTGACTGATAGAGATCTGACTGAGACTTTTGCAGGTTTGGAAAGGGGGCAGTTCCGGGGGATTCCATCGAGTCCCATCACGGTCCTAGTTTCTTCCCCCGGGGCCAAGTGGCTATTGGTAAGGGTGGAGTAAGTGGCCCCAGTGTGAAGGAGGCAGTCATAAGATTGTCCATCGATTTGCATAGTGCAGATGGGGTCAGAGGAGGATAGTTGTAAGACTGGGCAAAGAAAGGAAAAAGAGGTGGGATCTGCTTCTGATTGTCAATATTCATGATACTCTTCCATCACCATCTTGTGGGGTGTGTTGGTTGGTCGGTTAGCGTGATTGAAAGGGTTATTGGTATGGTTAGGTGGGTTCATTGGTCGTGGCAGAGGAGGGGGTCCCGTAGGGGTTGGGGTAGATCCCCTTGCAGGTGGTGCTTGACTTTGAAAATGAGAAGATCCATACTGGGTGGTGGGATCATTGAGTCTGGGGTAGGTTGGTTCCCTGTATTCTGATTTAAAGGGTTTGTACTCCCTATAGTCCATTCTCCTAATTCCCTGATCTTGTGTGCGGGTAAGGAGGGGGCAGTTTCTTTTCATATGCCCCGGCTCATTGCAGTGATAGCAGAGCGGGCCTCCAGGGTGCTTGTGCCCTTTTCCTCTTGGCTTGTCTTTGGAAGGGAGTCCACTTGCATAAGCTAGTACCCGTGGGGAATCAGGCTTTGGATCTTTTCGCTTCCTTTCATCCCTCGAGTTGAAAACGGACTTTGCGATAGAAAGAATCTCATTCATTGTTTTCCCGTCATACCCTAGGTGCGAATTTAATGCTTTCCACATGTCGGGTGTTGCCTGGTCCTTAAAGAACCCTTTAACGATGACCTCGTGCTGTGGGCTCTCTGGGTCAATTCCACCCCAAGTTTTAATCGCGGATACTAGCCGGGTGTAGTAGTCGGCGGGGTGTTCATCTGGTCCTTGAAGGACGGCTTGGACTTTCGTCCAATTCACAGTCCGCTGTCCTGCAGCTTTTATTCCATCCAAGATGGCTTTCTTAAAAATCTTTAAGCCCCAGATACCGTTATCAGTATTGTAGTCCCAGTCTGGGTCGTTAATTAAGTTCTGGGTGGTAAGCGGTGTTAGGATATTTCCGTTCCACCTTAAAAGGGAGCAGGATGTTTGTGTCACAGCCTGCGTATTTCCTGTCTCACAGGATGTTTCTGTTGTGTCTTTTGCTTTCGTTTCCCTCTCACTGCCGGAACTCTCTCATGCAGGCAGTCATGATTTTTCTTTGTTCTGATCAACGCTGAATAAACTTAGAAATAATGCTCTCCTGTGTGCAACTTTTGCTGTGTGAACTCTGCTGATAGAGTGTGCAAGAGCTCTGGATCTTTGGCAAGCTATTTCTGGAGCTCCTGTCGCTAATTGCTGATACTGCGTGTCTACGGGAGATTGATGGATGTCCGGAGACGACGTGGAGTCAAGATGGACTTTATCTCCCTGGCAGTATCCCAACAAGCGGAGCCATTGAAGCGGGGCGGCCTGGTTGGTAATCTGCCCGGGTTAAAGCCTCCCCCGCTTTCACCAGTATTTCCCTTTTTTCTGCCTCGTTAAAAAGGGCCCCGAGTAGCATATGCACATCTGCCCAGGTGGGGTTGTGGGTGGAGAAGATGGTGGCCACTTGACGGTGGCATTTGTCAGGGTCGTCCCGGAGAGAAGGCATTTTGTCCGACCAGTTCATTAAGTCCGCGGTAAGAAAGGGCTGGTGAGTGAATACCATGCGGGGTGGGTCTCCTGCCCTGGCCGGGGGCATGGGGAGTGCCCTGAGGGGAAAAGCGCCCTCCACCTCTCCATTAGCCAAATTGTCCCTGTTCCGTGTTCTACTGGAAATAGGGCCCGTCTCTTTCCCCATTGGGCAGATCTTCATTTAGTGGCGCTCTCATATTTGGGTCGGTTTGGTCCTCCCCTGTTTCCGATGTGTCTTGGGGAAGGTTGAGCGACGAAGGGGCTGGTGTATTGAGTGAAGGGGTGGCAGCGGCGGGATTTGTTAGGTTTCCCCCGAGTCTTGCATTTGTCCCAGCCCCTGCTCCTGCTCTATCTCCGGCCCCTGGTCTTGGCGGTGGAGGCGCCATCGGCTCAGGGTAATAGAAAGGGATAAGAGATCTATCCAGTTGCTCCTCTTGGGCTTTAATTTCATCATAGGGGGGAGGTCCGGTTGTCTTTAAGACGGCCATCTGCCGGACGATTTGGGCTTGTTTCCGGTGAAATAGTTCGCAAGCTTCCACGAAGGCATTTAGATAATAAAGTTGTCGGGGCCTTTCGTCCACTAGATAAGTTCTAAGTGCTTGCATCTTTGTGAGATTAAAGGAGCCATGAGGTGGCCAGTGAGATGCTGGCTCCAGGTGGTGGGTGAAGGCTACCCACGAGAGATTGCAGAGGTCCCTCAGTTTAGACTTGGAAAGACCCTTCCTTCCTCTTAGTTCCTTCCAGTTTAAAAGGACGAACTCAAGAGGGGTATCGGAGTCCTCCCTAGAGCGAAGAGGCTTCATAGAAGCCTGGTCACCGGGGGGAGTCCAGTCTGAGTGTTTAGAAGCGTGAGCTCCCATTTCAGTCTAATGCCAAGGAGTTGTTCAATATACAACGCTAGGGGTGGAAGAGAGTACAAGAAAGGGACAAAGAAGGGGGGGGGTAGAGAAAAGAATAGGATATCAGTATTTGACTTTTCCTTCTTCTTCTAACTAAAGGCAATCCGTGCCTACCAGAAAACCACGGGTCTCTCTAGCCCGAACTACCACAGGCGACCTGCCTAAAAACCACGGGTCTCTCTAGCCTGTACTACCACAGGTGACCTGCCCAAAAACCATGGGTCTCTCTAGCCCATACTACCACAGGCGTCCTGCCTGAAAACCACGGGTCTCTCTAGCCTGTACTACCACAGATTTCCTGCCTGAAAACCACGGGTCTCTCTAGCCTGCACTACCACAGGCGTCCTGCCTGAAAACCACGGATCCGTAATTTGTTTACCCAGCGCTGCTTACAAAACTAGCCCTAGTGTGGGGTCCCGGTTCGTGAACCTCCCTTTCTATCATCCACGACAGCCTCCTGCCTAGCCCTTGGGACTAAGTTCGGGATTCCCTACTGAACGCCTGCACAGTGCAGTGCCAGATCGGGGTCCGAGAAAACAAAGTTTTGAAAAGAAGCAAATGACCTTGCGTTCTCACGTACACGGGTCATCCCCAACAAGGGTTGCCGAGCAGGAGGGGCGGCTTCATTTGCATAGACAGGGGAAGAGGCAGAGAGAGAGAGAAAAGATTTGTCAGGACGCTTCCGGGCGACTCCGAAAGAAGACGTCAGAAGAGGATTATAAGGAGGGTTCCCGCAGTTTCCCCGGTCAGGCTCCAAGAGGGAAATCGGGGAGAGGAGGAGAGAGAGAGAGAGAGTTTAGGACGTTCCTGGTCGACTCCGAGGGGAGACGTCAGAGAGAAAAGAACAACAAAAGGTTTCTGCGATTTCCCTGGCCAGGCTCCGAGAGGGAAATTGGGGAGAGGAAGAGAGAGAGAGAGTTTAGGACGTTCCTGGTCGACTCCGAGGGGAGACGTCAGAGGTAGAAAGAGGAAAAGTCCAGCTGTCGTGGAGACGTTACCTTTCCACCCCCCTCCCAATGTATTTACTTCAAACCATACTCACGTTCGTAGATGTCCCTCGTGGATCCCAGGATCCTTTCTCTTTAGCCGGCTTAACCTTGCCTTTGCTCCCCCTGGCTGGGCTTTTGGTGACGATTGATTACCGCCCGCAAAGTTGAGGCAGGGAGAGGAAAAAGGATCCCCAGGCTAAGGTTGCCCAGTGGCGCCCGATCCCCTCTATCTCCCTCCTCACCTTCGCAGGAGAACCAAGTGTCCCTGAGCACGGTCGCCAAAACTCTTACCGGAGAATCCGAGGGCTCCCTTGGGCAGAAATCAAGACACCAACCAGAGCAATTTGGAGCAAATCAGCAGCCTGTAGGCTCGGTCTTTACTGAAGAAAGACTGTCGCGATAGGACTCCCACTGCCCACAAGGTGAAGCAAGATGGAAGCCCAGAACAAAAGAAGACCCCAACTTTTATTAGCTTCTAATCCCCAGAGTTACACCCCTAGAAATACATCATAACTACATCATGACTACATTAAAAACAGGAGGAGTCAGGGGAGGGGTTGTACAGGTAATCTGAGTATCATGACACCTGGCCGGAGCCCCTCTTCCCCCTCCCCATGAGTCATTTTGGAAAACAAAGGGATAGGCGCAGTTTCCTGCCCCCTGAGGGGAATCCGATCACTGTCCCTTTGTCATAGTCTGTGTTGAATCCACTAGTGTATGCAGTTCGTTGTGTCCTTGATAGTCTTCCGTCTGAGCCCATCAAGATGACTATCAAGGTTGCCATGTCAACCGGGAAGGGCTGTAGAGTATGTGCCTGCTCGGTCAAGGGATTATGGCTGACTGATATCAGGTCACCCCCCTTTGATAGTCCTTATGATATGAGGCAGAATAAAAGTGGTCCGGTGAAGATCCGATGTACGGCTGATTTATAGTGAATTTATGGAGAAAACTGTCCTTGAAGTTCAAAGCGTGTTCGCTTTTCCGGAAGCGGTTTGCAACATTTTGATTAAATCAGTCACGGTCAATTGAACTCGGAAACTTTGTATTTGAGAGCTGTCAAAGTATAGAGAAGCGCGCCTACTGCCTGCAGTACCTGCGTGGCCGCCACAAGGGGCGCTGTTCGGTAACGCTGATTGGCTGAAATGGCAGCCGATTGACCCTGAGTTCAGACAGTTGGTCGACCCATTATAAGGATAGGGCGAGGTAGAGTCTTACGGTCTACTCAGGAAAATATATGAAAAAATAAAAGGGTTCCGCGCGGAGCTGTCAAGTTAGCGCTTCCTTATTTACAGAAGGCTTTTAGGGGATGCCCCTCTAGAAGGGACATCTCCAGGCTCGGGGAGGGGGGAGGTGTGTGTTAGGATATTTCCATTCCACCTTAAAAGGGAGCAGGCTTTGAGTCACAGAGTCTGCGTATTTCCTGTTTTCACAGGATGTTTCTGCTGTGTCTTTGTTTTCGTTTCTCGCTCTCTGCCGGAGACACTGAAGCAGGCAGTCATGTTTTCTCTTTGTTCTGATCAACGCTGAATAAACTTCTAAATAATGCTCTCCTGCCTGCATCTTTCGCTGTGCATTATCTGCTGCTAGAGCGTGCTCGGGTCTGGAATGTGGGAAGCTATTTCTGGAGCTTCTGTCGCTAATTGCTGATACTGAGTGTCTACAGGAGATCGATGGACGCCCGGAGACGACGTGGAGTCATGATGGACTTTGTCTCCCTGGCAGTATCCCAACAGTGTGTGTGTGTGGTGCTTGTGCATTACAGTGTAATGAAGGGGGGGGGGGTCTCCTCCTACACAGCAAAAGGAAACCCCCTGGGACTGGACTCCCCTCGCAGCTGGCAATCAGTGCTTTCCCTCGGTCGTGGTGGTCATCTCCTGAAAAAGACTCCTGGACTAGAGATCTCATTCGCTCGGAACGAGCCCCAGAGACGCGCACCCATCCCCCTTCAGGTGAAATCATGGGAAGCAAACTTTCACATTTTCAG
The DNA here is from genome assembly GCF_965153285.1 of Podarcis tiliguerta. Lineage (NCBI taxonomy): Eukaryota > Metazoa > Chordata > Lepidosauria > Squamata > Lacertidae > Podarcis > Podarcis tiliguerta. Next base: position 5,495,161 of record NC_139552.1, read on the forward strand.
GAAAAACATAGGAACGATTTATTGTTTTTGCTAGTTCAGGCAGGGCATGACAGGCACTTAGAACCCCTAGTAGAAAAATTGTTGTTAGAAATTGCTAAATTGTGCCCCTGGTTTCCAGAGGGGGGTACCTATGATATTAAGAAATGGAATAAAGTGGGTGATGCACTCCGAGAAAACCCTGAGGCATCTGTGCAACTTTTGCACATCTGGCGTTTGTGCAGAGATGCAGTTGGAACGCTCTCTAACCCTTTATTACAGCCACCACCTGTTTTTGCCAATGGTCCCATATTGCTGCCTCCATCCCAGCCTCCAGATTTACGGCTTCCCTCAGAGGCCATGCTGAAAGTACCGGTAATCCCTTCAGCACCTTCCTTTGCCAACACTTTGCCAGCGTCTAGCGTAAACGCTGTGCCACCCTATTCTTCAATAGACCCTTGCCCGCAAGGGACTCAGACAGCAGTGCAAAAATTGGTTACTCAGATCATGGCAGAAGGAAGCAGCGAAGAAATCGCTGATACATTACCTTTGTTAGCAGTCTGTCCTGTTGTTCGAAACGCACAGGGACAGAGAGTTCATGAATCATTGCCCTTCTCAGTTTATAAAGAACTGAAGAGAAGTGTGACAGACAATGACTTGCATAGCACATTCACCACAGGCCTTCTAGATGGGCTATTAGGATTAAATTTAGTTCCAAATGATTGGCGTGCCTTAATTAAAGCTCTTCTAACGCCTGCGCAATATGTACTATTTATGCAGGAGTGGAAGGATGCTGCTGCCATTCTTGCCATTGAAAACTTGCAAAATAATGTAGCTGTCTCCTTGGATATATTACTGGGAGATGGGCTTTTTGCTCCACTTGCTCAGCAAATTACCTTGCCTGCAAGAGCTTTTGACCAAATAGGGCATATTGTGAGAGACTCATGGCAGCAGATTCCTGATTCTGGCACCCCTTTGGGCTCCTTTGCAACTATCCGTCAAGGAGCAACAGAAGACTACATGTCTTTTGTAAATCGCTTACAGCGAGCTCTGGAAAGGCATGTCAGTAACCTTGAGGCTGCTGGAGTTTTATTGAAACAATTGGCTTACGAAAATGCAAATGCTGATTGCAAGACTGCTCTTAAAGCAATCTATCAGAAGTGAGAAACAGATATTGCTCAAATGATCAAGCTTTGCCAGAATATAGGCACTGAGACTCACAAATCCACCCTCCTAGCAGCAGCTCTGTCTCCTTCAGTGCATCCTGCTAAAGACAGGCAATGCTATGGATGCGGAAAATTTGGTCATTTCCGCAAGGATTGTAGGGTTACATCCTCACAAGGCAGACCTAAGCCCACGTCTAAATGCAGGCGTTGTGGCAAAGGCTTTCACTGGACCAATGAATGTCAATCCAATATTCAGGGAAACTCCAAGTCGGGTGGCCTTCCAGCCCGGGTTTAAATGGAAGAACAAAGACAGTTGTGCCAGCTGAGTGTCAGCCTTCTACTGAAGCAAAATCAGCAAAGCCAGCTGTTGATTCTAACACCAATGCTTCTAACACACTGTCTCCTGTAACAGATTTGTGCCATGCCACAAGAGGCAGTGCTGGTTTGGATTTAATTACAGCAGAACTTGCTGATTTTCAGTTCCCTATGGTGGTTTATAAAATTAAAACACAGCATAAGGGTCCGATTCCTGCTCAGACTGTGGGACTCTTTCTTCCTCGCTCTAGCACTCATGAAAAAGGGTTGTTTGTGGTGCCTGGAGTTATAGACTCTGATTCTCAAGGACCATTAATAATACAGGCTTGGTCCAATATTCCACAGTCTCTCCCTTCCAGGGAATCTATTGCACAATTGATCTTACTGCCTTTGCATCAAATTTCTGCTCTGGATGAGCCACGGAAGGGCGGTTTTGGGTCTACTCGAGTGGCAGCTATCCCTACTATCGGCCCTGAGAGCCCAAAGCTGCAGTTTAAAATGGGGGGGGGGGGGCAGACCATTGAGGGTTTGGCAGATACGGGGGCAGATGTATCAGTTGTTGCACAAAGCATTGGCCATCTAACTTGCCTGTTGCCCCAGTTCATGATTTGTGGGGCATAGGTGGATATGAGCAGGCACAGCGCAGCATTCAGCCAATAACTTTTGAATCTGTGTCTAAAAATGCTCAAAAGGTACAACTTCGCCCATATGTTTTGCCTATTCCATTTTCTATTTGGGGCCATGATCTGCTAGCACAAATAAATGCAAAGCTGCAGACAAATTTATAGTGATGGCCTCTACGCCAGATTCTGCAGCCACTGCTCTTCCCCTTACCTGGATACCAGGTCCTCCAGTTTGGGTGGATCAGTGGCCACTGCCAAAGGAAAAGCTCCAGGCAGTAGAGGCCCTTGTTCAGGAGCAATTGGAACAAGATCATATTGAACCCTCAAATAGTTCTTGGAATAGCCCTATTTTTGTGATCCATAAGAAAAGTGGTAAATACCGCTTACTTCATGATCTAAGGAAGATAAATGAGAGAATAGTACCAATGGGACCTCTACAGAGTGGACTCCCAAATCCTAACTTGATACCTCAACATTTTCAATTGATTGTAATTGATTTGAAAGATTGTTTTTTTACAATTCCTCTTGCACCCCAAGATCAGGAACGTTTTGCGTTCACAGTTCCTGTCTATAATAATTCTCAGCCCACACGGAGGTTTCATTGGAAGGTGCTCCCACAAGGAATGTTGAATTCTCCAACTCTGTGCCAGCATTTTGTGGCACAGGCTTTACAGCCTTTCAGAGACGCTCATCCTGAACTTATGATTTATCATTTTATGGATGATGTTTTAATATCTGGACCAGTACTTCCAGAAGGCATATGTGAGGAGTTATCACATGTATTGTCTTTAAAAGGACTCTGCATAGCATCAGAAAAATTCAAATTAAGCCACCATTCCTGTATCTTGGGCATCGCTTATTGCAAACTGCTTCTTCTCCTTTTCTCCCTGAACTTAAGATTCCTAATGAGTTTACTTTACAGCAGCTGCAGAGTTTTTTGGGTCACCTTAATTGGGTCAGACCTTTTTTGGGGTTACCGACCCATGAGCTGCAGCCTGTGTTCAATGCTCTTAAAAGGAAAAACTCTCCAGCTGATGTTATTCCTGTGTCCAAAGGCATGCGCCACTCTCTCCATCAAGTGAATTTAGCACTGCGTAAGAGTATGGTTGATCGCATCAAACAGGAAGGTCCTTTGCGTGTAATTCTCCTTAATACACTATCTCTGCCTACAGGTCTACTTTTTCCCCCAGACACTGCTGACAGAATTGCAATTTTGGAGTGGCTAAATTTGCCTAACACACCACCTAGAAATGTTTATCCTTACCTGTCTGCGCACATGGAACTGATCCATCATGCACGACGCAGAGCACGGCAGCTAACTGGATTTGATATTGCTGCTTGTTATTTGCCTTTTTCTAAACAGGAGCACGAATCCCTAATGATGACTTCTTTTTCCTATCAAATTGTGTTTGCAGATTATGTTGGAACAGTTCATTTTAACCCTCCTAAGGATCCACGCTTGGTTTTAATTCAACAGGTACCCTGGAAATTAGTCTCTGTTCAAAAACAGGTTCCTATTCCAAACGCTCTTACCCTTTTTACAGGTGGAGCTCCCTCTAGAGGTGTTTTGACGTATAAGGATTCTGAAAATAACTGGCATACTTTGTTCACAGCTAGTCAGCTGAGTGCGCAAAGAGCGGAATCAACCTTTTAATATCATAGTGGATACTCAATATGTGTTTAATCTGTTATCACATTTGGCTAATTCCTATCTTTCTCCTATGCTGGATTCTAATCTACTCTCTCTTTTTCTGACACTGAAAAATCTCTTGACACATAGAACTGTGCCTTTTTATGCTGCTCATATTCGCTCCCATACAGGATTCACAGATGCACTGTCAGAAGGAAATCAACATGCTGATTCAGCTCTAAAGTCTTTATGTCCGTTATTTACTAATCCAATTGACAGCCATGCATTTTTCCACCAGGGTGCTAAGCAGCTTCACAAGCAATTTTCAATTCCTATGACGCAAGCGAAGGATATTGTTGGTGGGTGTCCTTCATGTGCTTTAAGTCCTGTTTACTTTCCTTTTGATGCAGTCAATCCTAGAGGATCTAATGCAAATGCTTTATGGCAGACAGATGTCACTAGAGTTTCAGCCTTTGCGCCCCATTGTTACCTACATGTTAGTATTGACACATATTCTGGTTTCATATGGGCCACTCCGTTGAAAGGTGAAACTGCTAGACACGTGATACAACATTGTCTTCGAGCGTTTGCAGTGATGGGCCGTCCTCTAGCGATGAAAACTGATAATTGGCCCCCCTACACTTCCACTGCATTTCGTGACTTTTGTGTGAAATGGGATATTTCATTGTCACATGGAATTCCGTACAATTCCACAGGACAAGCTATCGTGGAATGTGCTCATCGGACCTTCAAACAACTCTTGGGGAAGCAGCTTGGCGATCATGGTGTTCGCCCGCAAGACTTATCTAATGTTGTGTCAGTTGTTCTCTTTACCTTAAATCAATTAACTGTTTCCTTTCCTAATAAATGTTCTCCTATGGAACACCACTTTAGGAAAGAAGTACCTCTGGAACGTCCTCTGGTCACGTACTGGCAACTTCCTAACCCGCAGTGGGAGGGGCCTGTTCCTTTGATCACTTGGGGGCGAGGATATGCTTCTGTTCTTACTTCCTCAGGTCCTTTGTGGGTTCCAGGTCACTGTGTCCGTCCCTATCGGCCAAGGCATGAGTTGGCACCAAGGCCTCCAGAATCCCCTTCCGGACTTTGCGATGACCATGACCTTGACTCCGCCTCTGCAGGCTCAGCAGCCCCGTGCAAGAGTCCGTCGTGTCCGTCATCCTCCTCACAAGACTGAGGAATGCCCAAAAGTGACTTGGGGAATGCTGAAAACCTTAACCTCAGATGCCAGGACTCAGCTTCAGCGTCAAGATATTCCAGAGGAACCTGAGACTTATTTATTTATTTATTTATTTTAAAAAATGATATTTATTAAGATTTTAAAATTACAAAGAAAAAAAGAAACAGAAAAAGAAGAAGAAAAATAGACAAGAATAGAAGAATTAAACAATACAAGTCAATAAGAAGAAAAAAGAAGTACAAACAAAACACACAATACATCAAAACCAAAAACAAAAGCAAACAAAAAATTTAAAAACAAATCCAATATTCCCAAATCTTTATCTTTCATTAACTTGTTTCATCGACCTCCTCACACCTCCCTTTTTTGTATTCTAGTTATTATCTCAGCAAATCCTTTCCATCTTTCACTATATTCTGTCATTAATTTACCTTAATTTATTTTAACCTTATCTTACCATAAAAAGCCCTAAAGCTTAAAACTTATTTATACATAATTCCTTATAGCATTTCTACTAAAGCCAAATAGTTTCATTCCAGCATTTTTTCTAACACTCATTAATTTTACAGTAATTCTCTAAATAAATTTTAAAACTTTTTTCAATCTTCATCCATCGTCTCTTCTTCCTGGTCTCGGGTTTTGTCAGTCCTTTCTATCCTATCCATCTAGTCCATCAACCTGGTGACCTTATATCCGAGTCTTTTCCATGTCCCTTCTGCAGGTCTTCTTCATATTTATACCTGCACTTTACTTTGTCTTCTGCTGATCTTATTCTTAATTTCCTTCCTTTCTCACTGAGGGGTAGATCTCGAGGAGACTCCAACTTGACAATATCTTTAACCCTTCTCGACAGGTCAGCCCATTCTCCATAGTCAGCACTAAAATCCAAAAAATATTTGAGGGCATGTTTCAAAGTCCCTCCAAGGTTAAGGGCCCCCACAACTCCCAACCCCCCCTGACCCGAAACCAGATCCCAAAAGTCAAAACATTCCTGCATAGGGGGATCTATCCAACTTCCCATCTCCAAACCGAACAGTACTCCATCTCTCCAAATCCGACTTTCTCCAGGTTCAGTCATCAGAGAGAACTTATGTTCCTGCAAGGCCGCGGCTCTCTCCATTTCTATTACTTGAGGTTCAGCAACAACCTCCTCCTTTGTCTTCTGCACAACTTGCCCTATCAAAGCAAATTCCTGAGTTAGTTCTTGAGTGGTTCCTATATAGGTATTCACTGTTTGCCCAAGATTGCTGACTGCAGCAGTCATCAAATCCATCTTCTCATGTAGCTGTTCCAGTAAAGCGCTTGTCTTGCAAAAAGCAAGCACTAAGAGTTCTTCTGAGCACATTCTTGTTCAAGGCCAATGTCTGGTTCCCACGATCTTTAATCTCTACAGCTGCAAAGTTCCCCAGATCGACTCCAGCAACAGTTTCACAAGCTCCCTCTAGAGGAAACAATTTCTGATTGTATCCATCATTTTAAAAGCAGATCCAGCAACAAAATTACTTTCGTTTTTCAGATATTTTGTTCCTTTTAAATGCAAAGGCAAACATTGGAATCAATATGTTTCTCTTTTTTAACTATCTGTCAAAAAACATTTTATTCACAGTCAATGAACTTCCCCAAAGCATCTGTCTCTGACACCCCGTTTCCAGGTTTAAGACGGTGGAAATTTTTCTTTCTTTACTCTCTCTCCTGCAGGTTTAAACAATCTAAAATTCCCCCCTCTTCTCCTGCTTCCAAGGGGGGTTTGGTCGTTTTAGCTGATGGAAATTTAGTCCTTTACAGACGACTTTCCAGACTTTAGCTTGCAATGTCTTTGCTTCAATCTATTTACAAAAGCGGAAGGCGGACTTCCTGTTTAAACCGTCCCGCTTCGGTGCCAAATTAAGATGTTTCATAGTCCAATTTTCCGTTTTACTCATGGGTAGTTGTTTAAAATCCAATTGTCCACAGGAAAAAGTCAGCGCTCTCCGGCAGCAGCAATGCGGCTTCACTCCGTGAAAAGAGCAGTCGATTCGAAGCACCGCGCCACTCACCCCACGTCGCTCCGGATCCCCGAACCCGGGTTTCCCCGCAAGTAGGCGAGGCGCAAAAGGTGCCAGCCGAATCCCACGTCCACAGTTTGCTTTTTTGTTTCCTTGTACTCAATGTATTTCTCTTCCCACTGACGTTTCTTCTAGTCATAGCTATAATTTGTGGATGCGTTCAGCTGAAGTTGCTAATGTCTCTCATTTTTGTCTGAGTGAAACATATGACATGCACGCTGCCTTAGGAGATTGTATCATCCCAGTCTGTAAGCAACCTTTTCATATGGCACATGCCACAAACATGGGGAAATGGTTTTCTGATTGGCTTTCTAAAGGTATCATAAACTATACTAATCTGCATGATTGGGGAACAGTGGTGCAAAAGTTACCCCTGGATGCAATCTCATTATACACACCTAGAGTTGCAGCCCCGCCAGACACCATTTGTGTTCGGATTGTGAACTGCAGTAAGAAAGTAGATCACTGTTTGGAAACAGGTGGAAAGCCAACTTGGAAATGTTCACGTGTTCAGAAAATTACCTTTAATTATGCTCATGTGCATTTACCAGATGGCTGTTTTTTCACGTGTAATCAAAGAAGTTATAACTACATTCCCGCCAATTTACCGTATTTTTTGCTCTATAAGACTCACTTTTTCCCTCCTAAAAAGTAAGGGGAAATGTGTGTGCGTCTTATGGAGCGAATGCAGGCTGCGCAGCTATCCAAGAAGCCAGAACAGCAAGAGACAGAAAGCAGCGATCCCTCTTGTTGTTCTGGCTTCTGAGATTCAGATTTTTTTTTTCTTGTTTTCCTCCTCAAAAAACTAGGTGCGTCTTATGGTCTGGTGCGTGCTATAGAGTGAAAAATACGGTATCTGATGCTCAATGCTGCATTAGCCGACTGACATTAGTTATGCCTAATCGCTCACTTTTAGAAAAAAACAGGCAGCAGCACTCAAAGCGCTCTCAACGTCATGCTGAAAGTTTAACAGACATGTGTGACTCCAGTCTACAGCTTTTTTCCAAAGCAGAGTATACTTCCTTGGCTGTTTCCTTAGTGGGAGTTCCTGCTTTGGCTATATACAATGCTCACATGGGTGCTCACCTGGCCTGTTCTTTGACAAAATCTATAAATCATACCTCACGTGCTTTAGCTCTTTTAAATCAAGAACAGAAGATTTTAAGAGAAGCTGTTATTGCACTGAAAGCTTCTGTAGACTATCTCTTGCTACGCCAGCATCTAGGATGTCAAGTTGTGTCTAATATTTGCTGTTTTAATTTGACTGATAATAGTTACCATGTGCAAACTCAAATTGATCAGTTGCAAGCACTAGCACACAACATCACACAGGATGTTCTTCCCCCCTGGTGGGACACTCTGTGGTCTTGGTTACCACAGTTTGGATGGTTTTGAACCTGGCTCATGTATGGATTGCTAGTCATTGCTGCCTTAATTGGAACTTGTTGTTTTTTTACAATGTATCCCTTCCTTGTTCTCTCTCTGCACTACATTTTTTCCACGCCCACCTTCAGGAATGTCTGCTAGAGATCTTTATGTGATACAGAAACACATGCAGGCAGATGATGAGGATGCAATGCCTCTCCTCTCTTAAGCCTTCCTGTACACAAATAATAAATGAAAAAGGGTGAGATGTAGGGATCACATGGGATTACCATGAGGAATTATAAAATATACATCAAAGCCATCGTGTCCATGATGAAAGCATTGTGTTGACTGGGTTTGATATATTGACGATAATTTCTGATTAAATCCCATAAGATTCTACATTCATGCCCTTTTCATGCCCTTTTGACTCTACTGCCCATTTCTCTCTCCTCACGTCACATACACAGCAGTACACAGACGTTGCTTCGCCAGGCAGGCATCCTGGGCCATAAAAGATAGTGAGCAAGTTATTTGCTGTAGTTTCTTATATATAATCTTAAAATGTTAATCTTGGAACCAGGAAACAGATCTCACATGAAGGTGGTAGTGATCTGGTCTTTCTGGCCATCCTTCTTATCATGTTTATTTCTCACCTCTGGGGTTGCCAGATGCACCCCTTTGTAGTTCTCAAGTTATTTACCACCCCTTTGTAGTTCTCAAGTTATTTACTACCCCTTTGTAGTTCTCAACATATTTACCCCAAAATATATGCATGCTAATTAGTGTTGTAGTGTTACTTTTTCCCCACGTGGGCTTTGATGAAATGCTCAGAGGAGACCCTGAGTTTAAAGGCAAAACAACCCGAAAAGTGCATTAGCCTGATTGGTGGCAAGAAGACGACTGATCTTTGATGGTTTAAGTAAATTGACTTTTGGTGCATATTTAATTTTGACAAAGCAAAACTTAAAGAGTGAATTGATAAATATTGGGTTTATAGAAGTTTATGTTAATTGTGTTAATTGACAAATATTTAAACAAAGAATTGTGTTTATTGGACAATATTTAAATATTGGAGAGGCGTATGTTATGGTGAAAAGGTGTTAAATTTTGTTATAGGGGGTTGGTGGTTATAGAAAGAGTGTGTAAAATTGTAGGGTCAACTAGAACAGAATGTCTAAAGGGTTGGAGGGGGGGACACCAACGGAAAGGAAAGGGTCCAAACAGGAAACAGAATTTAAAGCAGAGATTTTAAGGATGTTTGCAGAAATTAAACAGAGTGGAAAAAAATTGGAATCAAAATTAGAACAGGTGGATAATAAGATTGGAAAAATGGATTAAAAAATTGACGAAACAGTTAATGAACTGAAAGGGCAATTGAAAGAGGTTGTTAGGAGAACGCAATCTTTAGAAGAAGGAATGAAGAAGACAAGATTGGAGATGAAAGACATTAAACGGGAGGAGGAAAAGATGAAAGTTGAGATGATAGAATTAAGTAAAGCGCAAGAAGAAATGAAGGATGTAATAGCCATGAATGAACTGAGACAGAGGAAGGGGAATTTAAGACTCAGAGCCATGCCGGAGACACAAGGAGAAAATATTAAGGACAAATTGATATCAGAGTTAGCACAATGGTTGGAGTTACCAACAGAAGAGATGGCGAAAACGGTCCAAAGTGCATTCAGAATGAGAGTAAAAACTACCAAAGCAAAGAGATTTACAGGAGATTGTTTGATTACATTTAAAGACAGAGAAATGAGAAATATGATTCTACAAAAGAATAGAGAAAGGAGACTGAGCATAGACGGGAACTACCTAATCATCTTCAAAGATATACCAATTAGATTACTTAAACGAAGAGATCCTTATAAACCATTGGTACAAACATTGAAGAAGAACAAGATTGAATTTAGATGGGAGTTCCCAGAGGGAATTGCATTTGCGTACAGAGGCAAGAGACATGGATTGACAAGTTTGGAGGAGACGGGAAAATTTCTGAGAAAATATAAGGAACTAAGATCAGAGAAGGAAGAAACCAAAGAAGCGGATGGAGGAGCATCAGGAGGGTCAGAATCAGAAGAAGAGGAAGAGAAAGGGAAGAAAACGGATGAGGAGGAAGAAGAAGAAGAAGCTAAATTATAAAATTATTTTTTAAAAAAATATTTAAAATTAGACCGTCATGGCGCTAAAAATTTGGAATTGGAACATTAATGGAATGAATGACAAAAAAAGAGGAACAGAATTGAACAATTTTTTAAAAAGAAAAATTTAGACATCATTTGTTTACAAGAAACACATGTGGCAAGAAGACAGAAAAAGATATTGATTAATAAAAGATTGGGAAACGAATTTATATCTTCAGACAAGCAGAAAAAAAGAGGAGTGGTCATCTATATAAAAAACAAAATTGCAGCCCAACAAATTTTCAAAGATGAAGAAGGAAGGATAATTGCGATTCGGATCAAATGGCAAGGAGAAAATTTGATTATAGTTGGGATCTACGCACCTAATGGAAATAAGACTGAGTTCTACAAAACCTTGGAAGAAAAATTATTTGAGTATATGGACCAGAAAATAATAATAATGGGAGACATGAATGGAGTGACTTCATTAGAAATGGATAGACTTAGAGAGGGAGGAAGTAAAGAAGGGAAATTACCCAAATCTTTTTTCTCAATGATAAAGAATTGTAACCTGATAGGCATCTGGCGACTTAGACATCCATTGGACAAACAGTTCACTTATTATTCGGAACCAAACCAGTCAATGTCAAGGATAGATCAAATTTGGATTTCGAGTGAACTGACTCCAAGAACCCAACAAATAGAAATCCAACCGAAGGTGATTTCAGATCATAGTCCAGTAAAATTTGAACTAAAAGGTTTTGATGAAAGAACCTTCAGATGGAGGATGAATGACTATCTTTTAGATGATCAGGAAATTGTAGAAAAAGCACAGAAGAAGTTAATGGAATATTTTGTGGACAATTGTAATAAAGGCACAAAGACAAATGTGGTTTGGGATGCAAGCAAAGCAGTGATGAGAGGATTTTTTATTCAGCAGAATTCAATCAAAAACAAAAACAGGGGGAAAGGCAAAAAAGAAATATTGAAGCAAATAATGGACAATGAACAAAAATTAATTAAGCATCCAAACAATCTGAAAGGCAAAAGAAAATATTAAAGTATTACAAACTCAATTTGCAATGATAATAAACAGAGAAGTGGAATGGAACATTAAAAGACTAAGACAAAACAATTTTGAATTTGCGAACAAATCAGGAAAATGGCTTGCATGGCAAATCAAAAAAAGGAAAGAACAGAATACAATAAACAAAATTATGGTGGAAGGAGAAGAGATAGTCAACCCGAAGGAAATCAGAAAAGGATTCTTGGACTATTACAAAAGATTATACAAAAATAAAGAAAGGAATAATTCGAGGAAAATAGAGAGATATTTGAAAGAGAAAAAGGTGCAGAAGATCCCGACTGACAAAAAACAGCAGTTAAATACCCCGATAGAAATCGAGGAGATAAAAGAAGCTATAAAGGATTTAAAGAGGGGAAAGGCTCCAGGGCCAGACGGATTCACCGCAAGTTATCATAAAGAAATGAAATCTGTTGTGATGACACCGTTGAAGGAAGTTATGAATAACTTCTTAAAAGAAAGAGACATCCCAGAAACATGGAAAGAAGCATATATTACATTTATACCAAAACAGGATTCGGACTTAACTCAGGTTAAAAACTACAGGCCGATTTCATTGTTGAATACAGATTACAAAATATTCGCAGGGATACTTGCGAAGAGACTGAAAAGAATACTACACGGAATTATCCATAAGGATCAGGCGGGTTTCCTTCCAGGCAGGCAGATGAAGGACAATATAAGAAATATAATCAATATTATGGAATATCTGTCTGCCAGGATTGAGAAACAAGCCACAATGATGTTTGTGGATGCAGAAAAGGCATTTGATAATATAGCATGGGACTTTATGTTGAAAAATCTAGAACACATGGAAGTTGGTAAAGAATTTTTCAATGGAATAAAGGCAATTTACACAGAACAAAAAGCCAAACTCATAATAAATAATGTTATTACAAAAGAGTTAAAGATCTCCAAAGGAACAAGATAGGGTTGTCCACATTTGCCACTATTATTTATAACGGTGTTAGAAGTCCTTTTAAATTCGATAAGACAAAATGGAAAAATAAAAGGAGTGATGATAGGTCAAAATGAATATAAAATTAAAGCATTTGCAGATGACCTGGTGGTAACGATTGAAGAACCAACAAATACTGCTAAAGAAGTATTAGAGGAAATGGATAAGTTTGGAGAAGTGGCAGGTTTTAAGTTAAATAAGAAAAAAACGAAAATGATTGTGAAGAACATGGATCAAAGTGCAATTGAAATAATGCAACAGCAAACTGAGATAGAGGTGGTCAAAAAGGTGAAATATTTAGGGATATGGCTAACCTCAAAAAATATATACTTATTCAAGAACAACTATGAACCGGTATGGAATGGGATAAGAAAGGACCTGGAGGTGTGGGGAAGAATGAAACTATCGTTTTGGGGAAGAATATCTACAATTAAGATGAACATGTTGCCAAGAATGTTATTCCTATTTCAGACTATCCCCATCATTAAGGGGATTAGAATTTTTAAAGAATGGCAAAGAGCGATTTCAAGGTATATTTGGCAGGGCAAAAAGCCGAGAATTCAATTTAAATTATTAACAGATGTAAGAGAAAGAGGAGGCTTTGCCCTGCCTGATTTGAAATTATACTATGAGGCATCATGCCTTTGCTGGCTGAAAGAATGGATAAAATTAGATAATAAGGAATTGTTGGATTTAGAGGGATATGATAATAGATTTGGATGGCACACGTATTTATGGAGGGATATGAAGAAAGTGCACAAAGGTTTTGAGAACCACATCTTCCAAGGCCCTTTAATTGAAGTTTGGGATAGGTACAAAAACCTACTAGAACCTAGAGTACCGCACTGGTTATCCCCCCTAGAAGTTATGAGTGTAAAGAAAATTAATATGAGAGGTAACTGGATTACATATGGCCAATTGTTATTTAAAGAAGGAGGAAAATGGAAAATGAAACCATATGAACAGGTAAAAGAACATGTATACGATTTGTTGCATTATTTTCAAACAAATGAAATGTTCAGGAAAGACGTTAAAGAATGCAGTTATGCAGATAAGGACTCAATATTTCAGTCAGAAATAGTAAATAAGGATTTTAAAACTTTGTCCAAAATGTATAAGTTGTTGTTAGAATGGAATTTGAAAGACGAGGAAGTTAAGTCGGTAATGATACATTGGGCCAGAGACTTTGGTTATAATATTCAATTTGAAGACTGGGAAAGACTATGGAAGGAGAACCTAAAATTTACAGCATGTGTGACATTAAAAGAATATGTTATGAAAATGTTTTACAGATGGTATATAACACCGGTAAAACTAGCGAAAATGTATAAGACTTGTAATAAGTGTTGGAAATGTAAAGAGAAAGAAGGTTCATTTTATCACATGTGGTGGGAATGTAAGAAAGTGAAAGGCTTCTGGGAAATGATATACAATGAATTGAAAAAGATATTAAAATATACATTTATAAAGAAGCCAGAGGTCTTTCTGTTAGGCATTCTAGGAAAAGAGATAAAGAGAAAGGATAGTAAGTTCTTTCAATATGCAGTGACAGCTGCAAGGGTGTTACTGGCTCAGAAATGGAAACAACAGGAAATACCGACAATGGAAGAATGGAGAAGGAAGCTGCTAGACTATGCTGAGTTGGATAAAATGACTGGGAAGATTAGATACTTAAGAGACCAAAAGTCCACAGAAGACTGGGGAAAATTTGTGGAATATCTGGAGAGTATAAGTGAGGGCCAAATAACGCTAGAGGGATTTAAAAAAGCACTGTGAAACGCGAGAGGTATTGTTTAAAGGGATTAGAGAGAGAAAAGGTTTAAATAATGACAATACAAATATAAGAAATGCGTAAACCAATAATGACTACGAAAGATTTACGGAAAAACTGAAGGAAGTCCAGAAAAGAAAGACTTTGTGAAAATTTGGATGTGAAAATAATGTATGATTTGTTTTTGTTGTAAATTAATAAAAATTGTTTTTTTAAAAAAAGATGAAATGCTCAGAGGAAATATGATTGGTTCTTACGAGCACTGTGTAAAAGATTCTTTTGCTAATAAAATGGCCTGGTGAGGGGTGTGGTGTACGCACTTTCTCCGAGAGCCTTGCTGGTCAAAGCCTCGTGTCTTGTTTTTAATCAGGGTCCAGTCCTTCCTTTACTTTGCGAATGCAACACCCCGTGCTTTTACTTCTGGTGTGGTAAAAAATTGCAGAATCTGGCTATCATTTAAAGCAGTGTAAGATGCTGGTTTACGTTTCCCCTCACATTTGGTGACTAGGTAGGGATATGCAGTTTTGTGTTTTGCTTTTTTAAGAGTTCCTAAGGAGTCCTGCTGCTTCTGAGTTTTATTTTTGGGGTTGTTGTTGTTTTTGTTTACAAAAAGGTAATCCAGTTGTAACCTTTTTCTAGGTACAATTCTGTACATTCTGGTACTACCTGTTCACTCATTGTTGTGGTTCTAGGGATTGCTTGTGCGTAAATTGCCTTTACTCGTGGCTGTCTTGTATGGTTGAACCCTTTCTGACAGAGCAGCCTCTATCTCATGGCTGCCTCAGTCGCTGGCAGAATCCGTCAGTGGGTGTTTCTTAAACCGCTTCCAACATAAAAGCTGCTTGACGCCCAGTCTCCTCCCCCGTTGCCTGCACGAAAGCTTTTTGCGCGCTGTGGGTGTGGGCAACGGAGCACTTGTCCCCTCTCCGCTTGTCTCCTGCGAAGAGTCCTGGAGCCAACTCTCCGCTTCCTCTATCTCCTCCCCTTCTCCACTGGTGTTACGCTGATTTCCTTCCCCAGCGTATGGACTATCCCTCCTCCTACTGGGACCCTCTCCACCATCGTCCGAGAGCCCTCTCACCTCCTCCTGCTCCGATGGCAGTTCCCTGACATCCACCTCCCCCCCCAGGACCCCCTCCACCTCCGGCCCGACCTTCTGACCTACCCTCGTCCCATGAATCGTCATCCTCTGCTGATTCAAAACCTGCTTCCCACCCCCCTCTACACCTTTCTGTGGGGTGGGCCCCCCAGTTTGCCTCTTCTTCCTCAGATACCTCCTCTCCCTCCTCCTCTGAGTCAGGGAAACCGACGAAATCCTCCTCGTCGTCTGTGGTGCCAAACTCCTCCTCCCAGAATCTCACTGGTGGTTTGGGTTTCCTCGGGAACAGGTGGTGGAACTCTTCCACGAGGTACCCGTCCTCGACCGCCTCAGCCGGGACCCACGTGTTCACTGACTCGGGTTCCCCCTCCCAGACTACCAAGTATTCCACCTGACGCCCTCGCCACCTTGAATCGAGTATTTCCGTGGCTCACATTTGGTGTTCCCTCTCCTCCACCTGCGGGTGGGTGGTGTTTCTTCCCCCCTGCTCTGGAAACTCCCGCCCCTCCTTGTACAGTGAGAGTAGGGACCTATGGAACACCGGGTGTATCTTCATGCTGTTGGGCACTTTAAGTTTGAATGCCACCGGGTTCACCTTCTGTGTTACCTCAAAAGGCCCCAGTCTCCTTGGTTGCAATTTCTTGCACCCTCCCTTTAGGGGTAACCCTTTGGTTGACAACCACACCCGGTCTCCCACCCGTATGGCTTCTCCCTCCCTGCGGTGCTTATCGGCCTGCCGCTTGTAGACTTCCTTCGCCCGCTCCAAATTCCACCTGAGTTGTTGATGCAAGGCCTCCATTTCTTCCACGAACTGTTCTGCCGCTGGTACACTCCATCCTTCCTCCCCCCTCCCCGGGAAGGCCCTGGGGTGACACCCATAGTTGGCCATGAACGGGCTCATACCCGTGGACACATGTTCGGCGTTGTTATATGCAAACTCCGCCAGCGCCAACTTCTCTACCCAATCGTTCTCCCTCTCCCCTACGTAGCATCGTAGGTAATGTTGGAGTATCCCGTTCGCTCTTTCTGCTTGCCCGTTGGTTTCTGGGTGTCACGCCGTCGAGAACCCCACCTCGACCTGCAACAAGCTCATGAGCTTCCTCCAGAACCGGGAAGTAAATTGTTTCCCGCGATCGGAGATGACCCTCGTGAGAGCGCCATGCAGTCTGAAGACGTGCTCCACAAACAACTTGGCTGTTTCCTCTGGGAAGCAGGCGATGAAATGGCACATCTTGGTCAGTAGGTCGACTACCACCATGACTGCTGTTTTCCCCCTGGACTTGGGCAAATCAATCATAAAATCAATGGACACCACCTCCCAGGGTTTTCCCGGTGTGGGTAAGGGTTCCAGTAACCCCGCCGGAGCCGCCCTCTCTCCCTTGGCCCTTTGGCACCCCCGCACATATTCTCGTACGTCTTCCCTTACCCTTGGCCTCCAGAAGTCCCGGGTGACCAGCAGCGTGGTCTTGTGTTGTCCAAAGTGACCCGCCGTGGGGTTGTCGTGGAGTTGCTTGAGCACCCTTCCCCTTAGGTTTTCCCCTGGGACATACAGTGGCCCCCTGTAGTACAACAACCCTCCCCTTTCTTCAAACCCTCCGTGGTTCTCCCTTCCTTCTTGGAGTTCTCTGATTTTTGTTTGGGCGAACTCGTCATTTCGAGTGAGTTCCCCCAGCTCCCTTTTACCCACCAACGCTCCCCCGCACACCCATCGGTCCTCGGGGATCACATGTCGTATCTCAGGTGGTCCCTCTCCTTCCATGTACTCCGGCTTACGGGAGAGCGCATCTGCTCTTACGTTTTCCTTTCCCGGTACGTACCGGATTTCAAAGGAAAACTTGGAGAATACCTGCGCCCATCGAATCTGTCTCTGGTTGAGTATTCGCGTCGTCCTCCAGTATTCTAAGTTCTTGTGGTCAGTGCAGACCTGAATCTTGTGTTGCGCCCCATCAACAGATGTCTCCATCGTCGGAATGCCGCATAGATCGCCAGCAGTTCGCGGTCATATACGGTATAGTTCTGCTCCGATTTGCTCAGCTTCCTCGAGAAAAAGGCACACGGTCTCCAGTCCCCTTCGGCTTCCCCCTGCAAGAGAAGGACCACCCCAATGGCTCGGTCGGACGCGTCGGTTTCCAACCTCATGGGCTTTGTCAGATCCACATGCAGGAGCTGCTCTTCCGAAGCGAACGCCTTCTTCAGCCTTTCAAAGGATTGCTGGGCACTTTCTGTCCAGACGAACGTCTTCTTGCTGCTGAGACAATCGGTGATGGGCGCTGTCAGGTGGGCGAAGTTCTTGATGAACTTCCTGTAGAAGTTACTGAACCCTAGGAACCTCTGCACGTCCTTCCGGGTTTTGGGTGCCTTCCACTCCAGCACCGCCTGCACCTTGCTCGGGTCCATGGCCAGACCCTTGCCCGACAACTGGTACCCCAGAAATTCGACTTCTCTGACATGGAACTGGCACTTTTCCAGCTTCACCCACAGCTGGTGCTTATGCAGTCTTTTTAGCACTTCCCGGACGTCCCTGACGTGTTGCTCCTCATTGTCCGAATAGATTAAGACGTCATCCAGAAAAGCCACGCAGTTCTTGAACAGCAGGGGACCCAACACGTGGTGCATGAAAGCTTGAAAGCAGGCGGAGCCTGATTGTAATCCAAATGGCATAACCAAGTACTCAAATGCCCCCAGGGGGGTGAACCTGGTGGTTTTCCATTCGTCCCCTTCCCTTATTCTAATCAGATTGTACGCCCCCTGGAGATCCAGTTTAGTAAAAAATTTTCCCCGCCTCACTTGCGTTAAAATGTCGTCAATCCTGGGCATGGGGAAGGTCACTGGTTCGGACACCAAGTTTAGGGCCCTATAATCAACAACCAATCTGGGTTGGTTTGTCTCCTTTTTGTCCACAAAGAACACGGGACTGCCCCCCTACCCCCTTTGATTCTCTTATGAACCCTCTCTTCAGATTCTTGTCAATAAACTGCCTCAACTCCTGCATCTCCTTGTCAGACATGGCATACAATTTTCCCGTTGGTAATTGCGCCCCTGGGACCAAGTTGATTTGGCAGTCAAAGGGCCGGTGGGGGGGTAGTTTGTCCGCCTCCTTCTCGCTGAAGACTTCCCTTAGGTCAGCATATTGTCTTGGCACCTCCCCTTTTGTTCCCACTGCCAGCCCAGTCACCCTGGCCACAGTCATTCTGGGGGTCCCCCCCCCCCCGACAGTGCTCCAAGCAGTACGTATATCCAAAGGTGACTGACTGCTGGTGCCAGGACACTACTGGGTCATGCAGGGCTAGCCAGCTCATTCCCAGTATGATTGGAGGTCCAGCTAGCGTGGACACGTGGAAGGCAATGGTTTCTGTGTGCCGAGACACCCTCATTCGCATTGGGGGGGTCTGGTGTGTAACTTCTCCTCCCAGAATCTCCCTCCCATCTATGGTGCTCACTTGCAAGGGAAAGTCCAAAGGTATTAAGTGGAGTTGGTGCTCTAGGGCAAATTCCCTGCTGAAGAAATTGCAGGAGCTGCCTGAATCCAGCAACCCTTCCACCTTGACTGGGTACCCGTTTGGGAGTTCTAGCACCACTTCAACAGCTATAGCTGCCCTGGGGGGCTCAGGTTGGGGAACTTTTATTGGTCGTTTGCCTGGCTGCCCTCCCTTTTGCTGGGCAGCCAGGCCCTCTCGTTTCCCTGCATCTGCTCAGGCTCTTGCTGTTCCTCCCCACTGGCAGCAGTTCCAGCCATTCCTGGCCACGCCTTCCTCTGAGGGCAGACCCTGGCAAAGTGCCCTGGCCGTTGGCAGAGAAAGCATTTTTTTCCTGCTTTCCAATCCTTTCCCTCTCTTTTGCGACCTTCACTGGGTTTCAAAACGCTGCTGGCCCTCCCCCCGTCCACTTCCATAGGCTCCCCAGCCTGGGAAAGCTCTCCTGGTATGTCAGGAATGCGGTAGGTCAAGGCAACGTTCCCCTCCTTTTCCTTCGCGCTTCTCCTTCGCGCGCGCTTCCTGAAGTACTCCAATGGCAAGTACAGCTTTGGTTAGCTGATCCATGTTCTGGGGACGGGGCGCCCTTGACAGTTCGTCCTTGACACCCGCAGAAAGCCCTTCCTCGAATAGCATTTGAATAGGCTCCGCGTCCAGCGACCATCCAAGTTGGTGAATTAACATAGCAAAACGTGACCAGTATTCCCGGACTGATTGGCTCCCCTGCTTGCATCTCATCAGCTCCCGCCTGGTCACACTCTGTGCCACTTCATTTGAATACATCGCATCCATCGCTTGGAAGAACTTCCTAAGATCCTTCAGGGCAGCATTCTGCGTGGCCATAAGGGGCCTAATCCAATCTCTAGCCCTGCCCTGAAGGTGCCCCACCACGTAAGCAACTCTCTCTGAGTCGTCTGCAAAATCATCATGCTGCAGATCTAGGGCATATTCTATTTCCGTTCGGAACGCATTATAGTCCTGGGGGTCCCCCCCCAAACTTCTGCACCAACCCAGGTACCTTCCTGGAGATGGGGGTGGGTCTGACCTGTGCATCCTGAGCGCGCCTTTCATCCAGCCTCGCCGTTAGGAGAGCCACATGCTGTTCCAAGTCTCGGTTTCTCTCCACCAGACTCTGTCCTCCAGCTGCGCCCTCCTGGGCTCCGGCTCCCTTGGTGACGCTCATGCTGTGTCTCCTCCACACTGCGCACAAGCAACGTAAGGGATTTGACGAATTGCTGTTGTGGTTCTAGGGATTGCCTGTGCGCAAATTGCCTTTACTCGTGGCTGTCTTGTATGGTTGAACCCTTTCTGACAGAGCAGCCTCTATCTCATGGCTGCCTCAGTCGCTGGCAGAATCCGTCAATGGGCGTTTCTTAAACCACTTCCAACATAAAAGCTGCTTGACGCCCAGTCTCCTCCCCCGTTGACTGCGCGAAAACTTTTTGCGCGCTGTGGGTGTGGGCAATGGAGCACTTGTCCCCTCTCCGCTTGTCTCCTGCGAAGAGTCCTGGAGCCAACTCTCCGCTTCCTCTATCTCCTCCCCTTCTCCACTGGTGTTACGCTGATTTCCTTCCCCAGCGTATGGGCTATCCCTCCTCCTACTGGGACCCTCTCCACCATCGTCCGAGAGCCCTCTCATCTCCTCCTGCTCCGATGGCAGTTCCCTGACACTCATGGTCCCTCCAAATCCCTTTGTTTCTTTTAGCAATGTGTCCTTGTGTATCTGCATAAGCTTTTCAAAGCCTGCTACCTTTGCTTACAGAATTTCCCCTTAGGGGCGCTTTGAACATGTCCCGTAATACATGTGGATAATAGGAATCGCCTTTGTTAATTTCAAAAGCCATTTTATTTCTTCCATGATTTTCCTCTGTTGTTAATTTATTTTGTAAAAGCAAGTGGGGTTTAGTCACCAGAGAGGTTGATTCTGTGGTTTTACTCAATAGGTCATGGTCATTTCAAGAGCCATAGGGCCTGAGATCATTCCAGCTCTAATTTACGTGTAAGATTAGGAGTCCAAGAATGTGGAATCAGTACTGCAGAAGGTCAGTTCTGACATACTTCCCCCCTAAATAGTGGGTGAAGTCCTTTTGGAAAGGACTCAAAGGTTTCAAAGTGTCAAGTTTTGCTGTACTGAAGGACTGTCCATATCTACTCTATTAGAACATTGAACCCTCCTCCCCACTCCAGGAATTTTGCTATCCATTTGCTCATCTCATTTCCATGAAGGACATTCCAAGAAAGAAAAGTGTGTTTGAATTTGGATAATAAAAGTTTCCAGTCAAGTAGATTTATATATTTTAGTGAAGGTAAGCAACTTAAAATAACCACAGACCCAGTAAAACTCATTACAAAGAGAAAAGACACAACATTTAAAAGCAGATACAAATAATGAGGCATTATTCTTTTCTCAAGAAGCCAGCAAAATTTCATTTTTCCTGTATTATTTTAAGCATGCTTTTTATTCAAGTTTTTAACAAACAACAAGGTGGTAAGCTGCTGACTATAGGCAGACTATCCTTTCTCAAGGGCCATTCCAAATGTGTAAAATTGATGGCTCCAAAATCAGCTGCACCCTGTGAGTCCAGAGGACAACTGGTGCCATTGTCCCTGTTAGCATTTTGTAAGAAAGGGCACCAAGATTTCATCAAGCTGTCTGCCTTGATGAGACTTGCAGTGAGGATCCCTTTGATAAGCCATCGGCAATGCATAAAGGAGGGCAGGTGGCTTGGTGAGCAGGGAAAGTCTTTCAAAGATTTGGACCAGCGATGTGCCTTTGCTTCGGGCAAAGGGTGATGGTGGATGGATCCTAGCTACCTAACTCAGCACTGTCTGTACTGATTGGCAGAGGCTCTACAAGGTTCCAGGCAGGTGATGTTTTCAGTTTCACCTGGAGATGCTGGAGACTGTTCTGGGACCTGCATCACCAGCGAGCTCTGGTCCTCCCTTTAGGAGTTAGGCGGATCAATGGTCTGACTCTGTGGAAGGTACCATGCTATTCCCCTTTAAATTAGCCATGTATACAGAAAACACAAGAACTGGAATTTTGCTCTTGAATGGATTTTTGGATTGCCTGCATGCCAAGCACATGCTTCTCCCACTGGGCCAGCACCCTTCCTCAGTGACTGAGCTCTCATTGCACACAGCCATCCAGCAAGCAAAAAAATGTTCTTGTTAGAAGGGCAGAGTGGGGAGCAAGAGATTCAGGGGCTGGTTTTAGACCCACAGTGCTCGGGTTTATTCTGCTGCCTGCTTGACATTGTGCCTCCTTTCCCCCTACCTTTTATTCCTATGAAAGTTTCACAATGTCGCTGCTTGGGATTCTGGATAATCTATGGTGTGTTTTTTTCAGTTTTTTTATTAATTTTCCAAAAAAAAAATTAAGACAAACAAACAAACATACATACATCCTAATTGTAATTAAACCAATCTTGATAACATTGTTAAGTGACTTCCTCAAATCCCCAGGTTGAATTTCATTGTATTTTTTTTTAAATAATATTTATTAGAAGTTTTATAGTTACAGAAAAAAAGTATGAGAGAAAAAAAAGCAATAAAAAATTAACAAACAATACATCGAAAATAGAAAGAAAAAACAATACATCAAAACAACAAGAAAAAACAAAAACATTTAAAAACACATCCAATTTCTATATCTTTATCTTTCATTTACTTGTTTCCTCGACTTCCTCACACCTCCCTTTTTTGTATTCTAGTTCAAATTAGCTAATTCAGCAAATCCTTTCCCTTTTTCTCAATTTTTTGTTCTATAATTTATCTTAACACAGTCTACCTTTAAATTTTCCACTTTAGCCCATTAACAATCAGTTTTTGCTTAATTCTTTATAACATTTCTGCTAAAACCATATAATTTCATTCCAGTATTCTTCTAACATTCATGAATTTCATTGTATTTCATTTTAACAGTTTTCCAAAATCAATCTTCTTAAATAATAATAATAATAATAATAATAATAATAATAACAACTTGATCACTTCACATCTTTCATTCTTTCTAATCTAGCTTTAAACATCTTAATTCCTATCCTTACATATTTAAATCCTAAGCCTATCTCATATTTGCAAGCTTTTCCAGTTAGGTTATCTTGACATATTTAGCTAAATAATCTTTGAATTTTGTCCATTCTTCCTGGTACTCCTCCTCCTTCTGGTCGCGGACTCTTTCCGTCAGGTCGGCTAGCCCCGGGATTCTGGAGAATCTATGTGACTAGATGCTTGTAATGTATGCCAGGCAATCTGGCACAAGTGGGTAGGGTTGCCATCCGCCGGGATTTGGCCGTTGGAAACAAGTGTCCATGCGGGAAACGCTTGAATATCCAGGAAAATCCAAAGGTATAGCAATTCTACACGTGGGGAGTAGGGACGCAAGCGCAAATCAGAATAAAGCAAAGGCTGGGAAAGTTCAAACAGAAACACACACACACACACACACACACACACACAGGATCATAAAATTGTGGAGTTGGAAGGGACACCGAGGACCATCTAGTTCCGTTATTCCCAATCAGGGGTCCGTGGCCCCATCCCTTGCCTCCCTCCAACTAATTTTTTCTCATTTTTGCATGGCAATATCATACATTTTATGAGCGGTCTTGTTGTTTTTAGTATACCTAAAATCCTTTGCTTATTACCCCACATTTTGTTCAAAAAATTGCTTTGCAGAGGTAACTACCATAGAGTTATCAAATTTTTCGAAAGTAGGGGGTCTGCGGCTTGGCTTTTGAAAAATAAGGGGTCCTCAGCAATCAGCTAATTAGGAACCACTGATCTAGTTCAATCCCCTACAATGCAGGAATAATGTAGTTGGCCTATACAGGGTCAAACGTATGACCTTGGCATTATCAGCACCCCGCTCTGAACACCTGCGTCACCTTCAGAGTTGTTGTTGTGGGAGCTGTAGTTCACCAAAGTAAATATTGAAAGGATCCTCTTTTCACATCAAGGACAGACCATGCCAAACATCTACCTTATGCACAAAATTGACTCCCCAAGCTCTTCTTGTGTTTTAAGACACTGGGATGTGGGGAGCCGGAAATTCCACTGGGCTGGCAGAAGGCCCTTTTGTGACTCAATCGAGCTCTGTCTTCAACCCCAATTTTAGTTTGGAAAACTCATCCATTTTCCTTTAACACACTCCCCTCCCCCCACTTTCCTTCATTCCACTCTTTTCCATATCGAAAGCAATTTCTAATGTCCACTGCCAGGACCAGCTGAGGATGTTTTTGCTTGAGGCAGAAACACCCTGAGCCCTGCCTCTGCTTCTCCATTAGGAAAGGAGACTGGAGAGGAGCAGGTTGTGTTGGCGAAACCCAGTATGAGGAAGGAAAGCAATGTAGCCCTCTTTCTGCACCTGCAAGCCTTGTTGTGAAGAGCGAAGTCAGATTCCATGGTATCTGCATGACCTGATGCCCCACAGCCTCTCCCTCATGTGTGCTGCGAGGGCCCAAGGTGGCTACATTTGGAAAGTCTGACTGAGCTTCAGAGCAGCGGAGAAACCAGCAAAGGAGTTAAGAAGGGGAAGCTCTTTGTTTTATTTTGAAGTATGCAACCAATTCCAGGGAAATAGCCAAGCAAGTGGCAAGAAGGCAAGAAGAGTGTTGGGACACATTTATTGTATTTAAGGGTTTTGATTCATTTGCTGCATTAAGGAGTTTATTTAACAATTTGGAAGGGATATATTGTACAATATTTATGAGTTACTTATTTTGGTCATAAATGAGATGTTAGATTAATGAATTAGAAATTGTAAGAGTGATATTGAAAACTATTTTGAGTATTATTGAAAACTATTTTGAGTATTGAAATTAACAAATTTGCTAATCTTTATTTTCATTTTTACTTCTTGTCTTGGAAAATAGGATTTGACTTTTTTGTCTAACTAAAAATGTCACATATACAGAAAAAAATGAAGGTGCAACACCAGGAGAAAGAAAGGGTTCAAGACAAGAACCAGAGTGGAAAGCAGATATTGTTAAGATGTTTACAGAGTTGAAAACAGATATAAAAAGCAGTGAGAAAAATATTGAGAATAAATTAGGTCAAATGGAAACAAAATTGGAGCAAATGGACAATAAAATAGACTTAACAGTAAATGAATTAAAAGATCAGATGAAAGAAATTGTCAAAAAAAATACAGAAATTGTCAAAAGAACACAGAACTTAGAAGAAGGAATGAAAAGGACAACATTAGAAATGAGAGAGGTCTGGAAGGAAGAGGAAAAAACGAGGGCGGAAATGTCAGAAGTGAATAGGACGCAGGATGAATTGTGGGATGCGGCAACGGAAAACTAATCTGAGACTGAGGTCTGTGCCAGAAGCCCAGGGAGAAAGAATTAAAGAGAAACTGACGGCAGAGATTGCCCAATGGTTGGATATGAAAATAGAAGAAGTGGAAAAAACAATACAAAATGCTTTCTGGATTAAAACAAGATCGACTAGAGTGAAGAAATTCCCTGGAGACTGTTTAGTTGTCTTCAAAGATAGAGAAATGAGAAATTTGATTTTGCAAAAAAATAGGGAGAAACGCTTAAATATTGATGGGAATTATATAATTATTTTTAAAGACGTGCCGATGAGACTTTTGAAAAAAAGGGATCAATATAGACAATTGGTTCAAACTTTGAAGAAAAAAGATATTGAATTTAAATGGGAATTTCCAGAAGGCGTAGCATTTACATATAAAGGGAAGAGGCATAGGCTGACAAAAATGGATGAAGTGGACAAATTTTACAGAAGATACAAAGAGTTGACCAGAGAAGGAGAAGAAGCAGAGGTGCCAGGAGCAGGAGGTGATGAAGGAGACTCGGCAGAGCTGGAGGAAGAAGAGGAGCGAAGCAGAAGGGACGGAAGAGGGGGAAGAGGAGGAAAACGGGAAGAGGAAGAAGAAATTGATAAAGAACAAGAAGAGGAAGAGAAATAAAGATATAAAAGAAAAGATATTTAATTGGCAGACACTATGGCACTAAAATTATGGACATGGAATGTGAATGGAATGAATGATAAAAAAAAGAAATAAAGTGGGACAATATTTTAAACAAAAGAATTTGGACATTATTTGTTTACAAGAGACACATGTTAAAAAAACACACAGGAAAATCTTAATCAACGAAAAATTAGGAAATGAATTTATTTCATCGGATAAAAGTAAAAAGAGAGGGGTGGTTTTGTACATAAAAAATAAATTAGAGGCACAACAATTATTTAAGGATGAGGAAGGAAGGTACATTGCAGTCCAAGTCAATTGGCAAGGCGAGAAACTGATAATTATAGGAGTGTATGCACCAAATGGTAGTAAAGCGGAATTTTTCAAAGGTTTGGAGGAAAAATTATTTGAACATTTGGATCAAAATGTAATAATAATGGGTGATATGAACGGAGTGGTTTCAACGGAGATGGACAGACTTCGAGCTAAAGGTAAAACGAAAGAAGGGAAATTACCAAAAACTTTTTTTGACATGGTGGAAAATTGTAATTTGGTGGATATATGGAGATTGAGACACCCATTAGAAAAACAATTTACTTTTCATTCAGAGGTAAATCAATCAATGTCACGAATTGACCAGATTTGGGTTTCCAATGAAATAACTACAAGAATAATAAAGATTGAGATTCAACCAAAGGTTTTATCAGACCACAATGCGGTAAAAGCTATTTTAAAAGGATATGAAGAAAAATCTTTCCAGTGGAGATTAAATGCAAGTCTTTTTGATGACCAGAGGATAGCGGATAGAGCTCAGAAATGTTTAATGGACTATTTTGTAAATAATGTTAACAAGGGAACAAAGATGAGCATGGTTTGGGATGCAAGTAAAGCGGTCATGAGAGGATTCTTCATTCAACAAAATGCGATTAAAAATAAAATGAGAGAAAAAGGGGAAAAGGAAATTTTAAGACAAATAATGGAGAATGGAAAAAAACTAACTATAAGACCTAAGGATGAAAAGGTTAAGCAAAGTATAAAAATGCTCCAGACACAATTTGCGATGATAATCAATAAAGAAGTAGAATGGAACATAAGAAGAATGAAACAAAAGAACTTTGAATTTGCAAACAAATCAGGGAAATGGCTAGCGTGGCAAGTTAAAAAAAGGAAAGAACAGAATACGATTAATAAAATCAAAATAGAAGATCCAGAAATTGAGAATCCGAAAGGAATAAGGAAAGGTTTTGTGGACTTTTACCGTGATTTATACAAAAGAAAGGAGAAAATTAACATAAAGACAATGGAGGAGTATTTAAAGAAGAAAAAGGTGCAAAAAATATCAGAGAGCAATAAAACCAAACTGAATGAACCAATAGAATTAGAAGAGATCCAAATGGCAATAAAGGATTTGAAAAGTGGGAAGTCGCCGGGACCGGATGGATTCAGTGCTAGATATTATAAAGAAATGAAGCACACCCTTCTTGTACCATTAAGAGAAGTAATGAATAATATATTGAAAGAAGAAGAAATACCTGAGACCTGGAAAGAAGCATATATAACATTTATTCCCAAACAAGACTCTGACTTAACACAGGTTAAGAACTATAGGCCATTTTCACTACTGAACAACGACTATAAAATGTTTGCAAGCATTTTAGCAAGTAGGATGAAAAAGGTATTAAAGGAAATGATTCACAAGGACCAAACAAGTTTCCTTCCTGGGAGGCAGATGAAAGATAACATAAGAAATGTAATTAACATAATAGAGTATCTGTCAAACAGGAAGGATAAACAAGCGATGTTGATATTTGTGGATGCTGAGAAGGCCTTTGATAATATTTCCTGGGAATTTATGTTAAAGAATTTAGAATATATGGATATGGGTCCAGCTTTTTTGAGTGGTATAAAGGCAATATATTCGGATCAGAGAGCAAAATTAATTGTTAATAATGTTACAACAGAACATATTGCTATAACTAAGGGTACAAGACAAGGGTGTCCTTTGTCTCCGTTATTATTCATTTCGGTCCTCGAAGTCTTTTTAAGAACACTAAGAAACAATGAAAATATAAAAGGTGTGAAAGTTGGTTGTAATGAATACAAGGTTAAAGTCTTTGCCGATGACTTGGTTATAACTATAGAAGATCCTGAGCAAAGTGTTAAAGAGGTGTTAGAAGAGATAGAACAGTTTGGTAAGGTGTCCGGTTTTAAGTTAAATAGGAAAAAAACCCAAAATAATGGCCAAGAATATCGACCAAGAGATAACAGAAAGAATACAGCAACAAACAGAGATGAATGTGGTTAAGAAAGTTAAGTATTTAGGGATTATGTTAACTCCCAGGAGTATTGATCTGTTTCAAAATAATTATGTACCAATATGGAATAAAATTAAACGGGACCTAGAGGTGTGGGGAAGAATGAAGTTATCATTATGGGGAAGAATTGCAACGATAAAGATGAGTGTGTTACCAAAAATGTTGTTTTTGTTTCAAACAATTCCAATAATTAAAGGTGTGACAATATTTAAGGAATGGCAAAGAATAATATCAAGATATATCTGGCAGGGCAAGAAGCCAAGAATAAAATTTAAGATATTAACAGATGCGAAAGACAGAGGAGGCTTCGCCTTGCCAGATTTAAAGTTATATTATGAAGTTTCGTGTCTTTGCTGGGTGAAAGAATGGATAAAGTTAGAAAATACACAATTGTTGGATCTAGAAAGGTATGATAACAGATTTGGGTGGCACGCGTATTTATGGTGTGAAAAGAACAGAGTGCACAAAGGTTTTGAAAACCACATCTTTAGAGGACCGTTGATTGAAGTTTGGAACAGGTATAAAAACTTTTTAGAGTTTAAGACTCCATACTGGTTGTCACCGTTGGAGATTTTGACTGTGAAAAAGGTCAATATGTCAGGGAGATGGATTACATATGAGAATTTGATAACAAAAGAAGGAAATAAATGGAAATTAAAACCATATGAAGAAGTTAAAAAAAATGTAAATGATTGTGTAATGGTTCTAGGGGTTGCTCGTGCGTAAGTTGCCGCCACTCCTGGCTAGGTTACCTGGTTGTACCCTTCCTGTCTGGACAGCCTCAAGTTTCGTGGCTGCCTCAGTCGCTGGCAGAATCCATCAGTGGGTGTTTCTTGAACCTCTTCCAGCATAAAAACTGTTTGAGGCCCAGTCTTCTCCCACTCTCCCTGCGCGGAGGTCTTCTGCGCAGGGAGGGTGTGGGCAGTGGAGTACCCGTACTCTCTCCGCTGGTCTCCGGCGATGAGTCCTGGAGCCACCTCTCCGATTCCCCCATCTGCCCCCCTTCTCCACTGGTGTTACACTGATTTCCTTCCCCAGCGGATGGGCTACCTCTTTCCCTACTGGGACCCTCTCCGGCATCCCTCTGGAGCCTTCTCTCCGCCTCCAGCTCCGATGGCAGTTCCCTGACATCCACCTCCCCCCCCCCAGGACCCCCTCCACCCCCGGCCTGACCTTCTGATCCAACCTCGTCCCTTTCCTCGGCCGACGATGCGGGGAATCCCCTGAAGGAGCTGTCGCCATCCTCCGAGGATTCAAAACCCGCTTCCCACCCACTCTAATACCTTCCCGCGGGGTGAGCCTCCCAGTCTGATTCTTCTCCCTCGGACACCTCCTCTCCCTCCTCTTCGGAGGCAGGAAAACCCACAAAGTCCTCTTTGTCGTCTGTGGTTCCAAATTCTTCCTCCCAGAATATCGCTAGTGGTTTTGGTTTATCTGGGAACAGGCTGTGGAATTCTTCCACTAGATACCCGTCATTGACCGCCTCAGCCGGGACCCACGCGTTTTCTGACTCGGGTTCTCCCTCCCAAGCCACCAAGTACTCCACCTGGCGTCCTCGCCACCTTGAATCAAGTATTTCCGTGGCTTGGTTGTGGTGTTCCCTCTCCTCTACCTGCGGGTGGATGGTGACTCCTCCCTCCCGCCCAGAAATTCCCGCCCTTCCCTGTAGGGTGAGAGTAGGGACCTATGGAACACCGGGTGTATCTTCATGCTGTTAGGCAGTTTGAGCTTGAATGCCACAGGGTTCACCTGCTGTGTTACCTCAAAAGGTCCCAGCCTCCTTGGTTGCAACTTCTTGCACCCTCCCTTTAGGGGTAACCCTTGGGTTGACAACCACACTCGGTCTCCCACCCGTATGGCCTCCCCCTCCCGACGGTGCTTGTCGGCCTGCCTCTTGTAAACTTCCTTGGCCCGCTCCAAGTTCAGCCTGAGCTGCTGGTGCAAGCCCTCCATTTCTTCCACAAACTGCTCTGCCGCAGGTACACTCCATCCTTCCTCCCCCCTCCCCGGGAAGGCCCTGGGGTGACACCCATAATTGGCCATGAACGGGCTCATTCCCATGGATACATGTTAAGTGTTATTGTACGCAAATTCAGCCAGCGCTAGTTTCTCTACCCAATCGTTCTGCCTCTCGCTGACGTAGCAGCGTAGGTATTGCTGGAGTATACTGTTTGCTCTTTCCGCTTGCCCGTTGGTTTCTGGGTGTCGCGCCGTCGAGAACCCCACCTCGACCTGCAGCAAGCTCATGAGCTTCCTCCAGAACCGGGAAGTAAATTGTTTCCCGCGATCAGAGAAGACTCTCGAGGGAGCCCCATGCAGCCTGAAGATGTGCTCCACAAACAACCTGGCTGTCTCCTCTGCCGTCACCGCATGTGAGCAAGCTATGAAATGGCACATCTGCATCAGTAGATTGACGACTACCATGACTGCTGTTTTCCCCCTTGACTTGGGCAAATCTGTCATAAAATCAATGGACACAACCTCCCAGGGTCTTCCCGGCGTGGGTAAGGGTTCCAGTAACCCTGCGGGGGCAGCCCTCTCCCCCTTGGCCCTTTAGCAGCGGTCGCACCCCCGTACATATTCTCGTACATCTTCCCTTACCCTTGGCCACCAGAACTGCCTGGTGACGAGCAGCATAGTTTTGTGTTGTCGAAAGTGCCCCACTGTTGGGTTGTCGTGGAGTTGTTTGAGGACCTTTCCCCTCAAGGTCTCCCCCGGTACATACAGCGCCCCCTTGTAGTACAGCAGCCCTTCCTTTTCCTCAAACCCTCCATGGTTTTCCCTTCCGTCCCAGAGTTCCCTGATTTTAGTTTGAGCGAACACGTGGTTTCTAGTAAGCCCGCCCAGTTCTCGTTGCCCAACCAACGCTCCCCCACACACCCATCGGTCCTCGGGGATCACGTGTCGTATCTCCGGCGGTCCCTCTCCTTCCATGTACTCCGGCTTCCGGGAGAGCGCATCTGCTCTTACGTTTTCTTCTCCTGGTACGTATCGGATCTCGAAGGAAAACTTGGAGAACTCCTGTGCCCATCGAATCTGTCTCTGGTTGAGTACTCGCGCGGTCCTCCAGTATTCTAATTTCTTGTGATCAGTACAAACCTGGATCTTGTGCTGCGCCCCTATTAACAGATGTCTCCATCGGCGAAACGCCGCATAGATCGCAAGCAGTTCACGGTCATACACGGTATAGTTTTGCTCCGACTTGCTCAGCTTCCTCGAGAAAAAGGTACACGGCCTCCAGCCCTGCTTGGCTCCTGGCTGCAAAAGAAGTACCGCCCCAATGGTTCGGTCGGACGCGTCGGTCTCCAGCCTCATGGGCTTCTCCAGATCAATGTGCAGGAGCTGCTCCTCCGAAGCGAACGCCTTCTTCAGTCTTTCAAAGGATTGCTGGGCACTTTCTGTCCAAGCGAACTTCTTCTTGCTACTGAGGCAACCTGTGATGGGCGCTGTCAAGTGGGCGAAGTTCTTGATGAACTTCCTGTAGAAGTTGCTGAACCCTAGGAACCTCTGCCCGTCCTTCTTGGGGGCCTTCCACTCCAACACTGCCTGCACCTTGCTTGGGTCCATAGCTAGGCCCTTGTCTGACAACTTGTACCCCAGAAACTCGAGCTCTCCGGTGTGAAATTGGCACTTTTCCAGCTTGACCCACAACTGGTGCTTCTGCAGTCTCTTTAGCACTTCCCTGATATCTCTGACATGTTGCTCCTCATTGTCTGAATAGATTAAGACGTCGTCCAAAAAGGCTACGCAGTTCTTGTACTGCAGATGCCCCACCACGTAGGCTACCCTCTCCCCATCGTTCTCAAAGTCATTATGCTGCACTGCCAAAGCGTACTCTATTTCCGTTCGGAACGCATTGTAGTCCTGGGGTTGCCCCCAAACTTGTCTACCAGCCCCGGTACTTTCCTTGCGATGGGGGTGGGTCTGACCTGTGCATCCTGAGCCCGCCTTTCATCCAGCCTCGCCGTTAGGAGAGCTACATGCTGTTCCAAGTCTCGGTTTCTCTCTACCAGACCTTGCACTTCAGCCGCTTGCTCCTCCTTATCTCTGGCTCCCCTGGTTTGGCTCATCGTGCTGCCTCTCTGGAGCTGCGCACAAGCAACATTGGAGACTGACGGATTGCTGTAATGGTTCTAGGGGTTGCTCGTGCGTAAGTTGCCACCACTCCTGACTAGGTTACCTGGTTGAACCCTTTCTGTCTGGACAGCCTCAAGTTTCGTGGCTGCCTCAGTCGCTGGCAGAATCCATCAGTGGGCGTTTCTTGAACCTCTTCCAGCATAAAAGCTGTTTGACGCCCAGTCTCCTCCTACTCTCCCTGCGCGGAAGTCTTCTGCGCAGGGAGGGTGTGCGCAGCGGAGTACCCGTACTCTCTCCGCTGGTCTCCGGCAAAGAGTCCTGGAGCCACCTCTCCGATTCCCCCATCTGCCCCCCTTCTCCACTGGTGTTACGCTGATTTCCTTCCCCAGCGGATGGGCTGCCTCTCTCCCTACTGGGACCCTCTCCGGCATCCCTCTGGAGCCTTCTCTC
Source organism: Podarcis tiliguerta (assembly GCF_965153285.1). NCBI lineage: Eukaryota > Metazoa > Chordata > Lepidosauria > Squamata > Lacertidae > Podarcis > Podarcis tiliguerta. Next base: position 5,527,769 of record NC_139552.1, read on the forward strand.
CGCCTCCAGCTCCAATGGCAGTTCCCTGACAGATTGGTTGCACTATTACCAGATAAATGCAATGTTTAAAAATGAGTTGTCGGACAGAGGTTTTCAAGAAAAGATATCGAGGTTTCAACAAGAAATCTTGAATAGTGATGTTAAAATTCTGTCAAAAATGTATAAATTATTACTTGAGTGGCATACAAAAGATGAGGAAGTAAAATCGGTTATGATTCAGTGGACCAAAGATTTCGGATACAATATACAATTTGATCAATGGATAAAATTGTGGAAAGAAGGAATGAAATTCACTGCATGCACTACAATAAAAGAAAATGTAATGAAAATGATGTATAGATGGTATGTAACACCAGTGAAACTTGGTAAGATGTATAAACTCAGCAACAAATGTTGGAAATGTAAGGAAAAAGAGGGAACATTTTACCATATGTGGTGGGAATGTAAGAAAGTGAAAGGCTTCTGGGAAATGATTCATAACGAGATGAAAAAAAATGTTGAAATATACCTTTACTAAGAAACCAGAAGCATTTCTATTAGGAATATTAGGGAATGAAATTAAAAAGAATGATGTGAAATTATTTAGGTATGCAGTGACAGCAGCAAGAATTTTGATGGCCCAGAAATGGAAACAGGAAGAAATGCCGACTAGGGAAGAATGGAGAATGAAGCTGATGGAATATGCAGAGATGGACAAATTGACCGGAAAAATTCAGAACCAACGCCATCAGAGATTTATCGAGGACTGGAATAAATTTACAGAATATATCAAAAATGTATGTGAGGAGCAACTAACGCTTGTTGGCTTTCAAGAAGCTTTGTGAAAAAGATTGATTGAAATGTTGCGGATTATGTTAACACCCAGGAATATTGACCTGTATCAGAATAATTACGTACCAGAATGGAATAAAATCAAAAGGGACCTGGAGGTGTGGGGAAGAATGAAATTATCATTCTGGGGAAGAATTGCAACGATAAAGATGAGCGTGCTACCGAAACTGTTGTTTTTGTTTCAGACAATTCCAATAATCAGGGGTGTGACAATATTTAAGGAATGGCAAAGAACAATATCAAGATATATATGGCAGGGCAAGCGGCCAAGAATAAAATTTAAGATACTGACAGATGTGAAAGAAAGAGGAGGCTTTGCCCTGCCAGACTTAAAGCTGTACTATGAAGCTTCGTGTCTTTGCTGGATAAAGGAATGGATAAAATTAGAAAACACACAATTGTTGGATCTAGAAGGGTATGACAATAGATTCGGGTGGCACGCATATTTATGGTGTGAAAAGAATAGAGTGCATAGAGGTTTTGAAAACCACATCTTTAGAGGACCGCTGAATGAGGTTTGGAATAGGTATAAAAACCTTTTAGAATTCAAAACACCATACTGGTTATCACCATTGGAAATTATGAGTGTAAGAAAGGTCAATATGTCAGGGAATTGGATTACATATGAGAATTTGATGGTGAAAGAAGGTAATAAATGGAAACTAAAACCATATGAAGAAGTTAAGGAAAATGTATATGATTGGCTGCATTACCACCAGATAAATGCGATGTTTAAAAAGACAGTGTGGGAAAGAGGTTTCCAAGAAAAGCAATCGAGGTTTCAGCAGGAAATTTTGAATACTGATGTTAAAGTTCTGTCAAAAATGTATAAATTATTGCTTGAGTGGCATACGAAAGATGAGGAAGTGAAATCGGTTATGATCCAGTGGGCCAAAGATTTCGGATATAATATTCAGTTTGATCAATGGAAAAAATTGTGGGAGGAGGGAATGAAATTCACTGCATGTACTACAATAAAAGAAAACGTAATGAAAATGATGTATAGATGGTACGTAACACCAGTGAAACTTGGTAAGATGTATAAAATCTGTAATAAATGTTGGAAATGCAAAGAAAAAGAGGGAACATTTTACCACATGTGGTGGGAATGTAAAAAAGTGAAATGCTTTTGGGAAATGATTTATAATGAGATGAAGAAAATGTTGAAATATACATTTATCAAGAAACCAGAAGCATTTCTACTTGGGATAGTAGGGAATGAAATTAGTAAGAAAGATGTGAAACTGTTTAGATACGCAGTGACAGCAGCAAGAATTTTGATGGCCCAGAAATGGAAGCAGGAAGAAATGCCGACCAAGGAAGAATGGAGAATGAAATTGATGGAGTATGCAGAGATGGACAAATTGACTGGAAAAATAAGGAACCAACGTGATCAGAGATTTTCCGAGGACTGGAGTAAATTTACAGAATATATCAAAACTGAATGTGAGGAGCAACTAACGCTTGTTGGCTTTCAGGAGGCTTTGTGAAAAAGACTGATAGAAATGTTGTTTAAAAAGAAAGGTTAAGATTAAGAGATATAATGTGCAATATAAATGTAAGAAATGTGAGACGTAGTGAGAGTATGGAGAATTCTCAGATAGGCTGATGGAAGTCAAAAAAGATGTTTATGTCAAAACAAATGTTAAATCTGGAAAAAATGTTTATTGGAAAGTGAATAAAAATTATTTATTAAAAAAAAAAGAAATGTTGCTTGAAAGATATGATAAGATTAAGATCGGTAAAGTGCAATATAAATTTAAGAAATGTGAGTAGTAGTGATAATATGGAAAATTGTCAGATAGGCTGAGGGAAGTCCAAAAGATGTATATGTAAAAGGTGAATGTTAAATATGGATGGAATGTATATTGGAAACTGAATAAAAATTAATTATATAAAAAAAGAAACCAGCAAAGGCAAGTGTGGCTCCCCTCCAAACACCAGAACAATCTCTGCACAACGGTTTCCCAATAACTTAAGAGTGTGTGTGTGCACCAAGTACAGGAACCCAGGACAGAAAAGCAGAAAGACAAAGTTGCAGAACTTGGGGTCGGGTGGGGAGCCCAACCCAACCCAGCTGTACCCACTGCCTCAGCTCCCCTCCTGCTGCCCAGCCTGCGCCCCCTCCTCCTCCCTGGTCCCTTTAGGCAGTGCTTAGTGTTTCATGAAGAGTGAACACCCTAGAACTCTACTTGGCAGAATGGGGACAGACAGCTGAACTATAGAGAGCAGGCTAAGGCGTACGTGGGCCACAGTGGCTGCCCTGCCCCTTCTTGATGAGCATCAAGGCTGGGGGGACAGAGAAAGAGGTCCTGCAATCCCAGGACAGGCCAGGAATCCCTATGCCTGGTACCCACCAAGAGTAGCACATGCTCAGCTGCAGCAGAAGGGGAGAGCGTGGACTACTGCGCAGGGACTGAGAGCAGCAGTGGTGGTAGTAGGATGGGCAGGGGAATGACTGTCCTCCAACAGGGTCCCTCCCCAAGCGCCCTGAACCTGCTGCCAATGCCCTGGAACCATGTGGAAAGCCAAGTGTGCAACCGTGTCAGGAGTCAAGAGGAAAAGGTGGAAAGGGCGAAGCACAGGGAAGGGAGCTGGCACATGGCAAGATGGCAGAAGGGGAAGGGCAGGCACCAGAGAACAGAGGCTGGGCCTTGCCTCTTCCCTCCCCACTTCGTCTCCAGTCACGCTTGGCACCTTGAGCAGTCATCCGCCCCCAGCAGGAAGCCCAGGAGGAAGCCGATGGGCAGAGGCCGTAGCAGGAGGCTGGCGAAGAGGGTGGCTGCAGGGAAGCGAAAACATGAGAGGAGGCGGGAGCAGGAGGAAGGCCAGCTCCCAGCCAGGACAGGCAGGCCTTACCTAGCATGTTGCCACTGACGTTGTTGCTCTCAGAGTATTTCAGCAGTGCCCGCAGGAAAGCCACCACGAAGCGGAACACGTTCTGGTGCAACCGCGGCAACTGGCAGATCACCTGCAAGACAGGGAAGGGCAGTTTGGAGTTTCAGTGCAGAGCTTTGCGAGAGGAGGGGCATGGATCACTAGCACGGTGTCCTTGTTATGTTTGCAGGTTTAAACCTGGCATAAAAAAAAAGAATGTTTAAAATGGTAAGCGGACTAGAATTCTGCTGGGAACTTTGGGGAATAATACAACTGTAGAGTCGGAAGGGACCACGAGGGTTAACTAATCGAACCCCCTGCAATGCCTAAGGTGGGGCTCGAACTCAGGACACTGAGATGAAGAGTCTTATGCTCTACCAACTGAGATATCTTGGGGGAAGGGCCATAGCTCTGCAGTAAACCACCTGCTTTTCATGCAGAAAGTCTCAGGCTCCACCCCCAGCATCTCCCAGGAGGGTAGGGAACATCCCTTGTCTGAAATCCTGGAGAGCCACTGCTTGTCAATTTCAACAATACTGAGCTAGATGGCCCAGGGGTCTGATTCAGTATATGGCCACTTCCTGGGTTGGAAATTCAAGCGAGGTTCACTGAAACAGGTGGGCTATTGTTACAACTCCTGGTCAGAAAGCAAAAAGGCAACATGTGCGTGTTAGGATATTTCCGTTCCACCTTAAACAGGGAGCAGGCTGTTGTTTGAGTCACAGCTTGCGTACTTCCGGCTCACAGGAAGTTTCTTTTTTTTTTTTATAGCTGTTGTTTTTCTCTCTCTGCGCCTGGACATCGAAGCAGGCAGTCATGTTTTTTCCTTTGTTCTGACCAATGCTGAATAAAGTTGTAAATAATGCTCTCTTGAGTGCATCTTTTGCTGTGCGAACTCTGCAAAGGGCGTGCACCAGTCCTTGGAATGTGGAAAGCTATTTCTGAGGCTTGTGTCGCTAATTGACTGATACTGCGTTTCTATGGGAGATTGATGGATCGTCCGGAGACAGCGTGGAGGCATGATGGCCTTTGTCTCCCTGGCAGTATCCCAACAATGCACCCACCACCCCCCTCCACAACCGAGAGGGATGGTTATCAAAGGAGACATCAGCAACCTCTGCAGTTAACAAGGCTTCCCAGACCAGACTAGCCCTCCTGCCAGTGTGCCGGTTTACTGGCTTTCAGGGATGTTTTAGTGGATTTCCTGTTACTCGCGGCAACATTTGGACTAGATGACTTTGGAAATCCCTTCTGATTCTATGCTTCTGTACACACCATAGACCAGCCAGGAAGAGATGTGTTGGGTGTAGTGAAGGGTTAACCTTCTGTGCCTCGAGACTGAGGGGAAGGGCTTACCAGGGAAGTAAGCCAGGATGTGACGAAAGCAGCTTGGAATGCTGTGTGAGTTCAGTGGAAATCGAAAGCAGCAGTTTTGCTGTTGCGTAGCTGCTAGCAGAGGCAGAAACATGCAGCTTGATTCAGATGGGATTTGATTTTGTAAATACTTGTTTTTTGCGACAATAAAGTGACTTTAGAACAGAAGCAACGTCTTGGGAAGTGCTCTTGAATCACACGCGACTGCTGTGCATATTCTGCTAATTGTTTTACGACCTGCAGAGGCTCGCAGGGGGAAGCGTGCTGGACGCCGAACAATAAAGCAATAAATCTATCGGAAGAGGTTATCGGAGCAGGTCAACCGAATAAGATGGGGCTCTTGGGCCGACCTGGCGACAGAGGTGGCTGTCATGTGAGCACTCAAGGCAGCGCTGATACAGTTCATAGCAAAGGACTGGCTCTGGCACTGCCTCCAGGAAGATGAGCAGAGCTTCGGCCACCGAGTGGTCACTGCCAGCTATTGACAGCCTGGCAAGGAAAGTGTTCTGTCCTGTTACCTGCAGCCTGCCTCCTTCCCAGGCTGATCCAAAGCAAGAAGCTTGGTCCTTATACATCTGGGCCCACCTTTCAAGTTTCCCCTTTTGGTGCAAGGTGGACCTTGAACCCGCAGCCCTGAGATTAAGAGTGTCACACTCTACCAACTGAGCCACCCCACTGTAATTATCCCACACCTCCCCTCTTGATGAAGCTGCCTGCAAAGCTGATCTGCCGAGGAAATGTCCTTCTGCAGGCATGGTTTCAATCCAAACAGCAAATACTAGTGGCCAACTCCAAAAGTGCGGTCAACAAACCCTGCTTGCCAAAGAACAATTGAACGCACCCTTGAAGCTCCTTTGCAGCCATGTCTTTACCTGTCTCCACACCTGACACCACGTAAGATGCTAGATGTGGGGCCTGCGGGCCTGTCAAGATTCCCCACCTCTGCTCTATCTAGCCAGGCTGATGATTTCAAATGGGGGTTAAATCTGTTAAGCTGTTTGGATGCATGACTGGACTTTACTGTGGGCATTTCATTTTGCTGTGTCCCAGAGCCTTAAGGATGGGGTGGCCTAGGAACCTAAGCCACCAGGTATATAAAAGTGAGGTCCACTCCAGCCAAGAGCGAAAGGAAACCACCAAGCAGCCCTGCTCCCCAACAATGTCCCCCAAAGAGGATACGGATCGTCTCGGGAAGGCTGGTGTCCAGGCACTCAGTTCTCTCCTGCACCTCGTCCTGCGTGCCCGGGGTCTGGAAGAGGTCCTCCTGAAGCAGAGTATCACCCATGCGTTAGGAAGGGATGAGGTACATCCTGGATAGCATGAAGAACAATCCAGCCCTGGGGTGCATAATGTGAGGTCGAGGAATGCCACAATGGAGAGAAGCCCATCACCAAGAGAGCTGGCACAAGGGCTGAGAATTGTATCCCGCCTGCTTTCCACAGTAGCATTCCTACTACCCTTCTGATGATTTGGGGCAATGGAAGAGTGAAATCATTCCCCGCTTCTTCTAGTGGCAAGTCTCAGAGAGCCGCTTTGCAAGGGATAGACAGACAATGGTTGTGAACACTTGGGTTCTTCTGAGCCGCTCTAAGGAATACCGTATGCTGGATGTCCCACCCGCTGCCGCTCCACCAAGGTGCCACTATACTCACAGCAGGAGTTTGTAAGAGCAAGTTGGTAGCTAAGATATAAATCAATTGTGACGTTTGGAACCTGCACACCCCAAAACTGGTACTGGATTCCAGCCCACACCCATCCTTTCAATGGTACAGTCCCCCTCAGCTCACCTGGTGGCAGGCATTCTTGAAGAGGTGGTCCACCAAAGCCAGATCTCCTCGGCCGCTCAGTGGAGTCATCACCATCCTGGGGTGCTATATCCAGAAACTGCTTCTCCTGGAGGTCCAATGACAAGCGGGACTGGCATGAGAGCCTGACAGAATGTGTGCCTGTATGCATTCTTTCCTTGCTCCAGCTGGGTGGACAAGTCTTGCCCTCTGAGGCCACAACTAGGGTTGGGCGATAGCTGGCTTTCAACACAGTGATATATCACTAGCTAAACATTGCAATACACCAATATATCACGATGTCTGAAATAAGATGGAGCTATGTAGAGGCATTGGCTGGCTTCACAGTTTTCCCCGCATTGTGATTTTTGCTGCCCCCTGCAGGAGGGCAGGGGAAAGCTGAACCGGCAGAGTCCACAGGGGCTGCAGGAATCTAGAGAAGCATTGTCTGGCTTCACAGTTCCCCCCCACATGGTGTTTTTTGCATAGTACACACACACATCATGATTCGCCATATATTGCCAGGTCAGAAATTATGAAACCAGTCTCACTATCTAGACTTCAAGCTGATTTCAAAATATATCTATATTGACATATCGCCCGGCCCTAGCCACAGCAAGCATCTCAAGTGGGAAAACAAAAAACAAATTGCTCGCACCCCAAATCCAAGCTCCCCCTCCCCCTATTAATATGCAGCTAGTAATCCTCCCACTCCGGATGTGCATTCACCCAAAAGCTTACTGAATATGGAGCTGTGGACATGACGTTTGGCTAACATTTTATTTAAATTCCTGGAACCTGCCCTGGGACCTTAGGGTGACGGGCAGGAAATAAGTAACAACAACAGCAACAGAACATGGATGGGCCTTCATAGGTTGATGGGCTGCAGCCCCAGCCAGTATGATGAGATGATGGGGTCACATGTTCACCACCCCTTGTCTAGAGCACGTTGCAGAGGCAGTGGTAGAAACTGAGCAACAGCTGGAGCCCCAGCCCACGACTTTGTCTGGGCAATGCAGCACACAGCAACTGGTGAACCATGCCTCCTGCCTCCTTCCCATCTTCCTCTCCAGAAAATCTTCAGGGTGGTTAGTTCTATCTCAAGCTACCACATTCAAGAGAAAGAGAAAGAGAGGAGGGGGGAGCAAGAGAGCTTTAGGAGCACAGCAGTGGCAAGCAGCCCATCACTAAAAGGAGTTGGCAAGGATGGAGAATTTGATCCCCTCATCCCCAGGGCAGCTGTTGATTAGGACCCAGTTCATCCCCCCTCCCCCACCGCCAATGTCTTCAGAGAGAGAGAGAGAGTGTGTGTATTGGTGTGGGGAATGACACATACTGTATCAGAGTCTTAGTGCAAGAGTAGCTGGTGCATGGAACTTCTGGGTTGGCGCTTCTGGCAATGGCGGATTTCCTCCGTCTCGGAGGAATCCGCTCCCTGGAATTTAGGGTCTGACCGCCACGGCGAGGCAGAGACCCACCAGAAACCACGAGCGGAAGAAGCTCGTGGACTTGGGATTCGGCAGGTATCTTTTGCGCCTCCCCTACTCGCGGGGAGACCCGGTTTTGGGGCTCCGGAACGATGTGGGGTGAGCGGCGCGGTACATTGAATCAACCGCTTCTTTCAAGGAGTGAAGCCGCATTGCTGTTGCCAGAAAGCGCCGACTTTTCCTGCGGACATTTGGACTATAAGTAAATATTCGTAAGTAAACAGAAAATTGGACTACTAAATATCTAAATTTGGCATTTGAACGTGAAGGTCTAAACAGGAAGTCCGCCTTCCGTTTTGTAAACAGATCAAAGCAAAGACGTTGCAAGCTAAAGCCTGGGGAAAATACCCTGTAAAGTACTAAATTTTCACCATTTAAGATACTGAATACCCCCTTGGAAGCAGGAGAAGAGGGGGGAATCTTTTGTGGACGGCTTAAACCTGCGGGAGAGTGAGGGAAACGAGATAATTTACCACTGTTTCGAGCCTGGGATCGGGCTGTCAAAAAGCTTCATTCTGAGAAAATTAATAGCTGGGAATGGAATACATCCTGATGGACGGTTGAATAAGAGATATATATTTTTTTTGCATTGTCCTTGTGGTACTTAAACAGAAGAAAAGTTGAACAGTAACTTTGATCCTGGATTTTGATTTGGAATAACAAGAATAGATACAAATAGAAACTGTTGCCTATAGAGGGAGCCTCTGAAACTGTTGCAATTTGTAACTGCGAAGTGGAACTTTCCACTAAAGAATCAAGGGCTGTGAAAGAGGCGACCTTGGAAAGTTTCTGGATAAGAATGGAAAAACAAGAAGCTCTAGTGAATGCATTTGAAAAAATAAATGCTCTGTTGGAACAATTACATGAGAAGACGGACTTGACGGTAAAGAAAATGGACATTTTGGGACAAAGTGTATTGGATATGGAACAAAAAGTGAACATTTTAACAGGAACCACTCAGGATGTGACTCAGGAACCAATTTTGAAACAGCAAGTTCGGGAGAAGAAGATGGAACAAACTGTTTTGGCACCTCAAGAAACTCAAGTGGAGGCCCCGGCCCCACAGAAACAAATTGATGGACATAAGTTGAATTCTGAGGTGATGGAGTTTGAGAGTCAGAATCGGAGAGACGGTGCCCCGTTTGTACTGAAGAAGGGAAGATGGGCAGATTTTCTGATGGAGGGAGGCACTGAGGGAGAGACGGGAAAAGTGGAGTTCTTCAGTCTCAAAGGGCCTGTGGAGTATGCCCTGGAACATTTATTGGATTACAACTTTGAATATGGAGTATGGGCAAATTTGCTGAGATGGGACCAAGGAGCTGCTCAGAAGGAAGCCCTTTGAGACTTAATATTTGGCACTAAAAGACAATTGCAGATAGGACAGGGGGAAGAGTTAAGAGCCTCGGACACAAGAACACCAGGTTGATGAACTATATCGAACTGATAGAAAAGACTGACAAAATCCGACACCAGGGAGAAGAGACGGTGGAAGAAGATTGGAAATTTTTAAAACATTTTTTAGTATAATATTGTATAATTAAGGAATGTTGGGAGATGGTGGAATGAATTTATATGACTTTAGTTGAAATATGATAAGGACTTAAGATTTTAGGATTTAAGGGTTTAAGACATAAGGTTTTTTTCTTACTAGATTGAAGTATAGATAAATTTTAAGATTTTGATGGGAAGATAAGGTTAAAACAGATTAAGATAATTAAAAGATAGTAAGCAGTGAAAGATGGAAAGGATTTGCTAACCTAATGATCAACTGGAATACAAAAAGGGGAGGTGGGTGGAGGTCGAGGAAATAAGTCATTGAAGGATAGAGATGTGAAAAAAAGATGTGTTTTTAAATGTTTGTGTTTTTTCTTTGGTTGGGTGGAGGTATTGTTTTCTTTTTTAGCTTTTTGATGTATTTTTTTAATTTTCAACTTTAAATATATATATATATATATATATTTAATATATATTTTCTGTTTTTTCTTTCCCCCCCTTCTATCTTTATAACTATAAAACTTTTAATAAATATAATTAAAAAAAAAAAAAAGAGTAGCTGGTGCATGCTAAAGAACACAGGAGCCTTGCTGGGTTAGATCAGCATTTTGTTCCCAAAATGGCCAACCACATGCCCTTGGGAGTCCATAGGGACACGGGGACAATAGCACTCTGTCCATCATGTTCCCCAGAAACTGGTAATCAAAAGCATGTGGTTTGTGATAATAGTGACAAGAAATAGCCCTGACCAGTAGCCACTGATAAACATATCCTCCATGGTTCTAAATGTCTACAGCTGTCCAAATTGACAGTCACCACTGTCTCCTTGTGGCTATGATAACACACCCAAGTAGATCTGATTTCGAGAGGAGTGACATTTCCCTGAGCCACCCCAAAGCAGCCACTACTGCTTCCCAAATGCCAGTGCTCAGGTGGTAAGAGTAAGCCAGAGTGGCATAGCCTGTGCAGCAGTTGCTGAGCACAGAGACAAGGAGAAAACTGGCTCTTGGGGCCAGAGGGGGCTGGCGCCTGCATCATGAGACTGGGCTTTCTGCCTCCCGTGCTGCCAATCGCAAGCGGACCCAGAGTCAAGCAGCGCAAAATCAGTTACAAGCAGTGATGGCAAATTCTGGTTTCGTCTCCGTTCTCCTCTGCCGAGTTCTACAAGGGCCACGTTGAGACTGTTGGTTTCTGCTTCCTCAATGCGCAGTGAATGCATGTCACTGTTGGGATACTGCCAGGGAGACAAAGTCCATCTCGACTCCACGTCGTCTCCGGACGTCCATTGATCTCCCGTAGACACGCAGTATCAGCAATTAGCGACATGAGCTCCATCAGCAGATAATGCACAGCGAAAGATGCAGTCAGGAGAGCATGATTTACAAGTTTATTCAGCGTTGATCAGAACAAAGAAAAACATGACTGCCTGCTTGAGAGTTCCGGCAGAGAGAGAGAAACGAAAGCAAAGACACAACATAAACATCCTGTGAAACAGGAAATGCGCAGGCTGTGACACAAACATCCTGCTCCCTTTTAAGGTGGAACAGAAATATCCTAACATCCTCCCCCTTTCCGTGTAACCTGTAGTACCTGTGGTTCAACCCAATTGCAACCTCTGTACATAAACCTTAAGTTGTTCTCTGTTAACAACCTTAGACAACAGATCAGCAGGAATTTCATTTCCTGGCATGTAGGACACCTGAATGAGTCCTTTCTGAATACACTCTCTTGCACCAGTGGCGTAGCGTGGGTTGTCAGCACCCGGGGCAAGGAAAGTAATTTGCGCCACCTAACTCGTGGATTTGCGCCCCCTAACCCTAACCCCCAGATGTTGTGCCCGATGCGGCCGGCACCCCCTGCACCCCCCACGCTACGCCACTGACTGCTGCCCAGATGACAGCCCCCCTCTCGGCCTCACTGATGAAGGTGTTCCAGGTGCCATCCAACCATGTTGGGGACTCCACTCGGTATTTGTGTAGTGTTTACTCCTGAGCCTTTTCTTCTCTCATAGAATCACAGAGCTGGAAGGGACCCAAGGGTCATCTAGCCCAACCCCCTCAATGCAGGAATCTTAGCTAAAGCATTCATGACAGGTGGCCAACCGACCTGTTTAAAAACCTCCAAGGAAGGAAACTCCACCACTGGGAGATCTCTCCCAAGGCAGCAGATGTTTAGGATAAGAGTTTTCTTTCTCCTAGGTGGGCTGCCTTTCCAGGTGGACAAGCTCTTCTGCCCAACCAGAGGCTACTCAGGAGCAAACCACATGGAAGTTAGGGTCAATGTGGGGGGTCGGTGCCCCCTGGGACTGGTATGGCAGGAGGGAGACAAGCGGTAGGGGGGCGCCAGAGCCAAAGAGACTCCGCAGAACCAACTCAAACTAGTTTTGCCCTTCTCCGCTGAGTTCTCCGAGGGGGAAGGAAGACGCGGGCCGGCAGGCTGTAGCCGGCCGCCGGCGCCTGTCGAACCGGAGCCCCGATCGGTCCCGAGCATCGCGCCTCCTCCTGGACGGGCCCGCTCTCCTCCCGGCTTTGCTGCTCCACCTCCTCCTCCACCTCCTCCTCCCTGCTGCTGCTGCGCGGCTCTTTTCCCTCCCGCTTCCTCGAGGGGGGCCGGCCAAACGGAGACGACGATCCCTCACCCCAACCAAGCCTCGATTGCTTGTCCCTTCCCTCTGGACTTGCACCCCCCCCCAATTTTGCGCCCGGTGCGGCTCGCACCCCTGGCACCCCCCACGCTACGCCACTGTCTTGCACAATGTAGCTTAATCTGCAAGTACTTGGCTCTTTGCTTGCAACTCTCTGAGTTCAGCAAAGCCAAACAGGATCTATTGTCTTGATACACTTGTATAGGACATTTCACAGAAACTCTGATGTCCTCAAACAGTTGCATCAACCATTCACAATCCATGAGTGAAAATGACAAAGCATTGAGTTCTGCTTCACAGGAACTTAGGTTTACTGATGTCTGCTTCTTGCACAGCCAGTCAAACAGACAGTGGTTGTACATGTAGCATACTCCAGAAGTGCTTGTACCATCCGTGGTGTCACTTCCAAAACTTGCATCTGCAAAGATTTCAAGACCTCCAGTCTTCTGACTAGTGAACCTCAGCCTGTAGTGCATAGTCCCTTTCAAATAGCGGGCTATGCGCTTCAGAGCTTTCCAATCCTGAACAGTAGGATTATTAGCATGTCTGCTAAGCAGGTTAGTGCTTACAGCTATGTCAGGTCTTGAGCATCTAGCAATGAAATTTGACTTGCCTAGAATGCATCTGTACAGTGTTGTGTCGGAAAACACTTCAGCAGTACTATCTACCTGGTAACCTGTCACCATCGGTGTGTCTGCTGGGTTTGCATCAACCAAATTCAACCTGGTTAATACATCAGCAATTTTCTGTGTTTGGTGCACCAGAAAATTACCTGCTCGGTCCCTCTCCACCTGCAGAGAAAGATAATCGGATACCTCACCAAGATCCTTCATGTCAAAGTGCTCCTTCAGCTAAGCTAGGGTGCTTTGGTACAAAGCCTGATTCTTCCAAAACATCAGAAGATCATCAACAAAACATAAACAATACAGTTTGTTTTGCCCCTCCTCCTTGACAAATACACATGGATCAGCCTTGCCCTGGTGAAAACCTAGAGAAAGCAACGTCTCAGTGAGTTTTGTGTCCCAACACCTGGCACTCTGCTTGAGACCATATAAGGATTTCCGCAGTTTACAGACCATTCCCTTCTGTATTTGCATTCCATCAGGTGGAAGCATATACAGCTCCTCCCCCAAAACCCCGTACAAAAAAGCTGTATTAATGTCATGATGGGAAACATGCAGTTTCTCCTCTGCAGCAATCTTGAGCATCAGTCGAATGCTCTCGTATTTGACGGTGGGTGAGTAGGTCTCGTGGTAATCCTGTCCTGGTACCTGTGAAAAACCTCTGGCAACCAATCTGGCTTTGTGTCTGACAACCTTGCCATTCTGGTCTGTCTTGGCCTTGAAGACCCATTTGCTGCCAACCAGTCTCATTCCTGGGACTACCGGTACCAGTTCCCAAGTTTGGTTCCTGTTCAAGGAATCAACTTCAGCCTTCATGGCATTAAGCCAAGGCTCAGCATCTTTAGAGGTTAACTCCTGAACCTCTTTGAAGCTTGAAGGTTCCCACACCTTCTCTGAGCTACTAAGAACAGCAGTTGCTGTCTTAGCAAACTCATCAGCAAATCTCTTTGGAGGTCTGCCTTTGGTCGCCCTTTCAGATCTGCGTACTAGACGCAAGTCTTCTGGACTCATCTCCTCCTTCTTAGGAGAAAAATGACCAATGGTGAACAGTGGTTCTTCCAGTTCATTGTCAGACGCATCAGATGGTCTGACTGAGGCCTTTGCGCTCTTGTAGTCTGCTGTGTCATCACTGTCACTGACACCAGCAGCAGCGCCGCCCACTGAACTGGAATCCGAACTCTGATCATCATCATCATCATCCTCAGCTTCCTCAGCTTCCTTAGCATCATCTGCTTTTTTCACATCACCTTCATCCTCCTCTGGGTAACTCTGGAAAATTCCCACATTTCCCCCCCACTTCGGATTGTACTTGTCAGAGCTGGCTCCTGGTCCCAGCTCACAGAGGACCAACGCTAGCCGGTAGTAATGTACCAAAGTCTTTATTGAAGTACAGTTTCCATTTCCAAGCCGCAGCGCCCCAGCTCTACGTCTAGGGTCTAGACCGGCGAAGCTCCATCTGAATCTCCACCCCCTGTACACCAGTTTAAGACTCTAACCTTACTCCACCTCTTCCGTCTCTCCTTCCTCCTCTGGGTCCTGCTGCCCCCCGGGGTCCCTTCCTTCCTGGACTCTTCCGACGCAGACGTTGACCCCCCTGACTCCTCCCGCTCTCTTCGGCGGGCTTTAGGACCTGGCTCCCTATCCGGGCTGCCAACTGTGCCGCCCTCCTGTACATTTGAACTTGGCGCGCGCGCGCAGCCTTCAACCTTCCTCTTGACCGTTTCCTCGCTCCCCGACGGAGGCGTGGTCAATCCTCCCTCATGTTCTCCCGCTGGCAGCGCGCCGCCTGATCCCGATGCCTGGGACTCCTCCCCCCTACTGCACTCTGGTGTGGACGCTGGTCCGGATTTCCAACTGCTGCTCTCTGAGTCCCCTCTGGCCCCTTCTTCCTGGGGTGTCCCCCTGGGCACCCCCCTTGCCCTGACCATGGGAGCCCCTTTCTGTGAATCATCCGATTCACTGGAAAGACTCAGAGACCTCGGACCGCTGTCATCGCTGACATTTCCTTCGGACTCCTCCCCCTCGCTCTCCATTTCCTCCCTATCCTGTGCCTCTGCTCCTGAACCCCTGACATCCATCCCCCCCTCGAAGCCCCCCCTTCCCCCCTCCCCTCCTTCAGGTGTGGGTGCTGTGTGCTCCGTCGTTGTGGGGGTGAATGGCGGATACAGTTCGTCCCCCTTGGCGTGCATCCAGCCGGATAAGTCCGGCTCGTCCTCCGTGCTCTCGCCGACCTCGATTTCCTCTGCTTCCATCTCTGTGCCGCCGTGCTCGAACCCAAGGTCCTCCCCCAGCACGTCCATGTCCATCTCTCCCCCGGTCACCTCTGGGGCCGTTGCCTGCCACGGACCCCCCAGCCACTTCCTGCTCCACCGCTCCTCTGGTCGATCGTCCCACCAAAAAGAGCGGTCTGAGGCAGACCCCGAGGGCGATTCCTCCGGGGAACGTGTGTCTAGTGCCGGTTCTTCGTCCGAGGTGAACCCCTGGAACGTGCTGGCTGAAAGCGTGGGTGTGAAAAGCCAGTCGTCAAAATACGCGGCTGGCATGGGCCTGTGCGGGAACAAGGCATGAAACTCTTCCTTGAGAAGAGGCTCGTCCAAGGCATAGTCCGGCACCCAACGGTTGGCGCTGGCCGGGGTACCTTCTCTGGCGAGAAAATATTCTACTCCCTCTTCCCCCCATCTCGAGTCTAAAATCTCTGTGACCTGGTTGATGGGTTCCCCTCTTGGCGACCCCCTCCTTGTGGGCGTCTCCCTATACGGGTCTGGTGCCGTGCCCTGCGCCTGAAATTTGTGAGGTGCTTTGTAGGGCGTGAGCACTGACCTATGGAACACTGGGTGCATTCTGGATCCCTCCGGAAGTGTCAACCGGAAGGCCACTGGATTGATCTGTGCCTCGACTTGGTAAGGTCCTAGCTGCTTATGTCCGAGTTTCTTCTTCGCTAACGATCTGGTCGGCACTGCCTGGGCTGCTAGCCAAACCCAGTCTCCCACCTGTATGTCTTCCCCAACCCTTCTGTGTTTGTCAGCCTGCAGTTTGTATGCGTGCTTTGCTAGTTCTAACTGCCTCCGAAGCTGTTCGTGAACTTCCTGCAATTCTGACGCTAAGGCTTCCGCTGCCTGTGGCTCCCCCTCCCCCAGTCTCTCTAATCCCGGGAAGGTTCTGGGATGCCTCCCGTTGTTGGCGAAGAACGGTGTCACCCCCGTGGACACGTGCTTCGTGTTGTTGTAGGCGAACTCAGCGAGCGGCAGGTCGTCCACCCATGTTGCCGGCTGCTGATTTGCGTAGCATCTCAGGTACTGCTGCATGATGGCGTTGACTCGCTCCGCTTGTCCGTTGGTCTGCGGGTGTCTCGCCGACGCTAGGTTGATCTTGACGTTCAGGAAACCCATCAGCTTCTGCCAGAAGTTCGAGATGAACTGTCGCCCCCGGTCGGACAAGATAGACCGTGGCAGACCATGAACCCTGAAGACGTGGTCTATGAACAGTTTGGCGGTCTGTTCCGCCGTGGCCACCTTCGCGCACGGAATGAAGTGGGCCATTTTGGTGAACATGTCCACCACCACTAGCACTGCCGTCTTGCCCCTCGAGCTGGGTAAATCCATGACAAAGTCCAGGGCCACCCTCTCCCACGGTGCGCTCGGTGTCTGCAGCGGTTCGAGCAGGCCCGCCGGAGGTTTGTGCACTGACTTGGCCCTTTGGCAGGTGTCGCACCTCGAGACGTACTCCGCGACTTCCACCCGCATCTTGGGCCACCAAAAATCTCTGGCTACTAATTCTGCCGTCTTCTCTTTGCCAAAGTGCCCGGCGGTGGGTGCGTCGTGCAACTGCTGCAGTACTTTCGCGCGGAGGTCGTCTCCCGGTACGTAGACGGCCCCTCTGCGGATGAGCAATCCGTCGCGTATCTGGAACTCGTCGTCCTTCGCCGTGCCCTTGTGCACCTCCTCCATCTTGGCTTGTGCAAAGGGGTCTTCCTGAAGCGCTCGACGGACAGCTTCCAGGTCCACGGTTGCTGAAGCGCACGCCCACGCTTCCGGTGCGAAAATGTGCTTGGCCGCTGCTGGTGCCGCCTCGTCGAGGTATTGCGGCTTTCTGGACAGTGCATCTGCCATGATGTTGTTGTCGCCTGGGATGTACTCTATCCTGAAGTCGAAATCTGCAAAGAACTCCGCCCATCGTATGTGCCGCTGGTTCAGGAACCTTGCCGTGCGCCAGTACTCCAGGTTCTTATGGTCCGTGCGAACCTGCACTGTGTGTTTGGCTCCGATGAGGAAGTGCCGCCACGCCTTGAATGCTGCATGAATGGCCAGCAACTCCCTGTCCCAGATGGTGTAGTTCTGCTCTGACTTGCTGAGCTTTCGAGAGTAGAAGGCGCACAGTCTCCAGTCCCCATGCGGGTCCTGCTGCAACAGTACTGCTCCCACGGCTCTGTCTGAGGCGTCCGTTTCAACTCTCATCGGTCTGCTGGGATTCACATGCAGTAGCTGCTCTTCGGACGAGAAGAGACGCTTGAGGTTCTGAAAGGACTGCTCCGCTTGCTCCGTCCAGATGAATTTCTTCTTCTTGGAACTGAGCGTGTCGGTAATGGCCGCTGTCTGCATCGCGAACCCCTTGATGAACTTGCGGTAAAAGTTGGCGAAACCCACAAACCGCTGGACCTCCTTCCGATTGCGCGGGCTCTTCCAGTCCAACACTGCGCGAACCTTGGCGCTGTCCATGGCGAGCCCCTTGTCCGACAACTTGTATCCCAGGAAATCTACCTCCTTCCTGTCGAACTGGCACTTTTCCAGCTTGGCGTACAGCCTATGCTCCTGCAGTCTCTGCAGAACTTCCTTGACGTCTCCCTCGTGGGTCTCCTCTGATTCCGAGAATATCAGGATGTCGTCCAGGAAGCAGACGCATTTCTTGTAGAGGAGACCCGCCAGTACGTGATGCATGAAGGCTTGAAAACAGTGAGAGCCATTTTGTAATCCAAAAGGCATGACTCTGTATTCATAGGTGCCCAGGGGCGTGAACATGGCAGTCTTCCATTCGTCGCCCTCCCGTATGCGAATCAGGTTGTACGCCCCTCGCAGGTCCAACTTCGTGAAAACGCGTCCTTTCCTCACCGTTGCGAGCAGGTCGTCTATTTTGGGCATAGGAAAGGCCGTGGGCTTGGTCTTGGAATTTAAGATCCTGAAGTCCACTACAAGCCTCTTTTGGGGCGTGTCCTTCTTCTTCACAAAGAATACAGGACTGCCCCCCACTGCCTTCGACTCCCGGATGAAACCGCGTTTCAAGTTGAGGTCTATGAACTCCCTGAGTTCTTGCAGCTCGTCTTCAGACATGGAATACAGCTTCCCGGTTGGCAGCGTCGCCCCTGGCAGGAGGTCAATCTTGCAGTCATAGGGCCTGTGGGGAGGCAGCTTGTCCGCTTCTTTCTCGCAGAAAACCTCCAAAAACGCTGCATACTTGAGTGGCACTGCTTGCAGCGTGCCTAATTGTAGCTGCTGGTCATCCTCTTCCCCTTCCGGGCTAGGCAGGATGCAATGTTCCGCACAGTAAGAGGAACCGAAGGTCAGTTGGCGCTGGTACCACGCCAAAGCTGGGCTGTGCCTGTGCAGCCAACTCATGCCCAATACTACAGGCGTGTCCGACAAGCGGGTGACATTGAAGCTGATGACTTCTCGGTGATTCCCAATTTGCATCACCATGGGAGGCGTTTGTTGCACCACTTGCCCCCCCAGCAATTCCCTGCCATCCACCGTGACAACCTGCAGAGGCAGCGTGGCTGGCAGCAGTGCTATGTTGTGCTGTTGAATAAAATCCAGTCCTATAAAGTCTGCGTTACTACCAGAGTCAATGGTGATTGGCACTTCCATAGTGAGTCCATTGGGCAGTTGGAGTGACGCTGTAAGCTGCACCACTGGTTTGGGTGGGAGGGGGTCTGTGGGCTGCAAAATTGCTGGGGATTGCTTCATTGACTTGTCTGGCTGGACCCCAGTGCCTCTTCCTCCAGCCAGACTCCGTCGTTTCCCTGTTGTGGTGCTCTCTGCTGAGTTGCGTCTGTGACTGTTGCAGAGGCTGCAGTGTGCTTGTGGAGCCTCTGGGGACACTCTTTCGCCATGTGCTGAGCACTGTCGCAGATGTAGCACTTCCTGTTCCCTCTAGGAGGCTTCGCTTTGACTGCTCCCGGTGTTAGGGCTCTGGTAGCTGACTGAGCCCTGGCACCTCCAATCTCCATCGGTTCTTCTCCCCCTCCCTGCGAGGGTGTGGATTGCGCACGCGCTGCATCTTTGGGAGAGAGGGGAGGTGCTCTGGCTGGCGCCCGTCCCCAACGTCCTTCTTCTCTGTTCCAAGGACGTTCTTCCAGACGCACCCCAATCTCCAGCGCCCTCTGGACCACTTGCTGAGTGCTCTTTGGTCTCTCCCCCCTTGCAATCTCAGCTTTCACATCCGCATTCAAGCCTTCCCAAAAAAGGTCTCTCACTGGAGCAGAATCTTTCTCCCATCCCAGCGCATGGACTAAGCCAAAAAAGCGGGCATGGTACTGCCTCACACTGGCTCTGCCTTGTTTAAGCCCGTGTATGTCTCTTCTGGCAATATCGATGTCTATCTTTGATAAAAAACACGAATCCATCGCTTTAATGAAGGCATTCGCATTTTGGAGCGCCGGATCATTATCTCTCCATAAATTCCTCAGCCACGTTTTGGCCTCCCCATGCAAATGAGACAAGATAAACCCCACTTTCTCTCGCTCATCTCTAAAGTCTTTTTCTAGCAGATCCAGCGCAAACAGCAGGTCTGCTCGGAAGTTAGGGTACTGCTGTAAACTCCCGTCGAAATGAGATACCAGGCTGCCTCCCCTTCTCCCCAGTCCAATGCCCTCGGATTTGGGTCCCGGTTGCCCCAGTGTAGAAAGCACTTCCAACCTGGCTCGGAGATCTCTGCAGGCGGCATCCATTTCCTCTTCCCTTTTCTTGGAGGCCAGTACCTCCGCGTTGAGTTGAGTCACTGCATTTCACAGTTCCGTTAGTTGCTGTTCTGTAGTCATCTTGCCTGATTTGTGTGAGCTCGCGAAGCACCACTCCTCTGCCCTCGCTGCGTCGACTCACGTTGCGAGGTTCTTGGTGCCCAAAAACTTTTTTTGGCGAGATGGAGCTTACTGTCAGAGCTGGCTCCAGGTCCCAGCTCACAGAGGACCAACGCTAGCCGGTAGTAATGTACCAAAGTCTTTATTGAAGTACAGTTTCCATTTCCAAGCCGCAGCGCCCCAGCTCTACGTCTAGGGTCTAGACCGGCGAAGCTCCATCTGAATCTCCACCCCCTGTACACCAGTTTAAGACTCTAACCTTACTCCACCTCTTCCGTCTCTCCTTCCTCCTCTGGGTCCTGCTGCCCCCCGGGGTCCCTTCCTTCCTGGACTCTTCCGACGCAGACGTTGACCCCCCTGACTCCTCCCGCTCTCTTCGGCGGGCTTTAGGACCTGGCTCCCTATCCGGGCTGCCAACTGTGCCGCCCTCCTGTACATTTGAACTTGGCGCGCGCAGCCTTCAACCTTCCTCTTGACCGTTTCCTCGCTCCCCGACGGAGGCGTGGTCAATCCTCCCTCATGTTCTCCCGCTGGCAGCGCGCCGCCTGATCCCGATGCCTGGGACTCCTCCCCCCTACTGCACTCTGGTGTGGACGCTGGTCCGGATTTCCAACTGCTGCTCTCTGAGTCCCCTCTGGCCCCTTCTTCCTGGGGTGTCCCCCTGGGCACCCCCCTTGCCCTGACCATGGGAGCCCCTTTCTGTGAATCATCCGATTCACTGGAAAGACTCAGAGACCTCGGACCGCTGTCATCGCTGACATTTCCTTCGGACTCCTCCCCCTCGCTCTCCATTTCCTCCCTATCCTGTGCCTCTGCTCCTGAACCCCTGACAGTACTCAACACTCTTTGTGAAATTAATGGACTTAGAGTGAGTCATCCATGCCCTGTATGCTCCTTTTTCGTACCCCATGAACAAACCATGTGCCCCACGCTTCCCAAGCTTGTTGCTCTGTGGGGTGTGTACCCACATGTCAGAACCAAAGATTCTCATGTGCTTGACGTTAGGTTTCTTACCAAAAATCTTCTCATAGGGGGTACAACCAATAGGTGATGACAATCTGCAATTAAAAGTGTAAACAAAAGTTGACAGAGCCTCCCCCCAAAACTTATCAGGGAGATTGGCATCATGCAACATTGTTTTCAGTCCTTGCAGCAACGTTTGATTTGCTCACTCCGCAAGCCCATTCATCCATGGCGATCTAGGCGTTGACAAGTCATGCTGGATTCCCTTCTCAGTCAGAAAAGCTTCAAAGTGCTGAGAAGTTAATTCCCCGCCTCGATCAGTAAAGAGACAGCCGATACGTTTACTGTGAACATTGTCCAACCAAGCACAGAATGCCTTGAACCTAGGAAACGCTTGCGATTTCTGCTCAAGCATAAACACATGAATGTACCGGGAAAAAGAATCAATTAGAACCATGAAGTACCTTGCTCCGCCCAAAGAGGGCGCAAGTGGACCAACCAGGTCTGCGTGGACTAGCTGGTAGGGTTTGGAAGCCTGCCTGCTAGACTCCTTGCCTTTTGGAGCAACCTTCACCTTGTTCTCTGCACAAGATACACATTTCATGTGAAACCTACAAGGTTTGATGTTCAAACCCTGAACCAATTCCGGCATCTTGGCCAGCGCCTGCCAAGACATGTGACAAAATCTTCTGTGTACTTCATGAATACATCCTGCATGAAGAACTTTGTTAATTTGTGCAACACAACAAGAATCAACATTAGACACAGCAGCACCATTGTCATCATAAGTTATACAGAACAAGCTATCCATAAACTTTGCATGCAAAATGTCCTCTTTGCCTTTCCTGATGACACAGACGCTCCTCTTGAAGGAAATCTGAAAACCACGCCAGTCAGCTGTGGGACACTGAGAAAATTGCTTGCAGCACCTGGAACATAAAGTACATCTTTGATGGCAGTGTGCAGACTTGTGAGTTTCACAGTCCCTTCTCCTGCGATCTGCAACATCCTTCCGTCAGCCAGGTGGACCTCACCATCTTGAGGTGTGAAGGAGATAAAGAGATGCTTATCTTTTGCCAGATGACGGGTGCATCCAGAATCTACAACAAATCTGGCCTTGGCCTTTGGAGCAGCTTTTCTGGCAAGCAAAACCTTGTTTTCCACCGGCGTGGGCTTAAGCTGCTTGCCCCCCTGCTCCTGGCCATCAGACTTGCCTTTAGCCTTTGGTGAAGCTGTGCCAGCAAACAAAGCCTTGTTTTCCACTGGCGTGGGCTCTTCACCCCCCTTCTGCTTCGGGCCATCTGCAGGCATCTGTCTCTGTTTACCTCTGGCCTTCCGGCTTCTGCAAGGGCGATGACCTTGGTTCTCACGAGAAACAGAGCTCTCAGCTGCCGACTCCTTGGCTCCCCCTGGAGGCTGGAATGCTGCCTGGGATAACATCACAGTCAGCTCTCCCTGCAGCTTGCAACTGGTGCCCTCGGCATCCCTGCATTCACTCGCATTCTGGGAAACAGCCAGGACTTCTGATGCAGTCAAACTCTGGGCTGGGATGACTGGCAGATGAGCTACCTTCAAAGCATTCCACATCTCACAGGCACTGGCCTTGCCAGCCAGGGTGATTAACTCTTCAGGAGCTACTGAGAGCAAAATTATCCCCATGGCTCTTGAATCCTGTGCCCTCCAATCATCTGTCACAGGGGCTGGGGGGGGGGGGGTCCTCAGTAATAGCATTCCACACACCAAGCTTCCTCATCTGGCCCTCACAGTACCCTGCCCAGGTCTGAAAGTTGTGGCCATTTAGCTTTGGGCAGTCAGCAGCTTCAGAAGCTTGGAAAAATTCCATTCCAGCTTTTCACTTGAGCCATGAGCCCTTTTCACTTCAGAGGCTTCTTATCTTGGCTGCTCATAAATCTCGAAGCCTGCTTGGCTCGACTCCCCATGCCAATTAGTCTGCCGGATATCAAAGGCACTCTGCCGCGGCAACGAAAAGACTTGACTCTTCCACACATACCTCAGCAGTCTTTCGCAGTCTTACTCTCCTGCAAGTGCCGTGAAGTGTTGTTGGAATACTGCCAGGGAGACAAAGTCCATCATGACTCCACGTCGTCTCCGGACGTCCATCGATCTCCCGTAGACACGCAGTATCAGCAATTAGCGACACGAGCTCCAGAAATAGCTTGCCACATTCCAGAGCCGTGCACACTCTATCAGCAGATAAAGCACACAGCGAAAGATGCACTCAGGAGAGCATTATTTACAAGTTTATTTCTGCGTTGATCAGAACAAAGAAAAACATGACTGCCTGCTTCAATGTCTCCGGCAGAGAGAGAGAGAAACGAAAGCAAAGACACAACAGAAACATCCTGTGAAAACAGGAAATACGCAGACTCTGTGACTCAAAGCCTGCTCCCTTTTAAGGTGGAACGGAAATATCCTAACAGCTAGATGGGCCAAGGGCTTCTTTTCCCCCTGGTCTTTTTGCAGCAAACCCTCTTTAAGGGGTTGGAGAGGATCCCATTCATCTTTACCTCCCTCCAGGGAGGGAAGGAATTCATTCTCCATCCTGTCCATCAACTGAACAATACCCTCCACAACCTTCACCTATGGGGGGGGGGGACAGAGCACATTTGTTGGGGCTATGGACTAAAGGGTGGGCATGTGTTAAGAGCAGAAATGCCTGATGCACCCCCCCCCCCCTGTTCCCAGCCCTGAAAGAGGCAAGTACTGTAACTCTGAGAGCTTCCCCAGGATGGCAGCGGCTGTGACTTCCAGACCCAATGGGCTGAAGCCAAATGCTCCAAGCCAAGTACCACAGAAGCTCCATTGCATGAATGGAGCCAACGGTTAAGGTATACAGTTCAGCCCATGTGGTCTGCCATGCCTGCAGGAGCAGCGTGTACTCAGAACAGTGGAGAATGGAAGCCTAGGGATTTAACAGAGCCAAAAGCTGCCCACTCCTTGCACCGGAAGTCATTGGCCAAGGAGGAGTTGTGTGGAAAGGGACCTGGTTGTTGGTCAGGGCCTGCCCAGATTCGAGGAGGTGCCACATAGCAGGCAACTAAAAACCCTGAATAGACGATAGCCCTGGCCAGGGCAGGTGTTACCCCTGTGAGGAAGAGGGAGCTGACGGGCTTGTGGTCACTCCTTTTCAATTCCATGTGGCTTCGGTAGCTGAGCTGATTCACGCTGCCTCCTCTCCAGAGGATTGGCTCACACCATGCTGGCACACGGCACTTCCCACTGCAAGGAGACAGGAGAGACACCAGGACTGTTGGACTGGCTGAGGCAACACACAAGGCTCACACAGTCAAACTTTGGCTCCACACACGGCCTGTGATCTTGACCACGGTCAACAGCTGGAGATGATGGGGCTTGGGAGTCCAACTTCTGAAGGGGCGGACCTTGCAGGTGTGCAGGCATTTTGCCTCATGGAGAGAGTTGTTAGGAAATCAAAAGCTGCCTTCTACCAGGTCAGAATGAATTTCTGACCTCCCCCAGTTTGGATTCCTACATTGCAGGGGGTTGGACTAGATGACACTTGTGATCCCTTCCAACCCCACAATTAATTAATTAAGTCTACTCTGGCTGGCAGCAGCTCTCTGTGGCCCAATCCTTTTTCAGGTGGAGGTGCCATAGAGTTTCAACTTGAGACTCTGCATACAAAGCATATGGCACACCACCAAATGATGATCCTTCCCAAAAGCAAGGGGCCCCGGTTTTTTTTTTAAATAAATTTTATTCAAAATTATAACAAAACATATTTTTCAAAAACATATCCTTATTTCCCCCCCATTTTTCCTCCCTCCCCCCTCCCCCCATAAAACCCATCCCCCCACCCCACCCGACTTCCCTCAGTTCCAGTCTTTGGTTTCTCCAATAATGCTATTTTCTGCATGTTACAGAGTTGTATAGATCCTCCAACTGTTTAGCTTATTATTATCAGTAAAAAAAAATGTACATGTTTATTGAAAACCTGCCAAGGAGTCCAGTTCGCTTTGTTGCATCTTCAAATACTTTGTGAAAGGTTCCCATTCATCCTTAAAGTCACAGTTATCCTTATTTCGTAGTTTATGTGTCAGTTTTGCCAGTTCTGCATAGTCCATCAATTTTTCTTGCCATGATTCTTTAGTCGGAGTTTCTTCAGTCTTCCATCCTTGTGCTACCAGAACTCTTGCGGCCGTTGTCGCATACATGAAGATGTCTTTCAACTTTTTTGGCAGGTCTTTCCCTACAATCCCCAACAAAAATGCCTCGGGTATTTTAACAAATGTTAAATGGAACATTTTCTTCAATTCATTGTATATCATTTCCCAAAATTTTTTAATTACTTTACAATCCCACCACATATGATAAAATGTTCCCTCCTTTTCCTTACACTTCCAACATCTATTTGAACTAGTTTTGTACATTTTCCCTAACTGCACTGGTGTTGTGTACCATCTATACATCATCTTCATGTAATTCTCCTTCAATAGGGAACAATCTGTAAATTTTAAGTCAGTTTTCCATAATTTAACCCAATCTTCCATCATAATGTTGTGACCTACATCTTGTGCCCATTTAATCATAACTGATTTTACGTCTTCATCTTTCGTCTCCCATTCTAATAGTATGCTATATGCGGCCTTCAGTAATTTCACTTTCCCTTCAATCACTTCCGTTTGAAACCTAGATCTAGTATAACTAAATCCTTTCTTACAGTCTTCTTTATATGTTTCATGTAATTGTCGATAATGCAACCAACTCTGAAAGTGGTCTTTGATCTCATCATAATCTCTTAATTTCCATTTTCCATCATGGTCCTTTAATAAATCAACATATGTGAGCCATTTTCCTTTCTTTCCAAGTGGTTTGAGCAGTAATGCTTCATGTGGTGAAACCCACCACGGAGTCTTTTGTTCCAATAAGTCTTTATATCTCTCCCATACTCTCATTAATGATTTCCTGATTATATGGTTGTAAAAGCTTCTATGAATCTTCCCTTTCCCGTACCATAAGTATGCATGCCAACCAAATCTGTTGTCATGTCCTTCTAGTTCTAATGCCTCTTGCTTGTCCAATCTCATCCAGTCCCTGATCCATACCAAACAAGCAGATTCGTAATACAATTTAAGGTCTGGGAGGGCAAACCTGCCTCTATCTTTTACATCTGTAAGTATTTTGTGTTTTATCCTAGGCCTCTCCCCCCCCCCCCCGATAAATCTTAAAATCTCTTTCTGCCATTTTTTAAAGCATTCATCTTTCAGGATGACTGGTATTGATTGAAAAAGAAATAGCATTTTTGGCAACACATTCATTTTAATCGCTGATATTTTTCCTAACATTGAGAGATTCATTCTGCTCCATATTTCTAAATTTCCTTTTACCTCAAGCCAAATTTTTTCATAGTTATTTTTAAATAGGTTTATATTTCTTGATGTTAACCAAATCCCTAAATATTTAACCTTTTTATGGACTTCAATCTCAATGTTTTGTTCTAATTCGGTTCTTTCTTCTTCCTTCATGTTTTTAACTAATAATTTAGTTTTATTCTTATTTAGCTTAAATCCTGCCACTTCCCCAAAATTCTGATTTTTTTCTATTACTTTAGGGAGTGAAGTTTTAGGTTCTTCCACTGTTATCACTAGATCATCTGCATACGCTTTTAACTTGAATTCACTTTTCCCAATTTTTACACCTGTAATCTCTTTATTTGCTCTTATGTATTTGGCAAGTACTTCCAAGACCAGAATAAACAATAATGGTGATAATGGGCATCCTTGTCTTGTTCCTTTTTGGATCTTACAATCATCCGTTGTCACCTGATTTATAATTAGTTTAGCTTTTTGTTCTGAATAGATTGCTGCTATTGCTTTTTAAAACTTGGGACCACTTCTGATTTGTTCTAACAACTTTATCATGAACTTCCAAGAAACATTATCGAAGGCTTTTTTAGCGTCTATAAACATCATTGCCACTTTCTTTTCATTTTTAGCCTCCAAATATTCTATTATAGTCAAAATATTCCTTATATTCTCCTTCATTTGTCTTCCTGATAGGAACCCAGCTTGGTCTTGATGTATATATTCATTTAATATTTTTTTTTAATCTGTAACGTTTAGCGAAGCTTTCTAAAAAAGAAAGTTAAAATTATGGACTGAAAGCAGATTTAATTTAAGAAGTAGATAAGAACTAAGAAATGTGTGGAAAATTGAGAAGGGAAGGAGTACCAGCCAAGTTGAGGGAAGTAAAAAAATGAGAGAATGGTTTTATAAATTGTTTGAATTGTATTAATTTGTCTTATTTGTAAACTGAATAAAAATTATATTTAAAAAAATTTTTTTTTAATCTGTTAGCTAGGATATTTGCAAATAATTTATAATCATTATTTAACAAGGAAATAGGCCTATAGTTTTTAATTTGCAGCAAATCTGCGCCTTGTTTTGGAATTACTGTTATATAGGCCTGTTTCCATGTTTCTGGGATTTCGCCTGTGTTCAGTATTTCATTCATGACATCTTTCAATGGGTTCACTAATTGTTCATTTAATATCTTATAATATTTTGCCGTAAAGCCATCCGGGCCTGGAGACTTGCCATTTTTAGAGCTATTATTATTATTATTATTATTATTATTATTATTATTATTATTATTATTATTTTTCAACACAAATGTACAATCTTATCAAATTTTTCACAAATTTAACTCTGTTTGGACTTCCTTCAGCTTCTCTGACAGTCATCCGTTTTTCCCTCTCAATTACGCATTTCTTCTGTTTTTATTGCCATTAGTCTTCCCTCCCCCTATCTATTTCTTTTTAGCAATATATCTCAACTTTCACAGTGCTTCTTGAAACCCCGCTAGCATTGTTTGAACATCACATATTATTTTCAGATATTCAACAAATTTTCCCCAGTCCTTGATGAACTTTTGGTCTCAAAGATATCTAATTTTCCCAGTTAGTTTATCCAGTTCTGCATAGTCTGTTAATTTCATTCTCCATTCTTCTATCATCGGTATTTCCTCTTGTTTCAATTTCTGGGCCAGTAGAATTCTTGCTGCTGTGACTGTGTATTGGAAAAGTTTACAGTCTTTCCTTCTTATTTCCTTTCCTGTAATCCCTAGAAGAAAGGCCTCTGCTTTTTTTACAAATGTATATTTTAACATCTTTTTCAATTCATTATATTTCACAGGGATTTCGCCTGTGTTCAGTATTTCATTCATGACATCTTTCAATGGGTTCACTAATTGTTCATTTAATATCTTATAATATTTTGCCGTAAAGCCATCCGGGCCTGGAGACTTGCCATTTTTAGAGATTATTATTATTATTATTATTATTATTATTAAAATAATTTTTATTATTTTTCAACACAAATGTACAATCTTATCATTTTTTTTTATCCCATTAAAAAACTCATTTCCTACATCCATCAACTCAAGATTTTTCAACATAAAATCCCATGCAATGTTATTGAAGGCCTGTTCTGCGTCCACAAACATTAATATAGCTTGTTTTTCATTCCTGGCAGTCAGATATTCTAAAATATTAATTATATTTCTTATGTTGTCTTTCATCTGTCTGCCTGGAAGAAAACCCGCTTGATCTTTATGAATGATTTCTCATAATATCTTTTTCATTCTATTCGCTAAAATCCCTGCAAATATTTTGTAGTCTGTATTCAGCAATGAAATAGGCCTATAGTTTTTAACTTGTGTTAAATCCGAATCCTGTTTAGGGATAAATGTAATAAATGCTTCTTTCCATGTTTCCGGGATGTCTCTTTCTTTTAAAATATTATTCATAACTTCTTTCAATGGTATCATCAACACATCTCTCAATTCTTTATAGTAGCCTGATGTAAATCCATCTGGTCCTGGAGCCTCCCCCCTCTTCAATCCCTTTATTGTCTCTTTTATCTCTTCACTGGTTATTGGGGCATTCAGTTGGTCTTTATTTTCTGTCGGGATCTTCTGCACCTTTTTTCCTTTCAAAAATTGCTCTATTTTCCTCATATTATTCCTTTCTCTGTTTTTGTATAATTGTCTATAAAAGTCCAAAAATCCTTTTCTAATTCCTTTCAGATTATCAATCTCTTCACCATTCACAGAAATTTTGTTAATAGTATTCTGCTCCTTTCTTTTTTTGATTTGCCACGCAAACCATTTACCTGATTTATTAGCGAATTCAAAGTTTTTCTGTCTTAACCTTTTGATATTCAGTTCTACTTCTTTATTTATTATCATTGCAAATTGTGTTTGCAAAGTCTTAATTTCTTGTTTTAATTTTGAGTTATTTGGTTTTTTAATTAATTTTTGCTCTTTGTCCATTATCTGTTCTAAAATTTCTTTCTTCCCTTTTTCTCTGTTCTTATTCCTCAATGAATTCTGCTGAATAAAAAAACCTCTCATCACTGCCTTGCTTGCGTCCCAAACTACACTTATTTTTGTACCTTTGTTATAATTGTCCACAAAGTATTCCATTAATTTATTTTGTGCTTTTTCTATAATTTTTTGATCATCAAGAAGATAATCATTAATTTTCCATCTAAAGGTTCTTTCCTCAAAACCTTTTAATTCCATTTTTATTGGGTTGTGATCAGAAATTACTTTTGGTTGAATCTCAATTTGTAAAACTCTTGGCGTAAGTTCATTTGAGACCCATATTTGATCTATTCTTGAGAATGATTGATTCGGTTCAGAGAAAAAAACATCCAATGGATGTCTGAGTCTCCAAATGTCAATCAAATTACAGTTCTTAACCATTGAGAAAAAAGTCTTCGGTAATTTTCCTTCTTTACTTAGTCCGTCTCTTAGTCTATCCATTTCTAATGAGACCACTCCATTCATGTCTCCCATTATTATAATTTTCTGATCCATATATTCAAATAACTTTTCTTCTAGAGCTTTGTAAAAGTCAGTCGTATTTCCATTAGGTGCATAGATCCCGACAATTATCAAACTTTCCCCTTGCCATTTGATCCGGACTGCTATAATCCTTCCTTCTTCATCTTTGAAGATTTGTTGTGATTCAATTTTACTTTTGATGTATAAAACAACCCCTCTTTTTTTCTCTTTGTCTGAAGATATAAATTCATTTCCTAGTCTTTTGTTAATCAAGATTCTTCTATGTTTTCTAGCGACGTGTGTCTATTGTAAACATATAATGTCCAGATTTTTCTTTTTCAAAAACTGTTCAATTTTATTCCGTTTTTTTTCCTCGTTCATCCCATTAATATTCCAATTTCATAATTTTAGTGCCATGATGATTTCCAATTAAATAATTTTATTATATTTTTACTTTTTCATAATCTATCTGTCTCTTCTCCTTCTTCCTCTTCTTCATCTTCCGGCTTTTTTCCATTCTCTTCTTCTTCTTCGCCCGGTTCCGATTCCTCCTTGGCTCCTGCTCCTTTTTCTGCTGCTTTAACTTCTCCTTCTTCTCCATCATCTGCTTTTAAATCCTTATACCTTCTCAAAAACTTCCCTGTTTCTTCTGGACTCGTCAACCTGTGCTTTTTGCTTTTGTAAAAAAATGAAATCCCCTCTGCGAATTCCCACTTAAACTCAATGTTGTTTTTCTTAAAAATCTGTACCAATGATTTGTATGGGTCTCTTCATTTCAACAATCTTATTGGTATGTCTTTGAAGATGATTACATAATTTCCTTCTATGTATAATCTTTTCTCTCTGTTCTGCAATATCAAATTTCTCATTTCGCTATCTTTAAAAGTGATTAAGCAGTCTCCTGGAAATTTTCTCGCTTTGGTTGTTCTTACTCTCATTCTGAATGCATTTTGTACTGTTTTTGCAACCTCCTCTACTGGTAATGCCATCCATTTGGCCAATTCTGATATCAGTCTCTCCTTAATATTTTCATTCTGTATCTCCGGGACGGCTCTCAACCTCAGGTTAACCTCCCTCTGTCTAAGTTCATTCATAGCAATAACGTCTTTAATTTCTTCCTGAGATTTATTTAGTTCCACCATTTCTACTTTCCTCTTCTCTTCCTCTCGCTTCACTTCCTTCAATTCTTGTTTCGTTCTCTTCAATCCTTCCTCTAGTGATTGTGTTTTTTTAGATACCTCTTTTATCTGCCCTTTGAGTTCATTAACTGTTTCATCAATTTTTTTATCCATTTTTCCAATCTTATTATCTACTGATTCTAATTTAGACTCTAAATTCTTTTCACTTTGCTTGATTTCGGCAAACATTTTCAAAATTTCTGTTTTAAAATCTGCTTCTTGTTTGGACCCTTTCCTCTCTACTGGTGTTCCCCCATCCGCCCCTTTCTTCTGCTGATGTGACATCTTTAGAAAATAATTATATCAATTTCCAATCTTTGTTTATATCAAATAGTTTATCTATTTTAAACCCAGCCATAGGGTCAAATGAACAAGGTGAAAACCAGATCAAAGCAAAATAAATCTTCTTGCCACCAATTAGGCTATTCCTCCAAATGAGTTAGACAAAACATAAACAGGATCCAAACGATATATATCTTTCTTGCCACCAATTAGGCTATCTCCAAATAAGTTGGTTTTCAAATTAATCCACGATTTCCTCTTCAAGGGAAGTGTAATTTAAAGGCAAGTCTTGCCCCACTGTCCACCCCAGGCCAAATGGTGTATATAAAAAAAAGGAAGCAAAGATATCAACACAGACCCCAGGAGAAAGAGGATTCCAAAAAAATCTTTTTCCAAAATTATATCCAGTTTTTAACACTTTCCAAAAATTATATCCAAAATATCAACATAGCCAAGTTCCAGGGACGAAGTTCACAAAAAGAAAAAAATAAATAATAATAATAATAAAAAAGAATAAGCACAGGTCACTTTCCAGTACTAAAGAGGCACAAGTCACTTTCAAATGTTATGTCCTTCATCAAAAAACGTAGAAAAGACTCAAAGAAAAAAAAGAATTTAAAAGAAAACCGTTTATCCGCTATTTTCACAATGTCACAGTTTCAACCAAATCTTAGTAATGGAGTCGGAAGCTCCCTTTCCATATGCAGTTCTTTGTTGTTTTAAAAGCGAAAGTGACCAAGCACTTCAGTCCTCTGCTTTCCCCTCCGTTACATCAAAGACCTCCAGTTTTCAAAATCGTAACTTTCTGCTCTCCCTTTTAGCTTTACTAGTCCCTTGATACTTGTAACTTCTTTTAAAAAGTTACTTCTTAAAAGAGTTCGTGGAGAGAAAGAAACAATAGCCGCTAGCGGCAACTCACTTTCCTTTTCCAGCTCTGCGTGCTGCGTTGCGTCTAAACTGACTCCAGATGACAGCTGAACTCCGTGCTTTTAACTTTGTATTCCGAATCCTTCCTTATTTATTGCCGTCAAATTTATAATCCAATTAGGTCCGAATTTCTTCTATTTGAGAATGGAGCGTTTCTCTTGCAAGCTCGGGGCTTCGCTATTTGGATATAGAAAATGGCTTCCCTTCACCCGCTGCCCCGCTCCGCCATTCTCGTTGCCCCTTTTTGTGGAGTTACCTGACGGCCGGGCGGGCTGCTCCTGGCTTCGCTGGGAACCTGTCACTCTGGATATCCCCCCCAGAGATTAAATTTGGGGGCTACTGCGCCCTGTAGGACCCCTATTTATCCAAAATAGGACGGGATTCTCCTCCCGGAGAAATCCCCGCTTGCGGCAGAATCACGCTCCACCGGAAGTCCCCCATTTTTAGAGCTTTTTATTGCATCAAGTATTTCTTGCATTGTTATCTGGGAGTTAAGAATGTCCCTTTGTTCTTCTTTTAAATATGGCATATTGCTTTTCCTAATGTACTCTTCTATGTTAAATGCTTTTTCTTTCCCTTGTCTATACAACTCAGAAAAATATTTAACAAAGCCTTCTCGTATTTCCTTCAGCTTGTCTGTCATTCTGCCATTTATGTTAATTTTATTTATGGAGTTCCTTTGTTCGCTTTTATTCAACTGCCAGGCTAACAACTTCCCCGGTTTATTTGCATGCTCAAAATATTTTTGTTTTACTCTTTTTATTTTCCAGCTGATTTTCTCATTTATGATCATTGAGTATTGGATTTGTAATGTTTTGATTGCCTGTTTTACTGCCTCTTTGTTTGCTTTGTTTGGCAGCTGTTTCTCCTTTTTCATAATTTCCTCTGTAATGGTTCTAGGGGTTGCTCGTGCTTAAATCGGTGCCAACACCTGGCTGGGTTGCCTGAGTGAACCTTTCTTGTCCGGACAGCCACTCACCCGTGGCTGTCTCAATCGCTGGCAGAATCCGTCAGTGGGCGTTTCTTGAACTTCTTCCAGCATAAAAGTTCTTTGACGCCTAGTCGCCGCCTACTTTCTCTGCGCGGAAGCCTTCTGCGCAGGGAGGGTGTGGGCATCGGAGGACCCGTGCTCTCCCCGCTGGTCCCCAGCAAGGAGTCTTGGAGCCACCTCACCGATTCCTCCATCTGCCCCCCTCCTCCACTGGTGCTATGCTGATTTCCTTCCCCAGAAGATGTGCTGCTTCTCTCCCTCCCGGGACGCTCTCTGGAATTCCTCTGGAGCCCTCCCTCTCCTTCTGGCTCCGATGGCAGTTCCCTGACATCCTCTAATATTTCTTTTTTCTTTTTCTCTCTCAATTTCCTTTTAAATGAATTTTGTTGTATAAAGAGTCCTCTCATTACAGCCTTGCTTGCATCCCAGACCGTCTGTAACTTTGTTATCCCTTGACTATTTATTTCAAAATAATCCATCAAGGTCTTTTTTGCTTTTTCAACAAATTTGTGATCATCTAATAAATCATCATTTAATCTTCATTTTCTCCATCTAAAAGAGATTTGGCTTTC
This sequence comes from Podarcis tiliguerta, assembly GCF_965153285.1. Classification (NCBI taxonomy): domain Eukaryota; kingdom Metazoa; phylum Chordata; class Lepidosauria; order Squamata; family Lacertidae; genus Podarcis; species Podarcis tiliguerta. The sequence goes on from NC_139552.1 coordinate 5,561,691, forward strand.
TTTTTGTAATTCTATAATCAGGGAATTATGGTCTGAAAAGGTTCTGGGATTGATTTCGATTCTTTTGACTCTTGTTTCCAATTCTTTGGAGATCCAAGCCTCACAGAGGAAAAACCAGAAAGCCCTAGGAGCTATAGTGCTCAGTTTGGAGGGCTCACAGCTACCTTTGGTGGAGGGTCTTGAGACTGCCCAGGAGGACTACCAGGCACTAGAGAGAGTGCACCACAAGACTTCCGGTCGGATCGCGAGGTGGAAGGAGGCGAATTCCCCTCGGGAGAGGGGGATTAGCTCCAAAGAGGCATTAAAGGGGGTGTTACAAGGGCGCCGTAACCCCCCAAAACCCACTGAAAGGATATTCAGTGGTCGAGGATCCCAGCGCTGCCAGAAGAGCGATTCTCCCGGCTGCCAAGTATCCTCTTTAAGAGGAGACGAGAGCGGCGGTGTAGAAGGGCCGACAGCGGGACGCCATTGCCAGCCTCAGGGAGCGAAGCCCCGAGCCTTCCCACTGGAGCGAGCGGCTTTCCAAATCAAAGAACTCGAATTAGCAACACTAAAGAGAAGATTAAATTTGTGGATTCGGACCTAATTCGAAACAGACAAAGGAAAAAACAGGAGGTCAACTTTGTCTGGGCTCCGGAGAAAACGCAGGGACTATTTACAGAGCAGACCGAACTGTGAGTAAAAAACAAACGGAGGTGTTTTGAGCAAAAAGATCTGCTCCTCCGTGGAGTTAAAGTTTTAAATTTGGACTTATGGGGGGAGAAGATATTCTGGCTTTATTCCCTATAATTTGATGGTACTATTTTCTCTTTATTTTTGGGATTTATTTGGTTTTTGGAAAAGAACTGGGTGACGCAGCATTCTTGGCCAGATTACTTTCGTTTTCAAAAGAACTGCACAATAAGCTATATGGATTGAATTTTTATACCCATTCTCGGTATTTGGATATTTTTTCTTCTGCATGTGAGTTGGCAGAGCTTCGAGCTATATTGGATTATACTGGTCTAGACAAATGAACTAAATTTGTGCTTTTTATTTTAATTTAAGAAGAAGAAAGACCGCCCCCCCTGTTTTACTTTGTGAAGGGTGAGGAGTCGCCATCTTGTGTGACTTTAAAGTTACGGACTGATTGATTTTTGCTTTTTGGACTTGGGTTCTTCTTCTCCCCCTTTACCCCCCCCCCTTTTGGAAGTTGGTTTAAAAAGGGACAGGAGATTTTTAAAAGGGACAGGAGATTTTTGTAAACTTCGGTCTCTCCCCTTGTTGCTTATTTTCTTTTTTTTTGTGACTCTGAGAACTGGGAAGACCTTATTTTTGAGGGTGGGAGAGCTGCGGGCCATAAGGATTACAATTTTGAGGAACAGCCTTCGTATTTTTCTTTTTTTGGTTCTCCTTTTTTCGACCCCTTTTTTGGATTATAATTGGAGTGAAACTAAGTGGCGGAAGGGGGTTTAAGACTGTTGTACATCGGATAAAAATATTGGATTTGGCCAACCAAGAGGCAAGAAGAATTAAAATTTAAATTTTTTAAAAAATAAGGATTGGGAAGAATACCATCTATTTATTTTTGTGATAAATACGCTGGTTGGGCAAAATTAGAACACCCCCTACTGGCCCTTTGGAGGATATTATAGAAATAAAGACAATATATATTTGGTTGAACAGCGACAAAACGCCCCCTGGTGGATATTTACAAACTTAGAAAATGGCACACACACACAAAAGAAAGGAGAAGGAACACCAGCAGAAAGAAAAGGATGAAGACAGGAATCTGACACAAAAGGAGAACTATTAAAGATGATAATTGAACTTAAATCAGAGTTAAAATCGGAAATACATAAGAGTGAAAAAAACATTGGATCCAAGTTGGAGCAAGTGGACAAAAAAATTGACGTTACGGTGGAAAAAATAGATGAATCTATTACAGAAATTAAGGGGCAGTTGAGAGATATGATAAAAAGGACACAAAATTTAGAAGAGGGGGCAAAAAAGAACAAAAATGAGATCAAGGAATTAAAGAAGGGAGAGGAAAAGATTAGAGCAGAGGTGGCAGAAGTTAATAAAACTCAGGAAGAACTAAAGGATGCTATTTCAATGAATGAACTGAGGCAGAGGGAGAGTAATTTAAGACTTAGATGAATTCCAGAGACACAAGGGGAAGAAATAAAGGAGAAACTGATTAAAGAAATTGCGATTTGGATGGAGATGGAAGAAGAAGAAGTTGCAAAGACAGTACAGAATGCTTTCAGAATCAAAGTGAGGACAAACAAAGCGAAGAAATTCCCAGGAGACTGCTTGGTGATATTTAAAGATAGAGAGATGAGAAATTTAATTTTACAAAAAAACAGAGAGAAAAGACTGAACATTGGAGGGAATAACATAATCATCTTTAAAGATGTCCCACTACATTTGCTGAAAAAACGCAACTGTCAGGGGTTCAGGAGCAGAGGCACAGGAAAGGGAGGAAATAGAGAGCGAGGGGGAGGAGTCCGAAGGAAATGTTAGCGATGACAGCAGTCCGAGGTCTCCGAGTCTTTCCAGCGAATCGGAAGATTCACAGAAAGGGGCCCCCATGGTCAGGGCAAGGGGGGTGCCGAGGGGGACACCCCAGGAAGAAGGGGCCAGAGGGGACTCAGAGAGCAGCAGTTGGAAATCAGGATCAGCGTCCACGCCAGAGTGCAGTAGGGGGGAGGAGTCTCAGGCATCGGGATCAGGCGGCGCACTGCCAGCGGGAGGACAGGAGGCAGGATTGGCCACGCCTCCATCGGGGAGCGAGGAAACGGTCAAGAGGAAGGTTGAAGGCTGGGCGCGCACGCCAAGTTCAAATGTACAGGAGGGCGGCACAGTTGGCAGCCCGGATAGGGAGCCAGGTCCCAAAGCCCGCCGGAAAGAGCGGGAGGAGTCAGGGGGGTCAACGTCAGCGTCAGAAGAATCCAGGAAGGAAGGGACCCCGGGGGGGTAACAGGACCCAGAGGAGAAAGGAGAGACGGAAGAGGTGGAGTAAGGCTAGAGTCTTAAACTGGTGTACAGGGGGCGGAGATTCAGATGGAGCTTCGCCGATCTAATCCTAGACGTAGAGCTGGGGCGCTGCGGCTTGAAAATGGAAACTGTACTTCAATAAAGACTTTTGTACATTACTGCTGGCTAGCGTTGGTCCTCTGTGAGCTGGGACCTGGAGCCAGCTCTGACAGCAACCAATATCAAAATTTGGTGCAGGCTCTCAGGAAGAACAAAATTGAATTCAGATGGGAATTCCCAGAAGGGCTCTCCTTTGCATACAAGGGGAAGAGACATAGAATAACAAGACCAGATGAATTGGATAAATTTATGAGAAGATATAAAGAACTGGGAAGTGAAGAGACCGTACCACTCGGGGCAGGAGCAGAGGGAGAAGTTACCCAAGACTCGGAGGAAGAGAAAGAGGAGGAAGAAGAAGAGGACGAAGAAAGAAAAACAAATTAAAATTGATTATTAAATAAATAAAGTAAAAATCATCATGGCGTTAAAATTATGGACATGGAATATTAATGGGATTATCGATAAAAAAAAACGGAATAAAATTCAGCAATATTTGAAAAAGCAAAATTTGGATATTATTTGTTTGCAAGAGACACATGTAATGAGGAGACACAGAAAATTTTTAATAAATAAAAAATTAGGGAATGAATTTATTTCATCAGACAAAGTTAAAAAAAGAGGAGTGGTTCTTTACATAAAAAATAAAATAGAAGCCCAACAAATATTTAAAGATGAAGAAGGTAGAATTGTGGCAGTACAGGTCAAATGGCAAGGAGAGAAAATAATAATTGTCGGAGTGTATGCACCCAATGAAAACAAAATAGACTTCTTTAGGAATCTAGAGGAGGAACTATTTGAATACATGGATCAAAAAATTATAATAATGGGAGATATGAATGCAGTGGTCTCGATGGAAATGGACAGAACGAGAGCATCAGGGAAAGTAAAGGAAGGGAAATTACCAAAGACTTTTTTTTTCAATGGTAGAGAACTGTAATTTAATTGATATCTGGAGACTAAAACACCCAATGGAAAAACAGTTCACATATCATTCAGAAGCAAATCAATCAATGTCAAGAATAGATCAAATCTGGATAACAAATGATTTAATATCAAAAATTTTAAAGATTGAAATCCAACCCAAAGTCCTTTCGGATCATAACCCAATAAAATGTACTCTAAAAGGATTTGAAGAAAAATCCTTTCGTTGGAGAATAAATGAAAGTCTTTTTGATGACCAAAAAATAGTAGAGAATGCGAAAAAGCAGATGAGCGACTATTTTATTAACAACATGAATAAGGGAACCAAAAACAATATAGTGTGGGACGCTGGAAAAGCAGTTATGAGAGGTTTCTTTATACAACAAAATGCAATCAAAAACAGAGAGAGAAAGGGAAGAAAGAATTTTTAATGCAAATTATGGAGATTGAGAAAAAAATAATAGACAAACCAAATGATAAAAAGTTGAAAATGAATATTGTCAGGGAACTGCCATCGGCAGCACAAGAGGTGCCAAGGCTCTCTGAAGTAGAGAGAGACGTAACACCTGAAGAGGGAACCAGTAGGGGGCGAACAGGAATGTCAAGGGAAGGAGAGTCGGAGGAATGGCTCAGAGACGGTTCTAGCGAAAACAGTGGGGATGTCTCAGGTCCCCCTATAGGGACCCCCGTTCCTCGCCGGAAACTGTCACGCAGAGAGTCCAGAAGACGTGTTTCCGTTAAGGAGCTTTTATGTTGGAAACGTTTCCGAAAGCAACCACTTTCGGATTCTGCTAGCGACTGACGCAGCCATGCTGGAGGGGCTCCGTCACAGGCAGAGGTTTGAGAAACTGTTCAAACTCTGAGGGATTTGCAGTTTACACACAAGCAGCTCTTCATCCCATCACAGCAATCTGAAAGTCACCGACAGCTAGCTTGTGCCAGGGAGAGGCATCATGAGCGAACCAGCCGGAACTGGAGGGGCAGCTGGAGGAGGTCCAAGCCTGGAGGAAAGGTACAGGGCGTTGGAAATCCAGCTTGCCTTGCAGACGGCGAGGCTGGAAGAGAGGAGGGCTCAGGATGCAGAAAGGGGAAAGGAGAAAGCCACCCCACTCAACAGAAAGATGCCAGGATTGGTGCAGAAATTTGGGGGGGACCCCAGAAAATATCATGCCTTTAGGACAGAGATGCAATACGCTCTCAATCTGCAATTTGATGACTTCCCTGATGAGGAATCGCGAGTGGCTTTTGTAATTAGCCATCTTGAATCAGGGGCGAAGGACTGGGTTAGACCCTTGATGGCAGCAAATAATGAGATCCTAAAGGACACAAGGAAGTTTTTTCGTGCCATGGACCTGATGTTTTCCAGCGACATTGAGCAGGGAGAGGTGCGAAGGCAGTTAATGGCTTGCAGACAGGGAAACAGGACTGTCCGTGAGTACTGGACTGAGTTCACTATGCTGATTCATAGATTGGGGTGGGACTTGTCTGCTGAGCCCATTTTGATGCTTTTCGAAGAAGGTCTGTCTTCGTCCTTGAAAGATGAACTTTCCCGGACCCCCAGAGCGGAGTCTATGGACCAGCTGACTAAAGCCGCGCTAGCCATAGGAGCGCGCCAGGAAGCGAGGGCTTTGGAGAAGCGGGAGGGGAAAGGAGAACGTTGGAGGGAGCTCCGCATTCCAGACATTCCAGAGCAGCCTTTCCCGCCGGCAGAGCCGATGGAAGTGGGAACAGCGCGTGCGCGCGCAGTTTCAAACATCGGTGAAGGGCGGAAGAAGGAGGGAAAGGGCGGGAAGAAATGTTATCTCTGCCAACAGCCAGGACACTTTGCCAGAGTCTGTCCACGGAGAAAGGAATGGCAAGGCATGGCAGGAGCTGTTGGGGGAGAGGAGGAGGAAAGCACGGAGCAAGTAAAAGCCAACGCCTGGCTGCCGTCGGGGCACAGCAGCCAGGCTCAAAAGCAGTGAGAGTGCCCGCACCAGAACCTCCCAGACCTGCTCTAGTGATAGAGGTGTTGCTAGAGCTGCCAAACGGACATCCTCTACAGATCAAGGCCCTTCTGGATTCAGGCAGCTCCTGTAATTTCATGAGTAAGGAGTTCGCAGCTGAGCACCAGATACAAACCCTCCCCTTAAGTAAACCCCTGCAGGTAACCACGATTGACGGCAGAGAGTTGTTGGGAGGAGAAGTGAACCAACAGACAGTCCCCATGACAATGAGGGTGGCAAGGCACACCGAGCGGATAGCGTTTAATGTGGCCACCTTGGGAGGAGCTCCCATAATTTTGGGGATGAGCTGGCTGGCACTACACGATCCTCTAGTGGGCTGGCACCAGAGGGTGGTCTCCTTTGGGTCAGCGCATTGCCTAGAACACTGCAAGCAGGGAAAGGATCCAGGGGGAGCCAAGCTCACCCTAGCTGGGATGGAGGTAATGAAGCAAGGGGAGGTGCCTCCGCAATATGCAGATCTGAGCAACGTATTTAGCGAAAGGGAAGCGGACAAACTGCCGCCGCATAGACCCTTTGACTGTCAAATCAACCTACTCCCTGGGGCTCAACTCCCAGTGGGCAAGCTGTACGCCATGTCAGACAGGGAGATGCAGGAGCTGAGGGAGTTCATTGACAAAAACCTGAAGAGGGGTTTCATCAGAGAGTCCCGAGCGGTGGGGGGCAGCCCAGTGTTTTTTGTGGACAAAAAAAACACAGATAAGCCGAGGCTTGTAGTGGACTTCAGATCCCTAAATGCCGTGTCGGAACCCCTGGCTTTTCCTATGCCCCGAATTGATGACATTCTGACCAGGGTAAGGAAGGGGAAGATTTTTACAAAACTGGACCTGCGGGGGGCGTACAATCTGATACGGATAAGGAAGGGGGATGAATGGAAGACCACCATGTTCACCCCTTTGGGAGCATTTGAATACCTCGTAATGCCCTTCGGTCTCCAAGCCGGCTCCGCATGTTTTCAAAGTTTTATCAACCACGTCTTGGGACCTTTGCTCTACAAGAATTGTGTGGCCTTTTTGGATGACGTGTTGGTGTATTCGGAAGATGAAGAGCAGCATGTGAGAGACGTGAGAGAAGTGTTGGGCCGGCTGCAAGCCAATCAGCTGTGGGTGAAACTGGAGAAGTGCCAGTTTCATGCCAAGGAGGTGGAATTCCTGGGGTACCGCTTGTCAGACAAAGGATTGGCCATGGACCCAGGCAAGGTCCAGGCGGTGCTGGAATGGAAGACACCGAAGACCAAGAAGGATGTGCAAAGGTTCCTGGGGTTTGGGAACTTTTATCGGAAGTTCATCAAGAATTTTGCACACTTGACAGCGCCCATCACCGACTGCCTCAGTAGCAAGAAGAAATTTGTTTGGACGGCGGAGGCGGAGAGAGCTTTTGAAGAACTGAAAAGGGCTTTCGCTTCGGAAGAACAACTTCTGCATGTGGACCTACAGAAGCCCATGAGAGTGGAGACAGACGCGTCAGACAGAGCGGTGGGGGCGGTGCTTCTTCAGCCGGGAAGAAACACGTCGGAGTGGAGACCGTGTGCCTTTTTCTCGAGGAAGCTGAATAAGTCCGAGCGGAACTACACGGTGTATGACAGGGAACTACTCGCCATTCACGAAGCGTTCCGGAGGTGGAGACATTTATTGATTGGGGCACAACACAAGGTGCAAGTGTGCACCGACCACAAGAATTTGGAGTATTGGAGGACAGCTCGAGTACTCAACCAACGACAAGTGAGATGGGCACAGGAATTTTCCAAATTCCACTTCGAGATTTGTTATGTACCAGGCCCAGAGAACGTCAGGGCGGACGCTCTCTCACGCAAACCAGAGTACTTGGAGGGGGAGGGGGCAATCGAAGAAAGACATGTCATTCCCGAGGACCGCTGGGTGTGTGGGGCGGCGCTGGTGGGGAGACGAGAACTGGTAGAAGAAACGGAAAATGACGAATATGCCCAAAATAAGCTCAGAGGTCTCAGGGGAGAGGGTGAGAGCCCGGAGGGTTTTGAAGAAAGAAATGGGGCATTGTATTACAAAGGGGCACTGTATATACCAGAAGGTGAATTGAGAGGGAGGGTACTCAAGCAGTTGCATGATAGTCCCATGGCGGGACATTTTGGACAACACAAGACCATGTGGATGGTCACCAGGGAATTTTGGTGGCCCAAGGTGAGGGAAGATGTAAAGGAGTATGTAAGAGGGTGTGACCAATGCCAGAGGGCCAAGGGGGAAAGAAGGGCGCCGGCAGGGTTATTAGAACCACTACCCACGCCAGAACGGCCTTGGGAGGCGGTATCAATAGATTTTATGACGGATCTGCCCAAATCCAAAGGGAAAACGGCCATCATGGTAGTAGTGGACCTGTTGACTAAGATGTGCCACTTTGTAGCATGTTCACATGCAGTCACAGCGGAAGAAACGGCGAAGTTGTTTGTAGAACACATCTTCCGGCTGCATGGCGCCCCCTTGAGGGTTATCTCAGACCGCGGGAAACAATTTACTTCCAGGTTCTGGAGGAAGCTCATGAGCTTGCTGCACGTGGAAGTCAATTTCTCGACGGCCCGGCACCCTGAAACCAACGGGCAGGCGGAAAGAGCAAATAGCATCCTCCAACAATATCTGAGGTGTTATGTCAATGACAGAGAGAATGATTGGGTCGAAAAGCTGGCGCTGGCAGAATTTGCCTACAACAATGCGGAGCATGTGTCCACAGGGATGAGCCCCTTTTTGGCCAATTACGGGTGTCACCCCAGGGCATTCCCGGGGGAGGGAGGCGAGAGATGGAGCGTCCCAGCGGCCGAACATTTTGTAGAAGAGATGGAAGCGATCCATCGTCAGCTTCAGCTCAACTTAGAAAGGGCCAAGGCACAATATAAGAAGCAGGCAGACAAGAACAGGAGGGAAGGTGAAACAGTAAGGGTGGGGGATCAGGTGTGGTTGTCCACCCAAGGGTTGCCGTTCAAAGGGGGTTGTAAGAAATTAAGACCCAAGAGATTGGGACCCTTTGAGGTCATTCAGCAGGTCAACCCAGTGGCTTTCAAACTCCGGTTACCCAACCACATGAAATTGCACCCAGTGTTCCACAGGTCGTTACTGTCACCGTACAAGGGGGGAGGTGAAGGGGAGTACAACAGGGGACCAGTCTTGGAAGAGAGGGAGAGCAGTAACCATGTAGCGGAAATCCTCGATTCCAGGTGGAAGGGCAATCAGGTGGAGTATTTAGTGGCGTGGGAAGGGGAACCGGAGTCGGAAAACACTTGGGTGACAGCAGAGGAGGTCAATGACGAGGTTTTAACAGAAACGTTCCACCAAAGATTCCCGAGGAAACCACAGCCGGTAGCAAGGTTTAGGAGGGAGTATTTCGGCACCACAGACGAGGAAGAGGAACTGGAAGGATTCGCGGAGTCGGAGTTGGAAGAAGGAACGGACTCAGACGACGAGGAGTACCGAGAGACTAGGAACCGCAACAAGTGGAGAAAGGTGTTTGAAACTTCAGACGATGAGGAAGGTTCTTTCCGGGGTTTTGCCTCCTCCCAACCCGAAGGGGAGGAGACGGGAGGGGGTGAAGGGGGCCCTGGAGGGGAGGTGGATGTCAGGGAACTGCCATCGGCAGCACAAGAGGTGCCAAGGCTCTCTGAAGTAGAGAGAGACGTAACACCTGAAGAGGGAACCAGTAGGGGGCGAACAGGAATGTCAAGGGAAGGAGAGTCGGAGGAATGGCTCAGAGACGGTTCTAGCGAAAACAGTGGGGATGTCTCAGGTCCCCCTATAGGGACCCCCGTTCCTCGCCGGAAACTGTCACGCAGAGAGTCCAGAAGACGTGTTTCCGTTAAGGAGCTTTTATGTTGGAAACGTTTCCGAAAGCAACCACTTTCGGATTCTGCTAGCGACTGACGCAGCCATGCTGGAGGGGCTCCGTCACAGGCAGAGGTTTGAGAAACTGTTCAAACTCTGAGGGATTTGCAGTTTACACACAAGCAGCTCTTCATCCCATCACAAATATAAAAACTTTACAAACGCAATTCTCTATGATAATAAATAAGGAAGTGGAATGGAACATCAAAATGATGAGACAAAGGAATTTTGAACACGCAAATAAGTCAGGGAAACTGTTGGCATGGCAAATTAAGAAAAGGAAAGAACAGAACATGGTACATAAGATTGTGGTTGATGACAAAGAAATAGATGATCCGAAGGGAATAAGGAAAGGATTTGTAGACTTTTATAGACAATTATATAAAAAGAAGGAGAAATACAACCTTAAGAAAATAGAGGAATATTTGAACGAGAAAGGGGTGCAGAAAATTCCGACAAAAGAGAAAAGCAAACTAAATGAGATGATTGAACAAAAGGAAATTGAAAAAGCAATTAAAGAGTTAAAAAGTGGGAAAACGCCAGGCCCGGATGGATTCAGTGCAAGATTTTATAAAGAAATGAAAGATATCATAATTTCACCACTGAAGTAATGAATGATATATTATTGAGAAATGAGATACCAGAAACTTGGAAAGAGGCATATATTACTTTAATTCCCAAACAAGATTCAGATTTAACCCAAGTTAAGAATTACAGGCCGATTTCGCTTTTAAATAATGATTATAAATTATTTGCTAATATATTGGCAAATAGAATGAAAAAATTGTTAATGGAGTTGATACATGAAGACCAAGCAGGCTTTCTTCCTGGCAGGCAAATGAAAGACAATATTAGGAACATAATCAATGTTTTGGAATATTTGAATGACAGGATTGATAAGCAAGCAATGTTAATATTTGTGGACACGGAAAAAGCCTTTGATAATATTTCTTGGGAATTTATGTTAAAAAACTTTGAAATGATGGACATTGGACAAAACCTATTGAATGGGATAGGGTCAATATATAAAGACCAAAGAGCAAAATTAATAGTTAACAACGTGGTGACAGAAAGTATAAAAATAACGAAGGGTACTAGACAAGGATGTCCGCTTTCACCACTGTTATTCATCACGGTCCTGGAAGTTTTGTTAAGAGCGATAAGAAATAACCAACAGATAAAAGGGATAACGTTAGGAAACAAGCAGTATAAGACTAAAGCATTTGCCGATGACCTGGTTTTAACTCTGGAAAATTCGACGGACACTACAAGGGAAGTTTGGAAGGAAATAGAGCAATTTGGACAATTGGCGGGTTTCCGCCTAAACAAAAAAAAAGACAAAAATGATGTGCAGAAACATGGACTTAAAAGTTATTGAGGAAGTGCAGCAACAGTTAGAAATAGAAGTGGTTAAGAAAGTTAAATACCTGGGAGTTTGGTTAACCCCAAGAGGTATAGATTTATACCAAAATAATTATATTCCAACATGGAGTAAGATTAAAAAAGCCTTAGAGGTGTGGGGAAGAATGAAATTTTCATTTTGGGGTAGAATCGCAATAATTAAAATGAATGTGCTACCAAAGATGTTATTTCTGTTTCAAACCATCCCAGTAATCAGGGGGGCAGCGATTTTTAAAAATTGGCAAAGAGAAATTTCAAGGTTCATATGGCAGGGTAAGAAGCCGAGAATAAAGTTTAAGATATTGACTGATGCGAAAGAAAGAGGAGGCTTCGCCCTGCCGGACCTGAAATTATACTATGAAGCATCCTGCCTCTGCTGGTTAAAGGAATGGATAAAATTGGAAAATACTGATTTGTTGGATTTGGAAGGATTTGACAATAGATTTGGGTGGCATGCGTATCTATGGTATGATAAAAAGCGAGTACATAGAGGGTTTGGAAACCACACCATAAGAGGCTCATTGATAGAAGTCTGGGAAAGATATAAAAATCTGTTGGAGGCAAAAACACCATGGTGGTTGTCACCATTGGAGGTATTATGTGTGAAAAAGACGAATATAAGTGGGGAATGGGTAACATACAGAGAACTAATAAGGAAAATAGACGGTAAATGGACGTTGAAGCCATATGAAGAAGTGAAAAGATATGTGAATGACTGGCTGCACTATTACCAAATTAATGAAATGTTTAGAAAAGAGCTTAAGTTAAATGGTTTTGCGGAGAAAGAGTCGAAATTCCAGAAAGAAATAATAAACAGTGACTATAAAATTTTGGCTAAAATGTACAACATATTGTTAGAATGGCACACAAAAGATGAAGAGATAAAATCAGTTATGATTGACTGGGCGAAAGACTTTGGATATAACATATATATGGAGGATTGTGAGAAATTGTGGAGAGAAGGATTAAGATTTACTGCTTGTACAACTATAAAAGAAAATGTGATGAAAATGATGTATCGATGGTACTTAACACCAGTGAAATTAGCTAAGATGTACAAGGGATGTAACAAATGTTGGAAATGTAAAGATAAAGAAGGTACATTTTATCATATGTGGTGGGAATGTAAGAAAATTAAAAATTATTGGGAAATGATATATAATGAATTGAAGAAAATGTTTAAATATACATTTGTTAAGAAGCCAGAAGCATTCCTGCTAGGTATTGTGAGAAATGAGATAAACAAGAAAGATAGGAAATTATTTTTGTACGCAGTAACAGCAGCGAGAATATTGTTAGCCCAGAAATGGAAACAAGAAGAACTACCAACACTGGAAGAATGGAGAATGAAAATGATGGACTTTGCAGAACTGGATAGAATGACAGGAAGAATCAGGAATTGACGAGATCAGAGATTTATTGAAGAATGGGAAAAATTCTCAGAATACATGCATAACTTAAGTGAAAAACAAATAACGCTTGTAACGTTCAGAGAAGCTTTATAAAAATGAAAGTTAAAATTATGGATTGAATGCAGATTTAATTTAAGAAGTAGATATGAACTAAGAAATGTGTGGAAAATTGAGAAGGGAAGGAGTACCAGCCAAGTTGAGGGAAGTCAAAAAATGAGAGAATGGTTTTATAAATTGTTTGAATTGTATTAATTTGTCTTATTTGTCAACTGAATAAAAATTATATTTTTTTTAAAAAAAGAGAGAGTGCACCACAGGACCACAGCTGGGGCAAAGATCCACACCACCAGAAGCTTGTTTGAGCTGAAGCTGTGTCCTGGTGATAGCATCAGACAGCATGTGACTAAGATGCTCTCTGTTTTCAACAAGCTGAGACTGTTGCAAGTCAACTTTACAGAGGAACTGAAAGTTTATATTTTGCTCAGCTCTTTGGACAAAAGTTATGACAATTTGTGTCTAACTTTGAAATCGATGAATCCAGCAGATCTTACGCTGCAGTATGTGACTGGTCATTTGTGTGACGAGGAGGAACGCCGTCTCAGAGAGGGCCGAGCTGGCACAGGGTGCCCTGCCGGTAACAGAGGGGGGGGCCAAGCCAGAAGGCACAGTTCAGGCTTTTTCCACTTGTTGTTGTTTTGTCTGCGAGTCTGTTGACCATCTGCGTCGGTCCTGTCCGAGGAGAGCCAGAGAGGCCGGGCAGGATGTCTCCAAGGTCGCTTCCCATGGCAGTCAGCCAAGTCCTCGTGGCAGCCAACCAGGTTTCCATGGCAGCCAGTCTAGGTGAGGAGGTCAGCGTGGGAATGCGAAGGGAGGACGTGACAGAGGAAGTGAGAAGGACGGTTCTTCTTATCACCTAGCTGCCTCCATGGCAACGCTGAGGGACAACTCCAGTGAGGGCAGCATGCTGCGTTGGGTCATCAACTCAGGAGCCAGTCATCACCTGATGCCATCGCCATCTAGTGGCGAAATGTGGAACTGCAGGGCTGTTTCAACTGGGAAAACAGTCTCTCTTGCTGATGGGTCACAGAGACAATTAACCACTGTTGGAAATGTGTTTGTTTCTTTTTTTACAGGCAGAGCTGGAAGTCTACGTTGTGCCAGGAATGAAGTGTTGTCTTTTATCTGTATCTGCTCTTGTAAAGGAGGGTTATAAGGTTTGCTTTGAAAATAATGTCTGTTCTATTTCCAGGGGTGGGAAACAACTGGTCAATGTTGCATGTCAGAACAACCTCTTTGTTCTGGAGACACCCTAATGGTGTTCTGGAGGGTAAGGGGGACGCTGAGACAGCACAGGCAGAATCTGGACAGTTCAAGTCCAGAACCAAGCATTTGGACATACGTTTCCAGAATGTATGTCAGAGTGTCCACGCAGGTTGGATACGGCTCAAGTATTGTTCGAGCCGGGAGAACCTAGCTGATGGGTTTACCAAACCCTTGACCTTCCAGCGACATGGGGAGTTCTGTGAAGGGTTGTGTTTGGGGTGAGTTATACTCACAGTTTCCCTCAGGATGCGAGATGAGAGGGGGTGTGAGGAGAATCAGAACTTACAGGGTTAAACAGTTCTGTGTGACGTCTCACATTCTGAGGCGTGGTTTGGTTCACATACGGGAATCTTTCTTTGTGTGTGAGTTTCCTTTCGTTTTTGGCTGAGAGGCGAGAAGGATGTCTGCTCTCTCGCCGGGACTGATTTATGATGTTTTTCTTCACAATTAAAGGCTGTTAGAGATTAGCAAGAAGCCTGTGTTCAGTCTGATTTATTATCCACACACGAGGCAACACTTTCTACCGCTGCTAAGAACTCTGCTAAGAGCTTCAAAGAGCTCAAGTTTTCTATCGGCACGAGCGTCCAAAGGCACAGGGGAAGAGTGCCGGGCACCATCTTATCGCACAATACCAACCAAGATCACTTTCTCTCCCTGGATTTTAATTTGTATTTTTAAAATTCTGCCTTTTTCATCCTTCTGAATCAATTTGGGTTCAAGTGCAGGATTAATATAAAAAAAACCTCCTCTCTTTTTTGTTTTATCTGATGAGATGAAATCCATACCTAATTTTTTGTTAATTAAGACCCTTTTATGCTTTTTTTGCAATATGTGTCTCTTGAAGACAGATTATATCCAATTTCTGTTTTGCTATTACATGTTCAATGCGATGTCGTCGGGTTCGAGAGTTTAGACCGTTAACATTCCAACTCGGTAATTTAAGATTGGCCATTTCCAGAGTCAGTTACAATATCTGTTTTCCCTGAAGCCGCCTCTTCCAGTGCAAGTTGTTCTAAGGCTTTCTTTTGCTCAGATCAGGGGTCTCCCCTGTCTTGTTTGGGGTCTAGGTCTCTCCTATTTTTCTCCAGGAATTCTCTTGCCTGAAATTCTGATGTCAGCTTATATCTCTTCTTCATGTATGTAAAAGAAATACCCTCAGGAACTTCCCATTTGTATCTGATGTCGGCTCTCCTAAGAGCCGTTGTCAAAAACCGGTATTTTGTTCTTCTTAATCTCAATTTCAGAGGGATTTCTCTAAAGATGTCTACTTTCTGTCCAGCAACCACGAGATCGTTTTCAAAGCTATTCTGAAGGATTGCGTCCTTCACTTTTTTTGTCACTAATGTTAACAAAATGTCTCCTGGACGGTTCCGTTCTCTGCTCTGAAACAATTTAATTCTAAAACAGCTTTCAACTGAACCATCCAGCCAATCTGTACTTTCCCCCATCCACTCTGAGATTATCTGTGTCACATATGTCTCTAGGACTGGCTCAGAGGCAGAGTCTGGTAAACCTCTGATCCTGATCGTCCTGGCCTGTTCTCGTAGCTGCAAAAGTAAAAACTGATCCTCCAAATCACTCTGTTTCTCTTGAACCCCTTGTACCAATCCTAACATCCCTTTTTGTTCCTCCCTTACTTCTGTGACCTCCTCTCTTAATTTTTCCAATTTATCTACTTTTGACTCCAAGCTGCTAACCTTGTCTCCCAATATCCCAAATTGTTCCTTTAAAACCTTGTTTGAGTTCTCAATATCTCTGTGTACCGTATTTTTCGCCCTATAGGACGCACTTTTTCCCCTCCAAAAATGAAGGGGAAATGTGTGTGCGTCCTATGGGGCGAATGCAGGCTTTCGCTGAAGCCTGGAGAGCAAGAGGGGTCGGTGCGCACCGACCCCTCTCGCTCTCCAGGCTTCAGGACAGCCCCACCCCCAGCCCCACAAGCTCGGGGGAGAGCAGGGAGGCGGAACGCCGCCATCCCATTGTCCCCAGACCTGGTTTGGAGGCTGGTGGGGGGAGAAGCCTGCTCCTCCCCGTCACCAGCCCCGCAAACTCGGGGGAGAGTGGGAGAGACGCAGCGCACCTTTCCCACTGTCCTCCGAATTGGTTAAAAGGCTGGCGGGGGGAGAAGCCTGCTCCTCCCCATCGCCAGCCCCGCAAACTCGGGGGAGAGTGGGAGAGACGCAGCGCGCCTTTCCCACTGTCCTCCGAATTGGTTAAAAGGCTGGCGGGGGGAGAAGCCTGCTCCTCCCCATCGCCAGCCCCGCAAACTCGGGGGAGAGTGGGAGAGACGCAGCGCGCCTTTCCCACTGTCCCCCGACTTGGTTAGAAGGCTGGCGGGGGGAGAAGCCTGCTCCTCCCCGTCGCCAGCCCCGCAAACTCGGGGGAGAGTGGGAGAGACGCAGCGCGCCTTTCCCACTGTCCTCCGAATTGGTTAAAAGGCTGGCGGGGGGAGAAGCCTGCTCCTCCCCATCGCCAGCCCCGCAAACTCGGGGGAGAGTGGGAGAGACGCAGCGCGCCTTTCCCACTGTCCCCCGACTTGGTTAGAAGGCTGGCGGGGGGAGAAACCTGCTCCTCCCCGTCGCCAGCCCCGCAAACTCGGGGGAGAGTGGGAGAGACGCAGCGCGCCTTTCCCACTGTCCTCCGAATTGGTTAAAAGGCTGGCGGGGGGAGAAGCCTGCTCCTCCCCATCGCCAGCCCCGCAAACTCGGGGGAGAGTGGGAGAGACGCAGCGCGCCTTTCCCACTGTCCCCCGACTTGGTTAGAAGGCTGGCGGGGGGAGAAGCCTGCTCCTCCCCGTCGCCAGCCCCGCAAACTCGGGGGAGAGTGGGAGAGACGCAGCGCGCCTTTCCCACTGTCCTCCGAATTGGTTAAAAGGCTGGCGGGGGGAGAAGCCTGCTCCTCCCCATCGCCAGCCCTGCAAACTCGGGGGAGAGTGGGAGAGACGCAGCGCGCCTTTCCCACTGTCCCCCGACTTGGTTAGAAGGCTGGCGGGGGGAGAAGCCTGCTCCTCCCCGTCGCCAGCCCCGCAAACTCGGGGGAGAGTGGGAGAGACGCAGCGCGCCTTTCCCACTGTCCTCCGAATTGGTTAAAAGGCTGGCGGGGGGAGAAGCCTGCTCCTCCCCATCGCCAGCCCCGCAAACTCGGGGGAGAGTGGGAGAGACGCAGCGCGCCTTTCCCACTGTCCTCCGAATTGCTTAAAAGGCTGGCGGGGGGAGAAGCCTGCTCCTCCCCATCGCCAGCCCCGCAAACTCGGGGGAGAGTGGGAGAGACGCAGCGCGCCTTTCCCACTCTCCCCCGACTTGGTTAAAAGGCTGGCGGGGGGAGAAGCCTGCTCCTCCCCATCGCCAGCCCCGCAAACTCGGGGGACAGCGGGAGAGGCGCGGCGCACCTTTCCTGCTGTCCCCCGACTTGGTTAGAAGGCTGGCGGGGGGAGAAGCCTGCTTCTCCCCGCCTCCAGCCACACAACCTCGGGGGACAGCTTCCCGCCCCAGCCCCGCACCTGGGGGGGAAATAAATTTTTTTTCTTTATTTCCCCCCCAAAAAACTAGGTGCGTCCTATGGGCCGGTGCGCCTTATGGGGCGAAAAATACGGTACTTGTTCCTTCAATGATAAATTAGATTTTTCCATGTCACTACGGACCTGTTGCATAAATTCTTGCATTGATTTCAACATCTCTTTCCTAAATTCTAAAAGCTGCAGTGCAAAAGGGTCTTGCTGTTCTTTGTCGCCTTTTCCCCCGTTATTACCCTGTACACTGGCCCGTCTTGCAGCTGCAGCAGCAACCGAAGCTGCTGTTTTCCGTGTTGTTATTCTGTCTGGCCCCGACATTTCTTATCAATTGGTTCCCAGTGTTATATGAGTTGTTCAAGGTCACACCTGCCAGCTCTGTTCAGCCGTACAGCTACCCCCGCCTCCCAGCCTTCTCCCAGTTTCTCTTTCCATTTTGTCAAATATCTCTCACCCTTTCACATTCACTTTTATCCCCTAAACAAAGGAAGATATAAAAAAAAGAAAATGAAAAAAGAGGGGAAACTTTCAATAAGACCTCTAACATAAAATATATAAATATACAATACAATATTTAACAATAAGGGGGGAGCCAATTAGTTAATATTCCAACAACAAGGGAGGTAAACTTAAAAAAAAAATATTAGGTCAGTCCGATTTCCAATTTCCAATATTTTCTTGGAACAAAAGGAAATGCACAAAGCAAATAAAAAAGATCCAGCAAGGGAGAGATTTTTCCTTTAATTATACTTATCTACTTATAGTCTCTCAAATGGTGGTGATTTGCAGTATTTCCAAAACTTATAGGTCCTTTTAGTTCGATCTTATTTTAGTCCCATGACCGTAGTCTTGTTTTCCAAGTCGTAAATTCACAGGCAATTAAAGTTCCAATTCGCAAGCAGCTGAGGCTTTGTTTAACAACTCTTATTTGGAGAGCTCTCCGACTTCCTTTTGGGGTACTTTAGAACACTTGGGAAGCTGTTCCAGGCTCTTTTCCACTTTTACTTTGGAGGTTGCCCCCCAAATATTCAAGAGTTCCCTGCAGGCTTCCTGTCTTTACGGCCCCCTTCTTCTTTAGCTCCTCCAAATTTTTATAAAGTTTGCTTAAACCTCCAGCTGTGTAGATTTCCACTTATATCTCATTGAGTAACTGGACACAGTTAAAATTGCAAGCCATTAGAATGTAACAATCCAGTCAGATTTAGCTATAGCAATTCTCCGTAGTAGTAAACAAAGTCGAGTCCCATTCACAGAAAGAATCCCTTGCAGAGCCTGTCCTCAAAGATTGGAGACTGACTTCCTCTTTTATCTCCGTCTCGCCAAATTGAAGTTTTATGGTCTAATTGCGCCTTTAAATTGTTTTATTGGCTTTACCTCTAATTAGGAAGGTCTGCTGCTTCTTGGGTGTCGGAATGTAGCTTTGGCAGGGGCCGCGATGGTGCCTTGAAGCGTCCTCAAGCCTCTCCCCTTTCCTCCCGTGTGCTAAACAGGCACCGGGGGGGGGGGGGCGGGGGCGAGAAATTTCACTCTGCAGGAACCCTTGGGTCCCCACACTCCTGTGGGGGGTTTTTGGGGGTGTGCTGAGCTCTGCCGCTGCCCTCAAAAGCCTTTCTGCCAGCTCCGTGTCGCAGCCGACACTTAGCACACCGACATTCCTTTCCGCAGCAGCCGGAAGTCATGGGGCCCCGTTATTCTTGTTCAGACACTATTTTTTCAGTGATCCAAAAGACCCTTTCTGGCACCTGAAATGCTGCCCAAAGGAGCCTGCCGTTTTCCGGCTTCGTCACCACATGTTCCGCCTGTCCTTTTGATTTCCCCATTACCACAGCAAGAGCAATTAAACTAGCAGGCCTAGGTGGCTTCTGACAGTTGTCAAGAACCACAATAATATGCCAAATCCTGGATGGTGAGGCTCAATGGCTACTAGCCATAATGGCCACAGAACATACTCCACCAACAGAAGCAGTATGGCTTGGAAGAGGGGAGCGTGCTGTTGCACCCAGGTCCTGTTTGTGGGCTCCCCGAGAGGCATCTCATTGGCCAATGTGAGAAGAGGATGCTGGGCCAGATAGACCAATGGTCTGATCCAGCAGGGCTGCTCTCATGTTCTTCTGCCCTGGCAGACTTATCTTGAGAGAGCACCAAGTCTCATTCCCAGACTTCCTTGACACAAAGAGGATTCTCATTCAGCCTGCTGCACCTTTCAAGGAACTGCAACACCGCTTATCCACACCACGAAACAGAGGATGCTGGTTATCAGGACAAATGTGGGGAAAAGGAGCCAAAACATTTCCAGAGCAGGGATGGCTTGAGGAAGACAACATATCACAGCCTTGCATTTCACAACTCGCCTAGCAGCCTTTGGCAACCCGGAATTCCATGCAAGCAAAGTGAGCAGGTGAAGGAGAGCTGGATCTTTCTCTTCCTCCGTGGCTTGGTGTCCATTCTGGCTGCAGAGGAAAGGAAGTCCGTCCAGCCCTCAACTCTAGCCCTCCTCCAACAGCTGGCTTAGCAGAAAGCCATGTCTAAAATATATTTTTTACTAGCCTGCTCAGGAGGATGGAAATGCAGGACACTACTAGCATCTCAGCAGACTAAGAAAAACAAACAAGCCTTGCAGAAGAATGATTGAGAGGACTTACTTACAAAGGCTGAACTATCAAGCAGGCGCTTACCTGGAGTCCCAGCGATCTGTTTTAGAGTCAAATTTGTACGTCGGGATGAACTTGATCTCTCCCTCTGTGAAATCAGCAAAAGCTGTCTTTTGGGTATGCTGAATGTTTAGCTAAAGCCAAAAAGAAATCGCTTATCAGCAGAGAAGCAAAAGACCCCCTGTTGCCTGACAATGGAGTCTATTAACAGCCACTGTTGTGCTGGAAGACCAAGGTGAAGTATTAGTAGGTTAAAGGTAAAGGTAAAGGGACCCCTGAGCATTAGGTCCAGTCGTGACCGGTTCTGGGGTTGCGGCGCTTATCTCGCGTTATTGGCTGAGGGAGCCGGCGTACAGCTTCCGGGTCATGTGGCCAGCATGACTAAGCCGCTTCTGGTGAACCAGAGCAGTACACAGAAACAGTGTTTACCTTCCCGCCGGAGCGGTACCTATTTATCTACTTGGACGTGCTTTCGAACTGCTAGGTTGGCAGGAGCAGGGACCGAGCAACGGGAGCTCACCCCGTCACGGGGATTCGAACCGCCGACCTTCTGATCGTCAAGCCCTAGGCTCTGTGGTTTAACCCACAGCGCCACCCGCGTCCCTACTAGTAGGTTAGCCAGGTGTAAAAAAAGGGGTATACCTGCTGAAATCCTATCCTATACCCAATTATTAAAGGTACAGGATGCTTGTGTATTTTTGCCCCATGTCATCTTAAATTACTTTGCTGCATCACACGACAGGAAAATCCTCTAACTCAGGAGTAGCAGACACGTGGCCCTCACAATGCTGCAGAACTACAATTCCCATCATCCCTGATTACTGGCCATGATGGCTGGAGCCAACAGGAACTGCAGCTCAGTAACATCTGGCAGACCACAGGTTAGCCATACCTCCAATAGACAATGTTATATGTACCAATAATCCATACAAACTGTTAACAACCACCAGAATACACCCCTGACACTATGAGCAACTGCAAAACCATCCTTTTGCATCCTACGTTGGCTCCCAGTATGTTTCTGAGCACAATTCTGAGTGTTGGTGCGAACCTTTAAAGCCCTAAATGGCCTCAGCCCTGAAACAGTGTCTCCATCCCCATTGTTCAGCCCAGGCATCAGGGTCCAGCACCGAGGGCCTTCTGGCGGTTTCCTCACTGTGAGAAGCGAAGTTACATGGAACCGGGCAGAGGGCCTTCTGAGTAGTGGCACCTGCCCTGTGGGACACCCTCCCGTCAGATGTCAAGGAGATAAGTAACTATACAACCTTTAGGGAAGTTTTTAATGTTTTATGATGGTTTTGCATATGTTGGAAGTCTGAGGCTGCCCCCCCCCTTGCCTTCCTTGCAGCATCCTTCTCAAAGGGCTAAGGCATGACTACGCTCACAGAGTTTAAATCCACCATAAGGTGCAGCAATCAGGCCTCTGTTTCAACACAAAATACCAATGATCCTTATGCCAAGTGGGAGAAAGGTCGTCAACATTATGAACACACAAACCTTGGAGAGAAAAATGTAAATCAAAAAGCACCAGCAATTTAATTGGACTTAATGGAAGTATCTGCTGATAAGAACATGTGAGCAACGCAGATTTTCCAGACAGATGCAAAACCTAGAGCAGGAAACCGTAGACCTTTAGATATTGCTGGACAGCAGCTATGCTGGGGCTGATGGGAGTCCAACAACATCTGGAGCGTGTGCTGAGCTAGGAAAGCCCTCTAACTGGGAAATTGCAGAGCAGT
This sequence comes from Podarcis tiliguerta, assembly GCF_965153285.1. Taxonomy (NCBI): domain Eukaryota; kingdom Metazoa; phylum Chordata; class Lepidosauria; order Squamata; family Lacertidae; genus Podarcis; species Podarcis tiliguerta. The sequence continues at coordinate 5,583,569 of NC_139552.1, forward strand.
CCTACTTATTCCAAGGCAACCCTCCAATTTAATTGGGACTTGCTTCTAATTCAGGTTGCACAAACCTGCAACCTTAAAAAGCATTTGTAGAAGTCGCAGTCATCCTATGTTCTTTGCTCCTAACTGTCTGAAAGTGGTTTCTCTAGCCTAGGCTGGGGTATCCCAGACAAAGGAAATAAACAGGGCAATATCCTAAACCACCACATATAACACAAAGATGTCTCTCACCTGGTCGTAGGTCAGAAGTCTCTGAAGCTCATTTTTAGTGATCAGATGACAATGCTGGAAAAAAGCAAAGAAACCACAGCTACAGACTAGCTCACGGGTCGGGGGTCGGGGGGCAGCCTGCTGCCACTTCCTGCAATATGTAGTAAGACTGATAACTAGGATTGGGCAGTATGATCATATTAGGCTAGTGCTCTGTGAACTAGACTGGCTCTTGAACTGCTTCCAGGCATAATTCAGAGCATCCCATTTGGCCTTTCAAGTGTTTCAAGGTTTGGGAAAAGGGTACCAGAAGAAGGCCCACTTATTTTTGCACTGCCTCTCCACTGACTAGAATCTTTAGCAGGGGCAGCCCTTTCCCAGGGAACTCCTGCTCTTTCAATTATGGCAGGGCCTTTTCAGTCATGGCACCCGACCTTTCAGAAGAATCTCCCAAAGAGGTTCACCTGGCCCCTGCTTTGATGTCCTTTCAGCAAAGACTTTTAGAATTTCCCCTTGTTTCTTGAATTCATGGGCAGGGCGCTTGTGGCCCTCCAAACCCTGCTGTAGTACACAGGAACATAGGAAGCTACCTTATATTGAGGCAGACCATTGACCCATCAAGCTCAGGACTGACTACATGGACTGGCAGCAACTTTCAGGCAGAGATCATGCCCAGCCCAATCTGCACACACTGGTGACTGAGCCTGGAACCTTCTCCATGCAAAATGGCCGCTCTGCTTTTGCGTTACTGCCCTTAACAAACTGCAACTTCCACCCCGATCACTGGAGAAGTTGCCCACATTTGCTATAATCTAATCTAATACATCTCTGCCACTCGGTTTATGTTGCTCTCTTTAGATCCGCTGCTATTAAGGTACTGTTTAAATGCTTTAAATTATCTTGAGGTGCATTTCTGATTATTATTTTAAATAAGCCACTCTGGGGAAGAAATCCCCACAATAAACAGAAATTAATGAATGAAGCCCAGCACTCGTTTCCACAGATGTTTAGTATCTGCCTGCCCTGAATGAAGCAGGAGCCTACAGTGCTGGGCACTTCTGGCTGCTCTACTAGAAACCTTAGTGGTGCAGCTGCAGCAGCAGGGATTGCCGACACTGCACCCTCCTGGTGTTGCTGAAGTGGAACTCTCATGAGCCCCAGTCAGCAAGGCCAATTCTTAGCGATTATGGGAATTTTGGTCTATCAACATTTGGAGAGAACTATGCTGCCTGCCATAAAGAAGGCTGATCACCAAAGAATGGATGCTTTTGAATTCTGGTGCTGGAGGAGACTCTTGAGAGTCCCATGGACTGCAAGAAGATCAAACCTCTCCATTCTGAAGGAAATCAGCCCTGAGTGCTCACTGGAAGGACAGATCGTGAAGCTGAGGTTCCCATACTTTGGCCACCTCATGAGAAGAGAAGACTCCCTGGAAAAGACTCTGATGTTGGGAAAGATGGAGGGCACAAAGAGAAGGGGACGACAGAGGACAAGATGGCTGGACCGTGTTCTCGAAGCTACCAGCATGAGTTTGACCAAACTGCGGGAGGCAGTGGAAGACAGGAGTGCCTGGCGTGCTCTGGTCCATGGGGTCACGAAGAGGCAGACACGACTAAACGACTAAACAACAACAAATGCTGCCTACCCTGAGCTACACACAGGCAGGAAAGTTACAGAAACATGACTCAATTTGCTTCTCCAGATAGCGGAGACCAACAAGTTACATCAGTCAAGGCTCTCTCCCTCCAAGCCCTTGAAACGTATTCGTGTTTCATGATTGTCAGGTGCGGCAGACCCTGGTCAGGGGCAGGAAGCTCATCTGGGCACAGATATCCTTGTAATCCTGGTTTCGGCGCTCAAAGTCTTCCACGTGGGCAGCAAGTTGGGAATTGACCATGCAGAAGCTGGTATTGTTGAAGACAAACCTCACGGCCACACACCCCTTGTTACCCTGCAGGGGCGGAGCAAAGATGCCTGTTAGTGAGCAAGTAGGAAAGAGGGGGAAACTGGTTGGCAGATAGACAGACAGAAAGATAGACGTTGGGTCTACTCACCATCTTCCCCATGATGCCTGTGCCCACTGTCTCCCTCATCACTTCCTTGATGCGGCTGAGCTGGTCCTTCCTGACAAAGATGAGCAACATCATTCCGACTAGACGCACCAGCTGCACCTAGAAGATGCAGGGTACTGGGATGTCTACCAGCTCTGTTCATTGCTTGCTGTACTGGGCCGGCTGGATGCAGATAGGAGTGGCAGGTGGCACCAACTGGGGATCCCCCAAGGGAAGAAGGCTCAGAGCCAGGGAACTGGTGGGGGGACGACGACACTGAGTCGTCCGAAGGAGAAGAGGGAGCAGACTGTGAGCAAGAGGAGGTGTTGGAAACTGAAGAGCCAGGAGGGCAGGAAGATTCTGTGGCAAACAGCAGCCCAGAATCCGAGGCAGAAGTGGAGGCTGGAGGCGGGGGTCAAGAGGCAGAGATCAGGCGGCGGCTGAAGAAGCCAGGGGGTCTCCCCATCCTGCTGCGATCAGCTCCCCTCCCTGCTGGTCTCCCAGAACACAGAGAAATTAAGAGGAGGGAGCAAAGACAGGCAAGGTGTCAGAGTCTCAGGTTCCTTGGGAAGGACCAGGGGGAGGAGGAGACTTAAGAGAGTGGTGGGAGGGTAGCAACCTTCAGCCTTCACAACTACCTCACTGGGGCAAGACCTGTTGGGAAAGGTTTCTGTGAGCACTAGGCCTGCACAGTTTTGGTTTCTTTGAATAAAGAATTTTGGCTTCTTTTGAGTAAAACACCACTGACACCAGGTGTTTTTTCTTGCTGACCTCCTCCTCCTCCTCCTCCTCCTCACTCCAGCTCCTGACAGCTGTCTGGCTGCTGAAGAAATGGGTGGGGTTGGACTTACTTTCTTGTACTTGGATTTGGAACGCAAAGCCTTTTCCACAGCTGTCAGCCACTCTTGCTCCTTTGTCGAGTCCAAGCAGAAGAAAGCCTCTGTGCTCAGGTCCAGCTCCTGGAACCGAATGCCCAAGTGCCAAAGAGAAGGATGTGGAACTGCAGGAAGAGGACTCCAATCGGAACAGACGTGCTGGTTAAATATGCAAAGACAACAGGAGTGTGCAAGGGCAGGCAAGATCAGGACCAAGAACAAACAAGTAATACCAGCCACTTCTTCCTCAGCTTAGCTATTCGGGGCCCCAAAGGAGCTTTGCTAATGAAAGAAAAAAAGCTTTTTCCTTGTATTTTTTAAGATGTGTCAGCCAGCCTGATATCTAAGCACTATCCCAGTAGCCACAGGCAACCAGAAATTCTTTGAAGGCAAGTGAGTTGGTGGATCTCTCCCTTCTTCCTTCACCTGGCAACCTGGTTTCCAGGCTGGCTTTCCGGGAGCAGAAAACCACCTCTCAGATCTGCTGTGCCAAGCTTGTTTGCTAGAAGATTACCCCGTAACACCCTTGTCCTCTTTGCAAACCTCCTAAATGGCTAGCCTTCTGTGTTTCCATGCTGGCCATGAAGGAATGGGCATTCCCAACTCTGAAAACAGCACAGAAATACAGCCTGTCTAGTAAAGGGGTAAAAAGAGCCAGCTAAACAGCCTCTGTAAAACACTAGCATCTGAAGCTGCTAACCACATACTGATAAACATATCATAAAAGCAGACATGAAAAACAAATGGCCACTGGGTACTACTAACAGTGGGACGTGGGTGGCGCTGTGGGTTAAACCACAGAGCCTAGCCACCTGCAGTGGCTGTTAATAGACTCCATTGTCAGACAACAGGGGGTCTTTTGCTTCTCTGCTGATAACTGATTTCTTTTTTGCTTTAGCTAAACATTCAGTGTACCCAAAAGACAGCTTTTGCTGATTTCACAGAGGGAGAGATCAAGTTCAAATTTGACTCTAAAACAGATCGCTGGGACTCCAGGTAAGCGCCTGCTTGATAGTTCAGCCTTTGTAAGTAAGTCCTCTCAATCATTCTTCTGCAAGGCTTGTTTGTTTTTCCTAGTCTGCTGAGATGCTAGTAGTGTCCTGCCTTTCCATCCTCTTGAGCAGGCTAGTAAAAAAATATATTTTAAACAACAACAATATATTTAAGCAACCACACTACCTGGGGTGTACAAGCCATCCATATCTTTCTGGTATAATTCCTCTGTGTGTTCTTGCCACCTCTTCTTGATGTCTTCTGCTTCTGTTAGATCCTTTCCACCTTTGTCCTTTATTATCGTAATCTTTGTATGAAATGTTCCTTTCATAGCTCCAGTTTTCTTGAACAGATCTCTGGTTCTTCCCATTCTGCTGTTTTGCTCTATTTCTTTGCAGTGCTCGTATAAGAAGGCCCTGTTGTCTCTCCTTGCTATTTTTTGGAAATCTGCATTCAATTTCCTGTATCTTTCACTATCTCCCTCACATTTTGCTTGCCTTCTCCAAGTCCACCTTTCCTTTTGAAGCAAAATTGTTCAGTTTCTGTTAATTGATTCTCATGAAAACTTACAGATTCTGGCTTCACACAATGAACTCAAGGCAGTGTCAATTTACTCTTGGCAGAAAGCCAAGGTCTGCTTGACCTAGAAACTACTTACTCTGATTGGTTAACGACCAGCACTCAACTCTGTTATCTAGGAATGCTAGCACAGTTTGGTGTGTTAGGTGTGTTAGGAGTAGGAGTGCTGTGTATGGTTAAGAGAGAGAGAAAGAAAGGATTTATTTTGCTTTGTTTTTGTATGCAGAAACTCTGCTGGTTTCTTTTCCTTTTTAATAAATCCTGTAAATAGTTATTCTGAGTCTAGCTGACTAGTCATTTCCACCTCAACTAGCTTCTTCGCTGTGCAGGAAAACTCTGCTACGTTTGGGCTAAAGCCATTAGAGCTATGCCTGACACTTCAAAGTTCCATGAAAAATGTCCTTGAAATGGGGGAGAAATGCCCTGCATGAAGTCTTGGGTTTGCAGTTTGGGGAGAGGGAAGACTGTCTGCGGCGCTGGGGAGCGGGCAGGCTGGCGAGGCCCCCTAGATCTAGAGGCCCTAGGCTTCAGCCTACTTAGCCTATACATAAATCCGGCCCTGCCTATGTCACAGTGACCACAGGCCCATCGATCACGTGCAAGGCATTCTGCGTGTTGGGAAGGAGCCTCCTGTTCTGGGCCAGGGGGAAGAGTGACTCCGCCAGATGGTTGAAAGGGGAGGAATGCCCATCCTCATCTGCTGCAGCAGAAGACTGGGTGGTGGGGTCGAAGCTGATCCTGTGGAGCACGTGAGGAGTCAAGGCTTCCCGCATGAAGGCCTCGCTTCCCCTAGAAGTCCCTGCCTCCTGGTCTGTGTTCGCTTTCTTCTTCAGATACAGCGCCAGCATGTTCTGGATGGTGCACCTGCTTTCGGGGGAGAGCTTGTAGAACTGGTCCACACTAGAAGAATAGTCATGAGATGGGTGAGACTCCTGCAAGGCGTCCCCAAAGTCAGGGGAACATAAGCACATTTGAAGAGCCTTGCTGGGTCAGGCCAAGGCCCATGCAGTCCGGCATCCTGTTGGCATGTAGTTGGTCCACCACAATTGCAAGATTGTTGCATCCTTCAGGAATGGTGTGTCCAGCTCCATCTGAGTCATCATCCAGGCACGCTGTGGAGCTGCTTGGATGAGAGATGGGCATCTTCGGCCAGTCAGGGGTGAAGAGCTGGCAAGATCCCCTGTACTGAGCAGAAAAGCAAACTCTTTGGCCTCCGAGATCTCTCCCAACTCTCAGCAGCCCTCACTGTGAGCCATACTAGAGGAATTTTGTCCTGCTTTTGCTGAGCTACAACACAGGAGCGCACCCCCAGGGGGCCATGATGTGGTAACCCTGGCGAAGCATTGCAGAGCAACTGAGAAAGCAGAATGATGTTTGCGTGGACAGTCCATTAGAAAGCTGCACTATTATTGCATCGATAGCACATTGCAGAATACGGCCCCCCTCCACGCAAAAACATCCATCTGGCAGGACAGTAGCTTTCATTATGGAGGTTGTGGTTTTACATCTTCCTATCTATCTTTCTATCTATCTATCTATCTATCTATCTATCTATCTATCTATCTATCTATCTATTCCTTCCTTCCTTCCTTCCTTCCTTCCTTCCTTCCTTCCTTCCTTTCTTTCTTACTTTCTTACTTACTTTCTTACTTACTTTCTTTCTTTCTTCCTTTCTTCCTTCCTTTCTTCCTTTCTTTCTTCCTTTCTTTCATCCTTTCTTCCTTCCTTCCTTCCTTCCTTCCTTCCTTCCTTTCTTTCTTACTTTCTTACTTACTTTCTTTCTTTCTTTCTTCCTTCCTTTCTTCCTTCCTTTCTTCCTTTCTTTCTTCCTTTCTTCCTTCCTTCCTTCCTTCCTTCCTTCCTTCCTTCCTTTCTTACTTACTTAAAATTTATACACTACCAGATGGTAAGAAACATCAAAGCCGTTTATAGAAAGATAAAACCATAAAATCAGGAAAAACCTACAGTACATTAAATGCTGAAAAAGTGAATACCAGAATAGATCAGAACTCACTCCCAAGGTAAGGGGAAGAGACATGGCTAAGATGGCAGGACAGCTTACTCTATGGTGTTAACCCCTTCATGCACTAATTAGACTGAAGCATGTTGGTTATATGAGACTGGTTATCCCACACAACATGCTCTCACGCAACCCATGCCCTCTAACTGAAAACCCATTTCCTGGACAATATCAACATTGTGTTTTGTGCCTGTGAACTGCACAGTGAATATTTTTATTAGAAAAGAAAACAGCCCGGTGTTTCAGCTTCTCAGAGTTGTTTTATTCAGTGCGCTGCTACAGCTTGTCACACCCAAATCCTCCAAAGGAATCTGCCAAAGTGCTTTTCCAGGCAAAAGGGGGCAGAGGGAGAGAAACCATGAGGTTGCATGAGGCTGTCTCTTTGTGTTTTGCTGGTGCCAAGCCGCCAGCCAGCCAGAGGTAGGCAACCAACTGGCTTCAGGGGCAAGCTCCTTTGCGAAGCCAGGCTAACTTCATCAAATGCAATGGCAGAGTGACCATTCGGCCCGTGTTCTGCTTCGCTGTGAAATGGTGTGCACACCGCACACGTAAAGCACATCTCCCATCCACACCCAAAAAGTCCTGGGAACAATGGTTTGTTAAGGGTGCTGGGAATCGTAGCACTGTGAAAGGAAAACTAAGGTTCTTAGGATGCTTTGGAGGGGGTGGAATGTGGAATACACAGCGGCCACATGGACGGACGGACACCCACCCACCCACACCCTAGCATAGCTTCAACTTTTAGCACAAAAAGTCTTCAGCCTGATGTCATGCAACCCTTTGCCAGGGGCAACTTATCATTTTATTGATTTTCCATAACAAACAATTAAAAAGGCGGACAATCTTGCAAAGGAGTGTTGCCATTTAAACTGCTGGTGTGACGTAGGAACCCGAACAAAGAGAAGGAACCAACTACCCAGAGTCTGCTTCCGATTGCCCTTGTTCTCCACCTCCCTCTATGCTAATCAGCCGCAAACAAGAGTTCAGATTTGAAAGCCTTGTTATCACCTCATTCCCTTCAATTAGACAGCTGCTCTGGCAGATGGCATCAGTTCCTTCCCGCTCCCAATATTCCTGCTCCTAACCTGGTTAGCCATAGCCCGGAAGCTGAATCTCAGGGGAACGCCTTTGGGCTGGGAAGGACTCATCTTTTCTGGGCCTCTTCTCCTCCTCAGGAAGGGGTGCTTGGCTCCTGGCCTGTGAAATGCACTCAAAATGTAAAGATGCCTTCTTTCTGTTAGGATATTTCCATTCCACCTTAAAAGGGAGCAGGATGTTTGTGTCACGGACTGCGCATTTCCTGTTTCACAGGATGTTTATGTTGTGTCTTTGCTTTCGTTTCTTTCTCTCTCTATGCCGGAACACTGAAGCAGGCAGTCATGTTTTTCTTTGTTCTGATCAATGCAGAAATAAACTTGTAAATAATGCTCTCCTGAGTGCATCTTTCACTGTGCATTATCTGCTGATAAGAGTGTGCACGGCTCTGGAATGTGGCAAGCTATTTCGGGAGCTCGTGTCGCTAATTGCTGATACTGCATGTCTACGGGAGATCAATGGACGTCCGGAGACGACGTGGAGTCATGATGGACTTTGTCTCCCTGGCAGTATCCCAACAACAGGTTTCGGGCCCAGATTCACGGCACTTACAGGAGAGTAAGACTGCAAAAAAGACTGTGAAGGTATGTGGGGGGAAAGCGAAAGTGAGGCTTTTCGTTGCCGCGGCAGAGTCTCTTTGAACTCCGGCAGCTTAATTGGTCTGGGAGGCGCGCCAGGGAATTCGAGATTTATGAGCAGCCTAGATAAGAAGCCTCTGAAGTGAAGAAGGCTCACGGCTCAAGTGAATAGCTGAGATGGATCTTTTACAATCCTCAGAAGCTGCTCCGTCTCCACCAAAGCTAACTGGCCGCAACTGTCAGACCTGGGCAAGGTACTGTGAGGGCCAGATGAGGAAGCTTGGTGTGTGGAATGCTATTACTGAGGACCCCCAAGCCCCTGTGACAGATGATTGGAGGGCACAGGATTCAAGAGCCATGGGGATAATTTTGCTCTCAGTAGCTCCTGAAGAGTTAATCACCCTGGCTGGCAAGGCCAGTGCCCGTGAGATGTGGAATGCTTTGAAGGTAGCTCATCTGCCAGCCGTCCCAGCCCAGAGTTTGACTGGGTCGGAGGTCCTGGCTGTTTCCCGGAATGCAAGTCAATGCAGGGATGCCGAGGGCACCGGTTGCAAGCTGCAGGGGGAGCTAACTGTGATGTCATCCCAGGCAGCATTCCAACCTCCGGGGGAGCCAAGGAGTCGGCAGCTGAGAGCTCTGTTTCTCGTGAGAACCAAGGTCATCGCCTTTGCAGAGGCCGGAAGGCCAGAGGTAAACAGAGACAGATGCCTGCAGATGGCCCGAAGCAGAAGGGGGGTGAAGAGCCCACGCCAGTGGAAAACAAGGCTTTGTTTGCTGGCACAGCTTCACCAAAGGCTAAAGGCAAGTCTGATGGCCAGGAGCAGGGGGGCAAGCAGCTTAAGCCCACGCCGGTGGAAAACAAGGTTTTGCTTGCCAGAAAAGCTGCTCCAAAGGCCAAGGCCAGATTTGTTGTCGAGTCTGGTGCCAGCCGCTATTTGGCAAAAGACCGGCATCTGTTTATTTATTTATTTATTTTAGAATATTTTATTAAGATTTTCACAAAATAACAGAAAAAACAAAAAAAAGGAAAAAATACAAAAGATAAAAAACAATTAAAAACAAATCAATCTTTCAAAACATATCTTACATTTGCTTCTTTCTCGGACCTCCCCACACCTCCCCTCTTTGTATTCCAAGTCAGTTTATTTATCCAGCAAATCCTTTCCCTCTTTACCTTTATCTTAATCTTGATCTTAATATATTATAGCTTTAACTTTCCACCTGTTATCATTCCATTTTTGCATATTCTTACATAACATTATTGCTAAAAAACCCTTAACCTCAATCCAACATCATTCTAACATTCATTAATTTTGCAATATTTCTGTAGATAGTCTTTAAATTTCTTCCAATCTTCTTCCACCAGCTCTCCTCCCTGGTCTCGGATTCTGCCGGTCATTTCCGCCAATTCCATATAGTCCATCACCTTCATCTGCCATTCTTCCAGAGTGGGTAGTTCTTGTGTCTTCCAATACTTCGCGATGAGTATTCTTGCTGCTGTTGTAGCATACATAAAGAAAGTTCTGTCCTTCTTTAACACCAATTGGCCAACCATGCCCAGGAGAAAGGCCTCTGGTTTCTTCTGGAAGGTATATTTAAATACCTTTTTCATTTCATTATATATCATCTCCCAAAAGGCCTTAATCCTTGGGCACGTCCACCAAAGGTGAAAGAATGTACCTTCAGTTTCTTTACATTTCCAGCATTTATTATCGGGCAAGTGATAGATTTTTGCAAGCTTGACTGGTGTCATGTACCACCTGTATATCATTTTCATAATATTCTCTCTTAAGGCATTACATGCCGTAAACTTCGTACCTGTGGTCCATAACTGTTCCCAGTCAGCCATCATAATGTTATGTCCAACATCTTGTGCCCATTTAATCATAGCTGATTTTACTGTTTCATCCTGAGTATTCCATTTCAGCAGCAAGTTATACATTTTTGACAAGATCTTAGTTTTGGGTTCTAACAATTCTGTTTTCAGTTTTGATTTTTCCACCTGGAAGCCAATTTTCTTGTCCAATTTATATGCCTCCATTATCTGATAATAATGAAGCCAATCTCGCACTTTGTTTTTTAGCTTCTCAAAACTCTGCAATTTCAATTTGTCTCCCTCTTGTTCCAAAATTTCCCAATATTTCGGCCATTTGGCCTCCATATTGAGCTTTTTCACAGCCTTTGCTTCCATCGGTGACAACCACCTTGGGGTTTTATTTTCAAGTAGGTCTTTATACCTTATCCAGACATTAAACAATGCTTTCCTGACAATATCATTTTTAAATGTTTTATGCACTTTAACCTTTTCATACCATAAATATGCATGCCATCCAAAAGCATTATTAAAACCTTCTAAGTCCAAAATGTCTGTGTTTTCAAGAAGCAGCCATTCTTTCAACCAGCAGAAAGCTGCTGATTCATAGTAAAGTTTAAGGTCTGGCAGAGCAAATCCACCTCTTTCCTTTGCATCTGTTAATATTTTAAATTTTATTCTTGGCTTCTTGCCCTGCCAGACAAATCTAGAAATATCTTTCTGCCACTTCTTGAAACAATCCATTTTATCAATGACTTGCAATGTTTGGAACAAGTATAACATTCTAGGCAATGCATTCATTTTTATCACTGCAATACGACCTAACAAAGAAAGCTTCAATTTTGACCAGATTTCCAAATCTTTTTTCACCTCCATCCAACATTTTTCATTAATCCCCAAGTATTTCACTTTCTTAACCACTGTTAAACCTGTCTCATTCTGTTTTTTTTATATAATATTTTATTAAGATTTTCACAGAATAACAGAAAAAGCAAAAGAAAAAAAAAGAAAAAGATACAAAAAATAAAAATCAGTTAAAAACAAATCAATCTTTCAAAACATATCTTACATTTGCTTGTTTCTCGGACCTCCCCACACCTCCCCTCTTTGTATTCCAAATCAGTTTATTTATTCAGCAAATCCTTTCCCTCTTTACCTTTATCTTAATCTTGATCTTAGTATATTATAAAAACCTGTCTCATTCTGAAACCTCTCTCTCTCTATTCCTGTTAAATTCTTTTCCAATACCTTTGTTTTTGACTTATTCAACTTAAATCCTGCCACTTGACCAAATTCTTCAATCAGTTCTAAAACTCTTTTAGTACTAGGTTCTGGCTCCTGCAATGTCAAAACTAAGTCATCTGCAAATGCTCTTAATTTATATTGTCTGGCTCCGACCTGTATCCCTTTAACCAATTGGTCCCTTCTAATCATATTCAAAAGGACCTCCAGGACCGATATAAAGAGCAATGGGGAGATTGGGCAACCTTGTCGTGTTCCTTTTTCTATCCTGAATTCCTCCGTCACAACATTGTTAACAATTAATTTAGCTTTTTGTTCAGAGTAAATTGCACCTATACCATTTTCAAACTCTTGGCCTATCCCCATCCCCTGGAGATTCTTCTTCATAAAACTCCAAGAAATATTGTCAAAGGCTTTCTCCGCATCCACAAAAATTAAAACTGCCTTAGTATTAATATTCTCTTGTAGTAGTTCCAAAATATTGATTATGTTTCTCATATTGTCAGATAAGTGCCTACCTGGGAGAAAGCCTGCTTGGTCTTTATGAATCTCTTCTACTAAAACTGTTTTTAGTCTTTTAGCCAAAATATCTGCAAAAAATTTATAATCCACATTTAACAATGATATAGGGCGGTAGTTCTTGAGCTGTGTCTTTTCAGTCTCTGTTTTCGGTATAAGTGTTATGTACGCTTCCTTCCACGACTCTGGTGCCCTTCTCCCTTCCAATATTTCATTACAGACTTCCTTCAAAGGTTGTACCAACCTTTCAAAGATTTGTAATATCTGGAAGTCAATCCATCCGGCCCTGGAGATTTACCTAGTTGCATATTCTGAATGGCACTTTCCACCTCTTGTTCAGTTATTTTATAGTTCAACCCCAGTTTGTTTTCTTGAGAGATTCTTTGTAGTCCATTTATTTTCAAAAATTGATCTATATGCGTCTCTTTCTGCGGCCGTTGTGTATATAATTGTTTAAAATACCTCTGAAAACATTTTCTAATCTCGGCTGGATTTTGTATAATCTTTCCATCCACTTCTAAATTGGTAATGGTATTTAATTTTTGTCTTTTTCTCATTTGCCAGGCTAACAATTTCCCACATTTATTAGCCGACTCAAATGTCTTTTGTCTCATTTGTCTAATTTTCCATTCTATCTCTTGATTTATTATTTGCATGTATTGTACTTGGTATAATTTTATTTCTCTCAGAATTTCTTGTGACTTTGGTTTTACTCTCAATCTCTTCTCACTTTCCTTTATTTTCTCCAAAATTTTGTCTTTCTTTTCATTTTGAGTTCTCCTCTTCAATGCATTTTCTTGTATCAGAAATCTTCTCATAACGGCTTTACTTGCGTCCCAGATTACTCTTTTTTCAATTGAAGTATTCATATTTATCTCACAGTAATCTCTCAAGGTTTTTTGGGCCTTCTTAGTTACTTCTTCATCTCTAAATAAGTTGTCATTCATCCTCCATCTGAAGGAGCCAATTGGTGTTAAGTTCATCTCCATTTTCACGGCATTATGGTCGGAGCAAGTTTTGGGGCAGATTTCCACTTTTTTTGTCTTTGGTGCCATACCTCTAGTTATCCATATTTGGTCATTTCTTGTCCATGTCATTTTGGCTTCAGAGAAGAAGGTTCCCTCTCTTTCCAAGGGGTTCTTCGTTCTCCAAATATCTAGTAAGTCCAGATTATCTGTCAATTCAAAAAAGGTTTTCGGTAGTCTGCCATCTTTAGTAACTACCTGTCTTTGTGCCTTATCCATGTTTGTAGAAACCACTCCATTCATATCTCCCATCAAAATCACATTGTAGTCCAAGTAGTCTGTCAATATGTCATGCAACTTCTTAAAAAATTCAGATTTCCCCTCATTTGGTGCATACATCCCTACTATCAAAAATTTCTCTCCATGAATTTGAATTTCAACTGCCACAAATCTTCCTTGATCATCTTTAAAAATAAATTTCGGTGATAGGCTCTCCTTTACATAAATCACCACTCCTCTTTTTTTAACTCTGTCTGATGAGATAAACTCCTGGCCCAATCTTTTATTAATCAATAATTTTCTGTGTAGCCTTATCACGTGGGTTTCCTGCAAGCAAATCAAGTCCAATTGTTCCTTTTTTAGCAAATGAAAAATCTGTTTCCTTTTCTGAGGAGAATGTAGACCATTACAATTCCAACTTAATAGTTGCAGAGACATGTTGTAGTTACTTTGCTTCTCCTCCAACTGCACCTAGTGCTTCTTCCTCCTCTGTCGGTGGTGCCACCTTCTCCAAGTTGTCTAAACCAAAAAGTATTCTTGCCTTGTCTATTATTCCTCTTCCCGGGATTCGTTGCTCTTTTCCAAGCCCTTTCTGTAGGTCTTCACCGTAATCCTTTAGGAATCTGTCTTTATCGTCTACTGATCTTATTTTAATCTTTTTTCCTTTAAAGCTGAAAGATAGGCCTTGGGGGAATTCCCACCTGAAAATAATGTTATTGCTTCTCAGCAGGGCAACCAAATCTCCGTAGTTGGCTCTAAGTTCCAAGAGATATTTTGGAATATCCTTGAATATCTCCACTCTTGACTGGTGTATTTTCAGGGCCTTCTGGAAATGCAGACCCAAGATTCTATCTCTCTCCTCTTTTGATCTGAGAGTGATCAGACAGTCTCTCACTTTGTTCTTCTTTCCTCCTCTTCCAGGCCTGAATGCACTCACAATCTTAAATTCTTCCTTCTCCAGATCTATATCCCAAAAGTCTGCAAATTCCTGCATAAGAAAATCACTTAGTTTATCTTTCTCAAGTTCAGGTACAGCCCTGATCCTCAGATTTGTTTGTTTCTCCTTCAGTTCAATCATAGACAACATCAACCTATGGTCTACCAATTGTCTATGTATCGGTGGTATTTCTTCTCTTGTAGCCACTGCTATCTCTTTAGCTTCCTCAGCCGTCTTTCGAATCGTGGCAGATTCCTGTAATAATTTCTGTATAGTCTCAGTATTAGTAGTAACCTTCTGACCCAAATTGTTAATACTTGCAGTATTTTGATCAATTTTACCTGATGCTTCCACCACTCGTTTATTTGTTTCAGCTACTTCTATAGTCAAATTTTTCAAAGATTCCTGAAAATTATCCAGGGATTCTTGGACTCTAACTAGTCCCGCAGCTAAAACTTCTTCAGTTGACATGCCTTTTGATTTAGTTTGTGGTGGAGCACCCCCTGATGGGCCAGATGCTGAGGCTCTTCTTTGATGGCCAATATCTGGACGAAAAGATTTGCCAGACCTCGTTGTTTTTTCCTGAGGCAATTCTAGTTTTTCTTTCCCATCTGCCATAACACACACACTAGATAAAACTCAAGGTCAGTCCCACGGCTGAAGTTTGTTTAAACAGTGGAAATTTCCCCTGGCCCTGTTGATGTTAACAGTTTCCAACCTCCACTAGGGGGACACAGTATCAGTAAATTTATTACCTTAATAAAAGTATCCTTTTCTTTCCCTTTTGTCCCCCTTTCTTCCAAAATAAACAGTTGTATCAATTTTCCCTTAGTCCCAGTTACTTTTGTATCCAACCAGAAACACTGTGTCTTTCCTTGCGGAGCTAGCTGTCAAAAAGATACTTTAGCGCTTTTCGCAATACGGCATGCTATTTTCCCTTGGCAGCCCGTTCCCAGGTTTTTAAGCGGTGGTTTTATGCTTTATCTTCTTTTCTGCAGGCAAATATAACGTTCAACTTTCCCCCCCTCCTCTCCTGCAACCGGGGGGGGGGGGATCTCTTGTTTGACGTTGGATTTTAAAGTCCTTTTAAAACGTCTTTTAAAGTTCTAGCTCTCAGTCTCTTTGCTTTGATCTAGATACAAAGGCGGAAGGCGGACTTCCTTTTTGCACCTTACCGCTTCAGTTCCCAATTAGTCCTTTTACTTCTTTATCTCCAATCTCCAATCTTCCCCTACTCACGGGTAGTTACTTTAATCCAAATTTTCACAAGAAGAAGTCAGCGCTCTCTGATAACAGTTGTGCGGCTTCGCTCCGAAGAAGCAGTCGACTCTCAGCACCGCGCCACACACCCCGCCTCACTCCAGAGCCCGTAACTGGGTTCCTTCGTCGAGTTGGGGGGGCACAAAGGGTGCCCGCCGAGTCCCACGTTCGCAAGCTTCACCCGCCTGCGATTTAAGGGGTCCCCGCTTCGCCACAGCAGATCAGGCCCGATTTCTTCGGAGCTCTTCCCTCCGGAGATCAGAGGGATTCCGCCATTACCGATGGCGTAGACCCGGAAGTCAAGACCGGCATCTGTTTATCTCCTTCACACCTCAAGATGGTGAGATCCACCTGGCTGACAGAAAGACGTTACAGATGGCAGGAGAAGGGACTGTGAAACTGGCGAGTCTGCACACTACTTGTTGTGTCAAATGTTGATTCTTGTTGTGTTGCACAAGTTCTTCATGCAGGATGTATTCATGAAGCACACAGAAGATTTTGTCACATGTCTTGGCAGGCGCTGGCCAAGATGCCAGGATTGGTTGAGGGTTTGAACATCAAACCCTGTAGGTTTCACATGAAATGTGTATCTTGTGCAGAGAACAAGGTGAAGGTTGCTCCAAAAGGCAAGGAGTCTAGCAGGCAGGCTTCCAAACCCTACCAGCTTGTTCACGTGGACCTGGTAGGTCCACTTGCGCCCTCTTTGGGTGGAGCAAGGTACTTCATGGTTCTAATTGATTCTTTTTCCCGGTACATTCATGTGTTTATGCTTGAGCAGAAATCGCAAGCGTTTCCTAGGTTCAAGGCATTCTGTGCTTGGTTGGAGAATGTTCACAGTAAACGTATCGGCTGTCTCTTTACTGATCGAGGCAGGGAATTCACTTCTCAGCAGTTTGAAGCTTTCCTGACTGAGAAGGGAATCCAGCATGACTTGTCAACGCCTAGATCGCCATGGATGAATGGGCTTGCGGAGCGAGCAAATCAAACATTGCTTCAAGGACTGAAAACATTGTTGCATGATGCCAATCTCCCTGATAAGTTTTGGGGGGAGGCTCTGTCAACTTTTGTTTACACTTTTAATTGCAGACTGTCATCACCTATTGGTTGTACCCCCTATGAGAAGATTTTTGGTAAGAAACCTAACGTCAAGCACATGAGAATCTTTGGTTCTGACATGTGGGTACACAGCCCACAGAGCAACAAGCTTGGGAAGCGTGGGGCACATGGTTTGTTCATGGGGTACGAAAAAGGAGCATACAGGGTATGGATAACTGACTCTAAGTCCATTAAGTTCACAAAGAGTGTTGAGTACAATCCTAAGTGGGGGGAAATGTGGGAATTTTCCAGAGTTACCCAGAGGAAGATGAAGGTGATGTGAAAAAGGCAGATAATGTTGAGGAAGCTGAGGAAGCTGAGGAGGATGATGATGATCAGAGTTCGGATTCCAGCTCAGTGGGCGGCGCTGCTGCTGATGTCAGCGATAGTGATGACACAGCAGACTACAAAAGCGCGAAGGCCTCAGTCAGACCATCTGATGCGTCTGACAATGAACTGGAAGAACCACTGTTCATCATTGGTCACTTTTCTCCTAAGAAGGAGGAGATGAGTCCAGAAGACTTGCGCCTAGTACACAGATCTGAAAGGGCGACCAAAGGCAGACCTCCAAAGAGATTTGCTGATGAGTTTGCTAAGACAGCAACTGCTGTTCTTAGTAGCTCAGAGAAGGTGTGGGAACCTTCAAGCTTCAAAGAGGTTCAGGAGTTAACCTCTAAAGATGCTGAGCCTTGGCTTAATGCCATGAAGGCTGAAGTTGATTCCTTGAATAGGAACCAAACTTGGGAGTTGGTACCGGTAGTCCCAGGAATGAGACTGGTTGGCAGCAAATGGGTCTTCAAGGCCAAGACAGACCAGAATGGCAAGGTTGTCAGACACAAAGCCAGATTGGTTGCCAGAGGTTTTTCACAGGTAGCAGGACAGGATTACCACGAGACCTACTCACCCACCGTCAAATATGAGAGCATTCGACTGATGCTCAAGATTGCTGCGGAGGAGAAACTGCATGTTTCCCATCATGACATTAATACAGCTTTTTTGTACAGGATTTTGGGGGAGGAGCTGTATATGCTTCCACCTGATGGAATGCAGATACAGAAGGGAATGGTCTGTAAACTGTGGAAATCCTTATATGGTCTCAAGCAGAGTGCCAGGTGTTGGAACACAAAACTCACTGAGACATTGCTTTCTCTAGGTTTTCACCAGGGCAAAGCTGATCCGTGTGTGTTTGTCAAGGAGGAGGGGCAAAACAAACTGTATTGTTTATGTTTTGTTGATGATCTTCTGATGTTTTGGAAGAATCAGGCTTTGTACCAAAGCACCCTAGCTCAGCTGAAGGAGCACTTTGACATGAAGGATCTTGGTGAGGTATCCAACTATCTTTCTCTGCAGGTGGAGAGGAACCAAGCAGATAATTTTCTGGTACACCAAACACAGAAAATTGCTGATGTATTAACCAGGTTGAATTTGGTTGATGCAAACCCAGCAGACACACCGATGGTGACAGGTTACCAGGTAGATAGTACTGCTGAAGCGTTTTCTGACACAACGCTGTACAGATGCATTCTAGGCAAGTTGAATTTCATTGCTAGATGCTCAAGACCTGACACAGCTGTAAGCACTAACCTGCTTAGCAGACATGCTAACAATCCTACTGTTCAGGATTGGAAAGCTCTGAAGCGCATAGCCCGCTATTTGAAAGGGACTATGCACTACAGGCTGAGGTTCATCAGTCAGAAGACTGGAGGTCTTGAAATGTCCTATGGAAGTGTTTCAAGACAATAGATCCTGTTTGGCTTTGCTGAACTCAGAGAGTTGCAAGCAAAGAACCAAGTACTTGCAGATTAAGCTACATCGTGCAAGAGAGTGTATTCAGAAAGGACTCATTCGGGTGTCCTACATGGCAGGAAATGAAATTCCTGCTGATCTGTTGTCTAAGGTTGTTAACAGAGAACAAGTTAAGGTTTATGTACAGAGGTTGCAATTGGGTTGAACCACAGGTACTACAGGTTACACGGAAAGGGGGAGGATGTTAGGATATTTCTGTTCCACCTTAAAAGGGAGCAGGATGTTTGTGTCACAGCCTGCGTATTTCCTGTTTCACAGGATGTTTATGTTGTGTCTTTGCTTTCGTTTCTCTCTCTCTCTATGCCAGAACACTGAAGCAGGCAGTCATGTTTTTCTTTGTTCTGATCAACGCAGAAATAAACTTGTAAATAATGCTCTCCTGAGTGCATCTTTTGCTGTGCATTATCTGCTGATAAGAGCGTGCACAGCTCTGGAATGTGGCAAGCTATTTCTGGAGCTCGTGTCGCTAATTGCTGATACTGCGTGTCTACGGGAGATCGATGGACGTCTGGAGACGATGTGGAGTCATGATGGACTTTGTCTCCCTGGCAGTATCCCAACACTTTCCAGGGAGCCAAGGAAGAAGGGTGGAATTTGAAATACCTCCAAACCTTCCCACATCAGAGATGCAGGAGTTGCGTCACCTCCAACTACCTCAGGGATGAAGCAGCTACGAAAAACGAAACATCCCACCTGGACACGGTTTCTGAGAGAGCAACAGCAGAGGACCCAGACTCTGGCAAGATGAGCAATTGCCCAGGGGATTCTGGCCAGTCCGTGAGGGCAGACAGGGGATGGCTGTGGTGGCCGCCAGCCCCTTCCCACTCCATCTCAGATACAGAACGCATTTGCTCTGCCACTCCTTGGCTCTGGCGCCACCTACTGTTGGCCTCCTTGCATTCCACCCTCCCAGTCCCAATGAGCACCATCCACCCCTGGTCCAGAGGCGCAGAGCAGTAGTTAGGTGATCTTGCGCCCCGGCAGAACCGCCCAGATTGCGCCCCCTAGCCAAGGACAAGTTAGCTCTTCTTTCCTCCGCTCGTCCAACACCCCCCCCCCGCACGCATTCAATTCACCCTGGAAGTACAAGTATCGAAAAGTAAAATGTTAGAGGTTTCCCCCCACCCCATAGCAATATAATTGGATTCAGCTAGCTGGTCAGTCTACTTTGGGTTTCACTCCTGGCTCCTAGTTAAATTAATACTGCATCAGAAACCTCCCAAGCAGATATCCAAACTTCTTTTGCATTTCTCCAGTTGTTAATGAGATGTCTCTTCTAGTCCAGGGGAGTCTTTTGATCTTCTTCCAGGAAACCAAGAGACAAAAGCCTTGATTTTCCCTTTTTTCTTTTTTCCAGTCATTTCCACACAGTTAGTCATTATTAGAGTTCTTAAAACCTTATTATATCAACAAATGCAAAATATTTAGTCTCCCTTGCTTTCCTGCTGACCTTCAGCTTAAACACAAACTGCTCTGGAGTGAGAAAACCCCATCACACTCAAAAAGCCCAGCTGGAGGGACCTGGAAGTGTGTGGGGAAGAGCAATTTTGTAGTGGGTTTGTTGCACAGGAGCACCAAGTTCACTAACTGGCTGATTCAGATTGAATCCCATTCAAAAAGAGTGCAATGGTGTGTGTTTCAGCCAGCCATCCGGCTGCTGCAACTATTCCCTGGGTGCCACCACACTCGTGTCTGTGTGTTTGGAAGGGAATGGGAGCTATGCTCCCCCCGGAGACACTCCACACCTTCTTCCTTAGCTGTGTTGCTCAACAGTTGAGGCAACCTTCACAGTTCTGGGATGCCGAGGAAGCGAACCAATAGTCACGTTCATCTGTACTGGCTCAGTATGACCTATTCTGACAGATGCTGCCTTTCATATTCACGCCCAAGAGCCTTTCCGCTCCAGAGATCTGGAGCTGAACCCGGGATCAGCATGCCAAGGCTGGAGTAAGAAAGAGCCCTTGCCAGTTGGCCACGTTGGGCGCCAGCCTGGAGAGTGGAAGCCGGGGGTTCGAGGGACACCGTGCTGCTCCTGAATCCCGCTTCCCCTGGGACGCGTTTCCCATCCTGCAGCGGCTGGGGTGGGAGCGCTCCCCACCCCCCTTTCCAGACCCCATTCTCCTCGTTCTTCTTCTTCATGCCTCGGGTGTTTTCCTGAGTGTATCTTCAGAACAACCCTCTGTGAGGGAGGCTAAGCGGGCCCAAGGACTGGCCCAAGAACTGGCCCAAGGTAGCTCAGCCAAGTTGCCAAGGCCAGCATTTAAGACCGTGCATCCTTTCCCCTCAGATGAGAAAGCCGGGATGAGTCATGCTAGCAGCCTGTGGCCTTGATGGGCTTTGAGGCAGCCCAGCCCCCTTGTCTGCAAGCAGGCTGCCTCCTGGGAGGATCAGCACTTTTCTGACGGGACAGAAGCGCACGACTTCCCCGTCCCACTTGCCACCCGCCCCAGTCTTTCTCCGGCGGCTCAGTTTAGTGCGCCAAGCGACTCATCCCAGGTGGGAATTCGGGTGGCGCTGCTTGCAGAAAGAGAAGCGGCTGGCGCTGGCAGAAACTCCCATTGTTCTTCTCAGGTAGGACTTCTGGGATCCAGACGAACGTTTTACCAAAAAGTATGGCTTGACTACTGATTTCCCATTTAAAAGATGGCAAAAAGACCTAAGTGTGGTGAAAAAAACCACAAATTACATTTAAAGTTCTGCAAGATACAAAGGAAAGCTTGTGTTTTAAATTTGTATTTGACAGATTGGTGATTGGTGCGGTTAACGGAATGGGGATATTGAGAAAGAAGAGACTTGGAATTAGAAGGTTAGGATTTAAGGTAAGGTTACCAGATTTTTTTTCAAAGAATCTGGGGACATTTCCCCCCCCCCCCCAAAGAGAAACAAATGTTATTTTTAAAAAATAATTTTTTTAAAAAAATAAGAAGTAATATCTTCTATTCTTGCTCTCCTCTGTCGCGTGGCCATCCTCTGGGCCCCAGCCTGATCTCTTGGAGTGCTATCTGCCATGGAGTAGGCTTGGGTTGGGCCTGGTCTCGGCCCCGTGTCCTTGCCCTCCTGGTGCTCTCTTACCTCTCTTCCTCAGCGGCAGCAGCACGGCAAGGTCGGGGCTCCCCTCTTTCTTCTCCTTCCTCTTTCTCTCTCTTCCTTCTCCTTCTCCTTTCCTCCTTCTCCCTGGGTTGGCTCCGGGGTTTTTACTGTAGCCGGGTGTGGCTTCCGCCTCGATTTGGGACCTGGGGGGGGGGTGTCAGTGGTTCCCCCAGTTGACGCACCGGGCATCCCTGCTTCCCCCTCGGCAGTGGCAGCGGTAGCGGCAGTCTCAGCAGCCCGGAGCCATCCTGGTAGTGCACTTGGCTCTGGCTGGATTCAGGAGCTGCTCATTGCCGTGGCACCCGCCATTTTGCCTCACCGGAAGTCCCCATATGATGTGTCTTGTGCCGTTGAACCAATCACGCAACATTCCTTCCCTACTAATAAATCTACAACACTTAAAATATAAATCTGGGGGCCTTATATGAAATCCGGGGACATTCCGGGGACGGATTTTGTTGCGGACAGATTTGTAAATCCGGGGACTGTCCCCGGGAGACGGGGAAATCTGGTAATCATTCTGTAATAGGGCTTCTCCTGCTTTTGCCAGTATTTCAGCCTTCTCAGCCTCCTTAAAGAAGGCGTTCAGATTCGATGTGCCGTGCCGTGCACCCCACGTCGCTCCGGAGCCCTGAAACCGGGGTCTCCCCGCGAGTAGGGGGGCACTCAAGGCACGAGCCGAACCCCAAGCCCACGGTCTTCCTCCGACCGTGGTTTTTAACAGGTCTCCGCCTCGCCGTGGCGGTTAGACCCTTCTTTCCAGGGAGCGGTCTCCTCCACAGCGGAGGAAATCCGCCATTAGCCAGCCGCGTCAACCCGGAAGCCCACAGGAGGCTGTTTTCAGGATCGCTGTTTTCAGGGAGTGAAGCCGCATAGCTGTTGCCAGTAAGCGCCGACTTTTCCTGTGGACATTTGGACTTAAATAAACTTAGTAGGTAACAGAATTGGACTACAAATTACTTGAATTTGGCATTTGAACGTGAAGTTATAAACAGGAAGCCCACCTTCCGTTCTGTAGAAAGATTAAAGCAAAGCCGCTATAAACCGGAGCTTTTGAAATGCGCTTTGCAAAGTGAAGAATTTTACCATCTAAGCTTTTTGGACCCCCCCTCGGAAGCAGGGGAAGAGGGGGAGTTTCTTTTGATGGTTTTTTCGAGCCCTGCAGGACAGTAAAAATTGACTTAATTCACTGCCGTCTCGGACCCTGGGACCAGGTTGTCAGCCTGTACAATTTAAAAATAACAACAACGGAGGAATGGACTATGTTTTAATGGAAAGAGGATCAGAGACATATATTTTTTGGCATTGACTTGTGGGTTTTGAAAGAAAAAAGGAGCGGAACGGCAAACTTTTGTAACTGAAGTGAATGGAAAATAACCAGAGTAAACTGTTGCTAAAAGTTTCTAAATGTTGCCTGTTTGGGTACTGGGACTGCTACATCATTACAGTGGATGGAAAATTCCGACCAGATGGTAGACAAGAGGATTTGAAGTGACCTTGAGGGGCAGCAGATAATACTGGGAAAATAAGCTTGAAGACATGGCTGAAAGAATAACAGTTCTACTGAATGACATTTTAAACAAAGTGAGTATTTTTGAACAGAGTGTTTCTGATCTGAGGAAGAATGTATTGACTTTGGTACAGAATGGGAACAACCTAACAAGTGAGGGTCGAGAAAAGGAACCAAATTTACAAAGTCAAGTACTGGAGAAGAGGATGAAGCAATCAAAACCGGATCTGATTTTGCAAGAGGATTTTCATGTGGAAGCCTCAGTAATAGAGCCTCAAATTAAATTTGAGTCTGAGGATACTGAGGCTGAAAGGCAGAGGTGGAAAGGCAGTGGCCCTCGTGGACTGAGTGATGCAAGATGGATGATTAATATGCTGGTGACATTGCGGGAAAGTTTGAAAGGATGGACAATTGTAACCCCAAAGAGACTGTGGAGTACGCTTGGAATATTTTTTGGCTTATGAACTGAAATATGAAGTTTGGGTAAGCGTGCAGATGAGAATTAAAGAAGACGTTGGGAAAGAAGCTCTTTGGGACTTAACTTTAGGCCGGAAAAGAAATTTGCAGGCAGTCCAGGGAGACGATTTGAGAGCCTCGGACATAAGGGAACTGGGTTAGGGAATTAATTCTGACAGAAAAGACTGATAAAACTGGTAAAAAAGACTGACAGCACCCGACACCAGGGGGATGAGATGGTGGGGAAAATTGGGAATTTTTAAAAATAGTATTTGTATAATATGGTATGATTAAGAATAATTGGGAGATGGTGGAATGACTTTATTTGGCTTTAGTGGAAACAACATAAAGATAAAAGATATTAAGATATAACGGTATATGATTTAAAAGTATAAGATTTAAGGTTTTTTGTGTTTTTCCCCCCTCTTTTTCTTTTCTTTTTAATTAGGGAATTGGAGTTTAGATAATTTCTTTTTAGATGCTTACTTAAATTGTGATGTTGATAAGAGAATAAGATATAAATGGATTAAGGTAAATAAGTGAGTAAGCAGTAAAAGACGGAAAGAATTTGCTGACCTGATTAATAATTGGAATACAGAAGGGGAGGTGGGAGGAGGCCGAGGAAATAAGTTATTTGAAAATAGATGTTGAAGGATGGAGATTTATTCTTTTCTTGAATGTTTTTGCTTTTTGCTTTTCTTTTTTTTGTGTTGGTGGGGAGGGTGTGGGATTTTTATTACTTTTGTTTGTGTATATTTTGGTTTTTCCCTCTTCTTCTTTTTTTCCTTTTTTTATCTCATTGTATTTGAATCTTTTGTTTTTGTAATTTCGTGGTTTTTGGAAAAATCAATAAATATTATTTAAAAAAAAAAAAAAAGGCGTTCAGAAGCACTTGTATGTCTGGCCATATGGGATTGTGAGTGTAGAAGGTGGCGCAGTCTGGATGAGTCCCTCTGTCCTGCTCTTTGGTCACTGTGACCGAGCACCATTTTGGGCCGATCAGGATCTATGGGGAAGGGGATCCACCCAGAAGTTGTGGAGGGAACGGGAAGAGAAGCTTGGTCAAGAGACTGGCTCATGTCAGAAGGAGGCCTGACTGCATCCTTGGCGAAGCCCAGGGCAGGGCAGGAAGGCAGCATTGCCCAGCGGGAAGGCATTCGGAGGCAAATCATCAGCAAGGAGTAGAAAATCCCCTCCCCTTCCATCAAGAATACTGAAGAATCTCTAGTCGGCCTTCAGGTGAGTTCAGCATCCCAGGTCTCTGGGGTGTTCCTGTCCATTACAAACCTAACTTGAGGCTCCATCAACTGAGCCCCTACACTCCTTGCGTACATGAAAGGGGCACAGAAAGGATGGGAGGCAGCCTTTTCCTGGAGCCGTCTTACCTGCAGCAGTTCACTCGCTGGCTGCTGACCCTTTTCCTCCATCACCTGGATGATCCTCTCAAGAGAGGAGAGTTTCCTGCAGAGTCTGGCCAGCTGCTCATCCCTTCTCCCTGCAATCTCCTTCTCCACCTCTTCCACATGATTCAGCAGACGCTTTTCTTCTTCTTCTTCCAGAAACTGGCGCAGTTGTCTCAACTTCTCCACAGTCTTCAGCCTCTCCGGTTCTGAGGAGGTCTGAGTGAGGAAGATGGTCAGCCTTCAAAACATCAGCAAGAGAATTAGGATTTGAATTGAACTGCTTCCACCCTCTCAGCTCACAAGTCCTCAGGCTTCTCCTTGACTGCTTTTCACATAATAAACAAGAATGGGAAATAAACTCCATTTAGCTGCATTCAAAGGTGAACTTACCTAATTCGCAATTCTTGGAAAAATATGGAGACGACAACAGCAATCCTTTGAAATTCACACCTCTGAATTTTTCAAGGTTGACCCAGCCAGGTAATGTTCACAAAAAATGTATTTGTGAGGGTAAAGCACGTATCAAAATATTTATACGAGAAGGTAGCCACCCTAGCATTTGATTCATTTTCAGAATAATAAATAAATAACAAACCAATATGGAAAAAGGAGAAATGGGGAGAAGTTGAAATTTCCCCATCCCTCCTCAGTCCTGACTTGCTTCTTGAAGTGCTTGTTCCCTCACTAGTAACAAGAGTGACACTTCCAAGGAGGTCTTTGCTTTCCTTGTCCAGGTCTGCTTGATAGGCCAGAATTTCCTGTGGAAATTAGAAAGTGTTTCCGGAGGTATTTTAAACAACTATATACACAGGAGAAGCAGAAAGAAATGGACATTGATAAATTTTTGAATATTAATGGACTACAAAAAATCTCCCAGGAAAATAAGTTAATGTTGAATCACAAAATTACGGTACAGGAAGTAGAAGGGGCCATTCAGAATATGCAACTGGGTAAATCTCCAGGACCAGACGGAATGACTTCAAGATATTATAGATCTCTGAAAGAATGGTTAATACAACCTTTAAAGGAAGTCTGTAACGAAATACTGGAGGGGAAAAGGGCACCGGAGTCGTGGAAGGAAGCCTATATTACACTTATACTGAAAACAGAGATGGAAAAGACACAGCTTAAGAACTACCGCCCCATATCATTGCTTAATGTGGATTACAAAATTTTTGCTAAAAGATTAAAAAAGGTGTTAGTAGAAGAAATTCATAAATATCAAGCGGGCTTTCTCCCAGGCAGACACCTGTCTGACAATACGAGGAACATAATTAATATCTTAGAAAAATTACAAGTGAAGATTAATACCAAAGCAGTTTTTATATTTGTGGATGCGGAGAAAGCCTTTGACAACATTTCTTGGAGTTTTATGAAGAAGAATTTACAGGGGATGGGGGTTGGTCAAGGTTTTGGAAATGGTATAGGTGCAATTTATTCAGAACAGAAGGCTAAATTAATTGTGAATAATGTAGTGACGGAAGAATTTAAGATTGAGAAAGGAACACGACAAGGGTGCCCAATCTCTCCATTGCTTTTTATATCGGTCCTGG
This sequence comes from Podarcis tiliguerta, assembly GCF_965153285.1. Classification (NCBI taxonomy): domain Eukaryota; kingdom Metazoa; phylum Chordata; class Lepidosauria; order Squamata; family Lacertidae; genus Podarcis; species Podarcis tiliguerta. The sequence continues at coordinate 5,609,895 of NC_139552.1, forward strand.
AGGTTTTGTTAAACATGATTAGAAGGGACCAATTGGTTAAAGGTATACAAGTGGGAGCTAAACAGTATAAATTGAAAGCATTTGCTGATGATTTGGTATTGACTTTACAGGAGCCAGAATCTAGTACTAAAAGAGTTTTGGAATTGATTCAAGGTTTTGGTCAGGTAGCAGGTTTTAAGTTAAAGAAGATGAAAACTAAGGTTTTAGAGAAAAATTTAACTGTGATGGAGAGAGAAAAGTTTCAGAAGGAGACAGGATTAATACTGGTTAAGAAAGTGAAATATTTGGGGGTTAACATGACTGCTAAAAACGTGAACTTATTCAAGGATAACTATGAAAAATGTTGGACTGAAGTGAAAAAGGATTTAGAAATATGGTCAAACTTGAAACTATCATTGCTAGGCCGAATTGCTGTTATAAAGATGAATGTATTGCCAAGGATGCTGTTTTTGTTCCAAACATTGCAAATTTTGGACAAAATGGACTGTTTCAAGAAGTGGCAGAGAGATATCTCTAAAAAAATATGGCCTTTAAAAACCATATTGTTAGGAAAGCATTGTTTAATGTCTGGATAAGATATAAGGACTTGTTAGAAAATAAAACCCCAAGATGGCTGTCAGCAATGGAAGCGAAGGCACTGAAAAAACTTAATATGGAGGCCAAATGGCCGAAGTATTGGGAAATTCTGGAACAAGAGGGAGACAGGTTAAAATTGCAGAGCTTTGAAAAATTAAAAAATAGAGTGCGAGATTGGCTCCATTATTACCAAATAATGGAGACATATAATCTGGACAAAAAACTAGGCTTCCAGGTGGAAAAATCAAAATTAGAAACAGAATTGTTAGACCCCAAAGTTAAGAACTTGTCAAGAATGTATAACTTGCTGTTGAAATGGAGTACTCAAGATGAAATCTGCTATGATTAAATGGGCACAAGATGTTGGACATAACATTATGATGGCTGACTGGGAACAGTTATGGACCACAGGTATGAAGTTTACCGCATGTAATGCCTTAAAAGAGAATTTAATGAAAATGATTTACAGGTGGTACATAACACCAGTCAAGCTTGCAAAAATCTATCATTTGCCCGATAATAAATGTTGGAAATGTAATGAGACTGAAGGTACTTTCTTTCACCTTTGGTGGACGTGCCCAAGGATTAAGGATTAAGGGACTTCCGGGTTGAGCGCCAGCGATCATGGCGGCCCCCTGCTGAGCACCGGAGGGGGAGCTCCGAAAAAAACAGGGTTCTACCGCTACGCCGACGCGGTGAACCCCTGAAAACGTAGGCGGAGGAAGCCTACGTCCGTGGGACTCGGCGGGCACCAACAGCGATCCCCTAAAACGTTTCTGGGGCTCAGGAAGAGCTCCAGAGTGTGGAGGGGGTAACGCGGTGCTGAGAGTCAATCGCTTCTTTTTCGGAGAGACGTCGCACAGCCGTGATCGGAGGAGCGCTCAACTTCTTCTTGGGACAAATTGGATTATAAAAGAACTTTCCGTGAGTAGGAGGATTACAAATTTTAAAAGGAAAAGAAACAAATTAAGGAACTTTTGGATTTGGCAAAAGTTAAAAAAGCAAACTAAATTAGAACCGAAGCGGTAAGGTTTAACCAGGAAGTCAGCCTTCCGCTCTGTATATAGCTGGAAACAAAGACTTTTGTGTGCCAAACCTTTAAAAGTGCTTTTGAAGAAACGGAATCTGGCGTTTTGATAAGGATTTTCTCCCCCCCTAAGTGGCAGGGGAAAGGGGGGGAAGGACTGGAAACTATATTGCCTGCGTAAGAAAGAGCTGACTGTGGGGGAAACACCGCCCGGCGCGCCCGGCTCTGATCTGTCAATCTGAAAATACAGGGTAAAGGAGGGACTGCGGAGAGAGACCCTTAGATTTTAAGCTCTGCAAACTGGATTATACTGTTAAAAACTGTGACTGTTTAAGTCTTGTTACTGGGAGGAATTAGTTGCGAAGTTGCTGGGAAGGAGAAAGAGAAGACGGGAGACATTGTTCCCAGGGGCTATTGTATCCCCCTGGTGGACATAAGGATTGTTACAAAGACTGATACAAAGAAACAGAAAGCAATTGGGAACTTTCCACTGTTTGGCTTTAAAATCTGATAGCTTGCTGCAGCTGGCAGCTGGGAGAGTGACTGGGGACTTTCCACTGTTTTGACTTCAAGTCTGACAGCTAGCCTTAGCTGGGAGTGACCTTGAAATAAGCTGGTGTGGTATGGCAAGTGATAAGGGAAAACTAGACCAGCTGCAGGAGAAGATCTGGGAAAACCTTTTACTCAGGAAGAAGAGCCTCTATACCAGACCCAATTGGAGGTGCATCTGTACAACCCAAACCAAAAGCTATGTCTTCAACCGAGGACCTTTTTAATACAGGATTTGCAAAAATTCAAGAATCATTAAATAAATTGACAGAGGAGGTTGCAAAAACAAACAAAAAGGTGTCAGAGACATCTTCTAAAATAGATCAAAATACAGCTTGTATTAAACAAAATACAGATTTAATTCAGCAATTATTGCAAGAATCATTAAAAACAAAGAAAATTGCAGAAGAAGCAAAGGCAGCTGCAGAGGCTACAGAAGAAAAAATACCACCGATCAACAGGCAACTTGAGGACTATAGAACAAGATTTTCCATGCTTGAATTAAAAGATAAACAAACGAATCTCAGGATCAGATCCTTGCCAGAAATTGAGAAAGAAGGTCTTAAGGAATTTCTTGTACAGGAATTTGCAGATTTCTGGAATCTGGATCTGGATAAAGAAGAAATTAAAATAGTAAGTGCTTTTCGACTGGGCAAAACAAGCAGGAGAATCAAGACAAGAGACTGTTTGGTCACCTTTGGATCTAAAGAGGAGAGAGATAAAATTTTGGGGCTACATTTCCAAAGGCCTTTGGAAGTTGGTGAATCAAGAGTGGAACTGTTCAGGGACATTCCCAAACATCTCTTAGACCTCAGATCTAGCTACAGAGACTTGGTCACACAGCTGAGAAAGAACAACATCATCTTTAGGTGGGAGTTCCCTGAAGGGCTTTCGTTTAGTATAAAAGGAAGGAAAATAAAAATAAAATCAGTGGAAGACAAAGACAGATTTTTAAAGGACTACGAGGAGGACTTACAGAAGGAATCCTTTAAAGACCAAGACCCATCTGATACACAAGAGAGAAAAAGGAGAGATATAGCTAAAGAAATCTTGGATTTGGACAAGACGACACCACCGGGACCAGAAGAGAAAGAAGACACATTGGGAGCTACTGGAGGAACATAGCAGACTAATTTCAAGATGTCTCTGTAACTATTAAGCTGGAACTGCAACGGTCTAAATGTGGTTTCTAAGAGAAAATCAATTTTTCACATTCTAAAAAAAGAACAATTGGACTTGATTCTTGATTTGTTTACAGGAAACACATGTAACTAGGCTCCATAGAAAAATCCTAATTAATAAAAGATTAGGTCAAGAGTTTATTTCATCGGACAAAGTTAAAAAAAGAGGAGTGGTGGTATATGCAAAAGAGAGCCTAGTACCAAAATTAATTTTTAAAGATGAACAAGGAAGATATTTGGCAATTGAAATTCAACACCATGGACAGAAATATCTGATTGTTGGCGTATACGCACCGAACGAAGGAAAATCGGAATTTTTCAAAAAGTTGCATGAGACATTGATGGACTATTTGGAGTACAATGTGATCTTGATGGGAGATATGAATGGAGTTGTTTCTACAAATATGGACAAGGCACAATGGCAGGTAGTCACCAAAGATGGGAGACTACCGAAAACCTTTTTTGAACTGACTGATAACCTGGACTTGGTGGATATCTGGAGAACTAAAAATCCTTTAGGAAGAGAAGGAACCTTCTTTTCTGAAGCCAAAAAGACATGGACAAGAATTGACCAAATCTGGATCACAAGAGGACTGGCACCAAAGACAAAAAAAGTAGAAATCTGCCCAAAGACTTACTCCGACCATAATGCTGTAAAGATGGTAATGAACTTACAACCAACTGGTTCTTTCAGATGGAGGATGAATGACTCCCTGTTTAGAGATGAGGAAATAACCAAGAAGGCCCAGAAAACTCTGAAAGACTATTTTGAGATAAATTTAAACACTACGGTGGAAAAAAGAACTGTATGGGACGCAAGTAAAGCTGTTATGAGAGGATTTTTGATACAACAGAACGCACTCAAGAAGAGATTACAACAGGAAAAAAGAGAAAAGATATTGGAAAAGATTAAGGAAGGTGAAAAAAGACTGAGATCAAATCCAAAATCACAACAAATCTTGAGAGAGATAAAGTTATATCAAGTACAATATATGCAAATGATAAATCAAGAGATTGAATGGAAGGTCAGACAAATGAGACAAAGAACCTTTGAATCAGCAAACAAATGTGGAAGTTATTGGCATGGCAAATAAAGAAGAGACAGAAAATGAATACAATAACAAATTTAGAAGAGGAAGGAAGAATTATTCAGAACCCAGTGGAAATTAGGAGTGCCTTTCAAAGATACTTTAAACAGCTTTATTCACAACAACCACAGAAGGAAGCAGATATGGAGGAATTCTTGAAAGAAAATGGGCTACCGGAAATATCTCAAGAAAGTAAATTCAAATTGAGCTGCAGGATAACAGAACAAGAGGTAGAGAGCGCCATCCAAAATATGAAACTTGGCAAGTCCCCAGGACCTGATGGGTTGACGGCAAGATATTATAAATCAATGAAAGACTGGCTAATTCAACCCTTGAAGGATATATGTAATGACATATTACAGGGGGAAAGGACACCAGAAACGTGGAAAGAAGCTTTTGTGACTCTCATACCAAAGACAGAATCGGAAAAACACCAACTTAAGAACTATCGGCCTATATCATTACTTAATGTGGATTATAAAATTTTTGCTGACATCTTGGCTAGAAGATTAAAGAGGGTTTTAGTGGAGGAGATTCACAAGGACCAAGCAGGCTTTCTCCCAGGAAGGCACCTATCTGATAATGTAAGGAACATAATTGACATTTTGGAACTTTTACAGGAAAGAATAAACACAAAAGCAGCTTTGGTATTTGTGGACGCGGAGAAAGCCTTTGATAACATTTCTTGGGGTTTTATGAAAAAGAATCTCCATAGTATGGGGGTAGGCCAAGAGTTCGAAAATGGTATAGGTGCAATCTATTCTGAACAAAAAGCAAAATTAATTGTCAACAATGTTTTGACTGAAGAGTTCAGAATAGAAAAAGGAACACGACAAGGTTGTCCTATTTCCCCTCTGCTTTTTATATCGGTCCTGGAGGTGTTGCTGAATATGATTAGAAAGGACCAGATGGTAAGAGGGATACAGGTCGGACTTAAACAATTTAAATTAAGAGCATTTGCAGATGACTTGGTTTTGACATTGCAGGAGCCAGAGTCCAGTGTGAAGAGGGTTTTAGAACTGATTCAAGAGTTTGGTCGATTAGCAGGTTTTAAACTCAACAAAACAAAAACTAAGGTTTTGACAAAGAATCTAACAGAAAAAGAGAAAGAAAGGTTTCAGAATGAGACAGGTTTGACAGTGGTGAAAAAAGTGAAATATCTGGGAATTATTATGACTTCAAAAAATGGGAACTTATATAAGGATAACTACGAAAAATGTTGGACCGAGATAAAAAAAGATCTAGATATATGGTCTAATCTAAAACTCTCACTGTTAGGTCGTATTGCTGTGATAAAGATGAATGTATTGCCAAAAATGTTATTTTTGTTCCAGACACTGCAGATTATTGATAAAATGGACTGTTTCAAGAAGTGGCAGAAAGATATATCCAGATTTGTCTGGCAGGGCAAAAAGCCAAGAATAAAATTTAAAATACTAACAGATGCAAAGGAAAGAGGAGGCTTTGCCCTGCCAGACTTGAAACTTTACTATGAAGCAGCAGCTTTTTGCTGGCTGAAAGAATGGCTACTTCTTGAAAACACAGATATACTGGACTTAGAAGGATTCAATAATGCGTTTGGGTGGCATGCTTACTTATGGTATGACAAGGTTAAAGTTCACAGAATGTTTAAGATTCACATTGTCAGGAAAGCATTGCTTAATGTATGGATTAGATATAAGGATTTCTTTGAAAACAAGACTCCAAGGTGGTTATCTCCGATGGAAGCAAAAGCAGTCAAAAAACTCAATATGGAGGCCAATTGGCCAAAATATTGGGAGATACTAGAACAAGATGGAGATAAATTGAAACTGCAGAGTTTTGACAAATTAAAAAGTAAAGTCCGTGATTGGCTCCATTATTATCAGATAATGGAGGCATATAAATTGGATAGAAAAATTGGCTTCCAGGTGGAAAAATCAAAATTGGAAACAGAATTGCTAGAACCCAAAACTAAGATATTGTCAAGAATGTATAATCTGCTGCTGAAATGGAATACACAGGATGAGGAAGTGAAATCAGTAATGATTAAATGGGCACAAGATGTGGGTCACAACATAATGCTAGCCGACTGGGAACGGTTATGGACCACTGGGTTAAAGTTTACGGCATGTAATGCCTTAAGAGAAAACATTATGAAAATGATATACAGATGGTACATAACACCAGTCAAACTAGCAAAAATTTATCATATGCCTGATAACAAATGTTGGAAATGTAAAGAAACTGAAGGTACCTTTTTTCACCTTCGGTGGACATGCCCAAGGATTAAGACCTTTTGGGAGATGATCTATAATGAACTGAAGAAAGTGTTTAAATACACATTCCCGAAGAAACCGGAGGCCTTTCCCCTGGGCATGGTCAATCAAGACGTACGTATGAAAGACAGGACATTTTTTATGTACGCCACAACAGCAGCAAGAATACTTATTGCAAAGTATTGGAAGACACAAGAATTACCCACGCTGGAGGAATGGCAGATGAAAGTCATGGACTACATGGAATCCGCAGAAATGACTGGCAGAATCAGAGACCAGGGAGAAGAGACGGTGGAGGAAGATTGGAAGAAATTTAAAGACTATCTACAGAAACACTACAAGATTAATGAATGTTAAAATAACATCAGATTGAATGTATAAGGCTATTGGAGTAAAACTTTAAAGATTAGAAGACCCAACATCTTAAATTCTAAGCATTGAATAAGCTATATTAAGACATTCAAATCAAGAAAGGAGGTTAAACATGACAGAGGGAAGGGATTTGTTGTTTAATTGTATGAATTGGAATACAGGGAAGGGAGACTCGGGGAAGTCAGAGAAACAAGTTAATGCAAGATCAATATGAAGATAAGATTGTTTTTATTTCTGTTGTCTGTAGTATGTTATGTTTGTGTAATTCTGTATGTTTTTGGTGTATTGTTCGTTGTTTTTGTTTTGCTTTGTCGTTTTGTATGTAAAATCGAATAAAATATTTATATATATATAAAAAAAAGACTTTCTGGGAGATGATATATAATGAAATGAAAAAGGTATTTAAATATACCTTCCTGAAGAAACCAGAGGCCTTTCTCCTGGGCATGGTCGGCCAATTGGTGCCAAGGAAGGATAGAACTTTTTTTATGTACACCACAACAGCAGCAAGAATACTTATCGCAAAGTATTGGAAGACACAAGATCTACCCACCTGGGAAGAATGGCAGATGAAGCTGATGGACTACATGGAATTGGCGGAAATGACTGGCAGAATCCGAGACCAGGGAGAAGAGTTGGTGGAAGAAGATTGGGTGAATGTTAGAAGAATGCTGGAATGAAGTTATATGGTTTTAGCAGAAATGTTATAAAGAATTAAGCAAAAACTGATTGTTGAGGGGTTAAAGTGAAAAATTTAAAGTTAGATTGTGTTAAGATAAATTTCAGAACAAAAAATTGAGAAAGATGGAAAGGATTTGCTGAAATAGCTAATTGAACTAGAATACAAAAAAGGGAGGTGTGAGGAAGTCGATGAAACTAGTAAATGAAAGGTAAAGTTATGGAAACATTGGATGTGTTTTTAAATTTGTTTTGTTTTTCTTGTTTTTCTTGTTGTTTAGATGTATTGTTTTATCTGGTTTTTTTTTTTACATATATATATATATATTTCTTTTTACTACTTTTTGATGTACAGTGGTACCTCGCAAGACGAATGCCTCGGAAGACGAAAAACTCGCAAGACGAAAGAGTTTTTCGTTTTCTGAGTTGCTTCGCAAGACGGATTTCCCTATGGGCTTGCTTCGCAAGACGAAACGTCTTGCGCCTTTTTTTTTAAACCGCCAATGCATTCCTATGGGAAACCGTCAATACACAGCGGTGCTTCGCAAGACGAAAAAACTCGTAGAACAAAAAAAAACTCGCAGAACGAATTAATTTCGTCTTGCGAGGCACCACTGTATTGCTTGTTAAATTCTTTATTGTCTTGTTTGTTTCTCTTTTTCATTTTCTTACTTTTTTCTTTTCTGTAACTATTAAATTTTAATAAATATTATTTTTTTAAAAAAAGATAGGCCAGAATTTCCCCTCTCTCTTTCCTCCAAATCTCCAGGCGGCGACAGATCTCTCCCTGACAAGAAAAGGGAAAATTCAGCTTTGAGTGAGACACAAAGAGAGGAGATGAATATTATACTGGCTTCTTGGGTCCAGTGGCCTTGCTATAATAGCAAAGTAATTTACTGGAGGAAATAAAAGTACAGAGGTTTTCAACCTTTTTGGGTCCACGGCTCCCTGGACCAACTCCCTTCTTTCTGCGGCACCCCTGTGGGGCTCAGGAGACCAGTTAGGTCCCCCCTTGCTTGCCCAGCTTGCCTCCCCTCCCCCTTTCTCCAACAGCCTCCCTTGTGGAGTGCTCTCTCAGCCTCCTCTCCTCTCCCCTCTCCTTAGGAGTCCTCCTCTTGGTCTCTGAGCTGCCCCCGCTGCCTCCCAGGGGCCTGGGACTTGCCTGTCCATTCCCAACAGCAAGGCCCCCTCGCCAGTTGGCTTGCTTCCTCTGAGGCTGCCTCAGCTCCTGGCAGCCCACACCCCCTGGCCAGCCCCAGAGGCACCATTCTCTGGGGGAGAACAGCTGGGCAAGCCTTGGGGAGGCAGAGATGGCATCTGAGGAGGGAGGGAAGGAAAGAGGGACAGAGGCAAGTGTCTCCCGCGGCACCCCTGACCATCATTCAAGGCACCCCAGCTGCCACAGCACACTGCTTGAAAACCACTGCAGAACTGGGATGGGAAAGGTTTCTAGAAGAAGAAGAAGAGGAGTTTGGATTTGATATCCCGCCTTTCACTCCCTTTAAGGAGTCTCAAAGCGGCTAACATTCTCCTTTCCCTTCCTCCCCCACAACAAACACTCTGTGAGGTGAGTGGGGCTGAGAGACTTCAAAGAAGCGTGACTGGCCCAAGGTCACCCAGCAGCTGCATGTGGAGGAGCGGAGACGCGAACCCGGTTCCCCAGATTATGAGACTACCGCTCTTAACCACTACACCACACTGGCTCTCCAACTAACTGGTCTGGAGAAGAGGAAAGGCAGCCATGCTTGCTCCTTTGTCTTCTCCGAGGAGACTTCCAGCCTGACTTCTTATCTTGAGGCCCCAGCGAGAAGTGGGAAGAGGAGGAGGAGAAGGAAGCATCCCCAGAAGAAGTGTGCTCCCCACCAGTAGGTGCTTCCACCCCCCACCCCCCACTCCTAAATCTGCTTCCAACAGATACTCGGGAGGGGGGCATCCTGCACCATCTGGTGAATTCCTGGTGCTAGGAGAATTAGAAGGTCTAAGATATAAACACATACATAAATACCGTAAGTAGTTCTCATCACAAAAGTATATGCAGGTAAACCCATGAACAGCCAGGTAAACCCATCAACAGGTTTTCTGCCAGACAGGAGTCTGTTGTAGGCCGCCACTTCTGTGATGTATGTATGATGTATGGAGGGGTGGTCTTGGGCTCCAGGGTGGACAATTTCAAATGTCTATATAAGGACTTGGTTTGGGGTCTCCTCCTCCCTCCTGCTTGGGGGGGGGGGTGAGCACCCTGTTGCAACAGGTAATAAAGATCTGGCTTACTAGCTGCTTTGCTTCTCAATATTCTCTGGTTGGCCTCTGTTATTTTCTCCTACCGATAGAGAAGCTACAAAAGGACTCTATATGGGCTCTGAGGTACCCCAGAAGGGAAAAGGAGCCATTTTTTCCTTACAACACTGCCCCCCAGTCCAGTCCCCACCCCCTTGCAGCTGACCCCTTGCTGCTCTCTGCTTGGCAGGGTATTGAGGAGGCATCCTGCTAGCCAAAGGAGACATGTGCAATTCACATTTGTAGTGTTCTAAATATGTACAAAACAAAACAACCTTGCTGGGGGGTGTGGATGAGGTTAACCCTTTCTCTCCCTGCCATGGTCCCAACCCAAATCTTTGAAGCTGCTGTATTTCAAGGGAAAATCCCTTGGCACCCCGGCAGAGAGAAAGACTTCAACTCCCTTCTCCCAGCCATCCCAGCAGCCCTCAGGCTTCCCCTTGGCTGCTTCTAAGGTAATAAACAACCACCAATTAGACTTCCGGGTTGGCGCTTCTGGATAATGGCGGATTTCCTCCGTTTCGGAGGAACCCGCTCTCTGGAAACAAGGGTCTGACCGCCACGGCGAGGCGGAGACCCGCAAAAAACCACGGTCGGAAGAAGACCGTGGGCTTGGGATTCAGCACGTACCTTTTGCGCCTCCCCTACTCGCGGAGAGACCCGGTTTCGGGGCTCCGGAGCGAAGTGGGGTGAGTGCCGCGGTACATCGAATCGACCGCTACTTTCAGGGAGTGAAGCCGCACAGCTGTTACCAGAAAGCGCCGACTTTTCCTGTGGACATTTGGACTTTAAGTAAATTTTCGTAAGTAAACTGAATTGGATTACCAAATACTTGGATTTGGCACTTGAACATGAAGGTTTAAACAGGAAGTCCACCTTCCGTTTTGTAAAAAGATTAAAGCAAAGCCGCTGTAAGCTGAAGCCTACGAAAAGTACTCTGTAAAGTATTAATTTTCACCATTTAAGATATTGAACACCCCCTCGGAAACAGGGGAAGAGGGGGGGAATTATTTTGTGGACGACTGAAACCTGCAGGGAGCTTCAGAAACTGTTGCGACTGTGACATTTCTGAGGCGGAAAATTCCACTACATGGAGGCTGTGAATTAAGCGGCCTTGAAGAACTGAAAGATAACACTGGAAAAACAAGAAGCTCCTGGGAACATGACTGATAGAATAACAGCTCTGTTGGAACAAGTGACAAAGACAGTGGGTACTCTTGAACAGAGTATCTCTGGTTTGAACCAAAATGTTTCTGATTTGGTGCAGAAAATGAGTAATTCAACAGGTGCTGCTCGGGATGTGGAGCCAACTTCGAAAGGGCAAGTATTAGAGAAGAGGATGGGACAACCAAAACCTGCTTTGTCTTTGCAAGATGAAATCCATGTGGAAGCCATAGCATCAGTGTTTCAAATTGATGGACATAAATTGAAGTTTGAGGTTATGGACGTTGAAAGACAGATCTGGAGAGGCAGTGCCCCACTTGGACTGAGCAAGGCAAGATGGATGGATTTTTTTGCTGGAGGGTGGCACTGAGGGAAAGCTTGGAAAAATGGATTTCCGTAACCTCAAAGAGACTGCGGAGTATGTCTTGGAATACCTTCAGGATTATAAATTTGAACATGGAGCTTGGGCAAGCATGTTGAAATTGAGTAAAGGAGCCGTTGAGAAAAAAGTCCTTTGGGATTTAATTTTAGGTTTGGAAAGAAACTTGCAGGCAGACCAGGGAGAAGAGTTAAGAGCCTCGGACATAAGAGCAGCAGGTTGAGGGAATCAATGGAAATGATAGAAAAAGACTGATAATTAGTAGAAAAGACTGATAAAATCCGAAACCAGGGGGAAGAGATGGTGGGGAAAAATTGGGAATTTTCTAAAACAGCATTTAGTATAAAATTGCATAATTAAGGAATGTTGGGAGATGGTGGAATGAACTTATTGGACTTTAGTGGAAATATGATAAGGACTTGTGACATTAGGATTAAAGGGTATAAGACTTAAGGGTTTTTTCTTTTCTCTCTTTATTAGATTGGCGTCCCCATTGGGAAGGAACAAGACAGGAAAAGGAATCAAATGGGAGAGGTATTTTTAAGGCCCCACTTTTCACATGGTGTCCTGTTGTGTGGTCGGAAAGTACTCTTTATTGTTTGATTTGGGTTAATGTCAGAATAAAAGCGAGTTCCTTCAAAATAACACATTCCTTTTTATCTTACCAATTTCTCATATTGTAAGAAGCGGAAGAAGAAACCATCGAGAGCATTCATATTTTCCTTCTGATCAATGTAGGTAGGGGAAAGTCGAAAGCTTCCTTGGAATTCCTCAGCCCCAGCCAGCATTGCCAATGGGCAGGATGATGAGAATTGTAGTTCAGCAACGTCTGGAGGGCCAGAGGTTACCCTCACCTGTTTCATCGGTTAGTGTGCTAAGATCTGGGCACAAGCCCAATTCAGCTGACGGTACGTAACAAGGGCTTGCTTTACACAAAACATGAGAGCTAATACACTATTCTGCTCCAATATACAAAACAGCCCCTTCTCTAGAGAAAGCTCAAGAAAATACAAACTTCGGGGTTTGTTGTTGTTGTTTAGTCGATCAGTCGTGTCCGACTCTTCGTGACCCCATGGACCAGAGCACGCCAGGCACTTCTGTCTTCCACTGCCACCCGCAGTTTGGTCAGATTCATGTTTGTAGCTTTGAGAACACTGTCTAACCATCTTGTCCTCTGTCGTCCTCTTCTCCTTGTGCCCTCCATCTTTCCCAACATCAGGGTCTTTTCCAGTGAGTCTTCTCTTCTCATATTGAGTGTAGCACCTTAACAGCATCATCTTTTAAAATTTTAAATAGTTCAGCTGGAATACCATCACTTCCACTGGCCTTGTTATTTGCAATGCTTTCTAAGGCCCATTTGACTTCACTCTCCAGGATGTCTGGCTCAAGGTCAGCAACCACACTACCTGGGGTGTATGAGACATCCATATCTTTCTCGTATAGTTCCTCTGTGTATTCTTGCCACCTCTTCTTGATGTCTTCTGCTTCTGTTAGGTCCTTACCACTTTTGTCCTTTATTATGGTAATTTTTGAACGAAATGTTCCTTTCATATCTCCAATTTTCTTGAACAGATCTCTGGTTCTTCCCATTCTGTTGTTTTCCTCTATTTCTTTGCATTGCTCATTTAAGAAGGCCTTCTTGTCTCTCCTTGCTATTTTTTGGAATTCTGCATTCAATTTCCTGTATCTTTCTCTATCTCCCTCGCATTTTGCTTGCCTTCTCTCCTCCGCTATTTGTAAGGCCTCATTGGACAGCCACTTTGCTTTCTTGCATTTCCTTTTCATTGGGATGGTTTTCGTTGCTGCCTCCTATATAATGTTCCGAGCCTCCATCCATAGTTCTTCAGGCACTCTGTCCAGCAATTCTAAATCCTTAAACCTGTTCCTCACTTCCACTGTGTATTCATAAGGGATTTGGTTTAGATTGTATCTTACTGGCCCAGTGGTTTTTCCTACTTTCTTCAGTTTAAGCTTGAATTTTGCTATAAGAAGCTGATGATCTGAGCCACAGTCAGCTCCAGGTCTTGTTTTTGCTGACTGTCTAGAGCTTCGCCATCTTTGGCTGCAGAGAATATAATCAATCTGATTTCGATGTTGCCCATCTGGTGATGTCCATGTGTAGAGTCGTCTCTTGTGTTGTTGGAAAAGAGTGTTTGTGATGACCAGCTTGTTCTCTTGACAGAACTCTATTAGCCTTTGCCCTGCTTCGTTTTGAATTCCAAGACCAAATTTGCCAGTTGTTCCTTTTATCTCTTGATTCCCTACTTTAGCATTCCAATCCCCTATAATGAGAAGAACATCCTTCTTTGGTGTCACTTCTATAAGCTGTTGTAAGTCTTCATAGAATTGGTCAATTTCAGTTTCTTCAGCACCAGTAGTTGGTGCATAAACTTGGATTACTGTGATGTTAAAAGGTCTGCCTTGGATTCGTATCGAGATCATTCTATCATTTTTGAGAATGCATCCCAGTACAGCTTTCGCCACTCTTTTGTTGACTATGAGGGCCACTCCATTTCTTTTACGGGTTTCTTGCCCACAGTAGTAGATATGATAGTCATCCAAACTGAATTCGCCCATTCCCGTCCATTTTAGTTCGCTGATGCCCAGGATGTCAATGTTTATTCTTGCCATCTCATTTTTGACCACATCCAACTTACCAAGGTTCATGGTTCTTACATTCCAGGTTCCTATGCAATATTTTTCTTTACAGCATTGGACTTTCCTTTCGCTTCCATGCATATCCGCAACTGAGCGTCCTTTCGGCTTTGGCCCAGCCGCTTCATCAGCTCTGGATCTACTTGTACTTGTCCTCCGCTCTTCCCCAGTAGCATGTTGGACGCCTTCCGACCTGAGGGGCTCATCTTCCAGCGTCATAACTTTTATATACCTGTTGTCTTTGTCCATGGAGTTTTCTTGGCAGGGATACTGGAGTGGCTTGCCGATTCCTGCTCCAGGTGGATCACGTTTGGTCAAAACTCTCCACTATGACCTGTTCATCTTGGGTGCCCTGCTCGGCATAGTTCATAGCTTCTCTGAGTTCTTCAAGCCCCTTCGCCACGGCAAGGCAGTGATCCATGAAGGGGTCGGGGTTTGTAGATGGTTGTAAAGGTTGCTGAAAGGTTTCCAGTTCACTAGTTGGAAACAGCTTCCAGGCTAGGCAGGACCAAGGTTGCTGTGTAACTGTTCCTGTCTGCCTGCTTGCCATCGTGCATATTTGTAAACCATTTCTGCCAAAATATATACATCTGCAATAGTAGTTTCTGGAAGCAGACCCTGCAAGAGTGCACACTCCATGAAGTCCATATGAAGAGTGTTACGGAATGGAGGGGGGGCATATGAACAAGTCTTACTCCCGAGTAAGAGACGTAGCACCCGAGGTGATGACCTCAAGGGAACACTGCCACACTAGGACTCCCCTCGCCCCATCACAACGTTGCACCAAGCACCACACAAAAGTCCAAAACCCTGAGAAGAAAGCGCCATTTCTGACCCCGTATCCCGATGCTATACACGATCAATGTATTTTATGAATGAACAATGAATTTGAATGAGGATGCGCTCTAGCCAATCAGATGGCGTTGAATGTAGCCCTTCAGCCAATCGCAGCAATGCCATGGCTCTGCAGAGGCAGCTCAGCTCCAGCTGTTTTGCACGCTCCACTGAGCGCTGACAAGGCGATGACAGCTCCCGCTGCGAGAACAACGGACTGAGTCAATCGAAACCTCGTTACCCTGTTAATGCAATCAAAACTAGATGTTGTTTAGCTGTGTCCGACTCTTCGTGACCCCATGGACCAGAGCACGCCAGGCCCTCCTGTCTTCCACTGCCTCCCGCAGTTTGGTCAAACTCATGCTGGTAGCTTCGAGAACACTGTCCCACCATCTCGTCCTCTGTCGTCCCCTTCTCCTTGCGCCCTCCATCTTTCCCAGCATCAGGGTCTTTTCCAGGGAGTCTTCTCTTCTCATGAGGTGGCCAAAGTCTTGAAGCCTCAGCTTCAGGATCTGTCCTTCCAGTGAGCACTCAGGGCTGATTTCCTTCAGAATGGATAGGTTTGATCTTCTTGCAGTCCATGGGACTCTCAAGAGTCTCCTCCAGCACCATAATTCAAAAGCATCAATTCTTCGGCGATCAGCCTTCTTTATGGTCCAGCTAGATACAATGTAGCAATGTCAGGCCAGGCCACTTCCGAAAAGAACTGTCTGTATTAAAAAAGCCTAAAAACGCTTGGAAATTCATAGAAAATCACTGTTTACACTGATTCTCTTCATTCCTCCGCCAGTCTGCTTCGTTGGCCAAGGACTTGGGAACCCCTCGGTCCCCGACAGAATTCCCCAAGCGGGAGGTCACCTACTCACAGGAAGGTATTTTACCCGTAGGTGACAATCGCTGGGCAAAAGCTCTCCTCCGGGCTTACCCAGGCGGCAGACTATGCAAACCAAAGTTCTATTGTCCTCTTGCAGTAGGTGCTTAGAATGTACTTGGGTGTCGAGACCCCGCAGCCCCCCCTTGTTGGAAATAACTCACACAAGGACATGGATATTAGGTTTATGTTACTGGGCAAATTTTGGCCACAACTTTATTGAAATTAAAGAATGTGAGCGGTATTGGCTTAGGCATTGATTGGACCTGACTATATCTGACTCCTGCCCATTGTGCAGGAAGTCCCAGTAAGGGTAAGCCACCGGTAGGGGGAGCCCTGTCGATGCGAACCAACTCAAGCTCCCCCTGGTGTTCCCGTCAGGGTCGTGTCAAGGCCTTAGCCCCCCCCCCCAGCCCGGCTTCAGACTGGATCAACACCCCCGTATTCCTTTAACGGAATACCCTTAAGCATGGAGGGGCAGGTGGCGGCCACACCTCCCCCCCCCACAAGGTCAAACAATGCCTAACCACAGCCCTAACAAAGTTGTGACGATTGCTACGAGGTAGGCGAAAACCAAGTGTCCAGTGCCAATTTGCCAAGTGGAAAAATTCCTACCAGGCCCCTCGGACAACCAAGGCGACCAACCAAAGTCCAATAGCCTAACCTGCAAAATAGGGAGGGAGGGAGGGCAGGTGATTGAGGAAGCGAGCCAAAGAGGAAGTTCTCTGGGGGTTGGCTGGCCGGGCTCTGACGTGGCCGGGATCCCATAGGCAACGGGGGACAGAGTCCCCCGCCCCTGGTGGGGAGTGGGTGGCCACGTGGTCCACCGCAACTCCTCCCCACCGGGAAGTGGAGCGGATTTCCCAAGACATATCCTGTATTTGCATGTTACCCCAACACATTCCTCCTATGTTAATCATGTATAACCCTCCCCTTTTCTGATGGAGTGGTGATGTTTAGCGAACTGTCTGCTGGGATAAGATAGGAACTTTTAAAAGTCCTTGTCACCCCGTTTTCGGGGTTCAATTCCTCTCGGAACCTGTTGCACGATAAACTTTGGTCTCCGCTATTTGCTCCGCTTGGTGGCTGGACTCCTTCTTT
Organism: Podarcis tiliguerta; assembly: GCF_965153285.1. Classification (NCBI taxonomy): domain Eukaryota; kingdom Metazoa; phylum Chordata; class Lepidosauria; order Squamata; family Lacertidae; genus Podarcis; species Podarcis tiliguerta. The sequence goes on from NC_139552.1 coordinate 5,626,905, forward strand.
GTTCCGCAGGGACCCACGGGCTCCGAGCAGCCTCCCACCTGGATTTTTCCGTAACAACAGAAACTCGACTAACCCTCTTGGGAGAAGAAAGGTGGCTTTTGCTCCCACTGCAATGTTGTAATCTAAATAAGCACATCTTCCTACAAGTGAATAGTAGCCACCTATCTGGGGGGAAATAAAGTGGTATGCTGAGAGACATGGTTACGGTGGAGAGGAAATCTGTGTTCCACAATCCGAACATCCCGAGAGAAACCAGATGGCAGCTTTTTTTTTACTGTGTCCACAGAACTCAATGAAAGCCAACCAATGGTTTGGGTCAGGTTAAGTAGAAGCATGTTGAAATCTGCAGATGGCACAAAGTTCAGCGGCAGTAAATCAGAAACAGGGGCAGTTCTTAAACAGCTGAAGAGAAGGGGATAAACTTCAACTGAGCATCCAAGTATTAACATCCTGACGGTAAGGACCTTACCCAACCCTAGTCACATGTAAACACCATTTTAAAGTATGGCTTGAGGAGCTAAAAGATGAATAGGAGTACCCATTCTGAAGCACATCATATTGTAAACAATGCAGTTCAGTACTAACACTCAGATATGCACCAGCTTTATTCCCAGTTCGTGATCCAGCAAGAGACAAACGTACTGGAGCTGATTTACATGTATTGTTCTTCTTTGCTGGATTGGGGCATAAGCACTGAGCCCTATCTTTCTTCTTACCTTTATTCAAACGGGTCAAGGCTTCTTCAATGGAAAGTCGGTCATCTTCTGTCTCTTCTGGTTTGTTTACTACCAGTAGCCAACAAAGCTTGTTCTGGCACCTTAAAATTCTCGTGTCTCTTCATTATTTTCCAGGAAAGAAACACAAGACAAGGTCAGCTTTTTCCCCCTTTTCTTTTGCTAGTATTTTCCTGTCCTCCGATAATCAAGTTTGGTGCAGAAAAGGAATGGAGAGCTTTGTTGTTGTTGTTGTTGTTGTTGTTGTTGTTTAGTCGTGTCCGACTCTTTGTGACCCCCTGGACCAGAGCACGCCAGGCACTCCTGTCTTCCACTGCCTCCCGCAGTTTGGTCAAACTCATGCTGGCAGCTTCGAGAACACTGTCCAACCATCTCGTCCTCTGTCATCCCCTTCTTCTAGTGCCCTCCATCTTTCCCAGCATCAGGGTCTTTTATAATTCCTCATAGTAATCGCATGTGAGCACTACATCTCTGGATATTTGCACTCCTACATAGGCTGAGCCTGGGACCTGGCTCAGGAACAAAGTCTTTGTCATTACAAAAGACTGGCCAGGCTCCCCAGGGTACCCAATCAAGTGAGCACTAACAGGTAACCTGCCAGACAGGAGGTAAACAATGCACTCAGATGTCTGTTGTAGACCGCTCTTTTTGTGATGTAGGTACAATGTATCTGGGGGGTGGTCGTGAGCTGCACCCTTTCTGTGATGTAGGTATGATGTTTCTGGGGGTGGTCTTGGACTCCAGGGCAGGCAATTTAAAATGTCTATATAAGGGCAGGCACATCTTTGTTCGGAGTCCTCCTCCTTCTCCCTCCTTTAAAAACAAAACTCTGATTAGTAAGAGTTTGGGGAATTAAAAATTGGTTTGTTCTGGGGGCGCTGAAGCTGTGTTCTGGCTTGAAAAGCCAGTGAGACCACTGGGCCATCTAGTTCTGTATGGTCTGCCACAGCCAGCAGCTGCTCTCCAGGATTTCAGAGCTCTGTTTCCCATGCATGGATTGAAACTGCCGCTTTTTGCATCATGTGCCTCTCCCAGTGGGCCACCCAGAGCCATTTCCTGTATAGCATTCTACATCCCATGTAGTCCTGCTTCTTCCAGCTCAATTCAGTTCATTCTGCAACTGTGCAAGTTAGGCCGCATCTGCTTTATACATTCAAAGCACCATCATGCCCCTTGACATTCTAACAGTTGCATCTTTGTATTCAATCCCTTCAGCACCTTGGACAGCAGTCTCTCAAGGCTCAGCCACAGTTACCTTGTGCCCCATGCTTCCGAGGCACAGGTCCGTGCTTTAAAGGCACTGTGTCCGAGTGTTTTGTTGTCCCAGGGCTTTCTAATTGTGACTCATTTTCAGCATCCCTTTCCAGGGCAGCTTTATTTATTTCATGTCTTTAATAAGTCCTCAGAGGAAATAATGGAGAAAAAAATCTCAAAAGAGCTAGCAGCTTGGTTAGACCTAGAAGAAGCAGAAGTAGCACAAAAAATAGAAAAAGCATCCAGAGTCAAATCTAATGTAGCAAAAGCAAATAACTGGCTGGCGGACTGTTTAGTCTCTTTTAATTCTTTTAATTCTATGGATTTCAGAAATAGAATTTTACAAGCTAGTAACAAGAAGAAATTCCAATCGGAAGGAAATGATATTATTGTCCACAAGATTATCCCAAATCGGTTGATAAAAAAGAGAGAAGCTTACAGACCTCTGGCCAAAGCACTAAAGGCAAAGGCAGTGGAATAAAGGTGGGAGTACCCTGAAGGCATCTCCTTTTTCTTTAAAGGGAAACGTAGAAAGTGCTTGTCGGCACTAGACGCGGACAAATTCTGGAGGAAGTATCGGAAAGAGCTCGGAGGGAAAAGGCAATTGTTGGGAGAATCAGAGGAAATTGATCAAACAGTTGAGAGTTAGGAGACAGGTCTAAGAAGGGAATTTATTAAACATAGACTGAGACCTTGAATGTGTAATTTTTTAATTTTTAGTTCATTAAACGCGTTGACGTATCATAAGAAATAAAGTATGGATTATAAATTTATTACTTGGAACGTAAATGGTCTAAATGAAAAATCAAAAAGGAACAAGGTGGAACATATTCTGGTTAAGCAAAAATATGATTTAATCTGTCTGCAAGAAACCCATGTAGCGGAAAAACATAAAAGAGTATTAATAAATAAAAGATTGGGGCTTGAGTTTATTACATCAAGTAAAGAAAAAAAGAGAGGGGTGGTAATCTATGTAAAACCTCAGCTGGAGCCACAACTGCTTTACAATGATGAAAAAGGTTGAACAGTGATTATAGAGGTTAAGATCAATAATGAAAAAAGTGATAGTTATTGGAATTTATGCACCAAATGAAAGAAAATCTGAATTCTATCAATTCCTGGAAGAAAAAGTCATAGACTATTTAGGGGAAAAAATTATATTATTAGCAGATTTTAATGGAGTAGTCAATCCAAGCATGGACAGAACAATAAAGAAGAAAGAAAAGAGGCAGAACAAACTCCCAACTACATTTTTCCAATTAATAGAACTCCTGAATTTGTTTGACGCTTGGAGGTTTAAGAATCCAACAAAGAAAGAATTTACACATTATTCAGAGCCACATAAATCGGCGGGACGAATCGACACGATCTGGACAACAAAGGATTTATTAAATAATATTACAAAAGCAGAAATTCATCCAAGGACAATTTCAGATCACAGCGCAGTCTGGGTTAACTTTAAAGAAAAAGAAGAAAAGGTTAAAAGGTGGCAACTTAATGAGAGTATGCTAAACGATGAAAAAACTGTACAGAAGGCCAAGCAAATCTTAGAAGAACATTTTAGGTTCAACTTAAATCAAGGAGTAGATCTAGAGACGGTTTGGGATGCGGGTAAAGCCATGATAAGAGGCTTCTTTATCCAACAAAACACATTCCAAAGGAAAATAAAGGAGAAGAAGAAAATAGAGATATGGGAGGAAATTAGAAAAAAGGAAAGGATCCTTTCCCAAAAACCAGATGATGAACTAATTAAGCAAAGTATAAAAATTTTACAGACGCAATTCTCCATGATAATAAATGAAGAGATAGAATGGAAGATAAAATGGTTGAGACATAGAAACTTTGAGTTTGCAAATAAACCTGGCAAACTTTTGGCCTGGCAATTAAAGAAGAAAAAGGAAGATAGAATTATCAATAAAATTAAAATTGAAGACAAATGGATTCAAGAACCGAAGGAAATTAGTAAAAACTTTGCTAGTTTTCTCGGAAAACTATATAAAGAAGGTCCAGAGTCTCTAGAAAAAATAATTGATTATTTGGGCAAAAATAAACTACCAATAATACCTAAGGAAAAAACTGAAATCTTGAACTCACCAATAACAGGTATGGAGGTGCAACAAGCTATACAGAGATCAAAATTAGGAAAGACACCGGGCCTAATTACTATAAAAAGTTAGAACAAGCATTATTTCTTCCCATGAAAGACCTAATGAATAATATTTTGGCAAATGGAAAGCTACCCAAAACCTGGAAGGATAGCTTTATTACTCTTATCTACAACCAGGGAACAGATGCCTCAAACATGGCCAATTACAGACCCATTGCACTGTTAAATAATGATTACAAGATATTTGCAGACATTCTTGCAAATAGATTAAAAATGGTGCTGAAAGAGATAATTCATAAAGATCAAACTGGATTTCTTCCCGGACGATTTATGCAATCCAATATTAGATGTGTGATTAATGTATTAGAATATTTGGATATTAAAATTGACAAACCAGCAGCTATTATGTTGGTGGACGCTGAAAAAGCTTTTGATAATGTGTCCTGGAAGTTTATGAAAAAATTAATGGAAGAAATTGAACTGGGAGAAAATATTTGTAAAGGAATAAATGCCATCTATACAGAACAATATGCAAAACTGATCATCAACGGAAGAATTACTGAGGAGTGCAAAATAAACAAGGGAACCAGACAGGGCTGCCCACTGTCACCACTGATATTTATCTTGGTGATGGAAGTCTTGAACAATCAGATAAGAAAGGATCAGCTTGTTAAAGGCATCACTCTGGGAAACAAAACATATAAAATTAAAGCTTTTGAGGACGATTTACTTGTTATGACTGAAAACCCTAAAGAAAGTCTGAAAAGAGTGCTGGAATTGATTAAAGATTTTGGAGAAGTGGCAGGCTTTAAGCTGAATATAACGAAAACAAAAATGCTTGTTAAAAATGTAACCACAGAAGAAAAGGACGATTTAGAAAAAATATTGGGCCTGAAAATCTCCTCAAAAGCGAAATACCTGGGTATTTGGATCACCCCCAAGAACATAAATTTATTTCAGGATAATTACACCAAAACTTGGTTAGAGATTAGAAAAAACCTGTCTTCCACTGCCTCCCGCAGTTTGGTCAGACTCATGTTTGTAGCTTCGAGAACACTGTCCAACCATCTCGTCCTCTGTCATCCCCTTCTCCTTGTGCCCTCCATCTTTCCCAACATCAGGGTCTTTTCCAGGGAGTCTTCTCTTCTCATGAGGTGGCCAAAGTATTGGAGCCTCAGCTTCACGATCTGTCCTTCCAGTGAGCACTCAGGGCTAATTTCCTTAAGAATGGATGCATTTGATCTGCTTGCAGTCCATGGGACTCTCAAGAGTCTCCTCCAGCACCATAATTCAAAAGCATCAATTCTTCGGCGATCAGCCTTCTTTATGGTCCAGCTCTCGATTCCATACATTACTACCGGGAAAACCATGGCTTTAACTATACGGACCTTTGTTGGCAAGGTGATGTCTCTGCTTTTTAAGATGCTGTCTAGGTTTGCCATCGCTTTTCTCCCAAGGAGCAGGCGTCTTTTAATTTCGTGACTGCTGTCGCCATCTGCAGTGATCATGCAGCCCAAGAAAGTAAAATCTCTCACTGCCTCCATTTCTTCCCCTTCTATTTGCCAGGAGGTGATGGGACCAGTGGCCATGATCTTCGTTTTTTTGATGTTGAGCTTCAGACCATATTTTGCGCTCTCCTCTTTCACCCTCATTAAAAGGTTCTTTAATTCCTCCTCACTTTCTGCCATCAAGGCTGTGTCATCTGCATATCTGAGGTTGTTGATATTTCTTCCGGCGATCTTAATTCCGGTTTGGAATTCATCCAGCCCAGCCTTTTGCATGATGAATTCTGCATATAAGTTAAGTAAGCAGGGAGAGAATATACAGCCTTGCCGTACTCCTTTCTCAATTTTGAACCAATCCGTTGTTCCATATCCAGTTCTAACTGTAGCTTCTTGTCCCACATAGAGATTTCTCAGGAGACAGATGAGGTGATCAGGTACTCCCATTTCTTTAAGAACTTGCCATAGTTTGCTGTGGTCGACACAATCAAAGGCTTTTGCATAGTCAATGAAGCAGAAGTAGATGTCTTTCTGGAACTCTCTAGCTTTCTCCATAATCCAGCACATGTTTGCAATTTGGTCCCTGGTTCCTCTGCCCCTTCAAAATCCAGCTTGCACTTCTTTGAGTTCTCAGTCCACATACTGCTTAAGCCTGCCTTGTAGAATTTTAAGCATAACCTTGCTAGCATGTGAAATGAGTGCAATTGTGCGGTAGTTGGAGCATTCTTTGGCACTTGGATGTAGACTGATCTTCTCCAATCTACTGGCCACTGCTGAGTTTTCCAAATTTGCTGGCATATTGAGTGTAGCACCTTCATGGATCACTGCCTTGCTGTGGCGAAGGGGCTTGAGTAACTCAGAGAAGCTATGAGCTATGCCGTGCAGGGCCACCCAAGATGGACAGGTCATAGTGGAGAGTTTTGACCAAACGTGATCCAACTGGAGCAGGAACCGGCAAGCCACTCCAGTATCTCTGCCAAGAAAACTCCATGGACAAAGGCAACTTTTTGCAATAGAAATCAGTTAATGGGCTTTTGATGGACTGAGTCCATTGTTCTCTCAGCCGGCGGCCACTCAGGTGCTCAGTCAAGTTGGCGAAGCTCCGCTGCTCTGCAGAACGGAAACAGGCAGCGGTACAAGAAAGTTTCTGTCCACTAGAGGCCGCTATCCGCTATTGGCTAGCTGTCCAAATCAGATGCTTTTGATTGGGCTATACGCAGCAGTATGTAAATACAGAGTTCATGCCCAAGTCCCCGTTCATATTGATACGGTTTCATACTGTATCAATATACTGGGATTGCCCCTGCTCTGAGAAGATATACAGTGGTACCTCGGAAGTCAAACGGAATCCATTCCAGAAGTCTGTTTGACTTCCAAAACATTCAGAAACCAAGGCGCGGCTTCCGATTGGCTGCAGGAGCTTCCTGCACTCAATCCGAAGCCGCGGAAGCCCCGTCCGACATTTGGGCTCCAAAGAACATTCACAAACCGGAACACTCACTTCCGGGTTTGTGGCGTTCGGGAGCCAAAACATTCGAGTCGCAAGGCGTTTGGGATCCAAGGTACGACTGTATTGGTACGGCGCCCCCACAGGTAACATGGGGGGGGGGGAGGAGAACGATAGGAGGGGATCGGAGAGACAGGGAAGCCCAGAAGGAACGCCCCACCTAGCCCAGGTCCGACCCCAAGACAATATCACCAGCGGCTGGAGCAAAAGAGCAGAGGAACCGCGCACCGGGGACCGGCTGGGGGCTAGAAGAACGCGGTGTGGACCCTCCCCTGCCAGTGCAGGGGGGCACAGCAAAAACCATGCTTTATTTTATTAAGTTTATTTTCAGTCCATTTCTTATCAGTATTTTAAAACCCTATGAACCCAGGTAGGCAGCTTGAACCATTGGAGCCCATTTTCGGACTTCCGGGTTAGCGCCATCGGCGAGGGAGGAATTTCTCCGACAAGGAGGAATCCGCTCCTCAGAAATCGGGTCTGGCTGCCGCGGCGAAGGCAGAGACCCTTCAGAAATCACAGGCGGGTGAAGCCTGTGAGCCTGGGATTCGGCGGGCACCATTAGTGCCCACCCAAAACGCAAGGGACCCTCTTTTTTCAGGGGTGATCCCTACCGGAGTGGGGGTGAGTGGCGCGGTGCTGTGAATCGACCGCTACTTCTGTGGAGTGAAGCCGCTAAACCTTCGCCGGAGAGCGCTGAATTTTTCTTGGAAATTTGGGACATTAAACAACAACCCGTGAGTAAAGTGGAATTTGGAACTTTTTAAAGGAGAAAATTTATTGAATTAGGCTACAAATGGGGGAGGTTAGAAACAGGAAGTCCGCCTTCCCCCTTTTGTAAATAGACGGAAGCAAAGAGACTGAGCTAAAGCCTTGGAGATTTAATAGCAAAATACATACTTCTAGTATTGAAAATAGTAATCCCCCCCTTGGGAGCAGGAGAAGAGAGGGGGGGCTTCTTTTGTGACTGAATTGACCTGCAAAGAGGCAAGGGAAGGGCTAAAAGCTCCATCATTCAGACCCTGGAACCGGGCTGCCATTGGAATGCACACTGGCTGTATTGGAAACGTTCACTGACAGCTACTTAAATAAGAGTGATACATTGTTTTAACCTGTCTTTCTCTGCTACAAAAAGGGCAAGGGACTATAAACAATTGCAAAACTAATTCTACTGTTGCAGCTAAGTTCAAAAAATAATAATAAAGGGATATCTTGACTCAATATATTTAATTAGTAACTTTGTCCCTCTAGAGGAAATTTTAGAAACTGCTACAAGTGCTATAAGTACTGGAATTTTCCAACTGTATGTTTTGACTTTGGGACTGTGAGATCTAACCTTGAGCTGTGGAATTGTTATGGCAGATGGGAAAGAAAAAATAAATATTTCAACAACAAGGTCTGGGAAACTGTGGCCGCGAAGAGCCTCGGCATCTGGGCCCTCTACTCCACCTGTCCCATCTCAACCCAAACTAAAAGAAATGGCAACAGATGAAGCTGTGGCTATTGCATTAAAGAAGATAAATGACTCATTGGAACAACTTACCAAAAAAGCAGATGATGCAAACAAAAAAGTAGATGAGACAAACAGAAAAGTGGGTGAGACAAACAAGGAAGTAGATGACGCAAATAGGAAAATTGACAAGAATACAGAAAGATTGATTAATTTGGAGCAAAAAGCCAATAGCAACACAGAATCTATTGAAAAATTGATTAAAGAATTTAATTTGACACGACAGACTGCAGAGGAGGCCAAGGGAAAAGCTGCTGTTGTGGAAGCTAAATTAGCCCAATTGGAAACAGAAAGTGTTCCAGACCTGCTGAGACAACTTGAGGATCATAAGTTGAAACTTTCTATGATCGAGCTCAAGGAAAAACAGGTTAATCTGAGGATCAGAACAGTACCTGAGGTGGAAAAGGATAATCTGGCAGACTTCCTCACGCAGGAATTTGTAGAATTTTGGGAGCTGAAACAAGAGGAATTTAGAATCGTGAGGGCCTTCAGGCTTGGAAGAGGAGGAAAGAAAGAGAAGAATAGAGTAAGAGACTGTTTGATTACCTTCAGAACCAAAGAAGAAAGAGATATAATCCTAAACCGGCACTACCAGAAGACCTTAATAATAAAGCAGTCAAGAGTGGAAATATTTAAAGATATTCCGAAATATCTTTTGGATCTTAGATATAACTACGGTGGATTGGCTGCTTTGTTGAGAAGGAACCAAATTATTTTTAGGTGGGAATTTCCTCAAGGTTTATCCTTCACCTTTAAAGGAAGGAAGATAAAAATAAGATCAGAAGAAGACAAAGATAAGTTTCTGAATAAACACGAGGAAGATCTGCAGAAGGAACTTGGAAAAGAGCCAAAAGTGACAAACAGAGGATCACCAGATAGAGAATCAGAGCAAAGAGCATTTGATCCAAAAAGAGGAATTCTGGATGTTGCAACACTAAACTTTGGATTGGACTTAACGAACACACCACCGACGGAAGAAGAGCAAGCACTTGGCGCAGTTGGAGGGAAATCAAAGTAATTACACAATGACATTGCAAATATTAAGCTGGAACATTAATGGCGTTAACTCCCCGGAAAAAAGGAGGAGGGTCTTTCACCTACTTAAAAAAGAACAATTGGACTTGATTTGTCTGCAAGAAACACCTGTGACAAGGTTGCACAGGAAGATATTAATTAACAAAAGATTGGGCCAAGAATTTATTTCATCAGATAAAGTTAAAAAAAGAGGAGTAGTCCTATATGCAAAAGAGAGTTTATCACCGAAATTTATGTTTAAAGATGAACAAGGAAGAATTGTTGCAATCGAAATTCAATCACAGGGAGAGAAATTTTTGATAGTAGGCATTTATGCACCAAACGAAGGAAAATCGGAATTTTTAAAGAAGTTACATGAGACCCTAATGGACTATATGGAATATAATATGATCTTGATGGGAGACATGAATGGAGTAGTGTCTACAAATATGGACAAGGCACAGAGACAGGTAATCACCAAGGATGGTAGACTACCAAAAACTTTTTTTGATATGACTGAAAATATGGATTTAGTTGACATCTGGAGAACAAAGAATCCTTTAGGAAGAGAGGGAACCTCTCCATGACATGGACAAGAATTGACCAAATCTGGGTAACTAGAGGACTGGCACCGAAGACTAATAAAGTAGAAATCAGCCCTAAAACCTGCTCTGACCATAATGCTGTGAAGATGGAAATGAAATTGACACCAACTGGTTCCTTTAGATGGAGAATGAATGACGCCCTGTTTTGAAGTGAGGAAGTGACTAAGAAGGCCCAAAAAACTCTGAGAGACTATTTTGAGATAAACATGAATACTACAGTGGAAAAAAGAGTAATTTGGGATGCAAGTAAGGCAGTCATGAGAGGTTTTTTGATACAACAGAATGCAATTAAGAAAAGAACACAAAATAAGAAAAAAGATAGAATCCTGGAAAAAATAAAGGAAGGAGAGAAAAAACTGAGGGTGAAACCAAACTCGCAAGAGATTCTGAAAGAGATAAAGTTATACCAAGTACAATATATGAAAATGATGAATGAGGAAATAGAATGGAAGATTAGACAGATGAGACAAAAGACATTTGAATCGGCAAATAAGTGTGGGAAGCTTCTGGCATGGCAATTGAAAAAAAGACAAAAACTCAACACAGTTACGAATTTGGAAGTGGAAGGAAAGAATATACAGAATCCAGTGGAAATTAGAAAGTGCTTCCAGAGGTATTTTAAACAACTGTATACACAGGAGAAGCAGAAAGAAATGGACATTGATAGATTTCTGGAAGTTAATGGACTACAAAAAATCTCTCAGGAAAATAAGTTAATGTTGAACCATAAAATTAAAGAGCAGGAAGTAGAAGGGGCCATACAGAATATGCAATTGGGTAAATCTCCAGGACTGGATGGACTGACTTCAAGATATTACAGATCTTTGAAAGAATGGTTAATACAACCTTTAAAGGAAGTCTGCAATGAAATATTGGAGGGGGAAAAGGCACCGGAGTCATGGAAAGAGGCCTATATCACACTTATACCAAAAACAGAGACTGAAAAGACACAACTTAAGAATTACCGCCCCATATCACTGCTTAATGTGGATTACAAAATTTTTGCAGACATATTGGCTAAAAGACTAAAAAAGGTATTAGCAGAGGTAATTCATAAAGATCAAGCGGGCTTTCTCCCAGGCAGACACTTGAAGGACAATACGAGGAACATAATTAACATTATTGAAAAATTACAGGAGAATATAAATACTAAAGCAGTTCTGATATTTGTTGATGCGGAGAAAGCCTTTGACAATATTTCTTGGAGTTTTATGAAAAAAACCTTACAGGGGATGGGGGTCGGTGAAAGCTTTGGAAACAGTATAGGTGCAATCTATACAGAACAAAAGGCCAAATTAATTGTGAACAATGTGGTGACGGAAGAATTTAAGATTGAGAAAGGAACATGACAAGGGTGCCCAATCTCTCCATTGCTCTTTATATCGGTCCTGGAGGTTTTGCTGAATATGATAAGAAGGGACCAGCAGGTTGAAGGGTTACAGGTGGGGGCTAAACAGTACAAATTGAAAGCATTTGCTGATGACTTGGTATTAACTTTACAGGAGCCTGAGACTACTACTAAAAGAGCACTGAAATTAATCCAAGATTTTGGTCAAGTAGCAGGTTTTAAGTTAAATAAAATGAAAACAAAAGTGCTGGAAAAAAATTTAACTGCAATGGAGAGAGATAAGTTCCAGAAGGAGACAGGACTATCATTGGTTAAGAAAGTGAAATATTTGGGGGTTAACATGCCTTCTAAGAAGGTGAACTTATTTAAAGATAACTATGAAAAATGCTGCTCTGAAGTGAAAAAGGATTTAGAAATATGGTCAAACTTGAAACTATCATTGCTAGGCCGAATTGCTGTTATAAAGATGAATGTATTGCCAAGGATGCTGTTTTTGTTCCAAACATTGCAAATTTTGGACAAAATGGACTGTTTCAAGAAGTGGCAGAGAGATATCTCTAAATTCGTGTGGCAGGGCAAGAAGCCTCGAATAAAATTTAAGATATTAACAGATGCTAAAGAAAGAGGTGGATTTGCCCTGCCAGACCTTAAACTTTATTATGAATCAGCCGCCTTTTGCTGGCTGAAAGAATGGATGCTTCTTGAAAACACTGATGTTCTGGATTTGGAAGGTTTCAATAATGTATTTGGTTGGCATGCATATCTGTGGTATGATAAGGTCAAGGTCCATAGGGCCTTCAAGAACCATATTGTTAGGAAAGCACTGTTTAATGTTTGGATAAGGTACAAGGATCTGCTAGAAAGTAAAACCCCAAGATGGTTGTCACCAATGGAAGCGAAAGCATTGAAAAAACTCAATATGGAGGCCAAGTGGCCGAAATATTGGGAAATCTTGGAGCAAGAGGGAGACAGCCTAAAACTGCAGAGTTTTGAAAAATTAAAAAATAGAGTGAGAGATTGGCTCCATTATTATCAAATAATGGAGGCATATAAATTGGACAAAAAATTAGGCTTCCAGGTGGAAAAATCAAAGTTGGAAACAGAATTGTTAGAACCCAAAGTTAAAAATTTGTCAAGAATGTATAACTTGCTGTTGAAATGGAATACTCAAGATGAAACGGTGAAATCTGCTATGATCAAATGGGCACAAGATGTTGGGCATAACATTATGATGGCTGACTGGGAATAGTTATGGACCACAGGTATGAAGTTTACGGCATGTAATGCCTTAAAGGAGAATTTAATGAAAATGATTTACAGGTGGTACATAAGACCAGTCAAGCTGGCAAAAATCTATCATTTGCCCGATAATAAATGTTGAAAATGTAAAGAGACGGAAGGTACCTTCTTTCACCTTTGGTGGACGTGCCCAAGGATTAAGACCTTCTGGAAAATGATATATAACGAAATGAAAAAGGTATTTAAATATACCTTCCTGAAGAAACCAGAGGCCTTTCTCCTGGGCATGGTCGGCCAATTGGTGCCAAAGAAAGAACTTTTTTTATGTACGCCACAACAGCAGCAAGAATACTCATCGCAAAGTATTGGAAGACACAAGATCTACCCACCCGGGAAGAATGGCAGATGAAGCTGATGGACTATATGGAAATGGCGGAAATGACGGGCAGAATCCGAGACCAGGGAGAAGAGACGGTGAAAGAAGATTGGAAGAAATTTAAAGACTATTTACAGAAATATTGTAAAATTAATGAATGTTAGAAGAATACTGGAATGAAGTTATATGGTTTTAGCAGAAGTGTTATTAAGAATCATATAAAAATGGATTGTGAAATGGGCTAAAGTGGAAAACTTAAAGTTAAACTGTGTTAAGATAAATTATAGAATAAAAATTGAGAAAGAGGGAAAGGATTTGCTGAACCAGCTAATTTGAACTAGAATACAAAAAAGGGAGGCGTGAGGAAGTCGAGGAAACAAGCAAATGAAAGATAAAGATATGAAAGTTGGATGTGTTTTTAAATGTTTTTTTTCTTGTTGTTTGGTTGTATTGTTCTTTCTTTCTACTTTCGATGTATTGTTTGTTAATTTTTTACTATTTTTCCTTTCCTCCCCCCTTTGTTACCCTTTTTCTTTCTGTAACTTTTAAATATCTAATAAGTATTACTTGAAAAAATAAAACATTGGAGCCCATTTCCTGGAACCGCCGCCTCAGCCCCGATCTAGGGACCCGACACCAAGCCCTGGGGGTCCCACAGGAGAATTCAAACAACTGCCCCTTTTTCTTGTTCCCTTCTCTCTCTCTCTCTCTCTCTCTCTCTCTCTCTCCTCCTTCTTCTTTAGTTATACACACAACCCTCCCTTTTCTATTAATACATTATTACTCATTACTCATATATTTATATTCACTTCTTACTCATTTACTCATTTTCATTATTATTACTCATTTTTTCTTTTTTCTTTTTTTAAAAGTTTTTTTCTAAATTTCTCATTAAAGAATTCTATATATATATATCTACTTTTCCATCCCCACTCCCCCCCTTTTTCTATTTATTTATTACAATGGCTTTTTCCCCCCTTCTCTTTTCTGAACATACAAACAAACCATTTTCAATAGGAATTTTTGTGTTTCTTTCTTTCTTCTTTTTCTCTCTATCTCTTTCCTCTCTTCCTTATCTTTTCTTTTTCATCTTGTCTTTTGTCTCACACTATAACTTGAATCACCACAGTGACTTTTGATTTTTAAATAGAATTCCATTAGCCTTTACATTTTTAACTTTTGACTCTTGTCTGCAAACTCCCAACCCCACCTCCCCACCTTAACACTGGGAGGGCCATGTCCCCGGAATTTGAGAAGACAGGATTCTCAAAAATACCTCTTCCTTGCAGCTCCTGGAGTATTGCTGGCAACGGCTGGAGTTTCTCTTCAAGCTCCTGGACCTTCATAGGCACTGCTTGATCATCCTTAAGTACTGTTTCCGCCCCCGTCTTAGGGCTATTGGGTGCCTTCTTCAGTATTTCAACATCCTGGAGAGGACAGACACTTCCTGCTAGACATTTACTCCAGACATTTACAGAAGGCACAGAGGCACTGGTTGAAGAAGTTGGGAATGAGCAGACAGTGCTATTACTGAGAAGGAGCTCCACCCCAGGGTGCTAAAGAGCTCTTTCCCTAGCCTGCAGGTGCCAGAAGGCCAAGCGCTGGTGTTGCAGTGGTGGTACTTCAGAGGAGTATGAGAAAAGGCTGCTCTGGATTCTGGGTATATAAATGGCCTTGCCTGAAGCTTTGGATTGTGCTCTGCATTAGCAGAGAGGCTCTACTTAGTTGCAAATGAAGCACATTTCAGTTATTACAGAAAACAGTATGCTTGTTCAGGAACTCTGTGAACTAGACAGCTGCTGTTTTAAACTGGCCCTTTTTCTGGCAGGTTAAACGATTAAAGTTGACTTGATTAACTTCATCCGCCAACTACCCTTCTAAGCAACCAGAGCATTTACAAATAAAAGGATCTCCAACCGTGCACTATCCCTATCTGCAAGCAAGCTCTCCCACAAAGTGTTCCATGAGACACATGAGCCAAATAGCCGAGGAGACAGTTTTTTAGCTGCCTGTCATTCATACACTTTATACTGAAAGGATTTCAGCGGCAGATGCTCTTTTTCTGTATGGAGGGTGGGGGTTTCCAAAGGGGCACTATTCAGACCTGCATTCATGGCTTATGAGTCGTAGCCGTGTGACAACTGCACATCATGCTGATGTGTTTAAGGGGTGATGTTGCACTTCCAGGTAGAAGAGCTTGTTGGCATTATATTAGGCTCTGTGTCAATTGACTTTGTGACATGATTGTGGGATGTAAACACAGGAGCAGTCAATGACAACATTCCTAGAGTGTACATGTTAGAACATGGGGAGGGATGTCTGTCTAGCAAGCAGGTAAACTTCCTGGGGACAGACTTTCTCTGCATGTGACCAGAGGTGGGTGTGGCCTCACCTGTGCAGGTAAATGATAAAAGCACAGGGCAGGCAGCCATATCTCTCTCTCTGCCATCTTCCTTCGATGAGGAAACATCTAAGCATGCCCTCTTGGCTCTCAGCCAAGAGAGGAGATAAGGACTATCTTGCTACAAGATAGATTCTAAGTGTATGTAACCTTTTTTAAGCTGTCTGCCTTCTGGGATCATATTGTGAACAGAACGTGAGTAAACTCTTTTATACTTTTATAAAGACTGTGTCGTGTCTTGTATTTTAAGAGGGAACAAAGGGGAAATTACCAGAGTAATTATTATAGAGGTTCTAGCGAACCTGTGCAGACGTTAACGTTGCGAACTTAAAGGGGAATGTCATAAACTCTGCTGATATTTTGGGAACTTGTTAGCACAAGTTGGATTAGGATATAATCTCACAATATATCCTCTCCTGCACCCCAGAACATTCCCACAATGATGGGGGGGGGGAGTTATTATTTTTAGAGTACTTAAAGGTAAAGGTACCCCTGCCCGTACGGGCCAGTCTTGACAGACTCTAGGGTTGTGCGCTCATCTCACTCTAGAGGCCGGGAGCCAGCCTCAGACACTTCCGGTTCACGTATTTTAGAGTATTTACCTGCAACCTATTATGTGGGAATCTCAAGGTACTTTACAACTAGGTCAGAAAATAGGCAAACATTGAAATGCAGCAGAATAAACAGGCCTCCAGTAAAAAAAAATCCTTCAAAGCCCATATTGGCTGGCAGCAGCATCCCCCCAAATCCATGATGGATAAGCACTTTCCCCACATGGAGCAGAATTGCACCCATGTTGGCAAAGGCCTCCTTTCTAGAAGGGGGAGCAGAGGCTGCCCCCACCCACTGCTCTCTTCTCCCAGGCATCTGAAGAGACAAACGGCTCCCCTTCTCTACCTGTGTGCCACAAGCCTGAATTGCAAGACAGTTCCCACTTTGGGGCAACAGGGAACAAACATGCAGAGGACGAGTTCTGAGGCTCCCCCAACAAAGCCATTTCCCTGGGCCCACCTGCCAGCCTGCTGCTGGCTGGCTGCCCACCCACAGGAAAACGGCACGATTCTCCCCACCAACAGGACATAACAAGAAGACGGGGACGATAACATAGGACTTCCTAACTTGTGAGTTCTGATGAGCCGCTGCTGCTTCCCCAGTTTAAAGGATGGCGGCTCAGGTGAGCCATTAAGCTAGAAGGAGGAAAAGGACCGACCCCGGGATGGGCTGTCTGCCTCCCTTTTGCCTTCCACCTCACGACATCCTTCCCCAGCCTGGTGCACTCCAGGTGTTCTGGGGCTCCATCTCTCACCAGGCCCAGGCGGTCTGGCCAGGGGTCAGGGATGGGGGCAGTTGTCCAAAGCAGCTGGAGAGACTCAAGGAGGGCATTGCAGCCTCAAAGCCCTTTCCCTACCTCTCAATCTGGACTTACCTGGCCTTGCCCCTGGCCGCCTTTAGCCAGATCAGCTGTGCTCGGAGCTGGGACAGACCCCTCTGGAGACTTAGAGGCAGAGGAAACAGCCTGGGTCCCCTGGAGAGCACTCTCAAAGGAGATGCCCTCAAAGGTGATCACACTTTTCCTTCTCCCAGACTGCAGGCTAGAGAACGTCGCTGCAAGCTGGTGACCCGTTCCCTGGGTGGTGCGCTGGGAAGAAGAAACCTCATCCAGAGATGGGAGGGAAGCACCTCGGCCAGTGCCATGGGGCCTTTATTCGGAAAGCTGCTCAGGGACCTGCAATGGAGCACTGCCCAAGGAGGAGGAAATGTGGGAGGCCTGCTGGGAAGGCTGCTGGGACCCCGGTGCTTCCTGGCTAAGGGAAGCAGCTCTTCCAGTGGTATCTCTGGGAACAGAGGGCATCGAAGTGAGCTGGCAATGAGAAGGCTCAGCCAGGTGGGAGCCGGAGGACTCTGGGGTCGCACCCAGGGATTCGTTGGGCGAACTTTTCTTCTCCATTCTGTGGATACGAAGGCAAGTCTTCTGACCACTGTACCAGCTGGTTTCAAAGGCTATTTTTTTATGAAAGCTTGAAAAACAAAGAAAACACAATATACAGAAATCAGTGTCAGATATCAAGCATTTTGAAAACATAAAAATGAAAAGAAACAGAAGACGAAAAGCTTTCTTCTTTGTTGCAAAGTAATTCCCAAGAATAAGCCCAGAGTAGGTAGGCCTTTTTACTCCTGGGGAAATCACTGGCAATTTCATGCCAAATGCAGCAGAGGGAAGAGGCACAGGAGCTGCTATGAAACAGACAATCCTCAAATCACAGCTGTTTGATACAGGGATGGAATCAATCCTTTTGCTTCAGTAAAAACCTCAAGGGTCGTAGGTTGTGGTGAAATGAACTGGATGGTGTTATGAAGGATCTAAAAATGAAACACCATTTTTTTATTTGAAAACTGTTGAATGATCTTTACCTATCCTGGGAACAGTACACCACAGTGGTGGGCAGTTCCACAGACCCTCCTCCTCTGCTCAAAATGCATACAGACCCATCTTTGCACGGGGAAGATCCAGACAAAAGGAGTCTGTTTTCACAGTACCCACAGAGGGGCTTACACGGCTCCATCCTCTTGCCGCCCCCATCCCCCGATCTCTGTTTCACTCCAGAAGGTGTCTCAGACCTGGGTGGAGCAGCCACAAATGACAGGCCAAGAGACAAGGTCCTGCCCAGATTCAGGCTTCCTCATGATTGTGTGGAATCTGTACACGTTTCTGTTGGCGCTTCCACTACTGATTTATCTGTACAGGATCGGACTTCATTTCAGCGAACAACATCCTTCCTCTTCCCCCTCCCTCTTAGCTTTAAACTCCACAAAATTAGCCTATGGCTAGGATGCTATTTATCAAAGTCTGTGTCCATTAAGATATGGTCAGATACAAGTATGCTTTCCCCCTTGTTATACAATTATTATTTTTAAAATTGCATTCAACCATTTACTATTTAAACAGCTTATACACCACTTGACTATAATCATCTCTGAAGTGACACACGAGAAATACATTGCAGAAAAAGTTAACATTGATGACATCAGACTTCCGTTAAAAAGACCTGCTGGAATAAAAAAAGGATTCGGTAGGTGCTGGGTGCTCTGCCTGATGCTCTCAACTGACAAGACGTAGGTGTGGTTGAATCAAATGGGAACAGTGACCACAGTGCTATCAGATTCAACATACACAGTATGGAAGTGGACAATTGCTAAGGAAATCCAGAACAGTCACATTTGACTTCAACAACAACAACAACAACAACAACAATAATAATAATAATACATTTTATTTGTATCCCGCTCTCCCCAGCCAAAGCCAGGCTCAGAGCGGCTAACATCATATAAATAAGACAATATGCATAATACAATATACAATATGCAAATAAAATAACATTCAACATTCAGTAAAATAATATAAAATAATATTAAATATCAGCATTTCAAAATTAAACAGAAATCCACTCAACAATTACAATAAGTAATTTCTAAACTCCAATCAATAAAACAACAGCAAACCACAGTGCACAACATAATACAATACAAAATAAGAAGCAGAGACTGGAGGGTGGGGCAAGGCAGGTGGAAGGAGGCCTTGCCTGATGGAGTCTCGCCCTCACAGTTCTTCCTCCAGGCACAGCTTCCTTATGAGGAGACCCAGGACCAGGGGGTGGGGCAAGGCAGGTGGAAGGAGGCCTTGCCTGATGAAGTCTCTCCCCTCACAGTTCTTCCTCCAGGCACAGCTTCCTTATGAAGAATCCCAGGTCCAGGGGGTGGGGCAAGGCAGGTGGAAGGAGGCCTTGCCTGATGGGGTCTCTCCCCTTGCAGTTCTTCCTCCAGGCACAGCTTCCTTATGAGGAGACCCAGGTCCAGGGGATGGGGCAAGGCAGGTGGAAGGAGGCCTCAAAAGAGGAGACTTCCTCAAAATGAGGGATTGGGTAAAAAGGAAGTTGAAGGGAGAAAGTCAAGGATGGTGAGCCCTTCTGTGCTCCAGAGGGCCTGGGTGGCCTCATTCCCCTCTTGTTCTGAGCACTGCAGAGGGAGGCAAACATGTCCTTCCTGGGGGCTGTTCCTGGAGGGCAGCAGGAGGAGGGGGCTGCTGCAGCTGCCTCCTTTGGGGGCATGGCTCACCTTGCCTGCTCCTGCCCTCCTCCAATACTCACAACCTTACCTGCCTCAGCCATCCATGGGGGCTTGAGAGTGTGTGAGCAGACTTTGTCATGGGAGGAGGCAGGCCTTGTAGAGGAGGAATGCTGGGGGCAGGCATTCAAACTCAGCCCTGAAGCTCACTGGGTGACCCTGGGCCAGGCACTCACTCTCAGCCTAACCTACCTCAAAGGGTTGTTGTGAGGATAAAATGGGGGGGGGGGGGGAGAACTCTGCACACCAACTTGACCTCCTTGCAGGAAATGGGGGCTATAAATGTAATTGTGTTATTTGTTTTTTTTTACAATAATATTTATTAGATTTTCCACAAATACAGAAATTACAACAAAAGAATCAAACACAACAAAATAAAAAGAGGGAAAAGGGGGAAAAAGACAAAAACCCAAAAATGCATGAAAAAAGAAAACAGAGAAGAAACCAACACCCTCCCTCCACCCCTCCCACCAACACAAAAAAGGGGGGGAGAACAAAAAACAAAAACATTCAAAAAGAATAAATTTCCATTTTCCAAATTCCATTTTTCAATAACTTATTTCCTCGGCCTCCTCCCACCTCCCTTTTTGTATTCCAGTTATTAATCAGGTCAGCAAATTCTTTCCATCTTTCACTGCTTACTCACTTATTTACCTTAATCCATTTAAACCTTATTCTCTTGTCAGCATCACAAAATAAGTAAGCATCTAAAAAGAAATTATCCAAACTCCAATTCACTAGATAAGAGAGAAAAAAAGAAAAGAAAAAACCTTAAATCTTATATTCTTAAATCCTAATATCATTTACCCTTATATCCTAATATCTTAAATCTTTATGTTATTTCCACTAAAGCCAAATAGAACCATTCCATCATCTCCCAAAGGTTCTTAATCATTCCATATTATTCTAAATACTATTTTTAAAAGTTCCCAATTTTTCCCACCATCTCCTCCCCCTGGTTTCGGATTCTGCCAGTCTTTTTTACAAATTTTATTAGTCTTTCCTGTCAACGAATTAATTCCCTCAACCCGGTTCCCTTATGTCCGAGGCTCTCAAGTCATCTCCCTGGACTGCCTGCAAGTTTCTTTTCCGGCCTGAAATTAAGTCCCAAAGAACTTCTTTCCCGACGTCTCCTTTAATCCTCTTCAGCACACTTGCCCAAACTTCATATTTCAGTTCATAAACCAAAAAGTATTCCACAGCGTACTCCACAGTCTCTTTGGGGTTGCAAAGATCCATCTTTCCAAACTTTCCCGCAGTGCCACCCTCCAATATATTAACCATCCATCCTGCATCACTCAGTCCACAGGGGGCACTGCCTTTCCAAGTCTGTCCTTCAGCCTCAGTAACCTCAAACTTAAATTTATCTCCATCAATTTGGGGCTCTGTTACTGAGGCTCTGTTACATAAAATTCCTCTTGCAGAAACAGAACTGGTTTTGGTTGCTTCATCCTTTTCTCTAGTGCTTGACTTTGTGAAGTTGATTCCATTTCTCGAACCACACCTGTTAAATTGTTCCCATTCTGTACCAAAGTAAATACATTTTCCTTCAGATCAGAGATGCCTTGTTCAAGAATGCTCACTTTGTTTATAACTTGATCCAACAGAGCTGTTATTCTTTCAGCCATGTTCCCAGGCTTATTTTTCCCAGTATTGTCTGCTGCCCTTCAAGGTCACTTCACAGTCTCTTATCTGCAGTCGCGGAATTTTCCATCCAATGTAACAGTCCCAATTTCCAGACATGCAACAGTTAGCAACAGTTTACTTTAGTTATTTTCCATTCACTTCAGTTACAAAAATTGCCATTCAGCTCCTTTTTTCTTTCAAAAACCACAAATCCATGCCTAGAAATATATTTCTCTGATCCTCCTTCCATAAAAGTATAGTCCATTCCTCCGTTGTTGTTATTTTTAAGTTATAAAAACTTTTTTTTTTTGACAGCCCGATCCCAAGGCTTGAGACGGCAATAAATTAAGTCAACTTTTACTGTCCTGCAGGGCTCAATAATCCATCAAAAGAATCTCCCCCTCTTCCCCTGCTTCCGAGGGGGGGTTCAGGAAACTTAAATGATAAAAATTTGTACTTTACGAAACACTTTTCAAAGGCTCCAGCTTATAGCGGCTTTGCTTTGATCTTTCTACAGAACGGAAGGTGGGCTTCCTGTTTATACCTTCACGTTCAAGTGCCAAATTCAGATATTTTTGTAGTCCAATTCTGTTTACTTACGAAGTTTATTTGAGTCCAAATGTCCACAGGAAAAGTCGTCGCTTTCTGGTAACAGCTGTGCGGCTTCACTCCCTGAAAACAGCTGTGGCGGTTAGACCCTTCTTTCCAGGGAGCGGTCTCCTCCAAAGCGGAGGAAATCCGCCATTAGCCAGCCGCGCCAACCCGGAAGCCAAATGTAATTGTGTTATTTGTACCCCACCCACCACACTGGGTTTCCCCAACCTCTCTGGGCGGCTTCCAACACATATTAAAACAACAAACATTCAAAGCCTCCCTATAAAGGGCTGCCATCCAGAGGTTTTATACTTGCTCATCTCCTTGTCACCTGTAGGGAGGGCGTTCCACAGAGAGGCTGCCACCACCAAGAAGGCCCTCCCTCTGCCTGGTTCCCTGCAACCTCGCTTCTCACGGGGAGGGAACCACCAGAAGACCCTCAGAGGAGGACCTCCGGGCTGAAGGATGAGGGTGGAAATACTCCTTCAGGTATACTGCGATGAGCTTCCTGACCTAACATTTGCCTCGCTTAACATAATTAATGAGTAAGTGAAGTTTTCCTCTTCCATTCAAGCAGTACAGGAAGTAAAAACGTGCAAAAAGGAATACTACTTCTAGAATTCCCAACTCCTGACATAAAACAGCACAAAGGTTGCCTTTTCTTGACCATCGATCACCTACGCAAAATCCCTACGCCACCCCCTATTGTGCTTCAATACAGCCCCATCGGTCAGGCTGAGGGAAACCCAGCCAGATGGGTGGGGTAGAAATACTAAAAAATTATTATTATTAAATTGTTGTAGTAATAATAATAATAATAATAATAATAATAATAATACTTTATTTATACCCAGCCACTCTGGGAGGCTTCCAAAAAAATATTAAAATACTGTGATACATCAAACATTAAAAGCTTCCATAAACAGGGCTGCCTTCAGATGTCTTCTAAAAGTCTGGTAGTTGTTCTCTTTGACATCTGGTGGGAGGGCATTCCACAGGCCTGGCGTAACTACCAAAAAGGCCCTCTGCCTGGTTCCCTGTAACTTGGCTTCTCGCAATGAGGGAACCGCCAGAAGGCCCTTGGTGCTGGACCTCAGTGTCTGGGCAGTACGATGGGGATGGAGACACTCCTTCAGATATACTGGACCGAGGCCGTTTAGGGCTTTAAAGGTCAGCACCAACACTTTGAATTGTGCTCGGAAACGTACTGGGAGCCAATGTAGGTCTTTCAAGACCGATGTTATATGGTCTCGGCGGGCGCTCCCAGTCACCAGTCTGGCTGCTGCGTTCTGGATTAGTTGTAGTTTCCGGGTCACCTTCAAAGGTAGCCCCACGTAGAGCGCATTGCTGTAGTCCAAGCGGGAGATAACCAGAGCATGTACCACTCTGGCGAGACAGTCTGCGAGTAGATAGGGTCTCAGTCTGCGTACCAGATGGAGCTGGTAAACAGCTGCCCTGGACACGGATTTGACCTATGCCTCCATGGACAGCTGTGAGTCCAAAATGACTCCCAGGCTGCGCACCTGGTCCTTCAGGGGCACAGTTACCCCTTTCAGGAAAAGGGAATCCTCCACACCTGCCTGCCTCCTGTCCCCCCAAAACAGTACTTCTGTCTTGTCAGGATTCAATCTCAATCTGTTAGCTGCCATCCATCCTCCAACCGCCTCCAGACACTCACACAGGACCGTCACTGCCTTCACTGGTTCTGATTTAAAGGAGAGGTAGAGCTGGGTATCATACTGATGAACACCCAGCCTAAACAGAAACAGAATTTGAAGGGGCAGTCTTTTCTGGAAGTGCCAAATGAAGCTACTGACCCATTTCTAAGTCCTAAAATCCACAATTTCTCTGAATACTTGAAAAACCCAGTGGTGCAGGACCGCCTAGCATGGCATCTGCTGGGGAACATTTCCTAGCACTTGGCTGGGAGCTGCTGCAGCGCTATAGTCAGGAAAGGCTTTCGGTATATCGGTAAGTCCCAACAGTTGAATAGGAACCTTCAAAAACAATGTATGTATTTGTATCTCATATGTTTTAAGCTATTTCACATGTCCACCAAGCACGAGAAAATGTCCCTTCATCTTCTTGACATTTCCAACAAACATATGGTATCTTTTCATGTATTCTAAATAACTTATCGGGAGTTAGATACCAACAATACTTATTTAAAGTCTATTTTAAGTCATAACTCAATGTCTATTTTAACTCTTTAGTCCACATATGTTACCACTATTCCAAATGTACAATATAACCAAAAAAAGAGAAAATCTTGCCCCTTTAATCATGCACTTTTTAATCTCTTCCTCTTCCATTTAGGATTTCAACAAAAGTTTGTACATTTTTGATATCACATGATGTGCTCAATTGTATCAGAAAACCCGTCTTCCACTCTTCCATACCCCAAGTCTTCATTTCCAACTAGAATCTCTCAATCAATCAATCAATCAATCATTTATTTATTTGTATGTTGCCTTTCCAAATTTCAAACTATGTGGAAGGCAGCTTACAAAAAAATTAAAATATTACATAACTGCAAACATAACAAAACTAGTCGTAAACAATGAACAAAATATCAAAAAGTACACAACGAAATTGAAAAAAAATCCACATAAATAATAAGATTCCACGTAAATCATATAATCCAAACTAAAGAGATGAAAAAATTATCATCAGCAACAGCACCCCCCCCCCCCCCGGAAAAAGAACCCATAAACAACACCCCAACCCTCTTTTATTAAGTGTAAAAGAGAAACCCCTTGTTTAAATTTTACAATCTCCCCGTTTCCACTTTAAGAACTCTCAATAGATTAACCATTTCTCTTTATCCGTCACCCTTTTGTCTATAAAAAGTGTCTTCTGGTGAAACAGAGTCTTTGCGTATAAACTAACTTTATATCTATTTTCAGATTCTTAATACGCCACACACGTCTAATACAGTGGTTCTCAAGGTGCGCATTTACTCTGACTTGATCTACCACAAATATCCAAGCCATCTAACCCTGAAATCCTAACCTTCTAATTCCAAGTCTCTTCTTTCTCAATATCCCCAGTCCGTTAACCGCACCAAGCGACAAGCTGTAAAATGCAAGTTTAAAACGCAAGCTTTCCTTTGCATCTCGCAGAACTTTAAATGTAATTCGTGGTTTTTTCACCTGTCCTCCAAACTTAGGTCAACAACAACAACAACAAATGTTTATTCGGCTTTTACGCCCATAATGAACACAACACAACAAAGCAAAACAAATCAAATAAAACAGCAGACTCGTACAAATCACAAGTAGTATAACACAGTTCACTACTCACAAGGACAGATATTTGTCATTCATAGGAAAAAATTAAGATTAAGATTAAAAATTTAAGGCACTACACTAAAATCAATATCTGATGTCATTATAAAAATTCTTATAGCTATCAATAATCGGCTAACATTCCATTCCGTCTTTTATACGAAAGGACGGCTGTTAGGAATTTAGCAACCTGTAAGGTAATATGAGGATCCACATCTTGAAGAACCCAGGCAAGCTGTAGGTCCACTGGTTTGTCAGCAATAGGCTGGGTTATGGGGTTTAGTATACTAGCACGGGCTGAACTGTACAAAGGGCAGATAAACATAACATGATGAAGAGATTCAGATGTTTTCATTTCACAGGCACACATTGAAGGGACTTGGCCCTTAGAAAATCTATGTCTCAGCACGTTTGTTGGAAAGAAGAAGAAGAAGAAGAGTTTGGATTTGATATCCCGCCTTTCACTCCCTTTAAGGAGTCTCAAAGCGGCTAACAATCTCCTTTCCCTTCCTCCCCCACAACAAACACTCTGTGAGGTGAGTGGGGCTGAGAGACTTCAGAGAAGTGTGACTAGCCCAAGGTCACCCAGCAGCTGCATGTGGAGGAGCGGAGATGCGAACCCGGTTCCCCAGATTAGGAGTCTACCGCTCTTAACCACTACACCACACATTGAACCTAGCTCTAATGAAGGCATAATGGTGAGACGCGGCCATAAGCGATGTTAAGTAGGACGGAGCACGGTAGATAGGGGTTATGCCGAGATTTAACGGTGAGCATACTCCACCACCAGCTATGAAATTTTGGTATAGCTCCGCATCATCCAGCCTTTGATTTATACACCTTTTTGCCACATTTAGATCCAGCTTGAGCAATTCAGTGGGCGAGATCTCATAGGACAGCAGTTTGGCATGGATTTTTCCTGACCACAAATTTGTGAAGTTATCTCGCCACATGCATTGAATGAGATAGTGGTCCGGGAGTTTATGCCAAAGTGATATCCAATAAATCAAAACTCTCCTCCATATAACTAACTCCACTGAGGGGATCTTCATTTCTAGGCGAATAGCCGCATTACTTACGCATGTTGGTAATTTTAGAAGTCGGCGTAAGAATTGGCTTTGAAGTGACTCTAAAGGTGAGAGGTTTGCAAAGACAGCCCATAGAGGTGCAGCATAGGCTATTGTAGCCATCACTTTAATGCTATACACTTTCAAGGCCGCAGGGATAAATAGGGCTCCCTCAGAATAGAAAAAACGGAGGAGGGGGTAGGAGGGAGGGAAACAGACGGAGTATGAGTCGCCAGGGGGAGCAAGGTCCCGCAAGGCTTGACGGACTCTGTCAGGGTCCATCAGCCCAAATCGGCTTGCCACCTAAGCAGGGTGGGGGTGGAAAGTCAATCCTGGCTTTCAGAGCGTAGTGATCAGACCATGGCACCTTAATCAAAGGAGACATCATCACATCTATACCTACGCCAAAGATCAAATCCAGCGTGTGGCCTGCTTGATGTGTGGGGCCCGAAACAAACTGGGAGAGCCCTAGTGTTGCCATGGAAGACACCAGGTCCAGAGCCTGTGAGGAGGGAGTGGCATCAGCATGGATGTTGAAGTCCCCCAATACCAATAGGTTAGGGAACTCCAAGGCCCAGCTGGCCACCGCCTCCAGCAGGTCTGACAAGGCGGCTGCTGGTGCGCTAAGTGGCCGGTACACCAGCCAGACAGCCAAGCTCACCTCAGAGCCCCACACTAGGCCAACACATTCAATGCCGGGGATCGATGGCGATGGTAGAGCCCTGAAAGAACAATCTTCCCGGATTAATAATGCCACCCCTCCCCCACGACCCACAGTCCGTGACTAGTGGAGTACGGAGAAACCCGGGGGCGCCATCTCTCGTAAGGTAACAGTATCCCCTTCGCACACCCAGGTCTCCGTCACACAAGCCAGGTCGACCCCCTGCGAGGTAAAGAAATCTCGCAGGGTGGCGGTTTTGTTGCCTATAGACCTGGCATTGCACAACACCAGTGACGGAGGTGAATAATCCTTGCTCACCCTACCCTCGTCCCTCGGGATGGGGCGCAGATTGGAAGGGGTACGAGCATATCCGTATCTCGATCCCCTTCGCCTATAACATCTGCCCTCACCGCCATACCTCCCTCGCCCCTCCACAGTAGCAATCCCAAGCCTCATACTAGCCTCCATTTACAAAATAGAAAAACAAACCAAACCAAACCAAAAACAATTATACCAAAACAAAACCAATCCCCACCCCACTCAATATCCAATTATGACCATTTGATCAAATTAAAGATAAATTGGATTGGTTACAATATTATCAGATCAATGAAATGTATAAGCTTGATAAGAAAAATGGTTTTGCAATGGAAAAAAAACAAATTGGAAACAGAGTTGTTAGATACTAATGTTAAAAACCTATCCAAAATGTATAATTTATTGTTGGAGTGGCATACAAAGGATGAACAAGTTAAATCTGTGATGATAGATTGGGCAAGAGATGTTGGACACAATATAATGTTGGAAGACTGGGAAAGGTTGTGAAAGAGAGGGGTTAAGTTTACTGTATGCACTGTATTAAAAGAAAATATTATGAAAATGATGTATAGATGGTACTTAACCCCAGTAAAACTAGCTAAGATTTACCATACGAATGACAATTTATGTTGGAAGTGTAAAGAAAAAGAAGGCACCTTTTATCATATGTGGTGGACGTGTCCCAAGGTGAAAGACTTCTGGGAAAAGATCTATAATGAGTTGAAAAAAATGTTGAAAAATACATTTATTAAAAAACCAGAGGCCTTTCTACTTGGAATAATAGGACTGGAATTGCCCAAAAAAGATGTTAGACTGTTTTTGTATGCCACTACAGCGGCACAACTTTTATTAGCCCAAAATTGGAAATCTCAAGAAATACCAACAGTTGAAGAATGGCAGATGAAGATGTTAGACTTTTTGGAGCTGGCTGACCTGACTGGAAGAATCCGCGATCAGAAAGAAGAGGAATATCAAGAAGACGGGAAGAAATTTAAAGACTATTTAGCTAAATATTGTAACATAAGATAAGTACAGTGGTACCTTAGGTCAAGTACTTAACCTGAAACTGTACTTAACCTGAAGCACCACTTTAGCTAATGGGGCCTCCCGCTGCCGCCGCACAATTTCTGTTCTCATCCTGAAGCAAAGTTCTTAACCCGAGGTACTATTTCTGGGTTAGCGGAGTCTGTAACCTGAAGTGTATGTAACCTGAGGTACCACTGTAGAAAGTATCAAATTGGTTTAGGATTAGAATAAGAATGAACTGTAAAACATTATGGATTTAAACTATTATGAAAAGAAAGGAAGATAGTATTTTGAAGGAGTTAATTTTATTAGAAGGAAGATATTGGAAAACTGTTAGAAGGTGATTCAATGAAATTCAGTTAGGGGGGATTCGAGGAAGTCAGTTAACAATGAAAAATAAATGAGGTCTTGGAAGTAATATGTGTTTATATGTTTGTCTTTTTCTTCTTTTTAGTATTGTAATGTTTTTTCTTTGTGTGTTATACCTGTTATAAATCTGGAAAATCAATTTAATTTTTTGGGGGAAAAAACAACAAAACAAAACTCACAGATCCACGGCTTCCTGGCCACTCCATGGCCCCAAAACATGGTTTTGAAGCACGGATCCTCATGGATCCTCACGCTTTTTGCATTGAGCCACCCCAAACTCATTGTCAAATCACACATCAGAGCCAGGGGCACAGCCTGCACCATGAAAAAACACAAATCCTTGGTACAGCGGGGAGGTCGGTACACCAAAAGGAATCCTGTACTGCCCCTATTGCCCAACTTCCAGAACATGCACTCAGAAAACTGGGTCTTCCCAATAGGACGCCTGGTGAAGACTAATGACTTCCTAAAAATCACTCCACCCCCCCCCCCGCCCACATGACCTGGGTTGCTGTGCGTAAGAGAAACCTGGTGGGCAAGCAGCGGCAAGGACAGGCCCATCTGCTTCATCCAACCAGGTCTCTGTATATGCAGGTATATACAGATCACAAAAACCTGGAGTACTGGAGGAAGGGTAGACTTCTTAATCAGAGACAGGTCAGATGGTCGGAATTCCTGTCAGGTTTCCACTTCAAGATAGGATATGTGCCAGGCGTGCAGAATGCAAGGGCAGACGCACTATCTAGGAAGCCAGAATATATGGAAGGGCAACAGGCTCCAACGGAGAGGTATGTGTTTGAACCTAAGCAATGGCAATGTGCAGCCACCATAGTTAGGGAGGAGGAGCTGCAGACACTCACAGAAAGGGATGAGTATGCACAAAGGAAACTGTCAGAAGTAAGGCAAAACGAAGGCAGAGAAGGGGGTTTTGAAGAAAGAGAGGGTTTACTTTATTACAAGGGGGCGCTGTATGTGCCAGATGGGGAGTTGAGAGCAAGAATTCTCAGGCAACATCATGACAATCCGACAGCGGGGCATTTTGGCCGTAATAAAACTATGTACTTGATTACCAAGGAATTCTGGTGGCCCAAAATTAAAGAGGAAGTAGCAGAGTACGTCAGGGGTTGTGCGGTTTGCCAAAGGGCAAAAGGGGAAAGGGCAGCGCCTGCAGGCTTGCTCCAGCCTTTGCCCACACCTAACAAACGTGTGAGGAGAATCAGAACTTACAGGGTTAAACAGTTCTGTGTGACGTCTCACATTCTGAGACGTGGTTTGGTTCACATACGGGAATCTTTCTTTGTGCGTGAGTTTCCTTTCGTTTTTGGCTGAGAGACGAAAGAATGTCCGCTCTCTCACCGGGACTGATTTATGATGTTTTTCTTCTCATTAAAGGCTGTTAGAGATTAGCAAGAAGCCTGCGTTCAGTCTGATTTATTTTCCACACACAAGGCAACATTTTCTACCGCTGCAGAACTCTGCTAAGAGCTTCAATAAGAGCTCAAGTGTTTTCTATTGGCACAGGCGTCCATTGGCACAGGTGAAGCATGCCGGGCGCCATCTTATATCAACAGGTTATGGGAGCTAGCCAAGCTTCGGGAGCTGTTGCCACGTCGTGCCTGTGTGTGTGGGAGAAGCCGGCTGGAGCCCCTGCCTAACGTTTGAGGCAGGGAAGCTTGCTGGGGAGGATCTCATCTTCAGGACCGGGTGCCAAGAGGAGCTACTGGTTACGTGAGTAGGCTCAGCCCGGGGGAGAAGATGGCAGATGGACAGGAGTCATTCTCAGTCCCCTTTGAAAAATTAAATGGGAGCAACTGGGAGGAGTGGTCAAGGAAGCTGAAGGCCTGGCTGGTAGCCAAGGGTCTGTGGGAGGCGACCCAAGGGCCCCCACAGCAAGCTGCAGCCGGAGCTGCAGCAGCGGTTGTTGCAGCTGTCCAAGCCTCACAGAGGAAAGACCAGAAAGCCCTAGGAGCTATAGTGCTCAGTTTGGAGGGCTCACAACCACCTTTGGTGGAGGGTCTTGAGACTGCTCAGGAGGCCTACCCGGCACTAGAGAGAGTGCACCACAGGACCACAGCTGGGGCAAAGATCCACACCACCAGAAGCTTGTTTGAGCTGAAGCTGCGTCCTGGTGATAGCATCAGACAGCATGTGACTAAGATGCTCTCTGTTTTCAACAAGCTGAGACTGTTGCAAGTCAACTTTACTGAGGAACTGAAAGTTTATATTTTGCTCAGCTCTTTGGACAAAAGTTATGACAATTTGTGTCTAACTTTGGAATCGATGAATCCAGTGGATCTTACGCTGCAGTATGTGACTGGTCATTTGTGTGACGAGGAGGAACGCCGTCTCAGAGAGGGCCGAGCTGGTGCAGGGTGCCCTGCCAGTAACAGAGGGGGGGCCAAGCCAGAAGGCAGAGTTCAGGCTTTTTCCACTCGTCGTTGTTTTGTCTGCGGGTCTGTTGACCATTTACGTAGGTCCTGCCCGAAGAGAGCCAGAGAGGCCGGGCAGGATGTCTCCAAGGTCGCTTCCAATGGCAGTCAGCCAAGTCCTCGTGGCAGCCAGCCAGGTTTCCATGGCAGCCAGTCTAGGAGAGGAGGCCAGCGTGGGAATGCGAAGGGAGGACGTGACAGAGGAAGTGAGAAGGACGGTTCTTCTTATCACCTAGCTGCCTCCATGGCAACGCTGAGGGACAACTCCAGTGAGGGCAGCATGTTGCGTTGGGTCATCGACTCAGGAGCCAGCCATACCTGATGCCATCGCCATCTAGTGGCGAAATGTGGAACTGCAGGGCTGTTTCAACTGGGAAAACAGTCACTCTTGCTGATGGGTCACAGAGACAATTAACCACTCTTGGCAATGTGTTTCTTTCTTTTTTACAGGCAGAGCTGGAAGTCTATGTTGTGCCAGGAATAAAGTGTTGTCTTTTATCTGTATCTGCTCTTGTAAAGGAGGGTTATAAGGTTTGCTTTGAAAATGATGTCTGTTCTATTTCCAGGGGTGGGAAACAACTGGTCAATGTTGCATGTCAGAACAACCTCTTTGTTCTGGAGACACCTCTGGAGGGTAAGGGGGATGCTGAGACAGCACAGGCGCAGTGTGCTAACGTTCCCACACATGATTCGTGTGCTCACTTGTGGCACAGGAGAATGTCGCATAGCTGTTGGAAATATATCCAGAAGTTGCCAGAATGCACTGAGGGTTGCAAGATGAAAGCATGTAATAATTTTTTGGATTGTAGGGCATGCAAAAGAGCAAAGATAAAAAGGTGCAGTTATCCCAGATCGGAGAGGGTAACCACAAGGCCTTTTGAGCTAGTGCATACAGACCTTTGTGAATACCGTGCCAGTGCCGAGTCTGGGTGGAGCCAGGTATGCGCTCACGCTGACAGATGATTTTTCGAGGAACGGCTGGATCTTCTCGCTGAAACAGAAAAGCGAGGTGGCACAACTGATCAAAGACTGGGTTGCGGCGGTGGAACTACAGTTTTCCACCAAGGTGCAGAGCTTTCAGAGCGACCGAGGCGGAGAGTTCACCGGGTCTGCTCTGCAGAGTTTCTTCTGCCAGAAGGGGATAAGTCACAGGTTGACGGTTGCTTTTTCTCCTCAGGAGAATGGCGTAGTGGAGCGCAGGCACAAAACGCTAGCTGAGGCAGCTGACGCTCTACTGTTTGACTCTGGTTTGCCTCAGCGCTTTTGGGCTGAAGCTTGGAAAGCTGCCAGCTTCACTTTGAACAGGTCCTATAGCTCTGTTGCAGGAGACACACCCTATTTTCTGCTGCACCGGAAGAAGCCCAAGGTGCATTTATTCCGTGTGTTTGGGTGCGAAGCTTGGGTGCTTGTGCCAAAGGCTCAACACAAGAATGGTGACCCGAGGTCCCAGAAAATGATCTTTTGTGGGTACGAGCCTGGGACAAAAGGGTGGAGGTTTGCCTATCCAGAAGGCGATCAGTCCAGGATTCTAGTCAGCAGAAGTGCTGAGTTCTGTGAGCAGAGTGGGTGGTCAAGGATCCATGCGAATCCTGACGTTCTCTCAGAGTGTCTGTCTGATTCTGCTGAGGAGGGAGAGTTAGAAGCTGAACCTGTTGATGAGGACGAGGTCTCTGACCAGGGTCAAGAACAGGGAGGGGCATCTCCACAGGTTGTTAAAAGAGAGCCCAAAAGTGAGCCTTCATCTCCCGTTAGTCAAATGCAGAAGGCCAGAAGACGCAGTAAGTCAGAGGGGGAGTCTTCTGATGTCAAGGACACACTTGCTGGCCCCAGTGGGTCAGAGGGAGCACCTGAGACAGTGCTCAGACGTTCCACACACACTACAAAGGGGGTACCACCTGAGAGGTTTGAGGTCACCAGCGTGTGGGTTGGTTTAGCGCAGTGCGAACCAGAGAGTTTTGAGGAGGTTCAACAGTTGCCTGAAGAAGAAGCCAGGAAGTGGCAAGAGGCAATGGGAAAGGAGGTGAACTCAATGAGGTCCTTAGGTGTGTTCTCCACCACAAAGCTGCCAGAGGGCAAGCAGGCCGTGAGCTGTCGTTGGGTTTACAGGATTAAGCCCACAGCGTCTGGAGAACCACAGTACAAGGCGAGGCTTGTAGCCAGAGGGTTCACGCAGAGAAGGGGGCTGCATTACACCGAAGTGCTGAACCTGTGTGAGGTGCAAGGTTTTGCCAAAGAGCTTGGTAAGAAGTTTAAGCTCAAAAACCTTGGTCCCGTTCAGGTTTATCTAGGCGTTAGGATAGACAGGTCAGAGAACAGGAGTTTCTTGCTCAGTCAGAAAGGCAAGATTGAGCAGTTGCTTGAGAAGTTCCGGATGTCTGACTGTGCAGGGGTCAGAACGCCCATGGAGACCACCTTCGTGAAGGACAGTCAGCTTGGGGAGC
The DNA here is from genome assembly GCF_965153285.1 of Podarcis tiliguerta. Lineage (NCBI taxonomy): Eukaryota > Metazoa > Chordata > Lepidosauria > Squamata > Lacertidae > Podarcis > Podarcis tiliguerta. Next base: position 5,660,439 of record NC_139552.1, read on the forward strand.
GTTCTGAGTTCCAAAACCCTGAGGTGTTTCAATCAGCGCTAGGGAGTCTGTTGTATCTCTCTCAGTGGAGCAGACCAGACTTAGCGTTTGCTGTGAATCTGCTCAGCAGGGAGGCTACAAAGCCCAGTGTGAATGCCTGGCAAGGCATCAAGAGAGTGTTGAGGTATTTGCAGGATACCAAAGAGTTTTGCCTCACGTTGTCAGCTGAAGGTGACGCATGGCCTACGTGCTGGAGTGACAGCGATTGGGCATCTCTTGGGGACAGGAAGTCTGTGTCTGGGCTGGTGGTAAAGTTCGGGAAATCCCTGGTTGGGTGGAAGTTCCAGAAGCAAAGTCTTATTGCACTTTCTTCCACTGAGGCTGAGTTCAGTGCGTTGTCGGATTTGTGCAGGGAGTTGGACTTCTACCGGTGCTTGTTCCAAGAGATCTGTGGGGATTGTTACTTGCCCATAACTGTTTGGGGAGACAATCAACCTTGTCTTAGGTTGGCAGATTCTGGACAGTTCAAGTCCAGAACCAAGCATTTGGACATACGTTTCCAGAATGTATGTCAGAGTGTCCAGGTAGGTTGGATACGGCTCAAGTATTGTTCGAGCCGGGAGAACCTAGCTGATGGGTTTACCAAACCCTTGACCTTCCAGCGACATGGGGATTTCTGTGAAGGGTTGTGTTCGGGGTGAGTTATACTCACAGTTTCCCTCAGGATGCGAGATGAGAGGGGGTGTGAGGAGAATCAGAACTTACAGGGTTAAACAGTTCTGTGTGACGTCTCACATTCTGAGGCGTGGTTTGGTTCACATACGGGAATCTTTCTTTGTGTGTGAGTTTCCTTTCGTTTTTGGCTGAGAGACGAAAGAATGTCCGCTCTCTCGCCGGGACTGATTTATGATGTTTTTCTTCTCATTAAAGGCTGTTAGAGATTAGCAAGAAGCCTGCGTTCAGTCTGATTTATTTTCCACACACAAGGCAACATTTTCTACCGCTGCAGAACTCTGCTAAGAGCTTCAATAAGAGCTCAAGTGTTTTCTATCGGCACAGGCGTCCATTGGCACAGGTGAAGCGTGCCGGGTGCCATCTTATATCAACAAAACCGTGGGAGGCGGTATCTATGGATTTTATCACAGACCTGCCAGTATCTCAGAGGAAAACAGTGATTCTAGTAGTAGTGGACATGTTGACGAAAATGGCGCATTTCATACCCTGTACCAAGATGCCTTCTGCACAGGAAACAGCCAAACTGTTTATAGACAACATATTCAGGTTGCATGGGATAGCCTCTAAGCTAATTACGGATAGAGGAAGTCAGTTTACTTCTCGATTCTGGAGGAAGTTAATGCAGCTGCTGGAGGTGTAAGTAAACTTCACCTCAGCTAGACATCCCCAGACGAATGGGCAATCAGAAAGGGTGAATGCTATCTTGCAGCAATACTTGAGGTGTTACAAAAGTCATCAGCAAAACGACTGGGCAGAAAAATTAAGTTTGGCTGTGACACAGGAAATTTTAAGAGAGATAAAGTTATATCAAGTTCAATATATGCAAATGATAAATCAAGAGATAGAATGGGAAATTAGACAAATGAGACAGAAGACTTTTGAATCGGCAAATAAGTTTGGGAAATTACTAGCATGGCAAATGAGGAAGAGACAAAAGTTAAACACAATCACTAATCTGGAGGTTGAAGGAAGAATTATACAGAAGCCAGCTGAAATTAGAAGCTCTTTTCAAAGGTATTTTAAACAACTATATTCACAACAACCACAGAAAGAGTTGGACATAGAGGAATTTTTGAAAGTAAATGGACTACAAAAAATCTCTCAAGAGAACAAATTAAAGCTGAGCTATAGAATAACAGAGCAAGAGGTAGAAAGTGCCATTCAGAGTATGCAACTGGGCAAATCTCCAGGGCCTGATGGATTGACTTCTAGATATTATAAGACATTGAAAGAATGGCTGATCCAGCCTTTGAAAGAAGTCTGCAATGATATACTGGAGGGGGGAAAAAGCACCAGAGTCGTGGAAAGAGGCATTCATTACACTTATACCAAAGACAGAGTCTGAAAAGACACAGCTTAAGAACTACCGCCCTATATCATTACTTAATGTGGATTACAAAATTTTTGCAGACATTTTGGCCAGAAGATTAAAGAAAGTCTTAATAGAGGAGATCCATAAGGACCAAGCAGGCTTTCTTCCGGGCAGACATTTATCTGATAACGTGAGGAATGTAATAGATATTTTGGAACTTTTACAGGAGAAAATTAACACGAAAGCAGGTTTGATATTTGTGGACGCGGAGAAAGCCTTTGACAATATCTCTTGGAGCTTTATGAAGAAGAATCTCCAGGGGATGGGGGTAGGCCAAGAATTCGAAAATGGTATAGGTGCAATCTATTCTGAACAAAAAGCTAGACTAATTGTTAATAATGTTTTAATGGAGGAATTCAGAATAGAAAAAGGAACACGACAAGGTTGCCCAATTTCCCCTCTGCTTTTTATATCGGTCCTGGAGGTTTTGCTGAACATGATTAGAAAGGACCAATTGGTTAAAGGGATACAGGTCGGAGCTAAACAATATAAATTAAGAGCATTTGCATATGACCTAGTTTTGACTTTACAGGAGCCAGAGTCTAGTACAACCAGAGTTTTAGAACTGATTCAGGAGTTTGGTCGGTTAGCAAGATTTAAACTGAATAAATCAAAAACAAAGGTTTTGGAAAAGAATTTAACAGAAATTGAGAAAGAGAGGTTTCAGAATGAAACAGGTTTGACAGTGGTTAAGAAAGTGAAGTATTTGGGGATTAACATGACAGCTAAAAATGGGAATTTATTCAAAGACAACTATGATAAATGTTGGACCGAGATAAAGAAAGATTTAGAAATATGGTCAAATTTGAAGCTTTCACTGTTAGGCCGTATTGCTGCGATAAAGATGAATGTATTGCCTAGAATGTTATTTCTATTTCAGACACTCCAAATTATTGACAAAATGGACTGTTTCAAGAAGTGGCAGAAAGACATATCCAGATTTGTCTGGCAGGGCAAAAAGCCAAGAATAAAATTTAAAATATTGACTGATGCAAAAGAAAGAGGAGGCTTTGCCCTGCCAGACCTGAAACTCTATTATGAATCAGCAGCTTTCTGCTGGTTGAAAGAATGGCTGCTTCTTGAAAACACAGACATTTTGGATTTAGAAGGATTCAATAATGTTTTCGGTTGGCATGCATAGGTTAAAGTGCAATGTCTGGAAAAGGTATAAAGATTTACTTGAAAATAAAACCCCAAGGTGGTTGTCACCAATGGAAGCAAAAGCTCTAAAAAAGCTCAATATGGAGGCCAAATGGGAAATTTTGGAGCAGGAGGCAGATAAACTAAAACTGCAGAGTTTTGAAAAACTAAAAAATAGAATCCGTGATTGGCTTCATTACCATCAGATAATGGAGGCTTATAAATTGGATAAAAAAATTGGTTTCCAGGTGGAAAAATCAAAATTGGAAACAGAATTGTTAGAACCCAAAACTAAGATCTTGTCAAAAATGTATAACTTGCTGCTGAAATGGAATACTCAAGATGAAACAGTTAAATCTGCTATGATTAAATGGGCACAAGACGTTGGCCATAACATAATGCTGGCTGACTGGGACCAGTTATGGACCACAGGTATGAAATTCACAGCACGTAATGCCTTAAGAGAGAATATTATGAAAATGATATACAGGTGGTACATGACACCAGTCAAGCTAGCAAAAATCTACCATTTGCCCGATAATAAATGTTGGAAATGTAAAGAAACGGAAGGCACATTCTTTCAACTTTGGTGGACATGCCCAAGGATTAAGACCTTCTGGGAAAAGATTTATAATGAAATGAAAAAGGTGTTTAAATATACCTTCCAGAAGAAACCAGAGGCCTTTCTCCTGGGCATGGTCGGCCGATTGGTGTTAAAGAAGGACAGAACTTTCTTTATGTATGCTACAACAGCAGCAAGAATACTTATCGCAAAGTATTGGAAGACACAAGAATTACCCACTCTGGAAGAATGGCAGATGAAGGTGATGGACTACATGGAATTGGCAAAGATGACTGGCAGAATCAGAGACCAGGGAGAAGAGACGGTGGAGGAAGATTGGAAGAAATTTAAAGACTATTTACAGAAATATTATAAAATTAATGAATGTTAGAAAGATGTTGGATGGAGGTTAAAGGGTTATTAGTAATAATGTGGTAAAGGAGAATGGAAAATTCGAAGGTTAAAAAGATGAAGAATTTAAGGTATAATACACTAAGATAAAGATAAGGATAAGACAGAGGGAAGGGATTTGCTGATTAAATATTTGAGTTGGAATACAGAGAGGGGAGGTGTGGGGAAGTCTGGGAAATAAGCGAATGTCAGTAATACTATGAAAATGGAATTGTTTTTACTTGTTCTTTTTTTCTCTTTTTATTTTTTGTATTTTTCTTTTTCTTTATCTTTCTATGTGAAAATCTTAATAAATATTATCTATCTATCTATCTATCTATCTATCTATCTATCTATCTATCTATCTATACACAGACAGTGAAACAATGCCTATTCTGTCTGCCAAAGAAAGAAGAGTGTTAAAGAGGAGGGGGGAGAGGCATCACGTGAAACTTCCACGCCTTTTCTGTTGGAGAAGGGGCGGGCATAAGCCACTCCCAGAATCTGAGCCGGAGGATTCGGATGCATGATTGTAATGTGCTGCTTGTACATATGTAAAATAAAGACTGTATATATGTATCTCTGAGTGAGCAGAGGCATTTCTTGTGAAGAGCATTCACAAGCCATCACACCATGTTACAGCTTTTATAGCTTCCCATCGAGTAGGGGTGGTTATGTTCACTGATGGATTCTCTTCAAACCAATATTTTAAAGCTTTCCTAATTTTTAACTGGATATTTGTTTGGCCCACTTCCAATTTGGGATATATGTTTCAACTCCCTGAATACGTAATTGGATGGATGCCGAAGCATGATTATTCTAATACTAGCTGCTCTTAATTTTGTTTTTCAATCAAAGAACAATTTCTTCTTCGATAAGTGTTGTGTTGGAAGAAGATGGTTATATCAAATGCTAGTCATACTTAAAGTAGACTCACTGAAATTAATGGATGTAAGTTACTGAACATGTCTTTGTTGAAAACTGTGGTTCTGTTGCACTTTAGGCTGCGTTATCTCTTTGGGCATTTGTTGTGCATTAATTTTTCAATTTCACCATGCCCCTGTCGCGAATCCTCGCGGCGTTTTTAGCAGAAACGCTCTGAGTCCCAGGTTTTTCCAGTGCAGTCTTTTTAATGTGAGCTATATACAGGTATATACAAAAACAGTCCATACAGAGTACCTGCTCCTTAAGGCAAACGAATACTCTCCACCACAGCACCACCATAACACAGCACAACCACCACACCCACTGTTAAACAGGCTTTCCTTTTAAAACAGGTGATAGCCAATCACATTAACCCCATTCCTGCTGAGTCACTCTGACCCAGCACTTTACAGAGTATTGCATCATCCTGTTGAAGCCTGCAGACTTACTCAGTATCCTGCAAATCCCAACACTCCTCCTTAAGTCAAAGGCTTGAGACCTAATAATTCTCTTAAGTCTCGAAATTTAGGAGCATCCAAACATTTTGTATACAAATCTGCCACATTACATTTTGTGTTACAGTGCTGTACCTTTAACACATTTCTTTCCAAAGCATTTTTCACATTTCCGTATCTTATAGCTATATGTTTACTCTTGCTCTTAAAGTTCTGTTGGTTAGCAAGCTGTTGTGCAGCCATGTTGTCACTTAGCACAGTGATTGGCATTTTAGAAGGTATTCCAAGTTCTTTTGTTAGGCAAGCAAACCACTCTATTTGTGACACACATTCGCTTATGGCTGAGTACTCTGCTTCACAAGTACTTGTGGCAACAAATGTTTGTTTCTGGGATTTCCACTGAACCAGGGCATTTCCAATATATATGGCATAGCCAGTGGTAGACTTTCCATTTTCTCTGTCCCCCCAACTGGCATCAGCATATGCATACACTTGCTGATCATATCCTGTATCCAGCACCAGTTTGTAATCTTTTGTGCCTTTCAGATACCTTAGGATTCTTTTAAGTGCTATCCAATCTCTCTGAGCTGGGTCTGCACTTCTTCGGCTTAACATGTGCACTGCCAATGTTATGTCGGGTCTTGTCCAACAACTTAAATATAACAGAGAACCCAACAGAGAATGAAACGCTGTTGCATTCTCACATTTTTGCCCTTCTGGTTCATTTTTGTACTGGGTAGTTATGGGAGTGTCAACCTCATTTGCCCTCTCCATTCCATATGTCTTCAGTAACTTTTCGATTTTTTCCTTCTGACTCAGAGAGTAGACACCCTCTTCATTTCTCTGAACCTCTACTCCTAAGTAATTCTGAATCTCTCCCAAATACTTCAGTTTGTATTTCTTACCTAGGCTGTTTATAAACCAAGACACTTGCTTTTGTGCAGTTGTTATTAGACAGATATCATCAACATACAAAAGTAAATAACAAACACTTCCTTGCACCATTGCTGAATATAAACAGGAATCAGCCAGGCTTTGTTTGAATCCCATCTTTTTCAACGTTGTGTCTATGCATTCATGCCATAGACGTGCACTTTGGTGCAACCCGTATAGTGCCCTTTGCAGTTTTAACACCATGCTGTCTTTTTCCAGCTCATAACCTGGTATTTGCTGTAAATACACCTCAGCGTCAATAGGAGCATTTAAATATGCTGAGGCAACATCAAAATGATTAACTTTTAACCCTCTCAGACTTGCCATTGCTAAAACTGATTTTACTGTTTCAGCCTTTGCTGTTGGGGCAAACACTTCATCATAATGTATCATTTTCCTTTGTGTAAAGCCCCTTGCAACCAACCTGGCTTTCCTCTGATAACTACCATCAGCCAGCTTTTTCACTTTAAAAACCCACTTACAGCTAGCTGATTGGCTTTTTACCTTCAGGCAATTCTGTAGGTACAAACACATTGTTGTTTAGCAGAGAGTTATACTCTGCCTGCATTGCCTTTAACCACGCCTCTTTCTCTAGAGTAGGTAACGGTTGCACTTCTTCAAAGTTTTCTGGCTCAGTTACACAAACCTGGTTTATGGTGGCTGGGAACCCATAACGGTCTGGAGGTTGACCTTTATTACTTCTTGCAGACCTCCTTGGTTCATTAATCTCACCCCCTGGGCTACCTTCAGGACTGCTTTTGGGGTGGATTGACTCTGGAGATTTACCTCCTCCTGTCCCTGTTGCACTTTCTTTTTCCCCCTGCTCCATGCTAGCAGCTGGAGAAAAATGCTCAGTCTTTACCTCCTCCCTTTCAGTTTCTCTGGGAGAGCTGCCAACTCTTAGCTTTGTTTCAACTGCCTTATCAGGTACGCTCGGCAGTAAAACTTTTTCTGGCAGCAGGTTTGCATGTATCTTGGGCCAATTTCTTTGCTCATTAAAGCTGGCTGATCGACTATAACTCAAAAGATTTTTATCATCTTCAAACCTGTAGGCTTTCGTACCACTTTCATACCCAAGAAATAGCAACTGCTGTGCCCTTTTCCTACCTTTTCTTCGGTTCTTTACAGGTATGTCAACCCACGCCTTTGTCCCAAAGATTCTCAAATGTTGCAAACTGGGACTTTTGTTATAGAGAATTTTATAGGGTATGTCATCTAGTACCCTTGACCACAAGCGATTCCCAATATAATTCGCGGTCTTAATACTCTCAGCCCAGTATTTAATTGGAAGATTTGCATCTGCTAACAATGCTTTCATTTGTGTCTGCAAGACACCTCCCCTACGCTCTGCTACTCCGTTCTCCTGAGGCGTTGCCACATTGGTAAGTCTATGTTTAATCCCTTGGGAACGCAACCAGTTTCTTAGGGAGTTTGCCATAAACTCTCCTCCCCTGTCTGTCTGAATGGAGCACACCTTTTCACCAAGTTGCCTTTCTACCCTTCTTACCCAGAACTTCAAAGTTTGGGCAACGTCAGACTTTTGCTTTAATGGATAGACCCAGCCAAATCTAGAATAGTCATCCACTAGGATCAAACAGTACTTGTTATGGGAGACACTTGGTGGAAAAGGACCAGTTACATCAGCATGAATCAACTCCAGTGGTTTTTTGGTTTTTCTCTGGCTTGCTCTTGCTACTGGGCAAGCCCTGCTTTTAACCTCCTTGCAGATATTGCAGTCTAAGTAATTATCACAACTTTTAATGTTTTTCATTCCCCCACACAACTCCAATGTTTTGTTCAGCACCTTATAGCTAGCATGAGCCAGACGCCTGTGCAGGAGATGAATACACATATCATGGGTTGGGACATTTTGCACATTCGCAACCTTAGACTCACACTGCAGTACATACATATTAGTTCTAAGGTTAGCATTTGCCAACACTGCCCCATTTTGCTTTATCTGGCACTTATCTCCCACAAAGTTTACTTCAAAGCCTGCTTTTGCCAAGTCAGGAATGCTCAGGAGATTGTTTTGCAAACTAGGCACACACAACACATTCCTGAATGTGTGTCCCAGCTGTGGGAACACAACCTCCCCCTCACAAACCACATTAGCTTTCTGGCCCGTAGCAAGACTTACATGTTTTTTGTTTGAAGCCCTAGCATCAGTTAGCAATCCTTTTCTTTTACAAAAGGTTTGAGAAGCTCCACTGTCCAGAACCCACAGCTCTTCATTTTCTTGACCATCTGCAGACACCCAAGCGGTAGACTCTCTCTGCTGCCTCCTGTGCTTCTGCTGTTTTTGTTGTTTTCTCGGGCAGTCCCGCAGCAGATGTCCACTGGACTTGCAGCAAAAACACCTTTTTACTTTGTTGACCACCGGCTGGTCTGCAGCAGCTCCTCCTGGCTGTTTCTCCGGCTCTCGACACCTCTGCTCTTCCTGGCTGTTGTTCCCTCTGGGATGCTCCAACAGCTGGGCTGAGGTCATCTTTCGCTCTGCATGCCTGTCCTCCTCTGCATACAACCGTCCGGTAACGTATTCCAGAGTCAGCTTATCAGTCTCTACCGACTCGAGGGAGTTGACCAGCATATCATAGCTGTCATCAAGGGAACTCAGGACTATAAAGACTTTGTCCTCTTCCCCCACAGGCCTCCCTCTTAAAGCTAGCTCCTGGAAACAGCCTGTTAGGAATTTTAGGTGGTTTACCAGGGAGTCCCCCGGTTTCTTCCGACACCGGTACAGTCTCCTGGTCAGTGTTATCAGTGAGCCAGCTGTCTCTCGCACATGGACAGCCTTGAGCGCATTCCACGCCTCACTTGCCGTCACCTTATCAGCTACATAGACTAGCTGGCTGTCGTCCACTCCAAGGATGATCGTAGCCAAAGCTTTCTCATCCTTTTCTAGCTGGGCCTCTGCTAGTGCCAGCTTTTCATCGTCGTCCTCATCCTCCTCAGGGGGCTGCGGTGGAGTTTCCACCACCTTCCACAGGCCCTCACGCTTGAGGAAGTGTTGCATGCGGACCGACCAGATGCTGTAGTTCGTGGCTGTCAGCTTCTCCAGCAACATGCCAGTTCTGGACTGCTCCATCCCTGCAGCTCACCTCCAGCACCCACGGCTAGATAACTGCCACCTGTACTCTTGCGCAGCGGAAGCGTGCTGGGCCCATAACCCTGTCGCGAATCCTCGCGGCGTTTTTAGCAGAAACGCTCTGAGTCCCAGGTTTTTCCAGTGCAGTCTTTTTAATGTGAGCTATATACAGGTATATACAAAAACAGTCCATACAGAGTACCTGCTCCTTAAGGCAAACGAATACTCTCCACCACAGCACCACCATAACACAGCACAACCACCACACCCACTGTTAAACAGGCTTTCCTTTTAAAACAGGTGATAGCCAATCACATTAACCCCATTCCTGCTGAGTCACTCTGACCCAGCACTTTACAGAGTATTGCATCATCCTGTTGAAGCCTGCAGACTTACTCAGTATCCTGCAAATCCCAACCGCCCCCCCCCCCCCTTTGCAGAAGGTATTGTGGGAGACTTTCAAGTAACAATGAGTTTCTCAGAGTAAAAGGGGCAGAATGCTGGCTAGGTGAAACTTAAGTCTCATGTGTTGCTTCCTTAAAAAACAACAACAACAAGTTGGTATGTTTGGTTATAGTACCAGAGTAAACTTGGATCCTTCTGAAATGCATGTGGACAGTATGCATGATAGGTACATACAAAGGTATCTATCATGCAGCTGATGAGGCTACTCTGCTCTTGTGACACTTTGTAAAGAAGCTTCTCTCTAATGAACATCTTGCATTAGTTTTAGACAGTACCATCTAAATATAATGTTCCACTTAGCCTTTAATAAAATGGGGATACATTTTGATACTTGCTTTCATTATCACTGAAGTGCATTCATTAATCAGTGTTCCCTATATATCCTTCTGTCTTAAATGTTATCAAGATGTTTTGCAGCTACCGTCTCCTAGCAACATAGCATCCTCAAACTGACCCCATGTTATTTCATGAGGTATCTTTCCAGAAGACCTTTAAGACCCCCTATTCTTGTTTTCTTTTTGCAAATGCAACTGGTTGCTTCCCTTTCTTTAATGGAAATCTTGATTTATTTTCTTTTTCATAGAAAACATGATTTTATTTCTTTTTTATTAATGAGATTTTTATTTTTAAAATTCCATAATACAGCAAAATAACGGCCACAAAATATACAAATGGAATAAGTAGAATATGTAGTCCTCTCTTGAATGGAATTCTAAGCCCTTAACACTCACAGGGGACAGTAGCTTCTCCCAACTCTCACCTGGGATCTTTCTTTTGCCCTCTCAGCCTCTCACCCTGGGAAACTGTCATTTCCCTATATCCCAGGGTCCTCCATCAACCACCTACCCCCCCATGAGTATATAATATCTGGACCTTAATAAAGGCCCCCAGACATAGGACTCCAAAGAAAAAAGAAGAAAGAAAGAAAGAAAGGGATTATAAGAAAAGGGAAAAAAGTGGAGAGAAAGAAAAAGATAAAAAGACGAAAGAAAAAGCAACATCAGAAAAAGTTACAAAAAGAAAACTTCTGATTTTCCACCTGCTGATTACATAAAAAAAGAAAAAATGATTATTTAAAACATTCAGTCCATGTTAACATCTATCTTCTCCGCTTTCTGTTAATCAATATTTCTTTTAAGTCAGGTCAAGGTGTCTCAGAATCATTCACTTCCTTTCTCTCCAAAAGTCCAAGATGGGTTCTCTGATTGTTGTTATTATTGGTAAATGTCAACCGTATTTTTTCTTTTGACTTTACCTCCATTAATTCCCACCACTATTATGCCATATTGAGTGATATTAAATACTTCTGTCCATGTCCATTTTAAATCTCTCCATCATTATCACATATTGGACTAATCTTCATTTTTTCCTTGTTATATTTCCTTTAGTTCATGCCCAGTTCTGTATGTTTAAATTCCATTTTCTGATGTAGTTCCATTTCCTGTTTGTTGTGTTTATGATAGTATCCTGATCTGCTTCTCTAGGACCTTCCATTTTTGCTTTTTCCAGAGAGCGTACCATAACCTTAATAATAACATTCTCTGGATTTACTCCAGATTGTATGCCAAATACTGTGAGGAGAACCTGAGCTTACAGGGTTAAACAGCTCAGAATGTGCATTCTGCCTACTGTGGGGCGGAGAAACTCTGCGTCACTTCTGAGAGTCTCAGTTCTTTGTTCTGTTCTGCTTTTGTTTTCATCCGGGGCAGACACGTTTGTATGATGTTCCGTACTCTGCTGGATAATGGATAGTTTCTGCTGTAAAGAAAGCGCTTTTGGTTTTAGTAATTCTGTGTGAGAGCCTGATTTATGCACATCGACGCACAGAAGACAGAAGGCTTTATTTCTGACCGCTGTGAGACTCTGCTTTTGCTCAGAGCTTTTGGAATGTGTGCTGCGCAACAGAAGCCTGCTGCAACAGAAACGTGCCAGACCTTATCTCTCTGAGTAATAAATTATCTCAGAGGTTATGGAGCCGAAGCTTTTAGGCTGTCAGAGAAAGCCTGGTTTTATGTGCTGTGTGCTGAAGAGCTGTTGGCTGCTCTGAAGAAGAAAGCCCAGCTCTGAGACCCTGCCTGGAGGACAGCAGGGAGTCTCGCTGGCTGCCAGCTGTGTGCTGCAAAGAGTCGCTGGAGGCCTCTCCTCAGAAGACGGCTGGTACTCCTGAGTACTTCTGAGCCCCAAGGGATGACCAGGGGAGGAGATGGCTGAATTCCAGGAATCTTTTGATGTCCCGTTTGAGAAGGTCACTGGCCAGAACTGGGAAATCTGGTCCAGAAGAGCACGGGGGTTGTTTTTGGCCACAGGGCTCTGGAGTTCTTTCCAGAAGGAGCCGGCCCCACCCATGCAAGCTGCTGCTGGAGCTGGTGCAGCAGGCATGGAGGCTGCAGAGCAGAGAGAGCAGAGAGAGCTCTGCATCCTGAGAGCAAGTGTGGATGCTTTGCTGTTACCCCACCTGGAGGGTCTTACAACGGCCCAGGCCGCCTGGCAGGTGCTGAAGAGGCTTTGTGAAAGCGCAGCAGGAGCCAAGGGCCGAGAGGGAGCCGAGGGCCTGGTGGGGGCTGAAGGCCACATTCCTGAAGTTACAGCTGGGAGTTGCTGCTTTGTCTCCGGGAGCCCACGTGATGAGGAGGCCCGAAACCAGAGTGCTGGGGAGCGTGCAGGCCCAGGCTGTGCACCCAAAGGTGGGGGTGCAGGGAATGCAGGAAGGGCTGAAGGGGATGCTGTGAGAGCTTTTGCTTCGAGATGCTGTTATAGATGTGGCTCCCCCTCCCATCTCGTGAGAGACTGCCCAGTGGAGGCACAGGAAGGGCCCAAGGTCATCTCCCGAAGCAACCAGATTAGGAGCTCTTCGAAACGTGGGAAGCAAAAGCCAAAGGCAGCTGGCAGAGACAGCCCTTAACATAAACATTTGGCAGCTTCTATGGCAACAGTCAAGAGCTGTAAACTGGACGCTGTGCTGACCTTCGTGATAGACTCAGGAGCGTCCCATCATCTCGTGCCCTCTGGTGGTTTTCTGAGGGACTGCAACTTTGTAGTCTCTGGAAAATCTGTTTGTTTGGCAGATGGGACTAAGCGTGCTCTGACTCAGACTGGCTCACTGTTTTGTTCTTTCTCACAGGATTCGATACCGGCGTTTGTCGTTCCTGGACTGTCCTGTGCGTTGCTATCTGTCGCAGCTCTTGTTGCTGACAATTATAGAGTCTGTTTTGAGAATAACATGTGTTCCATTTCCAGGGACAACTAGTCAGTGTGGAATGTAAAGACAGGCTGTTTGTGCTAGAGGCTTCTCTTACAGGTCCAGATACCATGGAGGCAGCTCAAGTGCAATGTACCAACGTTCCAGTCCATGATGTGCGTGCTCATCTCTGGCACAGACGTATGGCTCACGTGTCTTGGGGTTACGTGAAGAAGTTCCCAGAATGCACTGAGGGGTGCAAAATGAAATCCTGTGCTACGTTTCTTGAGTGTAGAGCGTGTAAGCACGCAAAGGTGAAAATGTGCACATACCCAAGGTCTGAAAGGATCACCACTAGGCCGTTTCAGCTGGTGCATGCAGATTTGTGTGGCTCTATGTCAGTAGCCAGTCTGGGCAGGGCCAAATTTGCATTGGTGCTGATAGATGATTTTTCGAGGAATGGGTGGCTGTTCATGCTTAAACACCAGAGTGAAGCTGCGCTGCTAATCAGAGACTGGATCGCGGCAGTGGAACTGCACTTTTCCACGCACGTGAAGAATTTTCAGAGCGACCGGGGCGGAGAATTCACCGGGTCTGTGCTGCAAAGTTTCTTTCGCCAGAAGGGAATTCAACACAGGTTCCACACAGTCCCCAACAGAATGGTGTTGCAGAACTCTGGAACAGAACACTGCAGGAGATGTCCGCAGCGTTGCTGTTTTGATGCCAGGCTCCCACAGCGCTTTTGGGGGGGAGTCTTGGCAGACAGCCAATTTTACCTTGAACAGGTCATTTAATTCAGTGGTAGGGGACACACCCTATTTTCTGCTGCATGGCAAGAAGCCCAAGGTGCATTTTTTCTGTGTTTTTGGCTGTGAGGCTTGAGTCCTCATACCAAAGGCCAAACGCAGAAAGGGTGGCCCTAAAGATGATTTTCTGTGGGTATGAGCCAGGGATCAAGGGGTGGAGATTTGCCTATCCATCAGCGGATCAGTCCAGAATTCTGCTCAGCAACAGTGCTGAATTCTGTGAGCAGAGTGGGTGGACACGCATACATGGGAACCCTGATGTTCTTTCAGAGAGTCTGCTTGACTCTAATGATGAAGAAGACGAAGAGGTTGAACCTGCTGCTGAGGCACAGAGTCCTGACCCAGAGCAGGTAGAAGGAAGAACTTCTCCTAAAGCTGTGAAGCTTGAACACAGCAGTGCTCCTTCTTCTCCCACAGATTCAGCTGAGAAGTCTAGGTGACGTAGTACGTCAGAGGGGGAACTCTCTGATGCCAAGGACGTTCTGGCTGGCCCTGGTGGGTCAGAGGGGGTATCTGAAATTGGGTTGCGCTGTTCAACTCGGGCAACGAAAGGGAAACCTCCTGACAGGTTTACAGTCACTAGTGTGTGGGTTGGTATGGCACAGTGTGAACCTGAGAGTTTTGAGGATGTTCAGAAATTGCCTCAGGAAGAAGCCAGCAAATGGCATGAGGCAATGCAGAAGGAGATGAGCTCAAAGGAGTCTCTAGGTGTGTTCTCCCTCATGAAGTTGGCAGCGGGCAAACAGGCCATGAGTTGCTGTGGGTTTACCGTCTTAAACCCACAGCAACTGGAGAACCACAGTACAAGGCTAGGCTGGTAGCCAGAGGGTTCACGTAGCGGAAGGGGTTGCATTATACTGAGGTATATGATCCTACCTCCAGAAGTGAAACTCTGCGCATGCTCTTAGCCATTGCTGCACAAAGAGGTTTGCTGGTGCATCACTTTGATGTGGATGTAGCCTACTTGAACTCAGACCTCCAGGAGGATCTGTACATGCTTCCTCCTCCAGGGTTTGAGGGCAAGGAGCAAGGTACTGTATGGAAATTTCACAAGTCAATTTACGGTTTGAAACAATCGGCCAGGAATTTGAACTTGTGCATGAATGAAGCCCTAGAGAAGCTAGGTTTCAGGAAGAGTCTTGCTGACAGTTGCCTGTACCTTAAAGGGTCAGGGGAGTCACAGGAAATGGTGTTAATCTTTGCTGATGACATAATTTACTGCAAGGGCAGACAAACAGGTACAGAAGTTTGCCAAAGAGCTTGGAAAGCGGTTTCAGCTCAAGAACCTGGGTGCAGTAAAGATCTACCTGCGCGTGGAGATAGCTAGAACTGAGGATGCTGTAGCTTCTTGCTCAGTCAGAAAGACAAGATTGAGCAGTTACTTGAGAAGTTCAGAATGTCTGTTGCAGATGACCTAGTTTTGACATTACAGGAGCCAGAATCTAGTGTGAAAAGAGTCTTAGAACTGATTCAGGAGTTTGGTCGATTGGCAGGTTTTAAATTGAACAAGACTAAAACAAAGGTTTTGGAAAAGAACTTAACAGAAATTGAGAAAGAGAGGTTTCAGAATGAAGACAGGGTTGACAGTGGTTAAAAAAGTAAAGTACGTGGGAATTACTATGACAGCTAAAAATGGGAATCTATATAAAGACAATTATGATAAATGCTGGACGGAGATAAAGAAAGATCTAGAAATATGGTCAAATTTGAAACTCTCATTATTGGGCCGTATTGCTGCGATAAAGATGAATGTATTGCCAAGAATGTTATTTTTATTCCAGACATTGCAGAGTATTGATAAAACTGACTGTTTCAAGAAGTGGCAGAAAGACATATCTAGATTTGTCTGGCAGGGCAAAAAGCCAAGGATAAACTTTAAAATACTAACGGATGCAAAGGAAAGAGGAGGCTTTGCCCTGCCAGACTTAAAACTTTATTATGAAGCAGCAGCTTTCTGCTGGCTGAAGGAATGGCTACTTCTTGAAAATACAGATATACTGGATTTAGAAGGATTTAATAATGTGTTTGGATGGCATGCATATTTATGGTATGATAAAGTGCACAGAATGTTTAAAATTCACATTGTAAGGAAAGCATTGTTTAATGTATGGACTAGATATAAAGATCTACTTGAAAACAAGACCCCAAGGTGGTTGTCACCAATGGAAGCAAAAGCTTTAAAAAGACCCAATATGGAGGCCAATTGGCCAAAATATTGGGAGATTCTAGAACAAGATGGAGATGAATTGAAACTGCAGAGTTTTGATAAACTAAAAAATAGAATCCGTGATTGGCTTCATTACCATCAGATAATGGAGGCTTATAAATTGGATAGAAAGATCGGCTTCCAGGTGGAAAAATCAAAATTGGAAACAGAGTTGCTAGAACCCAAAACTAAGATCTTGTCAAGAATGTATAACTTGCTGTTGAAATGGAATACATATGATGAGGAAGTGAAATCCGCAATGATTAAATGGGCACAGGATGTTGGCCATAATATAATGCTGGCTGACTGGGAACGGTTATGGACCACTGGTATGAAATTTACGGCATGTAATGCCCTCAGAGAGAACATTATGAAAATGATATACAGATGGTACATGACCCCAGTCAGGTTAGCAAAAATGTATCACTTGCCTGATAATAAATGTTGGAAATGTAAAGAAACTGAAGGTACTTTTTTCCACCTTTGGTGGACGTGCCCGAGGATTAAGACCTTTTGGGAAATGATCTATAATGAAATGAAAAAAGTGTTTAAGTACACATTTGTGAAGAAACCAGAGGCCTTTCTCCTGGGCATGGTCGGCCAACAGGTGCAAAAGAAGGATAGGACTTTCTTTATGTATGCTACAACAGCAGCAAGAATTCTCATCGCACAGTATTGGAAGACACAAGAGCTACCCACCCTGGAAGAATGGCAGATGAAGGTAATGGACTATATGGAGCTGGCTGAAATGACGGGCAGAATCAGAGACCAGGGAGAAGAGACGGTGAAAGAAGATTGGAGGAAGTTTAAAGACTATCTACAGAAATACTATAAGATTAATGAATGTTAGAATGACATCAGATTGAATGTAAAAGGTCACTAGCAAAAAGCTCTAAAATTAAAAGATCTAATATTTTAAGATACAAGAGGATTAAGCTATATTAAGATACTTAAATTGAGATAAAAATCAATTAAGAAAGAGGGAAGGGATTTGTTGTCTGAATATATGATATGGAATACAGGGAAGGGAGGTCTGGGAAGTCAGAGAAATAAGTTAAAGCAAGAAACAGTATGAAGATAAAACTGTTTTTACTTTTGTTTGTTTTTTCTCTTTGTCCTTTTTCTTTGATATTTTTTGTTGTTTAGTGTTTGTGTAACTTTGTATTTTTTTTCTGTTTTGGGTTGTTCATTATCTTTTTTGTAAAACTTAATAAAATATTTACACACAAAAAAAGAGAAGTTCAGAATGTCTGATTGTGCAGGAGTCAGGACACCCATGGAGACGAGCTACGTGAAAGACAGTCAGCAAGCAGAACGTGCTGAGTTTGAGAATGCTGAGCTCTTTCAGTCAGCTCTGGGTAGTCTGTTGTATCTGTCCCAATGGAGCAGACCGAACATTGCTTTTGCTACCAATCTGCTCAGTAGGGAAGCTTCAAAGCCCAGTGTAAGTGCCTGGCACGGTGTCAAGCGGGTACTGCGTTATCTGCAGGATACCAAGAACTTCAGTCTCAAACTGTCAGCTGCAGGTGAGACGAAGCTGACATGCTGGGCAGACAGCGACTGGGCGAATCTGGATGACAGGAAGTATGTATCTGGGATAGTAATAAAGTTTGGGGAATCTCTTTTTGGGTGGAAGTCCCGGAAGCAAAGTCTTGTTGCGCTGTCCTCTACTGAGGCTGAGTTCAGCACACTGTTAGATTTGTGCCGGGAACTGGAGTCCTAGATGCTTGGTGCAAGAGATCTGTGGGGGTTGTAGCTTGCCCATTACTGACTGAGAAGACAATCAACCCTGTCTGAAGCTAGCAGAATCTGGGGAATTTAAGGCCAGAACCAAGCATCTAGACATTTCCAGAATGTGTGTCAAAGTGTCCAGTCAGGTTTGATAGGGCTCAAATATTGTGCCAGCCACATTAACTTGGCTGATGGTTTCACTAAACCATTGAGCTTCCAGCGTCATGGGGAGGTCTGTGATAGTTTGGAGTTGGGGTAAGTGGTGATACTTGATTGCCCCCAGTAGTGCAGGACGAGAGGGGGTGTGAGGAGAACCTGAGCTTACACAGTTAAACAGCTCAGAATGTGCATTCTGCCTACTGTGGGGCAGAGAGACTCTGCGTCACTTCCGAGAGTCTCAGTTCTTTGCTCTGTTCTGCTTTCGTTTTGTCCGGGGCAGACACGTTTGTACGATGTTCAGTACTCTGCTGGATAATGGATAGTTTCTGCTGTAAAGAAAGCGCTTTTGGTTTTAGTAATTCTGTGTGAGAGCCTGATTTATGCACATCGACGCACAGAAGACAGAAGGCTTTATTTCTGACCGCTGTGAGACTCTGCTTTTGCTCAGAGCTTTTGGAATGTGTGCTGCGCAACAGAAGCCTGCTGCAACAGAAACGTGCCAGACCTTATCTCTCTGAGCAATAAATTATCTCAGAAATACTTTCTCCCTGCTAGAGCTGAAGGAAGGCCAGGACTGAAGTTTTTCCAAAAGCCCCCCCCCCCCCTCAATATCCAGGTAATTCTCCATCTCACCATCTTTGCCTTCTCTTCCAAATACTTGTATGGAAGTCATTTCCATTTCTGCATCACCATCTACTTCCTTCAATTTAACTATTTCATGATGCAGTCCTGCCAAATTTTCCCCAATTAGATCTGAAGGCTCTGAGTGTTCCCTATTTCCATTTTTCATTTCATATATCTCTGGTTCATTTTCTTCATCAAATGTAATCTGATGATTTTTAATTGTTCAGTCATCAACTGTTGAACAATACCAGCAGTCACTGGGACAGCCAAAAGTACCTTTATTATACTGGATGCTTTTGAAGTTCTGGATATTATTAGCAACTCAGTCTACCTTAATATTTCTACCTTAAAATCACAGCTGCAACATGTCTTATGTCATAGAAGAGTCTTTTTCCACGGCTGGCGATAGCTGCTTTACTTTTAGTTTTTTCAGTTTTTTAGTTACAGGTAGGTAGCCGCGTTGGTCTGCTTTCATGTGCATGCACACTTCTTCAGATACCTCAGTTTTTTAGTTTCAGAAACAGAAAAGGGGTTGCAACTCCTGTCCAAGCCCCCAGGCACAGACACCAGAAAAACTGCCTTGATTAAAGCATTTGTGGATAACTCCCAGATCACCCTTATCTTTAGAGTGCTTAATAGTCAGACTATCTATCTATTATCAGTCACCACGTAATGATCTTCTCTTAGCAGGAGCTAACAGAGAGGCAGCTGAACCACCATTCCTCTCTCCTGGAAGTCAAGAAAACTTGATTTCTGATGAAAATCCCTCAGGTGTCAGATTGTAGGATTCAGAAGGAAACTTAAAGCACCCCCATTCTGCGGAAGCAGAATACTTAGTACCCAAGCACATACTGACATGCAAGTCATATTGTAGATGTCAGGGAACTGGAGTCAGAGAGGGAGGAGGAGACGAGAAGTTATCGGGAGACAGCCCCTTTGATTAGCAGCTTTTCGTCTTCCGAAGAGAGAGAAGATGAAGGGGGTCAGAGGGGAGTGTATCTGAGAGGGAGGAGGTACTTCTGAGGGCAAGTACCTCTCGTCACAGAGGAAGGAGGGGGGTTGGGCTTAGACGGTGGTTATGCTGGCTCCCAAAGCAGAAGGAAGTTAGTCGGGACAACTTCCCACCATAATCGGATCGCTTTTTGAACTGCTTGTAAATATGCCAAGAAGCAATAAAGCTTTGTAAAATATGGCTGGAGTCCCGGACGCTTATTTCCCCTGAGCGCTCACAACTCAATCTGCTGACAGTAGAGATACAGGGTAGGAGCCATTGCCTTGTGCATTGGAATTTCTCTTCTCTCTCTCTTTTTTTTTTGTCCCAACTCCCAGTTGATGAGTGCTAGGGAGAGGAAATTGAAAAGGCAGGAAAAAAATGGAGCAGCGTGTGCAAGAATTGGAGAGAAATAAAGCCAGATTACAAGTGAGAGCTGAGGAATTGAGAATTCGCTTGGAGGAAGCAAGAGCAAGGTCAGCAGGTGCGACAGGAGGTCCCCTGGGAAGGATTTTGCCGACGCTGCTGAGCAAATTTAATGGGGATCCTCGGCAGTAATTGGGATTTAAAACTGAGATCCGGTATGCTATAGAGCTGCAGGGGGCTGCTTTTGCCAGCGATGCTGAAAAGGTTGGCTATCTTATTAGTCACTTATCTGGACCAGCTAGGAATTGGGTTCGCCCACTGATTGCAGCTAATAATGATGCCCTCCGGGACGTGAAACAATTTTGGGAGGCTATGGATGCTATGTTTTCCCATGAAAATGAGGAGGAAGTCACTCAGCAGGAGCTCTTGGAACTTAAGCAAGGGAACTTGACTGTGCGCGGTTACTGGTCCCAGTTTGCAATGCTGATTCACAAGCTGAGTTGGAGTTTCAGCTCAGAGCCAGTGCAAGCTTTATTTAAGGCTGGACTTAATTCTGATGTGAAAGATGAGCTTGCCAGGGGACCACGTCCCAAAGACATGGATTCGCTACTTAAAGCTGCTTTATCGATCGGCAGCAGGCAGGAGCTGCGGCTGCTGGAAAAAACACAGAGCAAAGGACGGTGTTTCCATGGAGATTGCATTCCTGAGATGCTGGGGGAAGCTAATCAAGGTCTGTCTCGGTCGGAGTCGATGGAAATTGACTCTGCCCGCACGCGGGAAGGTTCAAAAGCCCAACGGCTGAGCCAGAAGGTGGCAAAGGACGGGCAGGCTGCCAAGAGATGTTTTTTATGCCAGAAACCAGGGCACTTTGCCATAGTGTGTCCGGAACGTCACAACTGGCAGGGAATGGTGGGGGCTTCTCCCCAGGAAACAGGGGAAGTAGTCCAGATGCTATCTGGTCTGAAGCTCAACATCAAAAAAACGAAGATCATGGCCACTGGTCCCATCACCTCCTGGCAAATAGAAGGGGAGGAAATGGAGGCAGTGAGAGATTTTACTTTCTTGGGCTCCATGATCACTGCAGATGGTGACAGCAGCCACGAAATTAAGAGACGCCTGCTTCTTGGGAGGAAAGCAATGGCAAACCTAGATAGCATTTTAAAAAGTAGAGACATCAACCTTGCCAACAAAGGTCCGTATAGTAAAAGCTATGGTTTTCCCAGCAGTGATGTATGGAAGTGAGAGCTGGACCATAAAGAAGGCTGATCGCCGAAGAATTGACGCTTTTGAATTATGGTGCTGGAGGAGACTCTTGAGAGTCCCATGGACTGCAAGAAGATCAAACGCATCCATTCTTAAGGAAATCAGCCCTGAGTGCTCACTGGAAGGACAGATCGTGAAGCTGAGGCTCCAATACTTTGGCCACCTCATGAGAAGAGAAGACTCTCTGGAAAAGACCCTGATGTTGGGAAAGATGGAGGGCACAAGGAGAAGAGGACGACAGAGGACGAGATGGTTAGACAGTGTTCTTGAAGCTACAAACATGAATCTGACCAAACTGCGGGTGGCAGTGGAAGACAGAAGTGCCTGGCGTGCTCTGGTCCATGGGGTCACGAAGAGTCGGACACGACTGAACGACTAAACAACAACAACAACAACAAGTCCAGATGCAGGGAAACGCAAGGGCCTGGCTGGGAATGGAACGGGGCAGCAGCCAGGCAGTAGCGCCAGCAACCAAGAGCCCCGACCAGGACACCACCAACCAGGCATAGTGGTGAGGGTGTTGCTGGATCTCCCCAATGGACGCGCGATGGAGGTCCACGCCCTGTTGGACTCGGGTGCTAGTGTGAATTTCTTCAGCCAAGATTTCGCTGCACAGGACCAGCTGCATTTACGGCCTTTGGATTTTCCCCTGCAAGTGACCACCATTGATGGACGGGAACTCTTGGGAGGGGAAGTGACCCATCAGACTCCTCCCATGAGGATGCGGATTTCCACACATTCAGAGACTATTGCTTTCCATGTGGCCACACTGGCAGGTCCGCCCATCATTCTGGGCATGAGTTGGTTGGCCTTGCATGATCCAGTGGTTTCCTGGCACCAGCATAACCTGACATTTGGATCAGCCCATTGCTTGGAGAACTGCTTGGGAATAAAGGAGCCGCGAGTCAGGGGTGTCAGGGTGGCAGCAATGCGCATGGAAGATAAGGGCGGCATCCCTCCAGAGTACCGTGACTTGGAGGAGGTGTTCAGTGAGAGAGAGGCTGACACGCTACCGCCGCACCGGCCATACGATTGCCAGATTAACTTGGTCCCGGGGGCCAAATTACCCGCAGGAAAGCTGTACTCCATGTCTGATCAAGAAATGCAGGAGTTGAGAGACTTTATTGACAAGAACTTAAAGAGAGGTTTCATCCAGGAGTCCAGGGTTGTGGGCGGGAGCCCAGTGTTCTTTGTGGACAAGAAATCTATGAGCGAGAAGAGGCTCGTAGTGGACTTTCGGAAGATCAACGCCCAGACGGTCCCCATGGCCTTCCCCATGCCAAGATTCGATGACATTTTGGCGCGAGTGAGAAAGGGGAAGATTTTTACGAAGCTGGACCTGCGAGGGGCATACAATCTCATCAGGGTGCGAGAGGGCGATGAGTGGAAGACCACCATGTTCACACCGTTAGGGGCGTTTGAATATCTCATGATGCCCTTCGGTTTGCAGTGTGGTAACCTGTGCTTCCAGGCCTTCATGCACCACGTGTTGGGACTGCTGCTGTATCGTAACTGTGCGGCCTTTTTAGCTGATATTTTGATCTTCTCTCCCGACGAGGAACAGCACGTGAAGGACGTGTGGGAAGTTTTGAGCAAGCTCAAGGAGCATCGCCTGTGGGTGAAACTGGAGAAGTGCCAGTTCCACACGAAGGAGGTCGAGTTCCTGGGCTACAGGTTGTCGGATAAGGGTCTGGCAATGGACCCGGAGAAAGTCAAGGCTGTGGTAGAATGGAAAAGTCCCAAGACCAGGAAGGATGTCCAACGGTTCCTGGGCTTCAGAAACTTCTACAGGAAGTTCATCAAGAACTTTGCGCAGTTGGCGACGCCCATAACGGACTGCCTGAGTGGGAAAAAGAAATTCGTGTGGACGGAAGCGGCGCAGAGGGCATTTGAGAGCCTGAAGAGGGTCTTTGCATCCGAGGAGCAGCTACTGCATGTCAACCCCAAACTACCACTGCGGGTGGAGACGGATGCGTCTGACTGAGCCATTGGGCCCCCTCATGCAGCAGGATGTGCAGGGGGGAGTGGTGACCGTGTGCCTTTTTCTCCCGGAAGCTGAATAAATCGGAGGTGAACTATAGTATCTATGACAAAGTATTGCTTGCGATTGTGGCTGCGTTCAAGCAATGGCACCATTTTCTGATTGGTGTGAAGCATCAGATACAGGTGTCCACGGATCACAAGAATTTGGAGTACTGGCAGACAGCGCACGTGATGTGCCAGAGGCAAATACGCTGGGCGCAGTTCTTTGCCAATTTCAACTTTAGGATTTTGTACGTGCCAGGGGAGCAGAATGTGAGAGCAGATGCGCTATCATGCAAACCAGAGTACATGGCTGAGGAAGGGCCTCCGGTAGCCAGGCTCATGTTCCCCGAACAGAGGTGGACTTGCGGGGTGACACTGGTGAAGAACGATGAACTAAGACGATTGATACAGGATGATGCTTTCACTAGACGGAAGCTAGATGAGCTTGGACAAGGGAGAGAGGCTGAGGGAGGTTTCGAGGAAAAGGGGGGGCTTCTGTTTTATCGGGGAGCTTTGTATGTACCAGGTGAAACTCTAAGAGCCAGAATCCTCAAGCAACTTCATGACAGCTCCACGGCAGGACATTTTGGGCAACACAAAACCATGTTGTTGATGACTAGGGATTTTTGGTGGCCCAAGGTGCGGGAAGATGTAAGGGAATATGTGTGGGGGTGTGAGACCTGTCAGAGGGCCAAAGGGGAAAGGGCAGCTCCGGCAGGGTTATTGGAGCCTTTGCCTACACCGGGGAGGCCATGGGAGGTGGTATTGGTAGATTTCATCACTGACCTGCCCAGATCCAAGGGGAAAACGGCGGTGCTGCTGCTGGTGGATCTCCTAACCAAGATGTGCCATTTTGTGGCATGTTCACATGCAGTGACGGCGGAGGAGACAGCCAAGTTGTTTGTAGAGCACGTGTTTAGGGGTCCCTTCAAGGGTCATTTCGGACAGGGGGACACAATTCACCTCTAGGTTTTGGCGCAAACTCATGAGTTTGCTGCAAGTAGAGGTGAGTTTCACCACTGCAAGACACCCAGAAAGTAATGGGCAGGCAGAAAGGGCCAATGCTGTGTTACAGCAGTACTTGCGGTGTTATGTTGGCCAGAGGCAGACAGACTGGGTGGACAAATTAGCACTGGCAGAGTTTGCATACAATAATGCCGAGAATGTGTCCACCGGGATGACTCCTTTCTTCGCCAATCATGGATGTCACCCTAGGGCTTTCCCAGGGAGGGGGGAGGAGTCGTGGAGTGTGCTGGCAGCAGAACAGTTTGCGGAGGAAATGGAGGCAATTCACCAACAGCTTCAGTTGAACCTGGAAAGGGCCAAGGAAGTATACAAGAGGGAGGCAGACAAGCATCGGAGAGCAGGGGAGACCATCCGGGTTGGGGACAAGGTGTGGTTATCAATGCAAGGTTTGCCCTGGAAGGGGGGGGGGTGCAAGAAGCTCAAACCCAGGAGGGTGGGCCCCTTTGAGGTCATCCAGCAGATCAATCCGGTGGCCTTTAAGTTAAGGCTGCCCGAGAGCATGAAGATTCATCCAGTTTTTCATAGGTCGCTGTTGTCGTCCTACAGGCCGGGTAGAGGGGAAGGGGAGGTTCCACCGCCCAAAGTTGAGGAAAGGGAGCCACGCCATGAAGTAGCTGAAATTCTGGATTCCCGTTGGAACGGGGAGCAGCTGGAGTATCTTGTGGCTTGGGAAGGGGCGCCCAGTTCAGAAAACACGTGGGTGCTGTCAGGTTGAGTTATTTCCCCGCAAACCCAAACCACCTGGTAGATTCTTTGATCAGGTGTTCGGGCCAACGGACGATGAAGAGGACTTTGAGGGCTTCCCAGCATCGGACACTGAGGAAAGACACTGAAGAGAAGGACTTCGCGAAGATCATCAGGGACCTGCGGGTTTTGGGGGAGTTTGGGATAATGTTTTTGATGATACAGAAGAGGAAGAGGGGATTTTTCTAGGTTTCACCCCCGAGAGGCATGATGAGGATGCAGCAGCCCCTCCGGAGGGGGAGGAGAGGGGGGCCTTTGGGGAGGGGGTGGATGTCAGGGAACTGGAGTCAGAGAGGGAGGAGGAGATGAGAAGTTATCGGGAGACAGACCCTTTGATTAGCAGCTTTTCGTCTTCCGAAGAGAGAGTGAATCTGAGAGGGAGGAGGTACTTCCGAGAGCAAGTACCTCTCGTCACAGAGGAAGGAGGAGGGTTGGGCTTAGATGGTGGTTATGCTGGCCCCCAAAGCGGAAGGAAGTTAGTCAGGACAATGATCACCATGATCAGACCACTTTTTGAACTGCTTGTAAATATGCCAAGAAGCAATAAAGATTTGTAAAATATGGCTGGAGTCCCGGACGCTTATCTCCCCTGAGCGCTCACAACCCAATCTGCTGACAGTAGAGATACAGGGTAGGAGCCATTGCCTTGTGCATTGGAATTTCTCTTTTCTCTCTCTCTTTTTTTTGAATTTGCATTTTATTTATTTGTTAACATTCTTATATTACATCGGTAAATGTTGTCATATTACATTACAGGACTTACTATAATATAATTTCCAACATGTATTCAAAAATTATATACAAATTTTATATACCTAGAAAGAAAATGAAACAGAAAAGGAAAAAACAAAGAGAAAAAACAAAAACAACCCCCCCCCCCATTATATACATACCAACACACTAGACTTCCTGTCTATCCCGTTGTATATTCCTTTTTTACAAAAGAATGTATTCTTATTATTGTTGGGATACTGCCAGGGAGACGGACGCATCAGGCAGGCCTCCAAGTCGTCTCCAGACAATCACCGGTCTCCTGTGGAACAGCATCAGTCAATTAGCGACACGAGCCGCCGAGACATTCCAAGGCCCGTGCACACACTTTCAGCAGTCTCCACAACGAACGGATGCAGACAGGAGAGCATATTTACAACTTAGATCAGAACAAAGGAAAAACATGACTGCTTGCCTCCGTGTCCAGGAAAACAGCCGGAACAAAAGCTATATACAAAATGGAAGTTCCCAGCGAGACAGTGCTGGGAGTAAACAGGCATGTGATACACAACAATCATGCCTGACTATTTAAAGTGGAACGGAAATATCCTAACAATTATTGTATATTTCTTTACATTTTATCTAATACATTCCTATATCAATATGTGCTCTTAGTCTTATTTCTCAACTCATTCTCACTCCAACATCAATCAAATGCTATCATAGATAGTGAACCTTTACTGTATTTTTGAACATATGTTTTATATCTATCCCACTTTGCCATAAATGTTTGTTTTGAATTGCCTCTCAGGGTATTTGTTGTTGTTTTTTCAAAAAAAATATTAATTTTCCATTAAAAAAAATCAAACAGACAAACAAACAAACATCTCAGTTGTAATTAAACCAATCTTCATAACATTGTTGAGTGACTTGCTCGTATCCCCCTGGTTGAATTCACTGTATTTTAACGGTTTTCCAAAACCTAAATTATTAAAAATTTTAACTTAATCCCTTAACATCTTTCTTTCTTTACAATTCAACTTTAAGCATATTGATTTGTCACCTTACATATTTAAATCCTAAGCCTATCTGGTATTTGCAAGCTTTTCTAACTAAATTATCTTAACATATTTAACTAAATAGTATTTAAATTTCTTCCATTCTTCTTGGTAATCCTCCTCCTTCTGGTCACGAACTCTTCCAGTCAGGTCGGCTAGCTCCGCAAAGTCCATCATCTTCATCTGCCAATCTTCCACTGTTGGTACTTCTTGTGTTTTTCAATTCTTAGCTAATAAAATTAAAGCAGCAGTTGTGGCATACAAAAATAATTTAACATCTTTCTTGGGCAGTTCCAGACCTGTTATTCCAAGAAGAAAGGCCTCTGGTTTCTTAATGAATGTATATTTCAACATTTTTTTCAATTCATTATAAATCTTCTCCCAGAAGTCTTTCACCATGGTGCAGGTCCACCACATATGATAAAAGGTACCTTCCTTTTCTTTGCATTTCCAGCAGAGATTATCACTATTGTGATAAATCTTTGCTATTTTTACAGGGGTCAGGTACCATCTATACATCATTTTCACAATATTTTCCTTTAACATTGTACATGCAGTGAACTTTTACCCACAATCTTTCCCAGTCCTCAAACATTATATTATGTCTTACATCTTTTGCCCAGTCTATCATTACTGATTTAACTTGTTCATCTTTTGTATGCCACTCCAGCAGTAAATTATACATATTAGACAAGATTTGAACTTTAGAATCCAACAACTCTGTTTCCAACTTTGATTTTTCAGAAGCAAAACCATTTTTCTTATCTAATTTATACAATTCGTTGATCTGGTGGTAATGTAGCCAATTTATCTTATCTTTAACTTGATCAAATGGTTTTAATTTATAACTCTCTTTGTCCTCTACTAATAAATCTGAATACCTCAACCACTTGATGTCCATGTTTAACTTTTTCTGGGCCTTCACCTCCATTGGTGATAGCCATCTGGGTGTCTTCCTTTCTAAAAGATCTTTATATTTTATCCACACATTATACAGAGATTTCCTAATTACATGATTTTTGAAAGCATTATGTGCCTTTACTTTATCATACCATAAATATGCATGCCAACCAAACACATTGTCAAATCCCTCTAAATCTAAAACATCAGTGTCTTCTAATTTTATCCATTCTTTAATCCAACAAAAGGCAGCTGCCTCAAAATAGATTTTCAAATCTGGCAGGCAGAATCCCCCTCTTTCTTTAGAATCCGGGAGTAATTTATATTTAATTCTGGGGTTTCCCCCCTGCCAGATAAATCTAGATAAAGCTTTCTGCCATTCTTTAAAACATTTCACATTGTCTATAATTGGGAGGGCTTGAAACAAAAATAACATCTTTGGCAATACATTCATCTTAACTACTGATATCCGGCCCATTAATGACAGTTTCAAATTTGACCAAATCTCTAAATCTTTCTTTATTTCATTCCATAATTTCTCATAATTATCTTTATATAGGTTCAAATTTTTTCCAGACAAATTTACACACAGATATTTGACTTTTTTCACAAAATCAAGGCCCGTCTTTTCTTGTAGTTGTTTTCTTTCATCATTATCCAGATTTTTCTCTAATACTTTGGTTTTGCTCTTATTTAACTTAAATCCCGCTACCTGCCCAAATTCCTGTATCAGCTCCAGTGCTTTTACTGCACTGGAGTATGGATCTTGTAATGTCAGTACTAAATCTTTTCTAATCATACTTAGCAGGACCTCCAGGACCAAAATAAACAGCAGATGGGAAAGTTGGCACCCTTGCCTGGTTCCCATTTGAATTCTCATTTCCTCCGATACCACATTATTTACAATGATTTTAGCTTTTTGTTCCTTTAATAACATTTTTAAAATCCTTTTTTTTAAATTAAAAAATAATATTTATAAAAGTTTAATAGTTACAGAAAAAAGGGGGGGAAACCATAAAAAATTTAACAAACAATACATCGAAAATAAAAACAAAAACAAAAAAAAATACATCGAAACAACAAGAAAAACAAAAACATTTAAAAACAAATCCAATATTTCCATATCTTTACCTTTCATTTACTTGTTTCATCTACCTCATCACACCTCCCTTTTTTTGTATTCTAGTTCAATTAGCTAGGGACGCGGGTGGCGCTGTGGGTAAAAGCCTCAGTGCCTAGGGCTTGCCGATCGAAAGGTCGGCGGTTCGAATCCCCGTGGCGGGGTGCGCTCCCATTGCTCGGTCCCAGTGCCTGCCAACCTAGCAGTTCGAAAGCACTCCCGGGTGCAAGTAGATAAATAGGGACCGCTTACCAGCGGGAAGGTAAACGGCGTTTCCATGTGCGGCTCTGGCTCGCCAGAGCAGCGATGTCACGCTGGCCACGTGACCCGGAAGTGTCTCCGGACAGCGCTGGCCCCCGGCCTCTTGAGTGAGATGGGCGCAGAACCCTAGAGTCTGTCAAGACTGGCCCGTATGGGCAGGGGCACCTTTACCTTTCAATTAGCTATGTCAGCAAATCCTTTCCATCTTTCTCAATTTTTTGTTCTATAATTTATCTTAACACAATCTAACTTTAAATTTTCCACTTTGGCCCATTAACAATCAGTTTTTGCTTAATTCTTTATAACATTTCTGCTAAAATCATATAACTTCATTCCAGCATTCTTCTAACATTCATTAATTTTGCAGTATTTCTGTAAATATACTTTGAATTTTTTCCAATCTTCTTCCACCGACTATTCTCCCTGGTCTCGGATTCTGCCAGTCATTTCCGCCAATTCCATGTAGTCCATCAGCTTCGTCTGCCATTCTTCCCGGGTGGGTAGATCTTGTGTCTTCCAATACTTTGCGATAAGTATTCTTGCTGCTGCTGTTGTGGCATACATTAAAAAAGTTCTGTCCTTCTTTGGCACCAATTGGCCGACCATGCCCATGAGAAAGGCCTCTGGTTTCTTCAAGAAGGTATATTTAAATACCTTTTTCATTTCATTATAAATCATCTCCCAGAAGTTCTTAATCCTTGGGCACGTCCACCAAAGGTGAAAGAATGTGCCTTCCGTTTCTTTACATTTCCAGCATTTATTATCGGGCAAATGATAGATTTTTGCAAGCTTGACTGGTGTTATGTACCACCTATAAATCATTTTCATTAAATTCTCTTTTAAGGCATTACATGCCGTAAACTTCATACCTGTGGTCCATAACTGTTCCCAGTCAGCCATCATAATGTTATGTCCAACATCTTGTGCCCATTTAATCATAGCAGATTTCACCGTTTCATCTTGAGTATTCCATTTCAGCAGCAAGTTATACATTCTTGACAAGTTCTTAACTTTGGGGTCTAACAATTCTGTTTCTAATTTTGATTTTTCCACCTGGAAGCCTAGACAAATCTGGAGATGTCTCTCTGCCACTTCTTGAAACAGTCCATTTTGTCCACAATTTGCAATGTTTGAAACAGAAACAGCAACCTTGGCAATACATTCATTTTTATCGCAGCAATTCGGCCTAACAGTGATAATTTCAAGTTTGACCATATTTCTAAATCCTTTTTCACTTCAGTCCAACATTTTTCACAGTTATCCTTAAATAAGTTCATGTTTTTAGCAGTCATGTTAACCCCCAAATATTTCAGTTTCTTAACCAGTATTAATTCTGTCTCCTTCTGAAACTTATCTCTCTCCACCTCAGTTAGATTCTTCTCTAAGACCTTAGTTTTCATCTTGTTCAACTTAAAACCTGCTACCTGACCAAAATCTTGAATCAATTCCAATACTTTTTTAGTACTAGATTCTGGCTCCTGTAGAGTCAATACCAAATCATCAGCAAATGCTTTCAATTTGTACTGTTTAGCTCCCACTTGTATACCTTTAACCAATTGGTCCCTTCTAATCATATTTAGCAGAACCTCCAGGACCGATATAAAAAGCAATGGAGAGATTGGGCAACCTTGTCGTGTTCCTTTCTCAATCTTAAATTCTTCCGTCACTACATTATTCACGATTAATTTAGCCTTCTGTTCTGAATAAATTGCACCTATACCATTTCCAAAACCTTGACCAAACCCATCCCCTGTAAATTCTTCTTCATAAAACTCCAAGAAATATTGTCAAAGGCTTTCTCTGCGTCCACAAATATCAAAACTGCTTTAGTATTAATCTTCACTTGTAATTTTTCTAAGATATTAATTATGTTCCTCGTATTGTCAGACAAGTGTCTGCCCGGGAGAAAGCCCACTTGATCTTTATGGATTTCTTCTGCTAACACCTTTTTTAATCTTTTAGCCAATATATCTGCAAAAAAATTGTAATCCACATTAAGCAGTGATATGGGGCGGTAGTTCTTAAGCTGTCTCTTTTCAGTCTCTGTTTTGGGTATAAGTGTGATGTAAGCTTCCTTCCACAACTCTGGTGCCCTTTTCCCTTCCAGTATTTCATTACAGACTTCCTTTAAAGGTTGTATTAACCATTCTTTCAGAGATCTGTAGTATCTTGAAGTCAATCCATCCGGTCCTGGAGATTTACCCAGTTGCATGTTCTGAATGAACCCTTCTACTTCCTGCACCGTAATTTTGTGATTCAGCATTAACTTATTTTCCTGAGAGATTTTTTGTAGTCCATTAATTTTCAAAAATCTATAAATGTCCATTTCTTTCTGCTTCTCCTGTGTATATAGTTGTTTAAAATACCTCTGGAAGCACTTTCTAATTTCCACTGGATTCTGTATATTCTTTCCTTCCACTTCCAAATTCGTAACGGTGTTGAGTTTTTGTCTTTTTTTCATTTGCCAGGCCAACAGTTTTCCGCACTTATTTGCCGATTCAAATGTCTTTTGTCTCATCTGTTTAATCTTCCATTCTATTTCCTGATTCGTCATTTTCATATATTGTACTTGGTATAACTTTATCTCTTTCAGAATCTCCTGCGACTTTGGTTTCACCCTCAATTTCTTCTCTCCTTCCTTTATTTTTTCCAGGATTTTGTCTTTTTTCTCATTTTGAATTCTCTTCTTGATTGCATTCTGTTGTATCAAAAATCCTCTCATGACCACTTTACTTGCATCCCAAATTACTCTTTTTTCCACAGTAGTGTTCATATTTATCTCAAAATAGTCTCTCAAAGTTTTTTGGGCCTTCTTAGTTACTTCTTCATTCCTAAACAAAGTATCATTCACCCTCCATCTAAAGGAACCAATTGGCATCAGTTTCATTTCCATCTTCATAGCATTATGGTCGGAGCAAGTTTTAGGGCAAATTTCCACTTTACTAGTCTTCGGAGCCAGTCCTCTAGTTACCCAAATTTGGTCAATTCTTGTCCATGTCATTTTAGCCTCAGAGAAGAAAGTTCCCTCTCTTCCCAGGGGGTTCTTCGTTCTCCAGATGTCAACTAAGTCCATATTTTCAGTCATATCAAAACAGGTTTTGGGTAGTCTACCATCCTTGGTGACTACCTGTCTCTGTGCCTTGTCCATATTTGTAGACACCACTCCATTCATATCTCCCATCAGAATCATATTGTAATCCATAACATTAAAAAAATCCTGACCAACCCCCATACTTTCTAGATTATGTAACATAAAACTCCAAGATACATTGTCAAAGGCTTTCTCTGCATCTATAAACATTAACATTGCTTTACAATTCTTTCTTACTTCCAACTTTTCCAGAATATCAACAACATTCCTAATATTATCTTTCATATGTCTTCCAGGCAGAAAACCTGCCTGGTCCTTGTGTATATATTCAGATAAAACTTTCTTTAGCCTGTTGGCCAAAATATTTGCAAAAATTTTGTAATCCACATTCGTAGAATCATATTACCGTATTTTTCTTTTTTTAAAAAAATGATATTTATTAAGATTTTAAAATTACAAAGAAAAAAAGAAACCGAAAAAGAGGGGGGGGGGGGGAAATAGACAAGAAAAGGAGAATTAAACAATACAATTCAATAAAAAGAAAAAAGAAGGAAAAACAAAACACACAATACATCAAAACCAAAAACAAGAGCAAACAAAAAATTTAAAAACAAATCCAATATTCCCAAATCTTTATCTTTCATTGTTTCATCGACCTCCTCGCACCTCCCTTTTTTGTATTCTAGTTATTAATTATCTCAGCAAATCCTTTCCATCTTTCACTATATTCTGTCATTAATTTACCTTAATTTATTTTAGCCTTATCTTACCATAAAAAGCCCTAAAGCTTAAAACTTAAAACTTATTTATACATAATTCCTTATAGCATTTCTACTAAAGCCAAATAGTTTCATTCCAACATTTTTTCTAACATTCATTAATTTTACAGTATTTCTCTAAATAAATTCATAAACTTTTGCAAATCTTCATCCATCGTCTCTTCTTCCTGGTCTCGGGTTTTGTCAGTCCTTTCTATCCTTTCCATCTAGTCCATCAACCTGGTGACCTTATATCCGAGTCTTTTCCATGTCCCTTCTGCAGGTCTTCTTCATGTTTATACCTGCACTTTACTTTGTCTTCTGCTGATCTTATTCTTAATTTCCTTCCTTTCTCACTGAGGGGTAGATCTCGAAGAGACTCCAGCTTGACAATATCTTTAACCCTTCTCGGCAGGTCAGCCCATTCTCCATAGTCAGCACTAAAATCCAAAAAATATTTGAGGGCATGTTTCAAAGTCCCCCCAAGGTTAAGGGCCCCCACAACTCCAGACCCCCCCTGGCCCGAAACCAGATCCCAAAAGTCAAAACATCCCTATATAGGGGGATCTATCCAACTTCCCATCTCCAAACCGAACAGTACTCCATCTCTCCAAATCTGACTTTCTCCAGGTTCAGTCATCAGAGAGGACTTATGTTCCTGTAAGGCCGCGGCTCTCTCCATTTCTTTCTTTTTTTTTTTTTTAATAATATTTATTCCAATTTCCACAAATACAAAAAGAAAGTTAAAAAAGACCAAATACAGTAGAATAACAGGAGAAAAAAAGAGAAAAAGTAAAAATGTAAAAATACATAAAAACACCACCCCTCCACCCCGCCAACAAAAAAAGGAAACAAAAAACAAAAACATTTTAAAAGAAAACACTCAGGCTTGAGACGGTGGTAAATTAGGTCGTCTTTTTACTGTCCTGCAGGTCTCAGTCGTCCACAAAAGAATTCCCCCCTCTTCCCCTGCTTCCGAGGGGGTGCTCAAAATCTTAAATGATGAAAATTAATACTTTACAGAGTACTTTTCAAAAGCTTCAGCTTACAGCGGCTTTGCTTTGATCTTTCTACAAAACGGAAGGTGGGCTTCCTGTTTAAACCTTCACGTTCAAGTGCCAAATCCAAATATTTTTGTAATCCAATTCAGTTTACTTACGAAATTTACTTAAAGTCCAAATGTCCACAGGAAAAGTCGGCACTTTCTGGTAACAGCTGTGCGGCTTCACTCCCTGAAAATAGTGGTCGATTCGATGTACCGCGCCACTCACCCCACGTCGCTCCGGAGCCCCGAAACCGGGTCTCCCCGCGAGTAGGGGAGGCGCAAAAGGTACGTGCAGAATCCCAAGCCCACGGTCTTCCTCCGACCGTGGTTTTTTGCGGGTCTCCGCCTCGCCGTGGCGGTCAGACCCTTGTTTCCAGAAAGCGGTTTCCTCCGAGACGGAGGAAATCCACCATTATCCAGACGCGCCAACCCAGAAGCTCTCCATTTCTATTACTTGAGGTTCAGCAACAACCTCCTCCTTTGTCTTCTGCACTACTTGCCCTATCAAAGCAAATTCCTGGGTTAGTTCCTGAGTGGTTCCTATATAGGTATTCACTGTTTGCCCAAGATTACTGACTGCAACAGTCATCAAATCCATCTTCTCATGTAGCTGTTCCAGTAAAGCGCTTGTCTTGCAAAAAGCAAGCACTAAAAGTTCTTCTGAGCACATTCTTGTTCAAGGCCAATGTCTGGTTCCCACGATCTTTAATCTCTACAGCTGCAGAGTTCCCCAGATCGACTCCTGCAACAGTTTCACAAGCTCCCTCTAGAGGAAACAATTTCTGATTGTATCCGTCTTTTTAAAAGCAGATCCAGCAACAAAATTACTTTCATTTTTCAGATATTTTATTCCTTTTAAATGCAAAAGGAAACATTGGAATCAATATGTTTCTCTTTTTTAACTATCTGTCAAAAAACGTTTTATTCACAGTCAATGAACTTCCCCAAAGCATCTGTCTCTGACACCCCGTTTCCAGGTTTAAGACGGTGGAAATTTTTTTTCTTTACTCTCTCTCCTGCAGGTTTAAACAATCTAAAATTCCCCCCTCTTCTCCTGCTTCCAAGGGGGGTTTGGTCGTTTTAGCTGATGGAAATTTAGTCCTTTGCAAACGACTTTCCAGACTTTAGCTTGCGATGTCTTTGCTTTGATCTATTTACAAAAGTGGAAGGTGGACTTCCTGTTTAGACCTTCCCGCTTCGGTGCCAAATTAAGATGTTTCATAGTCCAATTTTCCGTTTTACTCACGGGTAGTTGTTTAAAATCCAATTGTCCAAAGGAAAAAGTCAGCGCTCTCCGGCAGCAGCAATACGGCTTCACTCCATGAAAAGAGCAGTTGATTCGAAGCACCGCGCCACTCACCCCACGTCGCTCCGGATCCCCGAAACCGGGTTTCCCCGCGAGTGGGGGAGGCGCAAAAGGTGCCGGCCAAATCCCACGTCCACAGGCTTCTCCCACCTGTGGTTTTTGATGGGTCTCTGCCTCGCCGTGGCGGTCTAGACCCTAATTTTCACGAAGCGGATTCCTCCCGATGAGAGTAAATCCGCCATTGCCGGAGGCGCTAGCCCAGAAGTCCATATTACCGTATTTTTCGCCCTATAGGACACACTTTTCCCCCTCCAAAAATGAAGGGGAAATGTGTGTGCGTTCTATGGGGCGAATGCAGGCTTTTGCTGAAGCCTGGAGAGCGAGAGGCGTCGGTGCGCACCGACACCTCTCGCTCTCCAGGCTCCAGGAAGCCTTTTCCCCCTCCAATATTTCATTGCAAACTTCCTTTAAAGGTTGTATTAACCATTCTTTCAAAGATCTGTAATATCTTGAAGTAGGGTTTTTTTATCCTCTGGAATCTTCTGCAAACCATTAATTTGAATAAATTGCTCAATTTTCACCTGATTCTCTTTATCCTTTTTGTACGGTTTCTTTTAGTATTTGTAAAAACATTTTCTTATGTCAGCAGGGTTCTGTACAGATTTTCCTTCTGTTACAATATTTGTGATAGTACTTTGCTTTTGCCTCTTTTTTAATTGCCAGGTCAAAAGTTTCCCACATTTATTTGCAGATTCAAAGTTCCTTTGTCTCATCCTCTTTAATTTCAATTCTATTTCTTGATTTATAATCTGAGAATTTTGAATCTGAAGAGCTTTAATTTACTTTTGTATCTGCAATTTTTTTGGATTTGCTCTAAGCTTCTTGTCTTTCTCTTTTAATTGATCCAAAATTTTATCTTTTTGTTCCTTTTGAGTCTTTTTCCTAATTGAGTTTTGTTGGATAAGGAATCCTCTCATTACTGCTTTGCTGGCGTCCCAGATAAATAGATAGATAGCTTATTACGGCCATAGGCCCATATTCAATACATCATACAGCAACACAGGTATAACAAGATAAAATTAATATATTAAATTACATTAAAATCAAGTACATCTCAGACCGTAGGTTTCTAAATTCCATTAAAATAAGAACAATATAGCACTTAAAATATCAAATTATCAGTATAAATCAATATTATTTAGGCAAAATCAATAATCATAGAGTAATCCATTTTTCCTTTTATAGGCTAATACTGTTATCAGAAATCTGGCAACAGAAAAGGACCTACTCGGATCAGAATCTCCTTGTTTCCAAGGAGTCACCTGAGATTTCCAATAATAAAGGGGACAAAAATCTGATCCGAGAAACTGAATGTAGTGAACAACAGAATAGTATATGTTGTAAAGATTCTATAGATCTATTATCACAAAAACACACCTCTGAGATCCGACCATTGGAAACTCTATTATTCAAGACATTGGAAGGAAAGGCGTTAAATCTTGCCTTAATAAAGGCATATCTGTGGGCCGCTACAGACAAAGAAGTCAAATAAGATGATATCTGCTGTGAGGGCACTATGCCAAGATTTAATGGTGAGCAAGTGCCACTACCCAAAATGGTGTTTTGTTGTAGGTCAATCTCCTCAAGTTTTTGAGTGAGGGTTTTTTTTGCTGTGGCTAGGTCCAATTCCAATAATTCTGATGGAGACAATCCATAGGTCACTACTTTAGAATGGATCTCTTTTGCCCCTAGGACGGGAAAATTATCTCTCCAGAGGCATTGGATCAAATACAGATTCGGGAGCCTATGCCTTAAGGACAACCAGTAACAAAGGCTGTGCCTTCAAAGAGTATTTTCTAAAGATGTAGTTTTTAATTCTAAGCGAATAGCTGCATTACTGACGCACTGAGGAAGTTTTAGCAGTTGTCTTAGAAATTGATTTTGAATTACCTCCAAGGGCATCAAGTTTACTGTGGTCCCCCATAAAGGAACAGCATATGCCAATGTTGCAATTACTTTAGCCTTGAATACTTTCAGGGCAGATGGAACATGAAGAGCCCCGTCCAAAAAGAAAAAGCGCAAAAGCGCAAAAGCGCAAAGGATAGGGCCTTGGCCTTGTTTAAAATATGTGCAATATGGGCCTTCCAACCCAGATTATATTGGAGAAAAACTCCCAGGTATTGAAATTTATAGACCTGTTCAATAGGTTTTCCATCTAATTGCCACTTATAGGATTTCCGACTTTTTGAGAAGATTAGTACTTTTGATTTAGATTGATTTATAGTGAGGGAATTTGTTCTACAATATGAAACAAAGAATTTTAGTGCTCTCCTGAGGCCAATTTTTGAGAAGGATAAGATCACAGCATCATCAGCATAGAGTAATAGTGGGCAGCGATAGTTTGCGAGGCGGGGGGCATGGGTGATTTCCTGAGATTCAGCCAATGGTATCCTCATGTCACTAATGAATAAATTGAAAAGAAAAGGAGCTAGGATACATCCTTGCCGGACTCCTCTGTTGATGGGCACAGAGTTAGTGAGGTCGCCGGCTGGGGTTATTCTCACCCTAGCAGCCGACCCCTCATGCAGCTGGATTATTAACCATAAAAGTCTTCTATCAATTCCCCATCGGGCCAACTTTTCCCAGAGTAACCTTCTGGAGATGCTGTCCAATGCAGCCTTAAGGTCAATAAAAGCCGCACAAAGTTGGCCTCGGTTTGAAGAGGAGTATTTCCGGGCTAGATGGTACAAGACTAAAACATGGTCCGTAGTTGACTGGTTCGGTCTGAATCCTGCTTGCTCGGGGCCTATCATTTTCTTTTCTTCAGCCCATTGGGTAAGTCTATTCAGCAGAAAACATGCGTATATCTTTCCAACTATTGACAATAAACTAATATTCTATAATTCTCCGGATCGTGTGGGGAGCCTTTTTTATATATTGGGATTATAATAGCGTCCTTCCATATTTTTGGCACTCTTCCAGTTGCATTAATAGCATCGAAAGTAACAGCCAGGATTTTTGCCCACCAGTCGGAATGTAGTTTTATGGCTTCCGCCGGAACCAAATCTGGCCCAGGGACTTTGCCGATTTTAAGTTTAGAGATTAAATTCAAGATTTCATCGGGGTCAATAGGAGGCCAGATGGGGAGATGGTCAAATACATCATCAGGAGCGTTGGTATTGGAATCTGGTGACGCAAAATATTTCCTTAAAAAGGATTCCCAGACCGGGGCAGGAATTATTGTTAAGGGATATCTCCTTGATCTTCTATTAACCATTTGCCAAAATTGCCGTGAGGTACATGAACTAGAGGCGACTATTAGTGCCTGCCAGTGATTTTGTTGCCACTGTTGCTTAGCCATTCTCTGGGCTTGCTTATATGCTGTTTTTGCTTGTTGGTAATTCCTAGGTAATACTAAGGCACCAGAAGATTTATATTCATTGTAAATGGCACAGAGATGTCGTCTAGCTTGTTTGCATTTTAAGTTAAACCAGGGGGCACCGGTCTTAAAATGGGCCCGATTTACTTGAATGGCTGGTACTGTAAAAAAGGACATAAGATCTTCTATAACCAAAGAGAATGAATTAATAATTTGTTCATGCCCATACAGATCTAAATCTAAAACAACATGAGTTTGAATTTTCTCTTGTTGGAAGAATTCCATATATTTTCCATATATTTTGGGGCTTGAGTTACTGACCATTTTATTGCTCTCACTTGTTCTGCAGTATTTATTCCCATATATATGGGGTGTCTGGGACGCGGGTGGCGCTGTGGGTTAAAGCCTCAGCGCCTAGGGCTTGCCGATCGAAAGGTCAGCGGTTCGAATCCCCGCGGCGGGGTGCGCTCCCGCTGTTCGGTCGCAGCGCCTGTCAACCTGGCAGTTCGAAAGCACTCTTGGGTGCAAGTAGATAAATAGGGACCGCTTACTAGCGGGAAGGTAAACGGCTTTTCCGTGTGCGGCTCTGGCTCGCCAGAGCAGTGATGTCACGCTGGCCACGTGACCCGGAAGTGTCTTCGGACAGCGCTGGCCCTCGGCCTCTTTGAGTGAGATGGGCGCACAACTCTAGAGTCTGTCAAGACTGGCCCGTACGGGCAGGGGTACCTTTACCTTTTTACTATATGGGGTGTCTAGACTTGATAGACTGCCAGTCTAGGGAAAGCTTGGCACTCAAGGGGAGATGGTCGCTGATTTGGACGTTTTCTATTTTAAAATAAGAAAAATTGGGGAATAAATCTCTGGAAACAATAAAATAATCGAGAACACTATTTGTAAGTGTGCTCAAATGAGTAAACTCACCCGGAATATCCGGGGGACAATTTCCATTTAAAATTATCACATTCAAACGTAAAATCAGCTGATAAAGAAGGGTTCCCGCTTCGTTAACCCTATTATCTTTCGATTTCCTCTGTATATGGGGGGAGAAATCCAAGTTCTGGTGATCAGGTATGACCCACCATTTGGCCTTGCCTAGCGCTTCCCAGTTTGCAGCTGTACGAGCATTAAAGTCACCTCCCATGACTGCTGAAATGTTTGGGAACTTAGTATAACAGAAAGCTAGGTGTTCTTCAAGTGTTTCCCATTTGGAATGGAGGTCCACTACCTGCCCCCCAGGGGGGAAATAAACATTTGTTACCAGTAATTCAAATTTCCCTCCTGAAATCAATCCTGTAATCGCATAAGGAGAGGAAGATTTGACAAGTGTAAGTTTTGCTTGCAATTTGAGGGAAATGGCTATTACCAGACCTCCCCTAGGGCGTCCACCTTTAAGAGAGGGGCTAGCTGGAAGCAAAATGGTATCGTATCCATTTATGTCAATCACCTCCTCTTCCCAAGTTTCTTGTAGGAGAATTACTTGGAATAAATTAACAAATTTTAAGAAGTCTGGATCAGATTTCTTCCCCCTCCATCCCGCAATATTCCAGCATAAAAATGACATCGAGGGGTGGCTGGGT
This sequence comes from Podarcis tiliguerta, assembly GCF_965153285.1. Lineage (NCBI taxonomy): Eukaryota > Metazoa > Chordata > Lepidosauria > Squamata > Lacertidae > Podarcis > Podarcis tiliguerta. The sequence continues at coordinate 5,700,807 of NC_139552.1, forward strand.
TGGTCGTTAGGTAGTCAGATCATGTGGGAATGGGATTCTAACTTTGGGGGAGTTTCAGCTTCAAAAAAATCAGTAATTTTCCTTTGAGAAGGTGGCAATCATGCTATACATCCCAACTGTTTAGATTTATTGGGGTGGTTTGGCTGTAAAGTCGTGCCACTCGTCTCGCTAAAGGCAGATGTTTGGCCTAAGATAGTCGACTTTTCAGAGCCAGATGGTAGAATTAGGGGGGTATTACTTAGAGAGAGCGAAATTAAGTCAACAGGTATCGTGCCACTAGTTGAGTGATCATTAGTTGTCTGAATAATTTTGTTAATACGACCTGTCGGGTCTTCAACCAGATCATTCTTCGGGGCTAAAAATAAAATGGAGTCGTCTCTCATTTGTTGGTCTGGTTCAGCTGGTTCTGTTACCGGTTCGATGGTATCTATGGATTTATTCAACTTGCACACGTTAGAAGAGAGTGGGTTAATAAGCTTACAAGCAAGTGGACCCATATGGGACACTTTACGTGGAGAGCCTAATTCAGATTCCTTAAGTTCCCTCATTTTGTCCCAGGCAGATGTTGTAGTCATATTTGCCTCAGAGATGGGGTGCATGATAGAGGGGTCTGGTGATGGGGTTTCCGCCTCCAGAGTATGGAGGAGTGGATTCATCTCCGCAACAACCAGTTGGCTGGTAGGGGTGGGTGACTTCCCAACCCACAGGTCCAGTTCTTGGTGGTATAAGCGTGGGACAGAATCTGAACCACAGTCTCTAACAAGCATATTTCGTTTAGGTAATCTCAGCTGTTCCTCCGTCACTTTTGTCAGGCAGAAGTAAAGGGCATCAATTTTATGAAGTATTTCTTTCTGAACTTCTTGCGGGAGAACGCTATAAGAGTGGAGTAAGTTATTATCAAAGCTATCGAGGTCGGTTACCTGATTCTTCGCATACCTGGGCCCAAGGAAGTCCAACCTTTGAGAGTCCTTGGCAACCAGACCAGTAGGATGTTTGGAGATGTCCTCCGCAGAGTTTATATCAATTAGAACGTGTTGATCAATCTCATGTTGAGTTTTTGGCAAATTTACAATATGGGGGATAAGTGGAGTTGGAGGTGCTTCATTCTTAAAGTACCTTGAGATTCTTATACCACTCTTCTCCAGATGTTCTCTACATTTGTACACTAGTTTTGCCAGTCTCCCCTCATAGAATGAGACCACCGCTCTGGCAAGGAATCCGTTGAAGTATAGGTATTCCACTTGGGCCAAATCAGTAGGGTTGTTAAGTATACCCGGCATATAGATCTTTAAAAGGTTCAATAGATGGGCTTTACGCTCTTCTTGTGACAGAAGTCCTGGGGGTTTAGGATAATTTGATAAAACGAGTTTATTTCGGTACAATACCAGATTCCAGTTTTTATTTGTTAGATTTGTCAGATTTCTCTTCTTAGAGGGATTGGTTTCATTAACAGATAGAATGTAAGACCATGGATCTTGGATCAAAATGTCTTGCTTGGAGTTAGGTGTTGGGGTGAGTGTTAAGGGTTCCAAGCAATCCATCGCAGCGTCAGGGCAAGGGTTTATAGAACGTTCTTGCTTAGAATATTTCCTGGTTAGAAGTTTCTCAGTGTTCCCACTGGTCTCGGTTATTGGGATACTCTTGAGAAGATTAAAAAGCTTTTTAAAATCCATTTTTTTTGTAACACACTGCCTTAAAATTTTTAACATTTCTGCTCTTTTTTACCCTTATGGGCCTCCTTTTCAAGGCAGTAGCCCTACAAGATCTCTTGGCCTTCCTTGGTGATCTGTTTTTACAGGTGGTAGGAAGGAACTTGTTATTACTTTCCACTTCTACAGTCACCCCGTTGGATTCCCTACAGAGAGTTTTGCAAGTGTCCATCATTATAGTGAGGATTTTTGTACAGGTGGCCAGATGAGATTTTATATTTTCGATATCCTCAGTTAAAAGCACAAGCCATTTGATAACTGATAAATCCTCATCCTCATTTGTCTCAAGTTGGAAGCAGGAGTCTCTTGATGTTTTAGGGTTTCCCGAAGACATCTCTGCAATTTGTTTTAACATTAACTCTTCCACTTCTCGGACTCGGGATGGTTCAGGAGAAGCTTGGGATTTAAGTCTCTGTTTTGGGAGTACTTCGGTGACTGTACCAATTATGTTTGGATTTACTTTGGGCTTTATTGGCCCTTTGTTGTGGCATTCTTCTACACAATCCCCTCTCTGCACAGCCGGCCCTTCAGTGCAGGAGGGAGAAGTTTCAGTTTCCTGCTGATTCTCACTCGGCTTGACTTTACCCCTATTCTTAAAGGGCCGAGTGCTTTTTGTTTGAGCTCCCTTTAGGGTAGCTCTTTTAGAGAGAGGTCTTAGATCACTCCGATAAAAGCCTGGTGTTCTACAGCCACTCCTGGTCATCACCACTATTTATCTTGTAAAGGTCAAGTTGGTAAAAATCTCACCTCGGTTCATTGGCTCCGTCGGGTGTTGCAGGAGGGTTCTCCGCGGAACTACTTCCAAGGTAGGCAGGTAATTGAGACCAATTTGCTGAGCTCCTTTGCCGTGGCGGTGGAGGCCGCGGCGGCGTCAGCGGCGCCTTTCTGGGCCGTGTCGTCCTTCTAGCTCAGTGGGAAGGCATCCGAGATAGGAGAAGAAAGGCTCGGGCTGGCAAACAGCAGCTCTTAAGGGGGAAAGCAGCAGCCGGAAAAGGCAGGCAGCAGCAGGCACAGCAACTTCAGTTTCAGCCGCTCCTTGTTTCTCGGCGTTCTCCGTCGGTAAAGTCTAACAAGGCTACAGATTCCCAGAGCCCAGCAAAATGGTTCTTTTCCTTTCCTAAAAATGACCTGCCTTGTCCCCGCTAACAAGTGGAATGGGCCGAGGTACCAGAGGTTACAGATAAAATGAAGTGGGGTTCCCTCCAGCCTTTTGTCCCTCTCTTCAGCGAGGCATTTAGAGAATCAGCAGTTTATCAACGAAACGTTAGCTAAGAAAAACAGGGGCAGTGGTGAGGTGATAAGGCAGCCAATAAATCATTAAAACTGTAAAATTAGAGTCCAGGAAGGTTAAAAAACTACTTAAAATCTTAATTGAAGGCAGGCGAACCTGACTATGCTGCTATCTCCGTCGCCATCTTCCCTCCCTCTTTCGCTGGCGTCCCAAATAACCCTTGTTTCCATTCCTACGGAAACCCTTGTTTCCGTAACAGTCACACCAAATTAATATCTTTTAAAGTATTTCCCCCCTTTACCTCCTTGAGAGGGGGGGCAAAAATTTTGCCTGCAAAGTTTTAAAGTTCTTTTTCTTTTGAGGCTTCGGTCTTTGCACACCGATTCCAATTTCATCCAACAAAAGGGACTGACCTCCATTTTAAGTAGGTACCAGAGGTTACAGATAAAATGAAGTGGGGTTCCCTCCAGCCTTTTGTCCCTCTCTTCAGCGAGGCATTTAGAGAATCAGCAGTTTATCAACGAAACGTTAGCTAAGAAAAACAGGGGCAGTGGTGAGGTGATAAGGCAGCCAATAAATCATTAAAACTGTAAAATTAGAGTCCAGGAAGGTTAAAAAACTACTTAAAATCTTAATTGAAGGCAGGCGAACCTGACTATGCTGCTATCTCCGTCGCCATCTTCCCTCCCTCTTTCGCTGGCGTCCCAAATAACCCTTGTTTCCATTCCTACGGAAACCCTTGTTTCCGTAACAGTCACACCAAATTAATATCTTTTAAAGTATTTCCCCCCTTTACCTCCTTGAGAGGGGGGGCAAAAATTTTGCCTGCAAAGTTTTAAAGTTCTTTTTCTTTTGAGGCTTCGGTCTTTGCACACCGATTCCAATTTCATCCAACAAAAGGGACTGACCTCCCCCCGATCTATTTTCAATTTGTTGTTTTGGCTTTACTTACAGTTCCGAATTTTAAGTCCTTTTTTAAAAGAAGGAATTGGCCGCTCACGATCGCCAGTCTCAGAGCTTCACACAGTGAAGGAAGCAATCGTTTCCGCTGTGCCGCGTCTCCAACCCCACTCGCTCTCGGAGCTCTTACGAGCTTATCGGGGGCGGGGGAGTCGCAAAAAGGCACCCGCCGGATCTCCAGGTCCTCAGAACGCCCAATCTGAGGGTTTGGGGGGAACCACGATGGTCTCGTGGTCTCCCCCTGCTTCAATGCGCTGGGGCTCTTTCAGCCGAAAGAGATCCCGACTGCCATTACCGGCGACCAACTGGAAGCTGCCTCTCAGGGTATTTGTTAACTGCACCATTTCAGCAAATTCTTGTAGCTTGTAATGACGTTATTGTCGGGGCTTTTTGTTCCTTCCATCCCTTTGCCACCAAAGTCCGAGCTGCGGCCATTGCATATAAGAACACCTCCCTAAAGGCCTTCAGGATGTCCCTGCCAACAATGATTAACAGAAATGCCTCTGGTCTTTTAAAAAAAGTTATTTCAAACATTTTTTTCAACTCCTCGTAAATTAAGCCCCAGAACACTTTGATCTTCCTACTTGTCCAGCACATATGATACATGTTGCCATTACTCCCACCACACCTCCAAAAAGTATTCACTAATTTTTTATACATCTTCAATAGTCTTGAGGGGGTGAGGTATTTTCTTTGATGTTATAACACGCTGTAAATTTCATATTTGTTCTCCAAAGCTCTTCCCATTCGGCCATCATTATTGGACGTCCAATGTCCTGTGCCCATCTAATCATTGTTGCCTTAACCTCCTCCTCCTTAACTTCCCATTCCAAGGAGTCGATATATTTTTGAAATTACCCTGATTTTATTATTTATTAATTGTGTTTTGAGTTTAGAGGGCTGATGATTAAATCCAATATTTTTATCTTGTTTGAATATTTCGTATATTTGATGGTATTCCAACCAACCAGAAAGCTGGTCTTTTATCTCCTCATATTTTCTAAATTTAATTTGGCCATCCTTTTTTAAAAAATAATAATATAACAATTATTAGTTTTTCACAAAAATTTAAACAAACAAATACGGTACATACATATAAACAAACAAACATAGATAATAGCCTTTTTAAACCTTGATCTAATTAACATTGTTTAGTGACTTCCTCGGACCCCCCTGGTTGGATTTCAATATATATCATTTTAATGGTTTTCCAAATCAGTGTTCTTATAAAATTAACTTCATCTCTTGACATCTTTCTTTCTCCCCAATTCAGTATTAAACATATTAATTCATCACATAATGCATATTGTAGTCCTAAGCCTGTCCGGTATTTGCAAGGTTTTTCCAACTAATTTAACATAACATATTTAGCTAATCATTAAATTTCTTCCATTCTTCTTGGTACTCATCCTCCTTCTGGTCGCGGACTCTTCCAGTCAGGTCGGCTAACTCCAAAAATTCCATCATTTTCATCTGCCATTATTCCACTGTTGGTATTTCCTGAGTCTTCCAGTTCTTATCTAGTAAAATTCGAGCAGCAGTTGTGGCATACAAAAATAATTTAACATCTTTCTTGGTCAATTCCAAACCCATTATTCCAAGAAGAAAGGCCTCTGGTTTCTTTATAAATGTATATTTCAACATTTTTTTCAATTCATTATAATTTTTCCCCCAGAAGTCTTTCACCTTGGGGCAGGTCCACCACATATGATAAAAGGTACCTTCTCTTTCTTTACATTTCCAGCATTGATTATCACAGTTGTGATAAAGCTTTGCTAATTTAACAGGGGTCAGGTACCATCTATACATCATTTTCATTATATTTTCTTTTAGAACAGTACATGCAGTGAACTTTACCCCTTTCTTCCACAATCTTTCCCAGTCTTCAAACATGATATTATATCCCACATTTCTTGCCCAATCTATCATCACTGATTTAACTTGTTCATCCTTCGTATGCCACTCCAACAATAACTTATACATTGTAGACAAATGTTTTGTTTAGCACCTTATAGCTAGCATGTAGCATGAGCCAGACGCCTGTGCAGGAGATGAATACACATATCATGGGTTGGGACATTTTGCACATTCGCAACCTTAGACTCACACTGCAGTACATACATATTAGTTCTAAGGTTAGCATTTGCCAACACTGCCCCATTTTGCTTTATCTGGCACTGATCTCCCACAAAGTTTACTTCAAAGCCTGCTTTTGCCAAGTCAGGAATGCTCAGGAGATTGTTTTGCAAACTAGGCACACACAACACATTCCTGAATGTGTGTCCCAGCTGTGGGAACACAACCTCCCCCTCACAAACCACATTAGCTTTCTGGCCCGTAGCAAGACTTACATGTTTTTTGTTTGAAGCCCTAGCATCAGTTAGCAATCCTTTTCTTTTACAAAAGGTTTGAGAAGCTCCACTGTCCAGAACCCACAGCTCTTCATTTTCTTGACCATCTGCAGACACCCAAGCGGTAGACTCTCTCTGCTGCCTCCTGTGCTTCTGCTGTTTTTGTTGTTTTCTCGGGCAGTCCCGCAGCAGATGTCCACTGGACTTGCAGCAAAAACACCTTTTTACTTTGTTGACCACCGGCTGGTCTGCAGCAGCAGCTCCTCCTGGCTGTTTCTCCGGCTCTCGACACCTCTGCTCTTCCCGGCTGTTGTTCCCTCTGGGATGCTCCAACAGCTGGGCTGAGGTCATCTTTCGCTCTGCACGCCTGTCCTCCTCCGCATACAACCGTCCGGTAACGTATTCCAGAGTCAGCTTATCAGTCTCTACAGACTCGAGGGAATTGACCAGCATATCATAGCTGTCATCAAGGGAACTCAGGACTATAAAGACTTTGTCCTCTTCCCCCACAGGCCTCCCTCTTAAGGCTAACTCCTGGAAACAGCCTGTTAGGAATTTTAGGTGGTTCACCAGGGAGTCCCCCGGTTTCTTCCGACACCGGTACAGTCTCCTGGTCAGTGTTATCAGTGAGCCAGCTGTCTCTCGCACATGGACAGCCTTGAGCGCATTCCACGCCTCACTTGCCGTCACCTTATCAGCTACGTAGACTAGCTGGCTGTCGTCCACTCCAAGGATGATGGTAGCCAAAGCTTTCTCATCCTTTTCTAGCTGGGCCTCTGCTAGTGCCAGCTTTTCATCGTCGTCCTCATCTTCCTCAGGGGGCTGCAGTGGAGTTTCCACCACCTTCCACAGACCCTCACGCTTGAGGAAGTGTTGCATGCGGACCGACCAGGTGCTGTAGTTCGTGGCCGTCAGCTTCTCCAGCAACACGCCACTTCTGGACTGCTCCATCCCTGCAGCTCACCTCCAGCACCCACGGCTAGATAACTGCCACCTGTACTCTTGCGCAGCGGAAGCGTGCTGGGCCCATAACCCTGTCGCGAATCCTCGCGGCGTTTTTAGCAGAAACGCTCTGAGTCCCAGGTTTTTCCAGTGCAGTCTTTTTAATGTGAGCTATATACAGGTATATACAAAAACAGTCCATACAAAGTACCTGCTCCTTAAGGCAAACGAATACTCTCCACAACAGCACCACCATACCACAGCACAACCACCACAACCACTGTTAAACAGGCTTTCCTTTTAAAACAGGTGATAGCCAATCACATTAACCCCATTCCTGCTGAGTCACTCTGACCCAGCACTTTACAGAGTATTGCATCATCCTGTTGAAGCCTGCAGACTTACTCAATATCCTGCGAATCCCAACACTGTCTCCCTTCTCCCGTGAGACTTCCAATAGCCTGGACTGTCTCTGGAATGTAAACAGAGCCTTGTGACTCTAAGCAGCTGCTCAGTGGCAAACAGAAACTAACATCCTCCCCCTTTCTGTGAACACCACTGGGCAGCATGTCAGTACGATCTCAGTACAAACCCAATTTCTGTACATAGGTACAGTGTTGATCCTTCGGAACAACCTTGGACAATAAATCAACAGGAATTTCATTACCTGGCATGTAGGACACCATTACGAGTCCTTTCTGAACACATTCTCTAGCATGTTGCAGCTTCAATGGCAAGTGCTTCGTGCTTTGCTTACAACCTTCAGAAGTCAGCAAAGCCAAACATGCTTTGTTGTCCTGATAAACCTGCATTGGACACTTTACAGTAATTCTCTTTTTTTTTTTTTCAATAATTTTTTATTAATAGGCCAATCACATCACATTATTCAAATCACATTAATTCCAAATTATACAGCCAAATTTTTAAAATTTTTGGGGGGTACCCATATATCAAGCTCAGCACGAGTCCAAAATTCCAGATGACTCCAGACATCACTTATTTGCTGCTTTTATTAGACAGTTCCATCCAGTTCGATTCGGATAGATCTTTATTCCTTCTTTCTCTTCTTGTTGTTATCATTTATTCCTTTCTTTGCGGTCTCTGATGGTTTCCACAAACAGATTGAAGATTTAGCGTCCCTGTGTGGGTATGCTGCCAAACTCATATTATTCAGGAGCGACCTCTGTCAGCCTTCGGTCGGTCCATTATTTTTCCCAGGCTAGCCGTAAATCAAACGATATCGGGGGCTCTGTCAGGTCCAACTTGCATTCCAGCCTTCTTTCTTTTTCAAATTCCTGAATCTCCTCCCCCTCATCTGTTCTCCTGCTGGCCTGTCTTTGCGAGACGCCATGTTTTTTTAACTGCGTCATAAAATTTTCCTCCTTCTCGCCTTTCAATCTTCTCGTATTGTAATCCTTTCCCCACACAGTTTTAAAGTTCTGTTTATGTTATTTAAAACGCGACGATCTTATTTCTTTCTGGGGTGGAGGATTATTGTAATCATATCATATGAAGGGATTTAAGAGGATTTTTCCCTCCACCCCCCCTTCGTTCCAGCCTTACGTTCTCATGGTGGTAATTCATCAAGAGATTTACTTATCCATCCGTCGCTCCCGGTCACAGAGATGCATTAGTCAGCAGTCCTTATCTCGAGCCTTACTTGATATATGTGCTTCAGTCTTTCTTCCAATCCGTTATCGCCAATTAGTCCAAATATAATTCCAGACTGAAGCAACCAGCACGCGCTGATTGGAATCGGCGTCGGGAAGATCTGAATCCATCGAGGGCTTGTGCCAAGTGTTCCGCACCCCCGTCTCTCGAATCAGGGGGTGCATTGAACACCGCTGGCAAGGGCAGGCCCCCCCATGCCCTTTACAGTAATTCTCATGTCTTTACACAATTGTAACAACCATTCACAATCCACAAGTGAATAAGACAGTGCATTCAGTTCAGCTTCACAAGAACTTAAGCTTACTTTTGTTTGCTTCTTGCACGACCAATCAAATAGACCATGATTGTACATGTAGCAAACTCCAGACGTGCTTTTCCTATCTGTAGTGTCACTTCCAAAACTCGCATCAGTAAATAACTCAAGAGCGCAAGACTTCTGACTGTTAAATCTCAGTCTGTAATGCATAGCGCCTTTCAAATAGCGTGCTATGCATTTCAGAGCTTTCCAATCCTTAACAGTAGGATTGTTGACTTGTCTGCTTAGCAAATTACAGCTAACTGCAATGTCCGCTCTTGAACATCTGGCAATGAAGTTTAGTTTGCCTAGCACACTTCTGTACAGTGTAGTGTCAGAAAATGCTCCTTCAGTGTCATCTACCTGATAACCTGTTGTCATCGGTGTGTCTACAGGGTTAGCATCCATCAGGTTTAGTTTGGTTAAGACATCAGCAATTTTCTGTGACTGGTGTACTAAAATATTACCATCTTGGTCTCTCTCTATTTCCAGAGATAGGTAGTTGGTTACCTCACCAAGATCTTTCATGTCAAAGTGCTCTTTCAGTTGAGCTAGGGCGTTATTGTACATTGTGACATCTTTCCAAAAGAACAAAATATCATCAACATAAAACAAGCAATACAGCTTCTTTTCCCCTTCCTCTTTGACAAATACACATGGATCAGCTTTCCCTTGCTGAAAACCTAGAGAAAACAATACTTCAGTGAGTTTTGTGTGCCAACACCGTGCACTTTGTTTGAGACCATAAAGGGACTTCTTCAGAGAACAAACAAATCCCTGTTTTACCTGTACGCCATCAGGTGGAAGCATATAAAGAGATTCACCTAGAGATCCGTACAAAAAAGCTGTATTTACGTCGTGGTGAGAAACGTGAAGATTCTCTTCTGCAGCAAGCTTGAGTATAAGCCTAATGCTCTCATACCTCACGGTGGGTGAGTAGGTCTCGTGATAGTCTTCTCCTGGTACCTGTGAAAAACCTCTGGCTACCAATCTGGCTTTGTGTCTGACTATCTTGCCATTCTGATCTGTCTTCGCTTTGAAGACCCATTTGCTTGCAAGTAGTTTCATTCCTGGAACTACTGGAACTAGCTCCCATGTTTTGTTCCTCTCTAAGGAATCAAGCTCAGCCTTCATGGCATTTAACCATGGCTCATCCTCCTTTGAATCCAAATCCTGGATTTCTTGGAAACCTGAAGGCTCAAATACCTTCTTGGAGCTTTTAACAGCTGCTACTGCTGTCTTAGCAAACTCATCACCAAATCTCTTTGGAGGTCTGCCTTTAGTGGCTCTTTGAGACCTGTGAATTAGCCTTAAGTCTTCAACACTCTCCTCTTCCTTCTTAGGAGAAAAGTGACCTATTGTGAACAATGGTTGCTCCAATTCTTGATCAGAGCTTTCAGAGGGTCGCATTGAGGCTTTCGCACTCTTGAAATCCTCTGAATCACCCGATTCAGTCTCAGACCTTCATCAGTGGGTGTGGGTTGTTGCGGCAGCTGTGGCTGTTGCTGCTGCTGTTGCTGTGGCTGTTGCCTACCCTCAGTCTCATCACTGTCATCAGGATAGCATTGGAAAATTCCCACATTCTCCCCCCACTTGGCATTGTACTCAACATGTCTAGTGAGTCTAACTGTATTAGTGTCAGTCATCATTACTCTGTAAGAACCTTTCTGATATCTTAGAAAGATACCATGCAAACCACATTTGCCTAACTTGGAGCTTTGTGGTGTGTGAATCCACATGTCAGAAACAAAAATTCTCATGTGCTTGATGTATGGTTTCTTGCCAAACATCTTTTCATAAGATGTTTCATCTGTGATTATAGGTGTAAACAAAACAGCCGAGCGCTTCTGCCCAATAACTCTCTGGAAGATTGGCATCATGCAGCAAGGTTTTCAAGCCTTGAAGCAATGTTTGGCTTGCCCTTTCACAAAGTCCATTCATCCAAGGAGACCGTGGGCTTGAAAGGTCATGTTGAATTCCTTTCTCAGTCAGAAAAGCTTCAAACTGCTGAGAAGTGAATTCTCCCCCTCGATCTGTAAACAAACATTTCACCTGTTTATCATGGACATTTTTCAACCAAGCACAGAATTCCTTGAACCTAGGAAACGCTTCTGATTTCTGCTTGTGATTGAACACATGACTATACCCGGAATATGAATCAATGAGGACCATGAAATACCTGGCTCCACCCAAAGAGGGTGATAGTGGACCAACGAGATCAGCATGCACTACCTGGTATGGTTTTGTAGCTTGTCTACCAGACACCTTACCTTTTGCAGCCATTTTGACCTTGTTTGCTGCGCATGCCTTACACTTAATGTGGTACCTGCAGGGTTTAATAGTCATACCTTCAACTAAGGCAGGCATTTTGGAAACTGCCTCGAAGTTTAAAAGACCAAGTTTCCTGTGATAATCATGAATACATCCTGCATGGAAAACCTTGTTAGTATCTGCAATACAATAAGTTTCATCCTGCACAACATCAACAGAATCATCATAATGCAATATGTCAGGGAACTGCCATCGGAGCGGGAGGCGGAGAGGAGGCTCCAGGACGATGGTGGAGAGGGTCCCAGTAGGAGGAGAGGTAGCCCATCCGCTGGGGAAGGAAATCAGTGTAACACCAGTGGAGAAGGGGGGCAGATGGAGGAATCGGAGAGGTGGCTCCAGGACTCTTCGCAGGAGACCAGCGGAGAGGGCACGAGTACTCCGTTGCCCACACCCACATTGCGCAGAAAACTTCCGCGCAGGCAAAGGGGGAGGAGACTGGGCGTCAAACAGCTTCTATGCTGGAAGAAGTTTAAGAAACGCCCACTGACGGATTCTGCCAGCGACTGAGGCAGCCACGGAACTTGAGGCTGTCCAGACAGAAAGGGTTCAACCAGGCAACTTAGCCAGGAGTAACGGCAACTTACGCACGAGCATGTTGGGATTCGCAGGATACTGAGTAAGTCTGCAGGCTTCAACAGGCTGATGCAATACTCTGTAAAGTGCTGGGTCAGAGTGACTCAGCAGGAATGGGGTTAATGTGATTGGCTATCACCTGTTTTAAAAGGAAAGCCTGTTTAACAGTGGTGTGTGTTGGTTGTGCTGTGGTATGGTGGTGCTGTTGTGGAGAGTATTTGTTTGCCTTAAGGAGCAGGTACTCTGTATGGACTGTTTTTGTAAATACCTGTATATAGCTCACATTAAAAAGACTGCACTGGAAAAACCTGGGACTCAGAGCGTTTCTGCTAAAAGCGCTGCGAGGAATCGTGACAGAGCAACCCCTAGAACCATTACAGCAATCCGTCAGTCCCTTACGTTGCTTGTGCACAGCTTCGGAGAAGTAGCAACATGAGCCATACCAGGGGAGCCGGAGAGAAGGAGGAGCAAGCAGCTGGAGGGCAAAGTCTGGTAGAGAGAAACCGAGACTTGGAACAGCATGTAGCTCTCCTAACGGCGCGGCTGGATGAAAGGCGGGCTCAGGATGCACAGGTCAGACCCACCCCCATCGCAAGAAAAGTATCGGGGCTGGTACATAAGTTTGGGGGGGAGCCCCAGCACTACAATGCGTTCCGAACGGAAATAGAGTACGCTTTGGAACTGCAGCATGGTGACTTTGAGGACGATGGAGAAAGGGTAGCCTATGTGGTGGGGCATCTGCATGGGGGGGCACGTGAATGGATCAGGCCCCTCATGGCGACGTGGAATGCTGCCCTGAAGGACCTTAAGAAATTCTTCCAGGCAATGGATGCGATGTATTCCAGTGAAGTGGCACAAAGCGTGACTCGGCGAGAATTGATGGGGTGCAAGCAGGGGAGCCAATCAGTTAGAGAATACTGGTCACACTTTGCCATGTTGATCCACCGGCTCGGGTGGGATTTGGACTCTGAACTGGTGCAAATGCTGTTCGAGGAGGGGTTGTCCCCTGCTGTGAAGGACGAACTGACCCGCGCACCCCGCCCACAGTCGATGGATCAGCTGACCAAGGCTGTGCTTGCGATTGGAGTACGGCAGGAAGCGCGCGCTCAGGAGAAACGCGAGGGAAGAGGGGAACGTTGCCTTGACTACAGCATTCCTGAAATACCAAGACAGCTTTCTGAACCAATGGAAGTGGATGCTGCGCGCGCCAGCGGGGTTTCAAAGTCCAGTGAAGGTCGCAAGAGGGAGGGGAAGGATTGGAAAACAACCAAGAAGTGCTTCCTCTGCCAATGGCCAGGACATTTTGCCAGGGTCTGCCCTCAAAGGAAGGCCTGGCAAGGGATGGTGGAGGCTGCCGGCAGGGAGGACAAGGAGGAGCAAGAACAGGCGCAGGGAAACGAGAACGCCTGTCTGCCAATCAAGGGGGTCGGCAGCCAGGCCAGCAACCAATAAAAGCGCCCCAGCCTGATCGCCCCAGAGCAGCTATAGCCGTAGAAGTGGTGCTAGAACTCCCGAATGGGCACCCAGTCAAGGTTGAGGGGCTGCTGGACTCAGGCAGCTCCTGTAATTTCTTCAGCAGGGACTTCGCTCTGGAGCACCAACTCCACCTACTACCCTTGGATTTTCCCTTGCAAGTGACCACCATAGATGGCAGGGAACTTCTGGGAGGGGAAGTGACACACCAGACCCCGCCAATGCGAATGAGGGTTTCCAGGCACACTGAGACCATTGCCTTTCCCGTGGCCACACTGGCAGGACCTCCAATAATATTGGGGATGAGCTGGCTGGCACTGCATGATCCAGTAGTGTCATGGCATCAGCGGTCAGTCACCTTTGGATCAGCTTACTGCTTGGAGCACTGTCTGGGGGGGGGGACCCCAAGAATGACTGTGGCCAGGGTGGCTGGGCTGGCAGTGGGAACAAAAGGGGAGGTGCCAACACAATATGCTGACCTAGAGGAAGTCTTCAGTGAGAAGGAGGCAGACAAACTACCCCCTCACCGGCCCTTTGACTTCCAAATCAACTTGCTCCCAGGGGCCCCAACTACCAATGGGTAAGCTGTATGCCATGTCTGACAGGGAGATGCAGGAGTTGCGGCAGTTTATCGACAAGAATCTGAAGAGAGGGTTCATAAGGGAATCAAAGGCGGTGGGGGGCAGTCCAGTGTTCTTTGTGGACAAGAAGGAGATTAACCAGCCCAGGATGGTCGTAGATTATAGGGCGTTGAACATGGTTTCAGAACCAGTGACCTGCCCAATGCCAAGGATTGATGACATTTTAACACAGGTGAGGCGGGGAAATTTTTTTACCAAGCTGGATCTCAGGGGAGCGTACAATTTGATTAGAATAAGGGAGGGGGACAAATGGAAAACCACCATGTTCACCCCCCTGGGGGCGTTTGAGTACTTAGTCATGCCATTTGTATTACAATCAGGCTCCGCCTGCTTTTAAGCTTTCATGCACCACGTGTTGGGGCCCCTGCTGTACAAGACCTGTGTAGCCTTTTTGGATGGCGTCTTAATCTATTCGGACAATGAGGAGCAACATGTCAGAGACGCCAGGGAAGTGCTAAAGAGACTGCATAAGCACCAGCTGTGGGTCAAGCTGGAAAAATGCCAATTTCACGCCAGAGAGGTCAAATTTCTGGGGTACAAGTTGTCTGACAAGGGCCTAGCTATGGACCCGAGCAAGGTGCAGGCGGTGTTGGAGTGGAAGGCACCCAAGACCCGGAAGGACGTGCAGAGGTTCCTAGGGTTCAGCAACTTCTACAGGAAGTTCATCAAGAACTTCGCCCACTTGACAGCGCCCATCACAGATTGTCTCAGCAGCAAGAAAAAAATCGCTTGGACAGAAATTTCCCAGCAATCCTTTGAGAGGCTGAAGAAGACATTCGCTTCGGAGGAGCAGCTCCTGCATGTTGATCTGAAGAAGCCCATGAGGTTGGAGACTGACGTGTCCGACCGAGTCATTGGGGCTGTGCTTTTTTTGCAGCCAGGAGCCAAGCAGGGCTGGAGGCCGTGTGCCTTTTTCTCGAGGAAGCTGAGCAAGTCGGAGCAGAACTATACCGTGTATGACCGTGAACTGCTTTCGATCTATGCGGCGTTTCGCCGATGGAGACATCTGTTAATAGGGGCGCAGCACAAGATCCAGGTTTGTACTGATCACAAGAACTTAGAATACTGGAGGACCGCGCGAGTACTCAACCAGAGACAGATTCGATGGGCACAGGAGTTCTCCAAGTTTTCCTTCGAGATCTGATACGTACCGGGAGAAGAAAACGTAAGAGCAGATGCGCTCTCCCGGAAGCCGGAGTACATGGAAGGAGAGGGACCGCCGGAGATACGACACGTGATCCCTGAGGACCGATGGGTGTGGGGGGGAGCGTTGGTTGGGAAACGAGAACTGGGGGAGCTTACTAGAAATGACGAGTTCGCTCAAACTAAAATCAGAGAACTCCGAGACGGAAGGGAAAGCCATGGAGGGTTTGAGGAAAAGGAAGGGCTGCTGTACTACAAGGGGGCGCTGTATGTACCAGGGGAGACCTTGAGGGGGAGGGTACTCAAACAACTCCACAACAACCCTACGGCGGGCCACTTTGGACAACACAAAACCATGCTACTTGTCACCAGGCAATTCTGGTGGCCAAGGGTAAGGGAAGACGTACGAGAATATGTACGGGGGTGCGACCGCTGCCAAAGGGCCAAGGGGGAGAGGATGGCTCCCGCAGGGTTACTGGAACCCTTACCCACGCTGGGAAAACCCTGGGAGGTGGTGTCCATTGATTTTATGACAGATTTGCCCAGCAGTCATGGTAGTAGTCGATCTACTGACAAAGATGTGCCATTTCATCGCTTGCTCACATGCGGTGACGGCAGAGGAAACACCCAGGTTGTTTGTGGAGCACATCTTCAGGCTGTATGGGGTTCCCTCGAGAGTCATCTCAGATCGCGGGAAACAATTTACTTCCCGGTTCTGGAGGAAGCTCATGAGCTTGCTCCAGGTCGAGGTGGGGTTCTCGACGGCGCGACACCCGGAAACCAACGGGCAAGCGGAAAGAGCAAACGGGATGCTCCAGCAATACCTACGCTGCTACGTCGGCGAGAGACAGAACAATTGGGTAGAGAAACTAGCGCTGGCTGAGTTTGCGTACAATAACGCTGAACATGTATCCACGGGAATGAGCCCGTTCATGGCCAATTATGGGTGTCACCCCAGGGCCTTCCCGGGGAGGGGGGAGGAAGGATGGAGTGTACCTGCGGCAGAGCAGTTTGTGGAAGAAATGGAGGCCTTGCACCAGCAACTCAGGTGGAACTTGGAGCGGGCCAAGGAAGTTTACAAGAGACAAGCCGACAAGCACCGTCGGGATGGGGAGGCCATACGGGTGGGAGACCGGGTGTGGTTGTCAACCCAAGGGTTACCCCTAAAGGGAGGGTGCAAGAAGTTGCAACCAAGGAGGCTAGGACCTTTTGAGGTAACACAGCAGGTGAACCCGGTGGCATTCAAGCTCAAACTGCCTAACAGCATGAAGATACATCCGGTGTTCCATAGGTCCCTACTCTCACCGTACAGGGAGGGGCGGGAGTTTCCGGAGCGGGAGGGAAGAGTCACCACCCACCCGCAGGTAGAGGAGAGGGAACACCATAACCAAGCCACGGAAATACTCGATTCAAGGTGGCAAGGGCGCCAGGTGGAGTACTTGGTAGCTTGGGAAGGAGAACCCGAGTCAGAAAACACGTGGGTCCCTGCTGAGGCAGTCAAGGACGGGTATCTAGTGGAAGAATTCCACAGCCTGTTTCCAAGGAAACCAAAACCACTAGTGAGATTCTGGGAGGAGCACTACAGATGACGAAGAGGACTTCGTGGGTTTTCCTGCCTCTGAAGAGGAGGGAGGGGAGGTGTCCGAGGAAGAAGAAGCAAACTGGGAGGCTCCCCCACGGGAAGGTATCGGGGCGGGTGGGAAGCGGGTTTTGAATCCTTGGAGGATGACGACAGCTCCTTCAGGGGATTCCCCGCATCGTCGGCCGAGGATAGGGACGGGGTTATGTCAGAAGGTCAGGCCGGGGGTGGAGGGTGTCCTGGGGGGGAGGTGGATGTCAGGGAACTGCCATCGGAGCGGGAGGCGGAGAGGAGGCTCCCGGACGATGGTGGAGAGGGTCCAAGTAGGAAGAGGGGTAGCCCATCCGATGGGGAAGGAAATTAGCGTAACACCAGTGGAGAAGGGGGGCAGATGGAGGAATCGGAGAGGAATATGCTGAATTAGATGGTTTATCAGAAAAAATAAAGAATAAATCAAAACAGGAATTTGTTTCTAAATGGGAGGTTTTCAAAGAATATCTGAAAAATAAATATAGTAGTTTAAATTCTGTTGCAGCATTCGAGGAACTTCAGTAATAGTTGTAAGGTAGATATAAGAAATTAGATTTAATGAGAATAAGTTTAATTATAAGAAAAAATGTGTATTGGCAATAAGTAATATGAATTTGAAGTATGGAATGGACGGGAGGTCGGGTCTTTAGTGTTAAGACCAATAGATGTTTTATTGTCTGCTAAGAATATTATGTGTCTATGGTTATTTTTGTAATTTGTGTATAATTTGGTATTTGTGTTCTTTGTTTGTTTGTTTGTCTTGTTGTATAAATAAAAAACTTTAAAAAAAAGAAGAGAAGGGGGGCAGATGGAGGAATCGGAGAGGTGGCTCCAGGACTCTTCGCAGGAGACCAGCGGGGAGGGGACGAGTACTCCGTTGCCCACACCCACCTTGCGCAGAAAACTTCCGCGCAGGCAAAGGGGGAGAAGACTGGGCGTTAAACAGCTTCTATGCTGGAAGAGGTTTAAGAAACGCCCACTGACGGATTCTGCCAGCGACTGAGGCAGCCACGGAACTTGAGGCTGTCCAGACAGAAAGGGTTCAACCAGGCAACCTAGCCAGGAGTAACAGCAATTTACGCACGAGCAACCCCTAGAACCATTACACAATACAAACAAATGATCAATATAATCAGCATGCAATACAAAGTCATCTTTCTTGGTGATGGTGCACTTCCTCTTCTTGAAGGAAACGTTTATGTCCTGTTCCATCAGCTGCGAGACGCTCAGTAGGTTGTGTGCAGCATCTGGAACAAAAATAATGTTGCGTATCGATGCATCCAAGCTGTGAAGAACAACCGTTCCATAGCCTTGACTGGAGATCGTGTGGTCATCCGCTTGGTGTTTGTCCCGACAGGTGTTTGTCCTGACAAATGTGTCTGGTCGCTCCCGAGTCAAGGTTGAAGAAAGATCTAGACGTCTTCTGGACCTTTGGAGTGATGAGTGAGACCATTGCCTTGTGTTGTGTTTTCCTGGACATCGGACCTTTGCCTTTTCCATGTGTTGAGCTTTCGCTGTGCTGCTCTGTTGCCTTGGCCTTGGGATGTTTAGATTCCCTCTTCACGTGGCCTAGACGTTCACACGAGTAGCATTTCACTGCCTTCAAAGCTTTGGCACCATCTACTGGTTCCATTGCATTCTGGGATGATGTCTGTAGGACTCCCCCTTAGTGATGCAGCTAGGACCACACCGATCCGCTTCATTTAACACCACAGCAGTAACATGCACTACCGTCAGCTGAGCAGTAGGCAAAACAGCAAGCTGGCTGGCAATCGCTTCCCAACTTGAACCCAAAGAATGTAGAATCATGAAGGAATACACAGCCTCTGGAAAGGTGATTCCACGCTGTTGCAACTCATGCCTTAGATTCTGCATTTCCATGAGGTGAGCACATAGGTCTGCTCCATCAGCAAGTGCCATATCATGCAACTTGGCATAAAAGAACAAAGAAGCGCCTGCTTCTGTTCTCAAATGTGACTCTTGGAGACTGTGCCACATCTCTCTGCTGAGGCCTTGGCACGCAAAAGACATAGCTCTTCAGGGGACACAATAAGCGTCAGAGTTCCCCTTGCTTTGGAATCCTTAGCCTCCCATTCTGGGGTTACTGGAGCTGGGGGGGGGGGCATCTATTATCACATTAAACAGACCCTCTTTTCTTAGCAGAGCTTCTGCATACTGCACCCAGTTCTAATAATAATTTTTTTTGAGCTTTGGAATTCCCAACGCACATTCAAGAGCCTCTGTTACTCTTGGACTGGCCATGTCTGTGCCTTTAAAGCAGACTGCGTCTTTTTACCAGCTGCATTCCAAAAGCACACTACTTGATGCCTTTGCTTTCTCCTGCCACTGCTGGTAAGTGATTTGGCTAGAAGGTCAAAGTCCACCCCTTATTGCCAATTAATTAGGGACTGTCAGGCTTCCCGGGGCAATGAGCACATACCTCTCATCAATCTTCTTGACATGCAGAGAAGATAAGCTGCATTCCGCTCTTCTGCCGTTCTCTGCCGGTAAGTGATGAGAGGTATGTGCTGCCCAGTGGCAAACAGAAACTAACAGTATCCACTCTTTAATCCAGCAAATCGCAACTGCTTCAAAATATATTCTCAAATCTGGCAGGGCAAATCCCCCTCTTTCTTTAGAATCCGTAAGTAGCTTGTATTTAATTCTGGGTTTCCCCCCCTGCCAGATAAAGCTTTCTGCCATTCTTTAAAACATTTCACATTATCTATAATTGGGAGGGCTTGAAACAGAAAAAGCATCCTATACGGCCTAGGACCCTCGTACCTACGGGACCGCCTCTCCTGGTATGTCCCACAGAGAAACTTACGGTCTTCAAATAAAAACATCTTGAAGGTCCCAGGCCACAGAGAGGTTAGGCTGGCCTCAACTAGAGCCAGGGCTTTTTCGGCTGTGGCTCCGATCTGGTGGAACACTCTGTCACAAGAGACTAGGGCCCTGCGGGACTTGACATCTTTCCGCAGGGCCTGCAAGACAGAGCTGTTCCACCAGGTCTTTGGCCAAGGCACAGCCTGACTCCCTCCCTCGGCAATCTTCACGGAGCTCTGGCCCAATGGTTGCCAGTGGCTTGATTTGAATTAATTTTATAATGAATGATTTTAGAGTGTTGTGTTGTACTGTTGTACTGTTTTATTGTTGCTAGCTGCCCTGAGCCCGGCTGGGGAGGGTGGGATATAAATAAAATTTATTATTATTATTATTATCATCTTTGGCAATACATTTATCTTAACCACTGCAATCTGGCCCATTAATGACAATTTTAAATTTGACCATATCTCTAAGTCTCTCTTAATTTCATTCCACAATTTCTCATAATTATCTTTGTACAAATTCAAATTTCCCCCAGACAGATTCACTCCCAGATATTTAACTTTTTTCACGAAATCTAGGCCCGTCTTTTCTTGTAATAGTTTCCTTTCGTCATTATCAAGATTTTTCTCTATTACTTTGGTTTTGCTCTTATTTAACTTAAATCCCGCTACCTGTCCGAATTTCTGTATCAGCTCCAGTGCTTTCACTGCACTGGAGTCTGCATCTTGTAATGTCAATGCTAAATCGTCAGCAAAGGCTTTTAATTTGTATTGTTTGGATCCTACTGTAATACCGTTAATTTCTTCATCTTTTCTAATCATACTTAGCAAGACCTCTGGGACTGAAATAAACAGCAGAGGGGAAAGTGGGCACCCTTGCCTGGTTCCTTTCTCAGTTCTAATTTCCTCCGATACCACATTATTTACAATGATTTTAGCCTTTTGTTCTTGATAGATCACTTTGATACCATTTAAGAAATTTTGACCAACCCCCATACTTTCAAGGTTATGTAACATAAAACTCCAAGATACATTGTCAAAGACTTTCTCTGCATCAATAAACATTAACATTGCTTTACAATTCTTTTTTCCCAGAATATCAACAACATTCCTAATATTATCTTTCATATGTCTTCCTGGCAGAAATCCTGCCTGGTCCTTATGTATATGCTCCGATAAAATCTTCTTAAGCCTGTTAGCCAAAATATTTGCAAAGATTTTATAATCCACATTAAGTAAGGAGATTGGTCTGTAGTTCTTGACATTAGATTTATCTTGCCCTTGTTTGGGAATCAGAGTAATATAAGCTTCCTTCCAGGTTTCAGGTCCTCTTCTAACAATAAAGCATTATATGTTATCCATTTTCCTTTCATGTTCTTCTTTTTTACCACGTTTGCTTCGACTGGCGATATCCATCTTGGGGTCTTTGGTTCTAAGAGTCTTCTATATTTCCCCCAAACTCTAAACAGGGCATTTCTTACTATGTGATTTGTAAAGCTCTTATGTACGCTATAAGGTAAAGGTAAAGGGACTCCTGACCATTAGGTCCAGTCGTGACCGACTCTGGGGTTGCGACGCTCATCTCGCTTTATTGGCCGAGGGAGCCGGTGTACAGCTTCCGGGTCATGTGGCCAGCATGACTAAGCCACTTCTGGTGAACCAGAGCAGCGCATGGAAACGCCGTTTACCTTCCCGCCGGAGCGGTACCTATTTATCTACTTGCGCTTTGACATGCTTTTGAACTGCTAGGTTGGCAGGAGCAGGGACCGAGCAATGGGAGCTCACCCCGTCGTGGGGATTCAAACCGCCGACCTTCTGATCAGCAAGTCCTAGGCTCTGTGGTTTAACCCACAGCGCCACCCGCATCCCGTATGTACGTTATACTTATCATAATTTAAGTACGCATGCCACCCGTACCGGATGTCATGCCCTTCTATATCTAGTACATCTGTATTACTAAGAAGGAACCAGTCCCTCATCCATGAAAAGCAGGCAGCCTCATAGTATAACTTTAAATCGGGGAGGCCAAAGCCTTATGTTTTATTCTTGGTCTTCTTCCTGACCAAATGAATTTAGATATTTCTTTCTGCCAGCAGTCGATGCAACCTCTTTTCCCAATACGTGGAATAGTCTGAAACAAGAAAAGCATCTTTGGCAAAATGTTTAATTTAACCGCCAATATACGGCCCCAAAATGATATTTTTGACTTACTCCACCTCGCCATGTCTCTTTTAATTCCTGCCCAGCACTTAACATAATTCTCTTCATAAAGATTAATATTTTTAGATATCAGCCAAATTCCCAAATATTTGATTTTTGAATATATTTTTAATTCTGTTAATTTCTCAATTTCCTCCTTTTCTATTGGTGATAGATTTTTGCTAATAATTAGGTTTTATAGATATTCAAATTAAATCCAGAAACCTTTCCATATTCTTGAATGATTTCCAGCACTTTAGTAAGACTCTCTTTTGGATCCTCAGTTGTTATAATAAGATTGTCTGCAAACGCCCTCAGTTTATAACTACTACTCCCCAGCTTTATCCCTTTAATAGTTTTTTCCTCTCTGATTTGTTTATTTAGAGTTTCCATTGTTAAGATAAATATTAACAGAGAGAGTGGACATCACTGTTTCGTCCCCTTGTTAATTTCGCATTCCTGAGTTATATTCCCATTTATTATAATTTTAGCTTTTTGTCTGGTATATATCGCTTGAATACCTTTACAATATTGATCTCCAGATTCCATCTGTTGCAACATACCCTTCATAAACTTCAAGGATACGTTGTCAAAGGTTTTCTCCACGTCCACTGTCATTAAAACGGCTGGTTTATCTATTCTTAAATCCAGGTATTCCAGCAGATTTATAATATTTCTTCTTCTGAATCTGTCTACCGGGGAGAAAGCCTGCTTGATCACTATGGATAATCTTCTGGAGGATTCTTTTTGTTCTGTCAGCTAAAATATACGCGTACGTTTCTGAGCACAATTCAAAGTGTTGGTGCTGACCTTTAAAGCCCTAAACGGCCTCAGTCCTGTATACCTGAAGGAGTGTCTCCACCCCCATCATTCAGCCCGGACACTGAGATCCAGCGCCGAGGACCTTCTGGCGGTTCCCTCACTGAGAGAAGGGAGGTTACAGGGAACCAGACAGAGGGCCTTCTCGGTAGTGGCACCAGCCCTGTGGAACGCCCTCCCTTCAGATGTGAAGGAAATAAGCAGCTATGCTATCTTTAAAAGACATCTGACGACAGCCCTGTTTAGGGAAGTTTTTAATATTTAATGCTGTTATTATTTTTTTTAATACTTGATTGGAAGCCGCCCAGAGTGGCTGGGGAAACTCAGCCAGATGGGCGGGGTATAAATAAATACATTATTATTATTATTATTATTATTATTATTATTATTATTATTATTATTATTATTTTATAATCATTATTCAGGAGCGATATGGGTCTAAAGTTAGTTATTGCTTGCTGATCTGTTCCCTGTTTCAGAATTAGCATAATAAAATGGATTTTGAGTTCTCCGTGCATCATCTATATTCAACATTTCTGTTAACTGAAAGAAGGTTTTTTGGGGTCTTTTTAGTTCTGTCCAGATCTGGGGCTACCACTTCATTCTGATCCCCTAATAATTTAATCTTTTCTCACACATGCTTCAATAATTTCCCTTCTAAGGATTGATAAAACTCACTCTTCTTCTCATTAGGAGCATAAATGCCAATAACTATTATCCTTTCTCCTTGTACATTTATTTCTATCACTACAACTCTTCCTTGTGAATCTTTAAAGATCAATTTTGGTTCCAAATAGGATTTAGCGTAAATTACAACTCCTTTTTTCTTTATTTTATCTGAAGATACAAAGTCCATGTCTAACTTTTTATTGGATAGAATTCTTATATGTTGTTGCACGACATGAGTTTCTTGTAGACATATCAAATCAAGTTTTTGTTTTTAAAGAATATGTTCCACCCTGTTTCTTTTTGTTTTCTCATTCAAACCATTCACATGCCAAGTTATTATTTTTAAATCCATAATTCACTTTATTAATTTAACGATCAACAAATTGAAATTAACTGTAAAAATACGACTGCTCTCAGTCAGTATAAATTGTTCACGATATAGTTTTGAACCTTTCTGTTTTCCTTAACCCCACTTCCTAGCCTTCCTCCTCTTCTGATTGTTTTCCTGTATCCTCCGCTCCTCCACCCAGCTGTTTTTCACCTCCCAATTCCTCTCTATACCTTCTCCAGAATTAATCTGCTTCTTCCCATGAAGTAAATCTTCTTTTTCCTTTGAAAAAAAAAGGAAATTCCCTCTGGAAATTCCCACCTGTGTACAATTGCTTTTCCTCTTAGGGCCTCTACTAACAGTTTGTATTTATCTCTTTTTCTTAGATGCCTGGATGGAATGATTTTATGTATAATAATATCTGTCTCCTGGATTCTAAGTTTTTTCTTACTGCTAGTTTGTAGAATTTTATCTCTCATTTCCATATTTACAAAAGTTACGAGGCAGTCCCCCAGCCAATTATTTGTTCTAGCTATGCTGGATCTGGCTCTAAAGATTCTCTCTATATTATGTGCCATCTCTTGCTCTTCTATTTCAGGCCACTTTGCTAATTCTGAAGCTATTTTCTTATCTATCTGTTCATCCAGCTCCTCCGGAATTGATCTTAATCTTAACATTTTCTCTCTTCTGTGCATCTCAATCATAGATATTGTTTCTAAGACTGCCTCATGTGTCTCTTTCATTTCTACAATTTCTTTCTTTATTTTATTTTTCTTTGCCGTGAGTTTGTGGGGAGGACCTCTCCCCCTGGAAGCCCTTTTTCCACCTTGGGCCTGGGGGCGGCCCCATATTCACCTCCGCAGCCTATGGGGCTCCAGGGAGGCCTCAGGTGTGTGGGGTGGGGTGGGTGTTTAGTTGGGTGTGGGAATTTGTTTAATTTAATTATGTTGTGTTTGTAACTTTGTTTTTTGTTTTTATAGTTTTATTGTTCTGTTAGTTTGTTTTCTGTATAGGTTTTAATTTGATTTTAAGGGGAGGGGTCAGGGCTGCCCGGGAGTGGGTCCCAGCAAACAAAATGGCTGGGGCAGGTTCCACGGGGGGGGGGGGATGCACTAGGACAACCGATCTCAGTGATCATGGGTAGGAGGAGAAGTTATGCTAAGACCAGACCATGTCATTACCAAGGAAGCAGGCTTAGTCGTTGTCTGAGGACTATCCCTGACTCCAGGTCTGGTCCTGACCGGACGGATACTGGAATCAGCAAGGGATACCCAAACGACCTGAAGGTGCTGCTCTGCAATGCCAGGTCAATGATACATAAAACCATTGTGATCCATGATTTGATCGTGGATGGAGGATTTGACCTGGCATGTGTAACAGAAACTTGGTTGGATGAAGCAGATGTGCCTGTCCTTGCCGCTGCTTGTCCACCAGGTTTCTCTTACGCACAGCAACCCAGGTCTTGTGGGCGGGGAGGGGGGGTTGCAGTGATTTTTAGGAAGTCATTAGTTTGCACCAGGCGTCCTATTGGAAAGACCCAGTTCTCTGAGTGCATGTTCTGGAAGTTGGGCAGTAGGGGCAGTACAGGATTCCTATTGGTGTACCGACTTCCCCGCTGCACCAAGGATTCCCTGCCCGAGCTGCTTCAGGTCGTGGCGGATGTCCTCCTGGAGACACCTAGTTTGGTTGTCCTAGGGGATTTTAACATCCATGCCGACACGACCTTACAAGGGGCCGCTCGGGACTTCGTGGAAAGCATGGCATCCATGGGGCTGTCCCTGAATAAGTCTGGCCCAACTCATAGCCACGGGCATGCTAACAGATTGAGGTTGAATCCTGACAAGACAGAAGTACTGTTTTGGGGGGACAGGAGGCGGGCAGGTGTCGAGGATTCCCTGGTCCTGAATGGGGTAACTGTGCCCCTGAAGGACCAGGTGCGCAGCCTGGGAGTCATTTTGGACTCACAGCTGTCCATGGAGGCACAGGTCAAATCTGTGTCCAGGGCAGCTGTTTACCAGCTCCATCTGGTACGCAGGCTGAGACCCTATCTGCCTGCGGACTGCCTCGACAGAGTGGTGCATGCTCTAGTTATCTCCCGCTTGGACTACTGCAATGCGCTCTACGTGGGGCTACCTTTGAAGGTGACCCGGAAACTACAACTAATCCAGAACGCGGCAGCTAGACTGGTGACTGGGAGCGGCCGCAGAGACCACATAACACTGGTATTGAAAGACCTACATTGGCTCCCAGTACGTTTCCGAGCACAATTCAAAGTGTTGGTGCTGACCTTTAAAGCCCTAAACGGCCTTGGTCCAGTATATCTGAAGGAGCGTCTCCACCCCCATCGTTCTACCCAGACACTGAGGTCCAGCACCGAGGGCCTTCTGGTGGTTCCCTCACTGCGAGAGGGGAGGTTACAGGGAACCAGACAGAGGGCCTTCTCGGTAGTGGCGCCTTCCCTGTGGAACACCCTCCCACCAGATGTCAAAGGGAACAACAACTACCAGGCTTTTAGAAGACATCTGAAGGCAGCCCTGTTTAGGGAAGCTTTTAATGTTTGATGTATTTTAATATTCTTTTGGAAGCCGCCCAGAGTGGCTGGGGAAGCCCAGCCAGATGGACGGGGTATAAATAACAAATTATTATTATTATTATTATTATTATTATTATTATTATTATTATTATTTTATCTGTTTCTCCCTTCCGCTCTCTATTCTCTTTCTGTACCTTCCTCACCCCCTCCTCCAAGTTAATTGTTCTGCCTTCAGTTCTTGTATGGTTTTTGACATCTCCATATTTTTTACAACTAACTCATTCATTTTTCCTGTTAACTCTGTCACCATCTTTGCATTTTCGTCAATTTTCATTCCCATCTTATCCAGTTTTTGGTCCGTAGTCCTAGCATTCTCATTCATCTCTTCATTTCTAAGATGTCTCTTTTCAATCCCAAAATTAATTCTTTCATATCCATATTTATATCTGAATCAATAGTTGACTTTCTTCTGCTAGGATTGGTAACAGAACTTAATGTCACTGTATTTGCAGATTTCTTATTTGTATTGGACATATCAAACCCAGTTTTTTAAGTTCAGTGATTGTTTTAGCAAATTAAATTGATAAACAAATTATATGGTTCAGTTCCACCTCTTACTATCCTAGTGGTAATAATCTGGCAATCACACCCCTAATCAAATTACCTTGTACCCTTTGCTATCTAAGGAGTGTTTAAGATTTTAACCACTGAAAAGGTTTAATAACCACTAGGCAATGATGTTAGTAGAATCAAAAAAGGAAGAGAGAGAAAAAAGGAAGGGAAAAAAAACAAAAACAAAAAAGCAGCAGAGCAAAAACAAAAACAAAAGTAGGTAATAATAATATTAATAATAATAATGTTGTTGTTGTTGTTGTTTAGTCGTTTAGTCGTGTCTGACTCTTTGTGACCCCATGGACCAGAGCACGCCAGGCCCTCCTGTCTTCCACTGCCTCCCACAGTTTGGTCAGACTCATGCTGGTAGCTTCAAGAACACTATCCAACCATCTCGTCCTCTGTCCTCCCCTTCTCCTTGTGCCCTCCATCTTTCCCAACATCAGGGTCTTTTCCAGGGAGTCCTCTCTTCTCATGAGGTGGCCAAAGTATTGGAGCCTCAGCTTCACGATCTGTCCTTCCAGTGAGCACTCAGGGCTGATTTCCTTCAGAATGGAGAGGTTTGATCTTCTTGCAGTCCATGGGACTCTCAAGAGTCTCCTCCAGCACCATAATTCAAAAGCATCAATTCTTCGGCCATCAGCCTTCTTTATGGTCCAGCTTTCACTTCCATACATCACTACTGGGAAAACCATAGCTTTTACTATACGGACCTTTGTTGGCAAGGTGATGTCTCTACTTTTTAATAATAATAGAAGGAAGGGAAAAAGGGGGGAGAGGGGAGAGGGGAGCGGAAAGAAGAAGAACAAGACAGAAAAGGGGAAAAGAGGAAAAAAAGAAAAGGAAAGGGAAAAAAGAAAAAAAAACAAAGGAGGGAGGGAAGAAAGAACAGATAGCAACCCTAAAATAAACTTAAGGCACTTTTCACTTAAAAAGACCGGGAGAGATTTTAAATCGAAGAAAGAGATAGTTGTATAGGGTTATAACGACAAATCCTCATTAATTTGTTTCCATTTTTTTTTGGGGGGGGGGGATATTCTTTACTCCAATCTCTTTTGTTTCTTATCCGATAATGTTTTAATCTATACTGTCACTTCCAACCTCCAGAAAATAAAAGTTCTTTTCCTGACATTGGCTTTTTTCAGGCACTGTTTTCTATATACCTCGGGTTTGACCTCCTCTTTCACTTGCGTCAACTGTATGGTTAAACAAAGCTCTTCTGGTTAGTTTTCCCAGCTGGTTTACATGGCTGCAGAACTTGCGTAAATTTAATTAATATAAAAAGTCATTAATGCCGCTTTTCAAAGTTATAGTCACACTAACCGGGTATCTAAACTCGTTGTTCTGTGGAAGTTCTGCCGCCAGGACGCCCCAAAAATCAGGCTTTCTCACCGGGGGGAGGGAACGCTGTTACCGATGTCTGTGGTCTACTTCCCGAACCTCTAGGTCCGTTTTTGGAGACCTTCCCACATAACAGTGAAACCTTCTAGGTTCTGGAAGCCCTCCTGAACCTTCTGAGGGGTCGTGAAGCCTTACAACCCCTGTTTCACCACTTTGGTGAGTGTGCGTCTCCCGGAGCCCAAGAAACACGCGTCCGGAGTCGAGCTGCAGCAAACCCAGAAGCCCAGAGATTGGAATCAGAAGAATGAAGAATTCTTAGAGTTGGTCAAGCATTCAGCAGCCACCTTGCAAGGTTAAATGGCCATGTTTTAACCTTGCATTGTTTCTCTACCCTCTCCTCTTCCCTTCTGCCCCCGCCCCCTCAAAATTTGCTTCAGAAGGTTGGGAGACCCTCTAGAGCAGATGGGAGGCATGAAGAGAGGAAGGGTAAATCCCTTTGCATTACTTCTAGAAAGTGCAGGGGCTTTGGTTTGTCTTCAGGAGATAGTATTCTGCGGATGAGTAATATATCCCTCAGTTTATACTTATCAGTTGATAAGTGCATCGTTTTAGTTCCCATCTTTAAGATGAAGAACTGAGCTAATGAGTGCCTCTCAGTGGGCTCACTTAGCTTGCAAATGGTGTGGCTTGCTAACAGAAAATATTGGGGGGGGGGGGCTCCATATAGAATAACAGTAGTTTTGTTTGGGTGATGGACTCTTGATTGCTCTTGAGGATGCCCAAATTTGCTGCATTCTAGACCCAGTATAAAAGTGACTTGACCCAAGGACACTCAGTGCTTCTTCAACAGATATAAATTTGCAACAGTAAGTTTGCCACAGTAAGATGCCTTTCTCCAGCTGACATTCACAGTGGTGTTAGCACTTAGTTAAGACTCCTTGCACCTATGTCTACCAGATCATTAATTCTAAAATAAAAATAAAAATGATTAGCTACAATTTTATAGGTTTGCCAGAACAGGGCTTGTTTTTCTTTGCCAAGTGTATTTTAGCTTGCTAGTTGGCTTGCTAGTTACTTGTTAATGAGGGGAGATGATATGGCTTTTATTCTGACCATAACAATGTAACAATATGACTTACAGGAGATTTGGAACGTTTTTAGAGACTCTTGGTACTCCTGTGTAATCTGTTAGAGATGAAGAGAAGAGATGCTGGCCAGCTCTCTCTCTCTCTTTTTTAAATAATATTTATTAAAAGTTTAATAATTACAGAAAATAGAAAGAAGAGAAAAGGTACAATAAAAAAGAGAAAAATAAAAATAGGGAAAAAAATTAAAAATACATAAAACAACACCTCCACCCCACTAGAAAAAGAACAAAAACATTTAAAAACCCTTCCATTTTTCCACAATTCTATCCTTCAATGACTTATTTCCTCGACTTCCTCCCACCTCCCTTTTTTGTATTCCAGTTAATAATTAAGTCAGCAAATTCTTTCCATCTTTCACTGCTTCATTTTAACCTTATCTTCCCATCAACATCTTAAAGATTATCTATACTTCAATCTAATAAAGGGGGGGGGGGAAGACCCTTAAATCTGACATTAGTGACGAAGATGCCTCCAGGACGTGACGAAAACAGCTTGGAATGCTGTGAGCTGAGTGGAAATCGAAAGCACTTTGTTCAGACGCTGCAAGCAGAGAGAGAAGATGCCGCTTAACTCGGATGGCTGTTGGAAATTGTAAATACGCTATTTTGTTTCAATAAAGAGACTTTAGGACAGAAGAAACGTTTGGGACTGATTTACTGCTCTTTTGACACATGACCGCTGTGCAACTTTGCTAATTGCTAATTGCTTTACAACCTGCAGAGGCTCGCAGAGGGAAGCGTGCTGGATGCTGAACAATAAAGCAATAAATCTATCCAAGAGGTTATGGCTGGTCAACACGAAGCGTGTGAGAAAGGGCTTTGAAGCTTTATTTGCTGGACGTCAGTTTGATCGACTGCCAAGACTTCAAACGGCAGATCGGAGGAGGCTGACGGAGCAAGGGAACTGTGATGCTAGGTCTTTCCGGAACACCCAGTTGGCAGAAATGAGTGAGTACTGCAAACTCCACAGAAGGGAGAAGGGAGGCATGGCACAGCCCCAAGGACATGGCTTTGAGTTTAAACTGCCATGTCAGAAACTGAATAGTCAAAATTGGCTACAGTGGAGTTTTGAAGTGGAACTCTTGCTGGTGGGAGAGCAGCTCTGGGATTTAGTCCAGCCCCCACAGTATGCAGCTGGGAAAGCAGAGGCTGAGAATGCTGCAGTGCAAAGTGACTTGGAGAATCGTGTGCTTGCTTTTTTGGCAGAAAATGTGGATGCTCACCTAGTGCCAGTTGTCCTGGGTGCAAGAAGTCCAGAGGCCGCTTGGCAATCACTCCGAAAAGTCTGTGAAGCTGGGGTGGGAAGCAAGGGCCGAGATGTGGCTGCATCCGAAATGGAGAGGCAAGATGGCACCGGCCACATTCTTGAGAGCCAATGCACAGCTGGGAGGAGCTGGGAGCCCCCACAGGGGGGCGAAGGGACTGTTGCTGGCAATGCTGCTGGTGCTTTTGCTGAGCCTGGGAGCTGTTTGGATGCTGCAACGTGTCTGTGTGAGGAGCCTGGAGAGAGGCCAAGAGTTGGGAGCCCCTTACCCATCAGAGGGGGTGCAGGAAAATGTCCTGGAAGCCCCGTGAGCAGTGGGGGGGGGGCAGTGAGCAGTGAAAGCTCAGAGACACCTCTTTCTCCAAAAGCTGCCAAGAGTTGTTTACGTCGTGAGCTGGAGCCTAGCCGTGCGAAGCTGAATGCTACAGGAGGCTTCAAGGTCGCACAGCTGGGAAGTTTGCTGATAGCGGGCGGCTATCAGGAGGAGCTGCGTGAGAACGCTGAGACAAGTCCGGTTTCCAAGGCAACTGAGAGAGTTGCATCTACGGAAGCTGTGAAGGTCGTGGGCAAGTCTTCCTGCCGGGGGGAGTCTGTTGCCGTGACAACCAGGGAGGAAATCTGCAGAGGCCCCAAGGAGGGGGGTAGCAAGGAGATTGTTGCCTTGGTGACCCAGGAATGTCAACAACAAGACTATCTTACTGTCGTCATCGACTCTGGAGCCACGAACACGCTAGTGCCATCTAGTGGTCTTTTAAGAAATTGCAGGACAGTAAAAACTGATAGGTTTGTGACGATTGCAGATGGAAGTAGAAGAAGGCTAACAGAGACAGGCTTTTTCTTCTGTCCCTTTCTTAAGCATGAAGTCAAAGCTTATGCAGTGCCCAGTTTAACTAACTGTTTGTTAAGTGTGCATGATTTACTCGCTGATGGTTATCATGTGTCTTTTGCAGGTACCAAATGTGAGTTTTCCAAGGATGGGAAACACGTGTACACAGTGCAGTCTAAAGGCAATTTGTTTGTTGTAAATGTGCCTTTTTCTACAGGAGAGGATGACACCGAAGATGCGAAGGGGCAATGTGTGAATGTAGCGCCCCACCATGGCTGTTCGCATATTTGGCACAGACGCTTCGCCCATCTGAATTGGGGGTATCTTAAGAAAGCACCAGAACTGACACAAGGGTGCAAATTTAATGCTTGTGACAAATTTTTAGATTGCAATGCATGTAAACAGGTGAAAATTGTGACATGCTCCTATCCATAGTCAGAGAGACAGACCACACAACCCTTTGAATTAATTCATGCAGATTTGTGTGGACCCATGTCAGTTGAGTCACTGGGGGGGGATCAAAGTATTCTCTGCTTCTGGTTGATGATTTTTCGAGGTCTGCTTGGATCTTTGCTCTGAAAACGAATGGGGAGGTGGCTAAAATGATCAGGGATTGGATCACCGCAGTTGAGGTAACCTTTTCCACCAAAGTGCGTGGCTTTCAAAGTGACAGAGGTGCTGAATTCACTGGTTCTGCTTTACAGGATTTCTTCAGGGAGAAGGGAATTAGCCACAGACTGTCCGCTCCTTACTCTCCGCAACAGAATGGGCTGGCAGAGAGAAAGAACAGGACGGTGGAGGATGCTGTGTCTGCGATCCTGTGGGACGCAGAGCTACCCCAGAAATATTGGTCTGAGGCCTGGAGATTTGTGGTTCATACGCAGAATAGAGTGTACAACTCTAGTGTAGGAAATACACCTTATTTCCTGCTGCATGGAAAGAAGCCTAAGGTACACTACCTTCGTGTGTTTGGTTGTGAGGCCTGGGTGCTTATTCCAAAGGCTCTATGCAAGAAAGGTGAGCCAAGATCTAAAAGAATGATCTTTGTAGGGTATGAGCCTGGCTCAAAGGCCTGGCGGTTTGCGTACCCAAGTGGAAACCAGTCTAGGTTGGTTATCAGCAATAGCGCTGAGTTCTGTGAGCAAGCCGGGTGGAAACGTCTGCACGCTAATCCAGACGTGATTCCACAGCCGTTCTATGACTCAGACGTTGAGGAGGAAGAGGAACTTGTTGCTGGGGACCACGGTCCAGAGCAACAGGGTCCACCACAGGGACAGAGTCCAAGGCAGGGACAGCTCAGGATCCCTCAGAGGGGGGAACCTAGAACACCTCCTCAGGCAAGTGTCATGTTTGAGCCAAAGAGTGAGCCTTCCTCACCTGCTGGACCAGCTCTAAGGCCCAAGAGGCGCAGCAGGTCAGAGGGGGAAGACACTGAAGTTGAGGATGATTTAGCTGGACCCAGTGAAGCAGCAGGGTCACCAGGATTCACACTGAGGAGATCAACGAGGACAAGGAGACCTCCTGATCGGTACGACGCTTCAGGCGTCTGGGTAGGTTCTGCCAGATGTGAACCTGAATATCCTCCTTCGAGGATATTCAGAGTTTACCTGAGGAAGAAGCAGGTAAGTGGCACAGGGCAATGGACAAAGAGATGAAGTCCATGAAAGATCTAGGTGTGTTCTCACTCACAGAGTTGCCACCGGGAAAGCAGGCTGTGAGTTGCAGGTGGGTTTACCGCTTGAAACCCACTGACACTGGAGAGCCACAGTATAAAGCCAGATTAGTTGCTCGAGGATTCACTCAGAGAAAGGGAGTACACTTCACGGAGGTGTATTCGCCAACGTCACGAGCGGAGACTCTGAGAACGCTTTTAGCTTGTGCAGCACAGAGAGGCTGGAAGGTAAACCACTTTGATGTGGATGTTGCCTACCTAAACTCAGATCTCCAGGAGGAGCTGTACATGATTCCTCCTCCGGGGTTTGAGTACTTGAGACAGGGTGTTGTGTGGAGATTGCACAAATCCATCTATGGATTACGTCAATCTGCTAGAAACTGGAACATGTGTCTGAATGAAGCCTTAGAAGAGCTAGGTTTCAGAAAAAGTGTTGCTGATAGTTGCCTTTATTTGAGAGAACCAGGTGCAACACAAGAGTATTTGCAGATTTGGGTTGATGATTTGTTATATTTCTCAGAGACAGGTGAACAGGCAGAGAAGTTTGCCAGAGAGCTAGGTAAACGGTTCAAGCTTAAGCAGCTTGGTGCTGTCAAAACTTATCTAGGTGTCAGTGTTGACCGAGCACAGGATGGAAGCTTCTTGGAGAACAGGCGAAGTCCCAGCAGACTGGAGGAGGGCAAATGTTGTCCCTATTTTCAAAAAGGGGAAAAGAGAGGACCCAAATAATTACCGCCCAGTCAGTCTGACATCAATACCAGGGAAGATTCTGGAGCAGATCATCAAGCAAACAATCTGTGAGCACCTAGAAAGGAATGCTGTGATCACCAATAGTCAGCATGGATTTCTGAAAAATAAGTCATGTCAGACTAACCTGATCTCGTTTTTTGACAGAATTACAAGCCTGGTAGATGAAGGGAACGCGGTGGATGTAGCCTACCTTGATTTCAGCAAGGCATTTGACAAGGTGCCCCATGATATTCTTGTAAAGAAGCTGGTAAAATGCGGTCTTGACTATGCTACCACTCAGTGGATTTGTAACTGGCTGACTGACCGGACCCAAAGGGTGCTCATCAATGGTTCCTCTTCATCCTGGAGAAGAGTGACTAGTGGGGTGCCACAGGGTTCTGTCTTGGGCCCGGTCTTATTCAACATCTTTATCAACGACTTGGATGATGGACTCAAGGGCATCCTGATCAAATTTGCAGATGACACCAAACTGGGAGGGGTGGCTAACACCCCAGAGGACAGGATCACACTTCAAAACGACCTTGACAGATTAGAGAACTGGGCCAAAACAAACAAGATGAATTTTAACAGGGAGAAATGTAAAGTATTGCACTTGGGCCAAAAAAATGAGAGGCACAAATACAAGATGGGTGACACCTGGCTTGAGAGCAGTACATGTGAAAAGGATCTAGGAGTCTTGGTTGACCACAAACTTGACATGAGCCAACAGTGTGACGCGGCAGCTAAAAAAGCCAATGCAATTCTGGGCTGCATCAATAGGCGTATAGCATCTAGATCAAGGGAAGTCATAGTGCCACTGTATTCTGCTCTGGTCAGACCTCACCTGGAGTACTGTGTCCAGTTCTGGGCACCACAGTTCAAGAAGGACACTGACAAACTGGAACGTGTCCAGAGGAGGGCAACCAAAATGGTCAAAGGCCTGGAAACGATGCCTTATGAGGAACGGCTAAGGGAGCTGGGCATGTTTAGCCTGGAGAAGAGGAGGTTAAGGGGGGATATGATAGCCATGTTCAAATATATAAAAGGATGTCACATAGAGGAGGGAGAAAGGTTGTTTTCTGCTGCTCCAGAGAAGCGGACACGGAGCAATGGATCCAAACTACAAGAAAGAAGATTCCACCTAAACATTAGGAAGAACTTCCTGACAGTAAGAGCTGTTCGACAGTGGAATTTGCTGCCAAGGAGTGTGGTGGAGTCTCCTTCTTTGGAGGTCTTTAAGCAGAGGCTTGACAACCATATGTCAGGAGTGCTCTGATGGTGTTTCCTGCTTGGCAGGGGGTTGGACTCGATGGCCCTTGTGGTCTCTTCCAACTCTATGATTCTATGATTCTTGCTCAGCCAGAGAGGCAAAATTGAGCAACTGCTTCAGAAGTTCAGGATGAGTGATTGTGCAGGAGTGAGAAGTCCTATGGAGACTAGTTTTGTGAAGGACAGTCAGCAAGTAGAACGCGCTGCGTTCGAAAATGCTGAAGTGTTTCAGTCAGCCCTAGGGAGTTTGTTGTACTTGTCCCAGTGGAGCAGACCTGATATAGCGTTTGCTGTCAATCTGCTCAGCAGGGAAGCTTCAAACCCTAGTGTGCAAGCCTGGAATGGCATCAAGAGAGTTCTGAGGTATTTGCAGGAAACCAAAGACTTTTGTCTTAGGTTGCCAGCGCAAGGTGAAGTTAAACTGACTTGTTTTGTGGACTCGGATTGGGCTAATCTTGAGGATCGCAAGTCTGTGTCTGGCCTAGTGGTGAAGTTTGGAAACTCAGTAGTTGGATGGAGGTCCAAGAAGCAAAGTCTTATAGCGCTCTCATCCACTGAGGCTGAGTTCAGTGCTCTTTCAGAGGTATGCAGAGAAGTAGAGTTCTATGCTTGCTTAGTGCAGGAACTCTGCGAAGTGGATTGTCTGCCGATACGTGTTTTCGAGGACAATCAACCATGCCTTCGTTTGGCCGAATCGGGTCAGTTCAAGGCCAGAACTAAACACCTAGACATTCGCTTCCAGAATGTGTGCCAGAGTGTTCAGGAGGGATTAGTTGCGCTGAAGTACTGTCCCTCTGCCAAGAACCTAGCTGATGGGTTCACGAAGCCACTCTCCTTCCAAAGACATGGAGAGTTTTGCGAAGGTCTGGGTTTGGGACAACCAAGGGTCGATTCTCCCCTCAGGCGCGAGACAAGAGGGGTGTTGGGTGTAGTGAAGGGTTAACCTTCTATGCCTCGAGCCTGAAAGGTGGGGCTTACAAGGGAAGTAAGCCAGGACGTGACGAAAATAGCTTGGAATGCTGTGAGCTGAGTGGAAATCGAAAGCACTTTGTTCAGACGCTGCAAGCAGAGAGAGAAGCTGCAGCTTAACTCGGATGACTGTTGGAAATTGTAGAACCCAGAAGCCTTTCTCCTGGGTATGGTCAACCAACAGGTTCAGGTGAAGGATAGAACATTTTTTATGTACGCTACAACAGCAGCAAGAATACTCATCGCACAGTATTGGAAGACACAAGAATTACCCACGCTGGAAGAATGGCAGATGAAGGTTATCGACTATATGGAACTAGCAGAAATGACTGGCAGAATCAGAGACCAGGGAGAAGAGACGGTGAAGGAATATTGGAGGAAGTTCAAAGACTATCTACAGAAACATTATAAGATAAAGAATGTTTGATGACATCAGATTGAATTTAAAAGAATATTAGCATAAAAACTTAATGATTAAGAAAGATTAATGTTTTAAGACATATGGAAATGCAATTATGTTAAGATATTAAGATTAAGTTGAATTAAAGATAAGTCAGAGGGAAAGAATTTACTGTCAGATTATAAGATCAAGAATACAGAGTGGGAAGGTCTGGGGAAGTCGCAGGCTCAGGTAAATGTTAAATAATGCAAAGACACAATGATTGTTTTTTAATTTTTAATTTTTACTTTGTTCTTCTACATTGTATTTTATATTGTTTGTATGTGTTGCTTTTGTTTTCTCTTTTTTCTTTCTCTGTTTGTATTTGTTTGTTTGTATTGTTTGTTTATTGATTGTAAAAACAATAAAATATCATTAAAAAAAAAAAGGAAATTGTAAATACCCTATTTTGTTTCAATAAAGAGACTTTAGGACAGAAGAAACGTTTGGGACTGATTTACTGCTCTTTCGACACACGACCGCTGTGCAACTTTGCTAATTGCTTTACGACCTGCAGAGGATCGCAGGGGGAAGCGTGCTGGACGCCGAACAATAAAGCAATAAATCTATCCAAGAGTAGGGACCATGCTTGGCATTACACGAAGAAGGACTGGCCTGTGCGGGAGGAATTGGTGCCTTGCAAAGAAAGGAACGACATCAACAACCCTCTGGTGGACAGAGACAGAATACTCTTCCCACCGCTGCACATCAAGCTCGGCTTAATCAAGCAGTTCACCAAGGCTCTGGACAAGGATGGTGACTGCTTCACTTACTTGTGCCAGGCCTTTCCAGGATTGACCATGGAGAAGTTGAAAGCTGGCATCTTTGACGGTCCTCAGATCCGTCAGCTCATCAGAGATCCAGAGTTTGGAAACTCAATGAACGAAGTGGAACTGGAAGCATGGAAGGCATTTGTTCTGGTAGTGAAGAACTTTCTGGGCAACAATAAGGCCAGAAACTATGCAGAACTTGTCAACAACATGCTGACTGCTTTCAGAAACCTGGGCTGTAACATGAGCGTCAAGATGCACTACCTATTTTCACATATGGACCGGTTTCCTGAGAACCTGGATTCAATGAGTGACGAGCAGGGGGAGAGATTCCATCAGGACATGACAGAGATGGAGACCAGGTATCAGGGTCACTGGGATGCAGTCATGATGGCTGACTACTGTTGGACTCTGAAGAGAGACCTCCCTGCCGCTGAGCATTCCAGGAGTTCCAAGAAACAGAAGTTCAAGCCCTGAAGTTTGAAAAATGGTGAAGCAACGTGCAATTTACGTGTACTTACCTTTATCAATGCCCACCATTCAGTTTACAGTAATCAATGTTTCTATCAGGTAATCAATATATGTTGTTGGAAAAACATTTTTTTCTCTTAAAAACATACTTAGGATGATACGTGTTGACAAAAATCAGCTGATAATGCCACAAAAATGTAATCGATTTTGTCACAAGATCTGATTTTTTTCAAATCAACATAGCACAAAAACCTGACCTGATAGAGAGAAACGGATGCCATTTCCCGATTCAGCAGTGCACAAATACCCTAAATCAATTGTAGAAATCTAGACAACATTCAAAAAGTAAAAAATTGTTGCCCAGTGTAGCCATTCTGTTGTGGAAATGCTTTGAACACAGATTCCGTAACACTTCACCTTAATGTGGCTTCAAACCACTGTATGGAATGCACAGACTTTTGCACCATGCAGTTATCTGAAGAGAGTGGGCACCACCCCTACATGCATCCCTGCCAGCCCCATTTCCACATGATCCACTTGCTGGAAGAACATCTGAAGAAAAGAAGCCTATGAACATATGCGGAGCTTCAACTGCCAGAGACAGCCTATGCACATTTTTTGGGCTTCCATGGACAGTGTGAGGGGGGCGCTGATTGCAGCCATGTGACATCAAGGGCAGGGCTAAATGAGCCTTTCAACATGCCTTTCCCCTTCAATCATTAAATGGGCTGTTGTTTTCATCTTTGTAGAAACTCACATAGTATAATTTTCTGTCACATTCAAATGAGTGGCTTGTACTATAGCAGGTGTTCTCAGACTATGTTCCCTTGAATTCCAGGGTCTCTTGATAAGTGGCCCAAAATGTCTGCCATTACCAATCTTCCTGTGCAGTGTGCAATCTCAGGAATGTTGGATATTCTGTAAGTGTTGGTTGCCCAGTGGGCCATGGTTGTACTCTGACCATGCAGTGTATCCCAGAATCCTCTGCAGCATGCTGAAGTTATGCAGCAGTTACTGGTGAATTCAACAGCAGTAAAGTGGATGTAAACACTCTTTCTATAGGCGCTCTGGAAAACATTTCAATTCTCAGAAAGTGCATGCAGCGCTTGGCTGTAAATAACCCCTCAAATCAAATGGCAGTCCGTCTCCTTTTTGGAACTAAGTTCTTCAACTGAACTTAGAATGGCATTATTTCCACTTGTTGGGTACACAAATGTTATAATCACACTTATTTATATATGGTGAAGACTTCTTTCATGAGAAAGACTTGAAGCTTCTATGTAACACCAAGTTCATGGTAATAAGAATTTATTCACCTCTTTGCAGGCATTTAATAGTGTTCTGTACCAGTGTTTCGCATTTAAATCCTTAAAACTAGTTTATAGCCCTCACGGTCTCTGAGAGATGTTTTGAAAAAGATGGTGTCAGAAGTTGCATTGAGGAGAATAAATATGTAATTTCCAGAAAGTTTGAAGCCATGGACCCACTCCTGTTGTTCCTCAGCTTTTTTGTGTGTGTTGGGTAGTGGTGGCGCAAACTTTGGATCAAATTGAAATATGCACTTAGAATCATAGAATTGCAGAGTTGGAAAGGAACACAAGGGTCATCTAGTCCAATGTCCTGCAATGCAGGAATCTTTTTGCACAACACGGGGCTTGAACAGACGACCCTGAGATTGAGAGTCTCATGCTTTACCAACTGAGCCGTCAAGCCTAAATTATTTTTCTGCTTTAAAAACATAAACTGCAACACATATCTCAGCACATCAAGTGTGCTTTTTATCATTTCAATGAAAACTAAAGAGCAGTCCTATGCATGGTTTTCCTAAGAATTAAGACCTAGACTGTTTAGGGAACCTTGCCCGCAGGGAAGCATACATAGGATTGCAGCTTCAAAAGAAGGAGTGCCTTGCAATGCAATCCTATATGTGTGTATTCAAAAGTAAGCCAACTGTAGGACTGCCATATATCCGGAATACCTAGAATACTGTAGTTGGAATGTTAATGGAAAAATCTGAGGGCTCCCTTGGCCAAAAAACAAAGACACCAACCAGGATTACTAGGAGCAAAACAGCAACCTGTAGGCTTGGCCTTTATTGATCTGTTGCAACAGGGTGCTCCCCTCACCTGCAGGAGAGAGGAGGGACACAGAAAAATGGTGCGCAAGGCCTTATAAAGACTTTTGAAATTGCCACCCTGTAGATCAAGACCACCCCAAGAAACATCATACATACATCACAGAAGGGGTGTAACCTAAGACCACCCCTCAGATACATCACACCTACATCACAGAAAAGGCGGTCTAAAACAGAAATTTTAATATTGTTTATCTCCTGTCTGGCAGGTTACTTGATTGGATTTCCTGGGTAGCCTGGCCAGTCTTTTGTAGTGATAAATACTTAGTTCCTGGGCCATGTCACAGGCTCACATCCTATTCAAACACAGGCATACCCTTAAGACAGGATTTGTGAAGGAAAAGACAATGGGGAGGCTTTTCCAGTTTGACCTTGCAGAGAAAACATTTGCTCAGTTTAGGAATCAAAATGGTTCCAGGTTGGCCTTCCTGTGCTGATCTATGTATGTGATTGGTTGGTACACTTATGAACATTACCATATATTTAAGACCATAAAATTCCTATCACAGGAAGCAGTGTCTGGGAAATCGGAAAACTCTCGGGCAGGGGGGAATCCGGATGTATGGCAACCCATATCGGCAGTGTCATTTTTGCCCCCCAAAAAGCTGAATTCACTGGGACTCACTCCCAAATAAATGCATACAATATTGCAGCCCTAGTTTTATACAAGTTGTTATGTACTGAGTTGAATAGGATCCAAACTGCAGCAGTCTGATTGGTCCTAGAACAATAGGATCCAAAATGCAGCAGTCTGATTGGTCCTAGAAAAATGCAGCAGTATGATTGGTTGGCAGGAACCACCCAATCATGCTCCAGATAGAAGTGAATCCACAACCTGATTGGCTTACAGTAGAATTCCGGAATTAGCCAATCATGTGCAGCCCATTGTGTAAATAATGTATATAAAGCAGATACTTTGAGGGGACTTTCATTCATTCCTCCTCACCACTATGAGCTGAATAAAGAGCATGAAATCACTTTGCGACTCTGAGTATATTTCACTGGCGACGAGGATGGGATCCCGCTGAGCTGACTGCCACACACAGCACCGCAGCACCGCCACCTGCCGCACCGCTGCCTCGCACCGTGTATCCAGGCTTCAGCTCTGGGACACAAGGAACACAGAATGGCAACCGACAGCAGCTTCTCGTCGTTCAACCCAGCATCTGGAGACTGGGAAGCGTACGCCTCCCGTTTCACCTTCCTCCTAGAAGCCAAAGGGGTCACCGACGAAGAAGACGCCAAGAAGAGGGTGATATTCTTCAGCGTCTGCGGAGAGGAGACATTTGAAATCGCCCTGGCTCTCCTTGCGCCTGAAGACATGGCTACTGTTCCATACAAAACAATAATGGAACAGCTGAAGGGGCACTTTTCACCACAGCCCTTAGTGATGGCTCGTCGAAATGCCTTCTACGCAAAGCGGCAAGCCCCTGGGGAAACCATAACTGGGTTTGTGACCTCTCTCTGCCAAGCCGCCTGGTTCTGCAACTTCTCAGAGCTGGAGAACATGCTTCGTGACCGCCTCGTCGGTGGCCTGAAGGATGAGAAGCTGCAACGATGCCTCTACGCTAAGAAGGACCTAACGTTCCAGGTCGCTCTGGAGGAGGCCCTGGCAACGGAAGCTGCCGAGAGGTTGACGCAAGAGGCACGACCGAGCCTGCCTCCCAACCAAGGGTCCACCACGAAGACCTCACCGACGACTCAGGATCCGACAGGGAGGAGGTGCACCGAGTACAGCAGCGCACTCAAGCAGCCCACATACCACAGCTGCCTCGACGAGAAGGAGGGAACTGTGCAAGCTGCGGGGAAAGTCACGAGAGGAGGACCTGCCGTTTCCGCAATGCAGAATGCAGGCAGTGCAGAAAATCGGGACACATCGCCCGGGTGTGTCGGGCTTGGCCCACCCAATGCCAGGCAATAGATGACCAATCCAAGAGCCCCAGGTACCGGGGCCCAACGCACCAAGGCAACTCGACGGAGCTCATGGACTTCCAGGTATACCAGTTGCCCCACCCCAATGTAGAGAAAATTTATGTAGAGGTACAGATAGAGGGGGCCCCATGCTGCATGGAGCTTGACACGGGTTCAACTCTATCCATAATCTCGGCAAGGACCTTAAGGAAACTGTGCCCTAGTGGGGGTCCCAAACTCAGGCCGGCCCCATTCACCCTCCGGGACTTCCAGAAACATAAGGTCCCCACAATGGGGGTCGGGACCTTCAGGGTGCAATACCGAGGGCGGACGCAGCAACTGGACTTGCTTGTGGTCAAGGGCCCCTACATTAGCTTACTGGGATTGGCATGGTTTGAACCACTGGGGCTAGCCGTCACTGGGGTGAACCACACTAGCTTACAAGTGGACGTGGACGCCATATGCAAGGAATTTCTGGGGGTTTTCAATGGGAAATTGGGACAGTATACGCCCCTCCCCCCATTGCTCTACAGCTTGACCCGGCAGTACGACCGGTCAGGCTCAAGGCCGCCGGGTCCCGTTCGCCCTGAAACCCCGTATAGATGAGGAATTGGACCGGCTCGTGGAGCAAGGAGTGCTGGAGCCGGTGCCTAATGCCCCCTGGGAAACCCCAATCGTCACACCCGTCAAGCCTAATGGTTTGGTCCGCATCTGCGCAGACTACAAATGTACCATAAACAAGGCCCTCACGGCCCATGCATACCCAATGCCAGTGGTCAGCCAGGTCCTTGCCACCCTGGCTAGGTCGAAAATTTTTGGCAAGCTGGACTTGGCCCAAGCATATCAACAACTGCCAGTAGATGGGGCCACAGCAGAGGCACAGACGATTGTGACGCACAGAGGAGCGTTCAAGGTAAAGCGGCTGCAATTCGGTGTCAGTGTGGCATCAGGCATATTCCAGAATCTAATGGACTCTCTCCTTAAAGGGATTCCTGACGTCACCCCCTTCTTCGATGATGTGTTGATTGCCGGGCCCACGCCAGAGGAGTTTGAGGACCGCCTCCGCACCGTTCTGCACCGTTTCCAGACGGTGGGTCTCAAGGTGAAGCAGGGAAAATGTCTACTAGGAGTGCCTCAGGTGGACTTTCTGGGATTTATGGTGGACGCAGAAGGGGTCTACCCGACTGGGGACAAGGTACGGGCCATTTGTGATGCCCCAGCGCCCAAGAGCAAGACTGAACTTCAGGCCTTCTTGGGACTA
Source organism: Podarcis tiliguerta (assembly GCF_965153285.1). NCBI lineage: Eukaryota > Metazoa > Chordata > Lepidosauria > Squamata > Lacertidae > Podarcis > Podarcis tiliguerta. Next base: position 5,743,927 of record NC_139552.1, read on the forward strand.
TTGAACTTTTACCATTCCTTCCTTCCCCACAAGGCGGTGGTAGCGGAGCCCCTACACAGACACCTGGACAAGCGGGCCCCTTGGGTGTGGGGCCAGCGCCAGGAGGCCACATTCCAGACAGTCAAGGACTTGCTTGTCTCAAACTCGGTCTTGGCACACTTCAAGGAGAGGCTGCCGGTGGTGCTAGTATGCGACACCTCACCCTATGGCATTGGCACTGTCCTGGGACACCAACTCCCGGATGGAAGAGAGGTACCGGTGGCATACTTTTCCCAGACACTCAACGCAACCAAGCGGAACTACTCGCAAATCGACAAGGAGGGTCTGGTAATCGTGAAGGGAGTAAAAAAATCCCATGATTTCTTGTATGGGCGGCCCTTCACCGTGGTGACTGACCACAAGCCGTTGCTTGGCTTGTTTGCCCCCGAAAAGCAGACCCCCCAAGTGCTGTCCCCTTGCGTCCTCAGGTGGTCAATTTTCCTTGCCAGCTACCAGTATGCACTGATTCACCGCCCTGGGAAGGCGATGGGCCATGCAGACGCCCTCAGCAGGCTACCACTACCGGAAACAGGCCCCGACCCAGCACCTGCACAAGGGGTTATGAGCCTGGAGCTGCTTCCCGACCACCCCATTCAGGCACAAGAAGTTGCACACCATTCCAAAAAAGACAGGGTCATCTCCCGGGTCCTGGACTGGGTGTGGAGGGGATGGTTCAGCAGCAGCCCTGGGCCAGAATTCGCCGGCTACACAACCCGCAAACATGAACTGTAGGCCCACAAGGGGTGCCTGTTATGGGGAAGCAGGGTCGTTGTTCCCAAGCCCCTCCGCAAAAGGGTCCTCACAGCCCTACACAAGACACACCCAGGGGTAGTGAGAATGAAGGCCCTTGCCAGGAGTTATGTGTGGTGGCCGGGGATCGACGGAGAGATAGAGGCCTGGGTCAAACACTGCCAGGCCTGCCAAGAATCCAGCCCAGATCCCCCAAGGGCCCCAGTCCAGTCCTGGGAGTCTGCCCGAGCACCATGGTCACGCCTGCATGTGGACTTCGCTGGCCCCTTTCAGGGGAAAACATTCTTCATAGTGGTGGACTCCTACACCAAATGGCTGGAAGTTGCACTGGTACTGTCCACTTCCATATCCGCAGCCATCCGGGTACTACGCAGGCTGTTTGCAACCCACAGGCTCCCTGACACTCTCGTCTCAGACAACGGGACTGCATTTACGTCAGGAGAATTCCAAACCTTCACAGCGCAGAACGCCATCCGCCACATCCGTTCGGCGCCATTCCACCCTGCCACCAATGGCCAAGCAGAACGCATGGTGCGGACCACCAAGGACACCCTTCGCCGCATGACGCAAGGGGATTGGGAGTATCGCCTTGCCACATTCCTTCTAGCACAGCACAGCACCCCCAGCTCAACGACTGGCCGGAGCCCCACTGAACTACTAATGGGTCAGCCCCTTGCAATCAGATTGGACCGCCTTCACCCTGACATAGCTCAGGATGAGGTAGTGGTGGGGGAAGGCAGGAACCCCCGGACCTTCGAGGCCCAGGACCCAGTGTACGCAAAGAACTTTGGGGCAGGCCCAGCATGGGTACCCGCCACAGTCACCAGGGTCACTGGCCCCGTGTCATACGAGGTGCTAACGGATGGGGGGCAATGCTGGCGCCGCCACTGCGACCAGATACAGTGACGATTCCCGGGAGAAAACCAGGAGGAGGACAGGTCAGAGGAGTCCCAAGGGAACAGTGGGGCAGTGAGGCCCATAGAGCAGGAGGGGCCAGCAGGAGAGGCAGAATCAGTAAATACAGAGAGGACCCGCGAGGCCGAAAGGACACCGGAACCAGAACCACGACTGAGCGAGCCGGTTGCGCCAGACCAAACAGCCCCATCACAGCCAGCATCCTTGGAACATGAACCAGAACCTGAACCCCGGACCAGGGAACACCCCAGGCCGCAACGCACACGTAGGCCACCGGCGTACCTCGAGGACTATGAATGCGACCTCCCGGGCAGGACTGGAACTTAGAGGGGAGGGGTGTTATGTACTGAGTTGAATAGGATCCAAACTGCAGCAGTCTGATTGGTCCTAGAACAATAGGATTCAGAATGCAGCAGTCTGACTGGTCCTAGAACAATGCAGCAGTATGATTGGTTGGCAGGAACCACCCAATCATGCTCCAGATAGAAGTGAATTCACAACCTGATTGGCTTACAGTAGAATTCCGGAATTAGCCAATCATGTGCAGCCCATTGTGTAAATAATGTATATAAAGCAGATACTTTGAGGGGACTTTCATCCATTCCTCCTCACCACTATGAGCTGAATAAAGAGCATGAAATCACTTTGCGACTCTGAGTATATTTCACAAGTGAAAGGCCAGCTGATTCAAGATATTTGATTCTAGTACTGTAGCTCCAAACTAGACTAAAAGGTCACCAAAAGAAGGCAGGCAGCATCCACGTCACAAGAAAACAAAGGCCCTGCATGTTCCTCTCATGAAGATGGCAGCACTTCCTTGTACAGAAATGCATCTCTGATTTGCCTGCGTCTGCAGTGTATACAGGAATTATCATTCTCTAAGGCTGTAGACTGTTTTACATAAAAATCCACTATGCACTATATGTTTTTCAAGAGTTTCAAACATTCTGCAAAAGGCAGCCATTACAGGATACGTGCAGCACAGATTCTGTGGATCATCTGTCACATATATTATAAGTGATACTAACTTAGGCACATTAGCTGTGGCCCCTTCAATATCATTTGTGGCCTTCAGTGCTGAACAAAGTGTCTGGCATTGTATTTCTGGTACCAAAGATGAGATCGGTAACCAGGTAAGCACATTTTGTATATGGTGAAGCAAACTCCCCTGTTTTGCCAACATGCCTTAACCCTCCCCAAGTTTGTCACTTTGAATGATGCTCTCTAGAAGTGGCTCTTCAGCACGCCTGAGATTAATTTTGATGTGTCCTGTGCAATGTCTACACCATGTTTCCTTAAGTTACCTTCTTCCTTTTGCAGTGTTTCTCCACTGTCAGCTTCCTCCAGCGTGGCACTCTCAGTACATCAAGGCTGCAGAGAGGCTACCTGATCTGACAAGGCCCTTATCTAAACAATAAAAGCCCCATGTTGTCTCTTCTTTGCCCTTCATCTCGTTCTATCAGGTTAAATGTTACGGAAACCAAAGCCTCCTTTCTGTCTTGAGGAGGAGGAAAATGTGTCTTCTCTTCTGAACTCTCAGACAGATTGTTAAGCTGTGTGCTCTTTGGCCTGGGCTAAATAAATGCTTTGCTTTTCAAGGAAAAGGCCTCTGACAAAACCACACAGTACAGCCTTTCTTCCATAGAATCTCCGCTACTCTTGTGAATGTGTTGTAGTGCACATCCCAGAAATAGCCTCTTTTGGTGGGGAGGGGGGAGATTCTTGAATTCAATTATATTCTATTTAGCTCTGGTGCAGGTCTTTGCTTTTGTTATGAGCCCTGAACCTTTGGGGTGTTGTGGGCTGTAAATCTACATATAATTTTAAAAATAAGCAACCCTATATTTGCACTGGCTGACTTTTTAAAAAAGTAGTGATGCAAGCTTTCAAGTTTATAATGAACTCTTCATCAAGCTGAATTTTAATATTGGGGTGGGGGTGCTTCTGAGCCAGGTCATCTTGTTCATTCTCTGTTCATCCAGTCTGATGAATTCTATGTGATTCAAAAGCTTGCAGTTATTGTTGGCAATTGATGATTCAAAGAAAAGATACATATTGTATGTGTATGCATGTGTGTATATTAAGACAGTAACAATTTGGTGATTTTGGCAGTGAAAAAAGATTTCTTCTTTAAAATGAATAAAACCCTGCCACCTATACAAGCATTATTACTCCCTCTTGGATCCCAGGCGACTAATTCAGGGGCTTGTTCATTAATATCTGTTTCCTTCTTCAGTGATTCCACAGTGTTGTCATGCCAGGTTTTAATTTTTTTATGTATTACCAGCCTCTCCACAGAGCAGTCCTGGGATTTCCCCCTCCCTCTCTTCCTTTCTCTTCTATGCTTCCTTTTCTTCCTTTCTTTGTTCTTCCTTTGTTCTGCTTTTATACTAATGCTGTTTTGTATTCGGCTTTGCAGCCCGATACATCCCTTAATATTCCTTTAGAAAAGCACTCCCAGCTTATCAGTGGCTTGACAGAGTTGGTCTCTGAGAATTTCTGTGAGTGCACACTTCCAATTTTCTTTTCAAAAACATGCTGGGTGGTGATTTTATGCAGTAATTGCTGCATTGAAAATCTTACCTCAGACAAAGTGGGCTCTAGCTAGCCCACTGAGAGCTTATAGCAGAAGACATTTGCTGGGCTTTCAGGTGCTGTGTTTTCCAAGGACAGTCCAGCATGGCTGGACTTCTGGAATTAGAACTTGTGCGCTGTGGGGTGACTGGGGCTTTTTACAACCATCCTTGTGGAAAATTGTACTTCTTTATAATCAGTTTTTATTAATTTTCATTATTACACATACACATATTACACATATACTCATTATACATTTATCCATCCACCTAAACCTTAAGCTCTGCCGAGCTTCGGACTTCCCTCCATCTCTTCGGTAAGTATCTTATAGTTATAACATCGCGTATTCTAATTAATATTATTTAGTCTTATGCTGTTAGAGTTACTCCAACCCTGCCAGTGTCTTTAAAGTTTTACAGTTTTCTCTTACATATACCAAATATTTACTCCAGTTTTCTGCAAACTTCTTTTCCTCTTGGTCCCGTATTTTTCCCGACAATCTAGCCAATTCTGCGTAATTCATCATTTTAATCTGCCATTCCATGATTGTAGGTATAGTATCAGTTTTCCAGTTCTGGGCCAACATAGTTCTAGCTGTTGTCGTGGCGTACAGGAAAAGATTTGTATCTTTCTTTTTAATTTCCTTCCCTGTCAATCCCAATAAAAACGCTTCAGGTTTTTTTTTAGAAAAGTGTACTTAAAGATTTTTTTAAGCTCATTATATATTGATTCCCCAAAACCCTTCACTTTCCCATAAACCCACCACATATGGTATAAATCTCCTTCTGCCTTGCCGCACTTCCAGCACTTCCTGTTTTTTATTCTATACATCTTTGCCAATTTCACCGGCATGAGATACCACCTATATATCATTTCCCACATATATTCCTGTAAAGCCGTACACGCCGTAAATTTCATATTTACATTCCATAATTCACGCCACGCTTCTAATTCTATATTATATCCGAAATCCATGGCCCACTTAATCATGGCTTCTTTTACCTCCTCATCTTTAGTAAACCATTCCAGTAATAAGTCATACATTTTGGACAAAAGTTTGTTGTTACCTTCTATAATATCGATTTGAAACTTTGATTTCTTTTCCTCAAATCCCAACCTTTTTTATCCTCTTTTAGAATCTCATTAACTTGGTGGTGTTGTAACCACCCTGTCAGTAGATTCTTTATTTCTTCATACATCTTTAACTTTTTTTTTTTATAATATTTTATTAAGATTTTCACAAAGTAACAAAGAAAACAAAAAAAGAAAAAGAAAAAATACCAAAAAACCCCCCAAAAATAATAACAATTAAAAACAGTTCCATCTTTCAGAACATATCTTACATTAGCTTGTTTCTCGGACTTCCCCACACCTCCCCCCTTTGTATTCCAGTTCAATTGTTTGTTCAGCAAATCCTTTCCCTCTTTACCTTTATCTTAATTTTGGTCTTAATATTTTTAACTTTACCTTTCCCTCTATTGACATTCCATTTTTTCCTAATCTTTCAAACTTTATTGCTAAAAACCCCTTAGCCTCAATGCAACATCATTCCATCATTCATTAATTTTACATTGTTTCTGTAGATAATCTTTAAATTTATTCCAATCTTCTTCCACCAACTCTTCTCCCTGGTCTCGGATTCTGCCGGTCATTTCTGCTAATTCCATATAGTCCATCACCTTCATCTGCCATTCTTCCAGAGTGGGTAGTTCTTGTGTCTTCCAATACTTCGCGATGAGTATTCTTGCTGCTGTTGTAGCATACATAAAAAAAGTTCTGTCTTTCTTTAACACCAATTGGCCAACCATGCCCAGGAGAAAGGCCTCTGGTTTCTTCTGGAAGGTATATTTAAATACCTTTTTCATTTCATTATAAATCATCTCCCAGAAAGCCTTAATCCTTGGGCACGTCCACCAAAGGTGAAAAAAAGTACCTTCAGTTTCTTTACATTTCCAGCATTTATTATCGGGCAAATGATAGATTTTTGCTAGCTTGACTGGTGTCATGTGCCACCTGTATATCATTTTCATAATATTCTCTCTTAAGGCATTACATGCCGTAAACTTCATACCTGTGGTCCATAACTGTTCCCAGTCAGCCATCATAATATTATGACCAACATCTTGTGCCCATTTAATCATAGCAGATTTTACCGTTTCGTCCTGAGTGTTCCATTTCAACAGCAGATTATACATTTTTGACAAAGTCTTAGTTTTGGATTCTAACAATTCTGTTTCCAATTTTGATTTTTCCACCTGCATACATCTTTAACTTAATCCCCTGCTACGTTTTCATAACAAGCTCTTCATAAGTAGCTCTCTTTCCTTCCATTTTTTTTTTTTTTTTTGTAATTAATACATCAGTTGTTGAAATGCACCGGGGGTGTTCTTTTCTAACAAGTTTTTATTTCTTTCCCAGACGTCATATATAGGTCCTCTAATTATATGATTTAAGAAACACCTGTGGACTTTTACTTTACCATACCACAGGTACGAGTGCCACCCGTACCTGTTGTCAAATCCTTCTAAATCTAGAAGGTCCGTATTCTCTAATTTTATCCAATCTCTTATCCATATTAAGCAGGCTGCTTCATAATAAAGACCCATGTCTGACAAGGAAAAGCCACCTCTTTCTTTTTTATCCACTAAGATCTTCATTTTTATTCTTGGTCTCTTTCCCTGCCAGACAAATCTTGCCAGTATTTTCTGCCATTCTTTACATTGTTTCAACCCTTTGATCACTGGTACTGTTTATTTTAAATTATTTATGTCCAACCTTAATCCCTTTAATTTCTGGATTTTCTCTCATGGTCTTGTTGAGTACCTCTAGTACGGTTATAAACAACAGGGGGGATAGAGGACATCCCTGTCTCGTCCCTTTTGGGATGTCAAAGGTCTCCGAAACATTATTTATAATAAGTTTGGCTGTTTGATTGTGATATATGGCTTCTACACCCTTCATAAATTCCTCTCCTATTGCCATTATTTTTAAATTCTTTTTCATAAATTGCCAGGAGACTTTATCAAATGCTTTCTCCACATCGGTAAAAACCAACGCTGCTTAACCTCTAGGCCGTCAGTATCTTTTTTGGGGATTAGGGTTATATAGGCTTCTTTCCACGTATTTGGGATTTTGCCTTTTTTCAAGATATTGTTCATAACCTCACATAATACTGGTGTTATTTGATCACATAATGTTTTGTAATATTTGGCCGATATTCCGCACAGATGGAAAATTGTACTTTTAGTTCCCTCCTCTCTGTCTCTATTGGTCATTTTGCACATTGTGGAACAAACCCATAGTTGACACAGACACACACACGGGAGCTGCAGCTAAGCCTCACCCTTGACTAGTGTTTCCTGTAATGTAGCTTCTTTGTATACATGTTGTTTCTTGCATGTATCTTGTTGTTTAACCACATGTGCAGAGAGCTGATACCCAGCTCTACCTCTCTTTTAAATCAGAACCAGTGAAGGCAGTAAAGGTCCTGTGTGAGTGCTTGGAGGCGGTTGGAGGATGGATGGCGGCTAACGGATTGAGGTTGAATCCTGACAAGACTGAAGTACTGTTATGGGGGGACAGGGGGCAGGCGGGTGGGGGGGGATTCCCTGGTGCTGAATGGGGTAACTGTGCCCCTGAAGGACCAGTTGCGCAGCCTGGGAGTCATTTTGGACTCACAGCTGTCCATGGAGGCACAGGTTAATTCTGTGTCCAGGGCGGCTGTCTACCAGCTCCATCTGGTACGCAGGCTGAGACCCTACCTGCCTAGGGACTGTCTCGCCAGAGTGGTGCATGCTCTAGTTATCTCCCGCTTGGACTACTGCAATGTGCTCTACGTGGGGCTACCTTTGAAGGTGACTCGGAAACTACAACTAATCCAGAACGCGGCAGCTAGACTGGTGACTGGGAGTGGCCGCCGGGACCACATAACACCAGTCCTGAGAGATCTGCATTGGCTCCCAGTACGTTTCCGAGCACAATTCAAAGTGTTGGTGCTGACCTTTAAAGCCCTAAACGGCCTTGGTCCTGTATACCTGAAGGAGTGTATCCACCCCCATCGTTCAGACACTGAGATCCAGCACCGAGGGCCTTCTGGCGGTTCCCTCATTGTGAGAAGTGAGGTTACAGGGAACCAGACAGAGGGCCTTCTTGGTAGTGGCGCCAGCCCTGTGGAACGCCCTCCCTTCAGATGTGAAGGAAATAAGCAGCTATCTTCTTTTTAAAAGACATCTGAAGGCAGCCCTGTTTAGCGAAGTTTTTAATATTTAATGCTGTATTGTTTTTAACACTTGATTGGAAGCCGCCCAGAGTGGCTGGGGAAACTCAGCCAGATGGGTGGGGTATAAATAATAAATTATTATTATTATTATTATTATTATTATTATTATTATTATTATTATTGAGTCCTATGAAGAAAGAAAGGTATACTGTAAATGTTAAAACAGTAAATAAATAAACACAATAAAACACTTTAGGCACATAATGTAAGAAACAGAATATGTGACATGGCCCTAAAGGTCAAGGAAAGTAGTAAAAGCAGGCAAATAATGGTTCATTTTAATGCTTTGTAAGGTACTTCTGAAAATTGATGTATAATATTTCAATAAAACTCATGATCAATTTGATTTGTGTGCTTCCTCCTATAGCTTCTTCAGCTTGTGCTTTTGGCTAATTCTATTAACAGATGACCAGTAATTTTTAAAACAAGCACCAGCACCCAAAAAATACACCCATCACCTTACATGTTCATCTGTTAACTAGCAGAATTCCTTGCTGTGGGATATAATTGAGCACCACTAACAAATGAGAATTGGATAAATTCATGGAATCAAGTGTTAGAGTAACAGCTTAATTTTGAGCATGGTGTTCTGACTCCTAGTCAAAGAAGCACCACCCAGTCCAGGTGGCTTCCTTTCTAGCCTTGAAAGATATTTTCTCTGGGTGTTTTGCAGTGCTTAAGGAAAACATGAGTGGATGCTCCAGCTCTCTCTAGCACTATGGCTGCATCTCAGACTATGAATTCACTGATGTGTTAATGGTGTGTTAATTACTGTACATGTTGAGAAGAGCCCCTCAGGCATGTTCCATCATGTGATGCTTCAGGTTGATTGACTACAGAGATTTCACATGACAGCCTGAAACTTCCTTCTGAAACTCACCCTTGTAAGATGTGATTGACCTTTTTTTAATTGCCCCCATTTTTTGCTAATAGTTTAGCTTGCAAATAGTTTTTCTTTGTAGGGCACCTTTTAAACCGTGAGGCTGTGTGTGTGTGTGTGTGAGAGAGAGAGAGAGAGAGAGAGAGAGACCCTCTGTCCCTTAGAGGCTAGAAGTCTCTTGTGCAGTAACATCAACTGGTTTGTGCAGTGACATATTATTCATGTAATGCTCTGAGCCCGGCTTCGGCTGGGGAGGGCGGGATATAAATAAAATTTATTATTATTATTATGTTCTTTGTCACTGATGTGTAGTGATGTGTGTGAGAGAAACCAGCTCTCTTGGTGGGCTTCTCACCTGTCCAGGCTGGTATGAGACAACTGGGCCCTTTCAGCGGGATCGTGGCCTTGCATCCCACTCTGTGGCAAATTAAGAATGGCCAGAGACAAAGGAGAATAATGTTGGTCCCTGTAGCTGCTATATTTATTCATGTAAATTACTTTTCTGCTCTGCCCTTCAAATTGATTTCTGGGGGTTGCTAACAGAAAACAATTAAATAAAATACAACACACTAAAACAGACCACAAATACAAGCATCGGGGAAAAGATAACAAACAGTACTTAAAATTCCTAGGTTGAGAGGTTTTCACTTGATGCCTAGAAATATAACAGTGCTCATGACTGGTGGGCCTCCTTGGAAAAAAATTATCTAAGAAATGGTAAAACCAGAGAGTAGAATTTTGGCAGCAGTAGCTGCAGCTTCTACACAGGTATTACCAGTTTTCTTTTTCTTTTTATACTGTTTTTATTTATCTTCATGGTAAAGAGGCTACATTTTGAGAAAACAATTGTTACAACAGTAAACAACAAATAACTTGTCCTTATAAAATTAAAGACTTTGATCATACTTACAGACTTTTACTGTTTTTCTTGATCCCTATTCTTGTAAACTATTCTTGTAAACTTGGAGCTGTATGAAGCCAGTGTGTGGATTTGAGGTTGTCTAGGGGCAAAGACACAACTTTACAAGGATAACGACTTTTCTGATTGTGGTCATGGTGTTGTTCTATGTGTGTGCTTCTCAAAACTCTAACCTGAAGGGGGAGAGTGGATTGTATTTTCACATGGGAAATTCAAATTCACAGCCCATTATCTTTCAGCCCCTCCTAACTACTACCATTTGTTAGATGCAGAGGTCAGCAAACTTTTTCAACAGGGGGCTGGTGCACTGTCCCTCAGACCTTGGGGGGGGGGACGACTATATTTTGGGGGGGAGGAATGAATGAATTCCCATGCCCCACAAATAACCCAGAGATGCATTTTAAATAAAAGCACACACTCTGCTCATGTAAAAACACCAGGCAGACCCCACAAATAACCCAGAGATGCGTTTTAAATAAAGGGACACATTCTTTTTTTGAAATATTTTTTTATTAAGTTTTCCATTCAACAATCCAATCATATCACATTAGTTATTCCAAATTGTACCAATACATATCATAAAATACAAATATTTTGCCGAATTTTAAATTTTTGTTGGGGGTACCCATGCTTCAAGTTCAGAAAGGGTCCAATCATCTCATATTTCTGCTGCTTTTATATTTCACAAGTCCCATCTTCCACTGTTCTTGTTGTTATCATTTTTCTTCTTAATAACCTCTGAGTTGTTTCCACAAGCGAGATGAAGCAAGCAATATTATGTTTCTGTGTGGGCTTACACGTTGATCCAAAAGTCTTATTCGCGCTGCAGGCGCCATTTCGACAGTTCCGATAAAATAAAGTCTAATAATAATAATAATAATATTTTTTTTATTTATACCCCGCCCATCTGGCTGGGCCTCCCCAGCCACTCTGGGCGGCTTCCATAGAAACCAAAAATACACTAAAATATCACACGTTAAAAACTTCCCTGAACAGGGCTGCCTTAAGATGTCTTCTGAATGTCAGGTAGTTGTTTATCGCTTTGACATCTGCTGGAAGGGCGTTCCACAGGGCGGGCGCCACTACCGAGAAGGCCCTCTGCCTAGTTCCCTGTAGCTTTGCTTCTCGCAATGAGGGAACCGCCAGAAGGCCCTCGGCGCTGGACCTCAGCGTCCGGGCAGAATGATGGGGGTGGAGACACTCCTTCAGGTTTACTGGACCGAGGCCGTTTAGGGCTTTAAAGGTCAGACCAACACTTTGAATTGTGCTCGGAAACGTACTGGGAGCCAATGTAGGTCTTTCAAGACCGGTGTTATATGGTCTTGGCGGCCGCCCCCAGTCACCAGTCTAGCTGCCGCATTCTGGATTAGTTGTAGTTTCCGAGTCACCTTCAAAGGTAGCCCCACGTAGAGTGCATTGCAGTAGTCCAAGCGGGAGATAACTAGAGCATGCACCACTCTGGCGAGACAGTCCGCAGGCAGATAGGGTCTCAGCCTACGTACCAGATGGAGCTGGTAAACAGCTACCTTGGACACAGATTTGACCTGTGCCTCCATGGACAGCTGTGAGTCCAAAATGACTCCCAGGCTGCGCAACTGGTCCTTCAGGGGCACAGTTACCCCATTCAGGACCAGGGAATCCTCGACACCTGCCCGCCTCCTGTCCCCCAAAAACAGTACTTCTGTCTTGTCAGGATTCAACCTCAATCTGTTAGCCACCATCCATCCTCCAACTGCCTCCAGACACTCACACAGGACCTTCACCGCCTTCACTGGTTCTGATTTAAAAGAGAGGTAGAGCTGGATATCATCCGCATACTGATGAACGCCCAGCCCAAACCTCCTGATGATCTCTCCCAGCGGCTGCATGTAAATGTTGAAAAGCATGGGGGAGAGGACAGAACCCTGAGGCACCCCACAAGTGAGAGCCCAGGGGTCTGAACACTCATCCCCCACCACCACTTTCTGAACATGGCCCAGGAGGAAGGAGCGGAACCATTGTATGACAGTGCCCCCAGCTCCTAGCCCCTCAAGATGGTCCAGACGGATGTTATGGTCGATGGTATCAAACGCCACTGAGAGATCCAGCAGAACTAGGAAACAGCTCTCACCTCTGTCCCTAGCCTGCTGGAGATCATCAATCAGTGCGACCAAGGCAGTTTCAGTCCCATGATGAGGCCTGAATCCCGACTGGAAGGGATCCAAATGGTCCGCTTCTTCCAGGCATGCCTGGAGTTGTTCAGCAACCACTCACTCAATCACTTTGCCCAAGAATGGAAGATTTGACACTGGGCGATAGTTGGCCATCGTGGCCGCATCTAAAGATGGTTTTTTAAGAAGCGGTTTAATAACCGCCTCTTTCAGTGGGTCTGGGAAGGCTCCCTCACAGACGGAAGCATTCACCACCCCACGAAGCCCATCGCTCAGTCCTTTCCGGCTAGCTTTTATAAGCCAGGATGGGCAAGGATCCAGGAGACAGGTGGTTGGTTTCACTCGTCCAAGCAGCCTGTCCACATCCTCGGAGGTAACAGATTGGAATTGATCCCACTCAACTTGACTAGACAGGACTCTAGCACTCTCCCGCCCCGGCCCTGCTCTCATGGTGGAGTCTACTTCTTCCCGAATCTGAGCGATTTTATCTGCAAAAAACTTTGCAAAATCATTGCAGGAGAACATGTGGCCCGTACTGGGCCCCGATGTTGCAGGTGGTTCCGCTAAATTGTGAACCACCTGAAAAAGTCTCCTGCTACTGTTTTCTGCAGATGCAATAGAGGCGGTGAAGAAATTCTTCTTCGCCGTCGCTATCGCCACTTGGTAGGCTCACCGTTGAGCTCTAACCTGTGTCCGGTCAGATTCGGAATGAGTTATCCGCCACCGGCACTCTAGCCGTCTCAACGATTGTTTCATTGCCCTCAGATCCGTGGAAAACCACGGGGCTGTCCGGGCTCCATGCAATCAGAGAGGGCGCTTCGGAGCCAAACAGTCAATAGCCCTGGTTAACTCCACATTCCAGCGGGCCACCAGGGAATCAGCTGAAAGGGCATCAACATGGGATAAAGCATCCCCTACCACTCTCTGGAAACCATTTGGATCCATTAAGTGGCGGGGGCGGACCATCCGAATTGGTCCCACCTCCCTGCAGAGGGGATGGGTCGCAGAGAAGTCCAGTTGCACCAGGAAGTGATCTGACCATGGCACTTCTTTTGTTTCGCTTTTACTTAGTGTCAGATCGCCAACATCCATAGAGGTAAACACCAGGTCCAAGGCATGTCCGTGGCTATGGGTTGGGCCAGACTTATTCAGGGACATCCCCATGGAGGCCATGCTTTCCACGAAGTCCCGAGCGGCCCCTTGTAAGGTCGTGTCGGCATGGATGTTAAAATCCCCTAGGACGACCAAACTAGGTGTCTCCAGGAGAACATCCACCACGACCTGAAGCAGCTCGGACAGGGAATCCTTGGTGCAGCGGGGAGGTCGGTACACCAAAAGGAATCCTGTACTGCCCCTATTGCCCAACTTCCAGAACATGCACTCGGAAAACAGGGTCTTCCCAATAGGACGCCTGGTGCAAACTAATGACTTCCTAAAAATAACTGCAACCCCCCCTCCCCGCCCACAAGACCTGGGTTGCTGTGCGTAAGAGAAACCTGGTGGACAAGCAGCGGCAAGGACAGGCCCATCTGCTTCATCCAACCAAGTCTCTGTTACACATGCCAGGTCAAGTCCTCCATCCATGATGAAGTCATGGATGGCAGTGGTTTTATGAATCATTGACCTGGCATTGCACAGCAGCACCTTCAGGTCATGTGGGTATCCCTTGCTGATTCTACTATCAATCTGGTCAGGACCAGACCCAGAGGCAGGAATAGTCCTCAGACAACGACTAAACCTGCCTCCTCTGTAATGACATGGTCTAGTCTTAGCGTAACTCCTCCTCCTACCCGTGATCACTGAGATCGGTTGTCCCAGTGCACCCCACCCCCCTGTGGAACATGCCCCAGCCATTTTGTGGGCTGGGGCCCACTCCCCGGCAGCCCTGACCCCTCCCCTTAAGAACAAAATAACACCTTAAACAAACAAACAAACAAACAAAACCAATAAAACAATACAAACAAAAAACTTTAAAAATTACAAAAACATCAAAATCAAAAAAATTCCCCAAGCCCAACCAAACATCCATCCCACCCCCACCCCCCACATACAAAAAATTCAAAAGAAATTTTTAGAAATATTTTAAAAACACTCTGTGCCCCTCCAGCAGTAACAGCAACTGTCCTAGTGAGGCCTGTCAGGCCCCGCCCTGGGCCAGGTGGTAAGTGGCAGGAAAGAGCAGCGCCCTCAGGCACTCACACAGGGGAGTCCTCCTGGGCAGCAAGCAGTCCTTGTGAGGCTTCAAGCCCCGCCCTGGGCCAGGTGGTAAGTGGCAAGAGCAGGGCCCTCAGGCACTCACGCAGGGGAGTCCTCCTGGGCAGCAGGCAGCAAGCAGCAAGCAGTCCTTGCGAGGCTTCAGGCCCCGCCCCAGGCCAGGTGGTAAGTGGCAAGAGCAGGGCCCTCAGGCACTCACGCAGGGGAGTCCTCCTGGGCAGCAGGCAGCAAGCAGCAAGCAGTCCTTGCGAGGCTTTAGGCCCCGCCCCAGGTCAGGTGGTAAGTGGCAAGAGCAGGGCCCTCAGGCACTCACACAGGGGAGTCTTCCTGGGCAGCAGGCAGCAGGCAGCAAGCAGCAAGCAGTCCTTATGAGGCTTCAGGCCCCGCCCCAAGCCAGGTGGTAAGTGGCAGGAAGGAGCAGGGGCCTCAGGCACTCACGCAGGGGAGTCTTCCTGGGCAGCAAGCAGCAAGCAGTCCTTGTGAGGCTTCAGGTCCCGCCCTAGGCCAGGTGGTAAGTGGCAGGAGCAGGACCCGTTATTGGTTTTTGTACATAGAATGGTGGAGGCTGCCATCTTGTTGCCTCAGGCAGCAAAAATGTCTTGGAACAGCCAGCAAAATGTAGCAGTGCATATTGTTCCTGTTGAGTATGCCAGACAGCTGTGCCTTCTTTCATGATGTTCCTTCCCATTCTGCTCACCTCTGGCCTCCAACAGATACTGTCTTTCTGTTTCATCTGTGGGGAATAGGCTTGTTAATTTCATTCAAGAATATGTTTCTGTCTTAACATGATTGATCATGGTTTTCTAACATCCTCTGAAGGTCTGCAAAGCATCAGCAAGCCCATGTTGGTTGACATTTAAATCCTTGGGAGCATGAAGATAGCAGTCCTCAATGGGTTGTCTTACTTCCTTTAACAAAGCCAGATGGAAAGCTGAAGCCATCCCTGCCCTATACTCTAAGCATCTGCTCATTAATTTTCCCAGACCAGTTGCTCCATAAATCAGTCTTTCCAGGGGGGATATTGCCAGATAGACGTATAATCCAAACAAGATAACAGAACAGTGGCTCACCTCCCCCTTTGACTGTAAATCTCGCAACAAAGTCTGTCTCGTAATGGCGGATTCCGATTTATGACCGCGTCACCAAAAAAGCCTTTCATTTTCTTTCCAAATCTTCCCAAAAACAAAGCCTTTAATTAATATTTTTATTTCCACACAGTTTATTTTCCAAACTCACTTGCTATCAGTCGTGTGACAGTTCTTCTAGGGGAGGGGTTGTTAGGTAGTATCGTATTAAAAAGAAGAAGAAGCTCCCCCCCCTTTCCATTCCGTTTCAACATACCGACATCGCTGTTGTTCTTTGATGTTATCTTTGGTCCATCCCGTCACTCTTAATGTTAAGTTGTAAGCGAACATATCAGACGACACAGCGATTCTTCAAACAGCTCTTTTTATTCAGAGGCAGAACAGAACTTAACTGAAGGGTTCAGTCAGCCTGCTTATATAGAACTCCAGTACAACAGTTACTGTAGCAACTTTCTAAAACTATCCAATCACTGAACGTCACTTTCGATCCTTCATTTGCATATCTACAGTATCCCCCTGCTGGGCCAGGGTGAGAACTTCAGTACACAACACCCCTCCCCACCGAGATAAGGCGTTAGTTACAATCGTAATGGTTTCCTTATATGCAGCACTACACGTAATGGTTCAATTAGGCACAAAAGCATATTGGTTACATTTCACATACTTAGACCAACAGTGATACATGTCCAACAACATAGTCCTTTAAATAAGTTGGGCGCTTGGAAACTCTGCCAGACCGCTGGGGACTGGTAGCCAAGTCCGGGGGCCACACAATTCTTGCTGAGGCTGTGGTGCGACTCTAGGTGGCGTTGAAACCAAGTCCCTTGGATCCGCTGTTGTGGGTGGAACCTTCGCAAGTGGAGTTGGTGGAATGTCAGGCACGGCAGTGGTCTGAGTCTGTGGTAAGTCTGGCAGACCCTCTGAAGTGGCTTGGTTCGGCTCCACACCGGCAGTTTGCGAGAGAGGTGTAGGTGGAGCCTCACCATTTGTAAGTGTCTGTTCCGGAGCCACAAACGCAGTTGGGGGCACCACGGTAGTGTCCAAGTCCCCAACCCTGCGCCTATGCTGGTCTATGTGCCGGCACCACAAGCATCCGTCTTCGAGTGCCACCTGGTACAAGCGAGGTCCAGTGACTCCCACTACTGTGGCTGGCACCCAAGGAATGTCCCCCACAAAGTTCCGGGCAAAGACCTGGTTTCCGGGAATAAATTACCGTGGCACGTTGGCACAGCCTGGGCGTTCGGCCACAGCAAAGTCTGGGTGCAGCCGGTTGAGCGGGGACCTGAGGCGGTGGCCCATAAGCAGTTCAGCAGGACTCCGCCCTGTGGCCGCATGAGGAGTGATGTGTTGTACGAACAATTATTCGGCGACTTGCTCGTGCCAATCTCCCCGGTCCAGGCGCGCCAGTGCCTCTTTTGCCAAGCGCACCATTCTCTCTGCTAGCCCGTTGCTGGATGGATGAAATGGTGCCATTAGGGCATGGCGGATGCCCAGTCCCAAAAGATACCACTCAAAAGTGCCTGATGTGAACTGTGGTCCGTTGTCGGAGACAAGGACATCAGGACACCCATGCGTCGCAAAGAGGCCTCGCAGCACCCGGATGATGGCCTCGGTAGTGGTGGAGGGCATCAGGGCCACCTCCAGCCATTTGGAATAGGCGTCCACCACTACCATAAAGGTCCGGCCGTAAAAGGGGCCGGCCAGATCGATGTGCACCCTCAACCAGGGTGTCTTGGGCGTCTCCCAGGTGTGTCCCTTAGCTGCCAGTGGCGCCGGCCTCAATTCTTGGCACACTTGACAGGCGGAAACCCAGGCAGTGATGGCATCGTCCATGTTAGGCCACCAGACGTAACACTGAGCCAACGCCTTCATTTTGACGATTCCCGGGTGGCCAACGTGCAGAGCCTCCAGGACATGTTGACGGAGTCTTTGGGGAATCACGACACGGTCTCCCCACAGCAGACAGCCGCGATGAGCCAAGAGTTCGTGTTGTCTGGTTGCGAACGACTGGAACTCCAATGCAAAAGGCCCTTGTGGCCACCCCCTCCACACCCAGTTGAGCACACGGCTGATGGTGCGACCCTGGGCAGATGCGGAGGCCACAGTGGCAGCTGATACAGGCACTGCCGGAAGATCCTTAATCAGGAGGAGCGATGAAGCAGGAGCCAGGTCTTCCACAAACGCTGGAAGAGGGCAACGGCTGAGGGCGTCGGCATGGCCCATCGATTTCCCCGGGCGATGGACGAGCCGGTAGTGGTAGGCAGCCAGGAAAACAGTCCATTGCATCATGTGTGGCGAGAGGACCGGTGGAGTTGGATGATCACCGGCGAGGAGGCCCAGGAGTGGCTTGTGGTCAGTGATGAGGTCAAAAGTCCTGCCGTAGAGGTATTCATGGAACCTCTTCACTCCAGCCACAAGTGCCAGTGCCTCCTTGTCGAGCTGGCTGTAATTCCGTTCAGTCAGAGATAGCCTTCTGGAAAAGTAGGCAAGCGGTGCTTCTCTTCCGTCTGAAAAACGGTGCCTAAGGACAGTGCTAATGCCAAAAGGTGAGGCGTCGCAGACAAGGACAAGCGGCCTGGCTTCACTGTACTGTACCAACACAGTGTCCGATGAAAGGAGAGCCTTGACCGCGTTGAAGGCCGCCGTCTCCTGATGACCCCAGGACCAAGGTGTCTTTGTGCTGAGGAGTCGGTGAAGAGGCTCAGCCACCGTGGCTTTGTGGGGCAGGAACATGTTAAAAAAGTTCAGCAGTCCCAGGAACGCCTGCAACTCTGTCTTGTTTTTTGGGATGGGGGCCTGCTGGATAGCATGGATCTTGGATGTGGTCGGGTGAAGGCCGGAGGCGTCGATAAGATAGCCCAGGAACTCCACCTGTGGAATGGCGATCTGGCACTTCTCCCTCTTTACCTTGAGCCCGGCCTCCTGGAACCTGGTCAGCACGGCACGGAGGCGCTCGAACAGCTGCTGGTGTGAGTCTGCGGACATCAAGACGTCATCAAAATATGGTACCACGCCTGGAAGCCCTTGCGGGAGATGCTCCATAAAGCTTTGGAAAATGCCAGGAGCCACACTCACCCCGAACTGCAACCGGCGGCAACGGAATGCCCCTTGGTTGGTGACGATCGTCTGGGCTTCAGCAGTGGCATCATCAACGGGCAGTTGTTGATAGGCTTGGGCAAGGTCCAGCTTAGCGAAGACCTTACCCTCACCCAGGGAATGCAGCAGGTTTGGACAATAGGACCCGGATAAGCGTGCTGCTGAAGTGCCTTGTTGATCGTGCACTTGTAGTCAGCGCAGATTCTCACCGACTCATCCGGCTTGACAGGCGTGACATTGGGGGTTTCCCACTTGGCGTGGTCAACCGGCTCCAAAACTCCTTGGGCAATCAGCTTGTCCAGTTGTTCGTCCACCTTAGCCTTGAGAGCAAAGGGTACCCGGCTTTAGCTTGATGGGGGCAACTTGTGGATCAAGGCTAAAGGAGATGGGCGTACCTGTATATTGCCCCAAAGTGCTGTCAAAAACCTCGGCAAAGTCTTTGACCAGACCCTCAGTCTCTGCGTTAGAGATGCAGTTGATGCCGGTGATTTCCAGGCCGAGGGCATCAAACCAGTCTAGCCCTAGGAGGGTTGGCCGCTGACCTTCGACCACCACCAGTCAGAGCAGGCCCGAAAAATCCTTGAAGGCGATCTGGAACCGGCCAACGCCTACCACGGGAATGTCGTTTCCCTGGTAGTCTCTCAGGTGTACATGGTGAGAGTCGAGTTGCCTCTTGGACACTCTGGGTACCAGTCTTTTGATGGTGCTCCAAAACACAATGGACAGGGCAGACCTGGTGTCGATCTCCATGTCACATGGAGCTCCTTCAATGAGCACCGTGACGTTCAGCTTGCGTTGCGTAGGGGAATTGGTTTGGCCAATCGTGGTTCCAGATGGGCAGCGGCAGTTGGTGAGAGCGAAACAGCTTTCCTTGGCGGACTGGAGTGAAGACTTGGACTTGCAAGTCGGTGAAGGGGGGGTGTCAGATGGAGCCGATCGGCCGACCTTAGCGATGTGGCCCCTTCTGGAACACTTCTGACAGATGGCATCTCTGAATCGATACTTGGCACGGGAATGGTTGCCTCCGCAGCCGGCACATTCTTTTGGAACTTCCTGTATTCCCGCTTTGTCTGGTGCACGTCATCGTCTTCACTGGAGGATACCTCATCACTGCTGGCCTCTTCATGATGCACTGGAACTGGCTTCCTAGCAAGACGCGGGCTGCTGGCCTTGCGGATCTCCTGGGTGGAGCGTTCGGCAGCTTCCGAGGCCACGGCCTCCTCAATGGCTTTCTGCAGCGTGAGGTCTGGCTTGGCGAGGAGACGCCGTTGCAGACAGATGTCCCGGACCCCACAGACGATTCGATCCATCAGGGCATCGTCTAAGTCTTGGAACTCGCAGTGCATTGCAGCTTGTCGGAGGGTGGCAGTGTAGTTGTTAATTGACTCCCCCTCTGACTGGTTCCGGTGGTAGAATGCATGGCGGGCAGCAATCTTGGAAGGCTTTGGCGCTTAGTGGTTGTGGAGCTTCTCTTGGATCGTGTCCCACGGTGTTGCCTGGACTGCTTCAGGCGCAACCAATGCTCGGGCCGTCTCAAACACCTCAGGCCCACAGAGGCTGAGGAATAGGCCCCACTTCCGTTCCTTTGATACTGCTGTCAGCTCGTTGGCTTGGAGGTAGCAGTCGAACCGAGTGAGGTCGGAGTCCCATGATTCAGAGGCTGGCGCAAATGGCAGTAGAGGAACAAGTGAAGCCATGATTCCGATGCCGGCGTGAAGGGTGATGGATGGAACACAGTGCTCTAGCCAGAACAGTCAGCTCTGAATTGGTTCTGTTCAGTGATTTCGCTCAGTGATTTCGCTCAGTGATTCAGCTCAGTTCAGAGAGTGGCCGCATCTGGCTGTGCTCTGATGTCCATCGATCCCACCTTCGTCGCCAGTGTTAAGTTGTGGGCGAACATATCAGACGACACAGCAATTCTTCAAACAGCTCTTGTTTATTCAGAGGCAGAACAGAACTTAACTGAAGGGCTCAGTCAGCCTGCTTATATAGAGCTCCAGTACAACAGTTACTGTAGCAACTTTCTAAAACTATCCAATCACTGAACGTCACTTTCGATCCTTCATTTGCATAGCTATCTACAGTATCCCCCTGCTGGGCCAGGGTGAGAACTTCAGTACATAACACTTAACTTCTCAGTGGCAGATTTAATTAGCAGCTGATATGCCCTTTTCTTCGCTTGAAGCATGTGCAGTTACTTTTATATCCAATTATTTTATCTTAAGTAATGCAACTAGCGTCGCTCTTAGAAGTAGCATTAGGAGATCCAGAACTCACTCGAGAGCTTTCCGTCCAGTGCCCCCACCCCCTCCTTCATTCGAACTCGGGGGTGATTTATGGGCAACCACGGATGAGGCAGCATCTTCCTATCCCCTCGGAAGAATTCGGGAGGCTGATTTACTCCCATCACCAGCCTCTTAATTGCCTCGTGAGAGCCGGAGAGATGGTATTGTCGGCCATCTTCCAAGGCGCCCCTAGCGGGCCCCCTAAAAGGATACATTCTACTCATGCAAAAACACACTGATTCCCGGACCGTCCGCAGGCCGGATTTAGAAGGCAATTGGGCCAGATCCGGCCCCTAGGCCTTAGTTTGCCTATCCATGTGTTAGAGTAAACTGTGATGGGGAGGGATTAAAATCCTGGTGTTTTGGTTCTGTTTGTTGTTCCCCCCCCCCACTTCTTTCTGTTTCATTTTCTTGGTTAAGTAGTATGTGGTTTGGTTTGCTTGCTTGAACCAGCTATTGTTCACTCTGTTCATTCCTATTCTGTCACAAGGATTAGTATTTGATGCATGCCTTTATATGTGTGTGTAATAGAGGACTTGAAAACCCACTTCATGTATTTTTGTTTTTTAAAATTAGAGGTGTTGTAACAGAAGGTATCAGCATGGAATATAAACCTTAAGGGGGGTTTTCTTTGGGGGGGGGGCTTTCCCCTCAGTTTTGGAAGTATAGTGGCAACTTAATTTTTCCCCTAAATATATTTAGAGGTGTGCTCTGTAACTGGGAATGTAAGGAAACATCCTGTCCTAAGTGTGTTACAATCAGCACTGTTTCTGTTCTGCTATAGTTTGGCTTATTCTAAAACCTGTGCTATTCATCTCACCATCCGCTATGGCTGGCACATGTGCAATTATTTTGAGTGCATTTAAATGTAAGGGAAGCATCAAAAGCAATGCAATAAATAACGTAATAGTTTTTGTAATGTCTTCAGACAACAACAAAATACAATAGTAAATACAGCTCGTATTTGCTTGTGTGGTTTTTGTTGCTGACTTCTGACATTTCTGTTTCTGGTGGGATTCTCTGACATCCTTATTCGTAACCCTGGTATGTTAGTTTCTCAGGAGGGCTGCTTTTGACAATTGAGTTGTGTGGGCAGGCCAAGGCTCCTGAGTGGCATGCAGCAAGTCATATTATAGCAAATGCCATTCCTTCGAAACTGTTATTTGTATTTGAGTTGGCAGGATGGGGAAGACGGTAGGCATTACCATGCAGAAGACATAATTTGACCCAAGGGTTGTTAGATGCTCATGTGAGGATTCACAACAGCATCTCTTCAAGTCACCCCTTCCCCATCCATTCTGGGATGGATCAACAGCACAGCACAGAAAACAACAGGTCTACTCTCAGGATGAGCGATTAGAAGCTCCAGAGAGAGTTACCCAACAACAAGAACAATGAAGCAGCTGCTGATGCCAGATTCATTCCTGATTTCTTCCTATTCCAGAGGGCAGAAAGGAAACTAAGAATGCTCTGTCAGCACAGCGCTTCTGAAAGGGAATCAGCACAGGGAAGTATGAGGCTAGTAAGCCTGCATTTCCTTAATCATGAGCATTCAGGTGCAGATTAGATAGATAGATAGTTTATTACGGCCATAGGCCCATATTCAATACATCATACAGCAACACAGGTATAACAAGATAAAATTAATAAATTAAATTACGTTAAAATCAAGTACATCTCAGACCGTAAGTTTCTAAATTCCATTAAAATAAGAACAATATAGCGCTTAAAATATCAAATTATCAGTATAAATCAATATTATTTAGGCAAAATCAATAATCAATAATCATAGAGTAATCCATTTTTCCTTTTATAAGCTAATACTGTTATCAGGAATCTGGCAACAGAAAGGGACCTACTCGGATCGGAATCTTGCAATAAATGCATTAGCTGTGTTTCCAAGGAGTCACCTGAGATTTCCAATAATAAAGGGGACAAAAATCTGATCCGAGAAACTGAATGTAGTGAACAACAGAATAGTATATGTTGCAAAGATTCTATAAATCTATTATCACATACACACACCGCTGAGATCCGACCATTGGAAAATCTATTATTCAGGACATTGGAAGGAAAGACGTTAAATCTTGCCTTAATAAAGGCATATCTGTGGGCCGCTACAGACAAAGAAGTCAAATAAGATGGTATCTGCTGTGAGGGCACTATGCCAAGATTTAATGGTGAGCAAGTGCCACTACCCAAAATGGTGTTTTGTTGTAGGTCAATCTCCTCAAGTTTTTGAGTGAGGGTTTTTTTTGCTGTGGCTAGGTCCAATTCCAATAATTCTGATGGAGACAGTCCATAGGTCACTACTTTAGAATGGATCTCTTTTGCCCCTAGGACGGGAAAATTATCTCTCCAGAGGCATTGGATCAAATACAGATTCGGGAGCCTATGCCTTAAGGACAACCAGTAGCAAAGGCTGCGCCTCTTAAGAGTATTTTCTAAAGACGTAGTTTTTAATTCTAAGCGAATAGCTGCATTACTGACGCACTGAGGAAGTTTTAGCAGTCGTCTTAGAAATTGATTTTGAATTACCTCCAAGGGCATCAAGTTTACTGCGGTCCCCCATAGAGGAACAGCATATGCCAATGTTGCAATTACTTTAGCTTTGAATAATTTCAGGGCAGATGGAACATGAAGAGCCCTGTCCAAAAAGAAAAAGCGCAAAAGCGCAAAGGATAGGGCCTTGGCCTTGTTTAAAATATGTGAAATATGGGCCTTCCAACCCAGATTATATTGGAGAAAAACTCCCAGGTATTGAAATTTATAGACCTGTTCAATAGGTTTTCCATCTAATTGCCACTTATAGGATTTCCGACTTTTTGAGAATATTAGTACTTTTGATTTAGATTGATTTATAGTGAGGGAATTTGTTCTACAATATGAAACAAAGAATTTTAGTGCTCTCCTGAGGCCAATTCTTGAGAAGGATAAAATCACAGCATCATCAGCATAGAATAATAGTGGGCAGCGATAGTTTGCGAGGCGGGGGCCATGGGTGATTTCCTGGGATTCAGCCAATGGTATCCTCATGTCACTAATGAATAAATTGAAAAGAAAAGGAGCTAGAATACATCCTTGCCGGACTCCTCTGTTGATGGGCACAGAGTTAGTGAGATCGCCGGCTGGGGTTATTCTCACCCTAGCAGCCGACCCCTCATGCAGCTGGATTATTAACCATAAAAGTCTTCTATCAATTCCCCACCGGGCCAACTTTTCCCAGAGTAACCTTCTGGGGATGCTGTCGAATGCCGCCTTAAGGTCGATAAAAGCTGCACAAAGCTGGCCTCGGTTTGAAGAGGAATATTTCCGGGCTAGATGGTGCAGGACTAAAACATGGTCCGTAGTTGACTGGTTCGGTCTGAATCCTGCTTGCTCGGGGCCTATCAGTTTCTTTTCTTCAGCCCAGTGGGTAAGTCTATTCAGCAGAAAACGTGCGTATATCTTTCCAACTATTGACAATAAACTAATATTCCTATAATTCTCCGGATCGTCTGGGGAGCCTTTTTTATATATTGGAATTATAATAGCGTCCTTCCATATTTTTGGTACTCTTCCAGTTGCATTAATAGCATCGAAAGTAACAGCCAGGATTTTTGCCCGCCAGTCGGAATGTAGTTTTATGGCTTCCGCCGGAACCAAATCTGGCCCAGGGGCTTTGCCGATTTTAAGTTTAGAGATTAAATTCAAGATTTCATCGGGGTCAATAGGAGGCCAGATGGGGAGATGGTCAAATACATCATCAGGAGCGTTGGTATTGGAATCTGGTGACGCAAAATATTTCCTTAAAAAGGATTCCCAGACCGGGGCAGGAATTATTGTTAAGGGATATCTCCTTGATCTTCTATTAACCAATTGCCAAAATTGCCGTGAGCTACATGAACTAGAGGCGACTATTAGCGCCTGCCAGCGATTTTGTTGCCACTCTTGCTTAGCCATTCTCTGGGCTTGCTTATATGCTGTTTTTGCTTGTTGGTATTTCCTAGGTAATACTAAGGCACCAGAAGATTTATATTCATTGTAAATGGCACAGAGTTGTGGTTCGAGGACCCGACCCCCGCGGAGAAGAAATGAATACACCAGGACACGTGATATATGGTTTATGGGCATGAAAAGGCCACAACTTTATTGGTTACAGCAGTGAAAAGGTATTGGCTTAGGCATTGGATGTCCACCACAGGGGTTGAATCACCAGTAGGAGGAGCCTGTTGATGCTAATACAACTATAGGCTCTCCCCTGATGTCACCGAGGGTCGTGCCATGGCCTCCCGCCAAGCAGGCATCGGACAGAATACACGACCGCCAGATTCCTTTAACGGAATACCCAAAATTGAAGGCGTAGGCGATGGCCACACCTAGCCTTCCAACACACCACAACACAATAATCCAATGCCTAACCGCCACACGAGCCAAAGGCTCGCTGCCAATACCCTCACAGCTGCAACCAATCCCTAACACTACTGATGACGCTGTCCAGCCACAAGTCATTCCCTTGGTCTGAGAGATGAACCCCGTCATTCCGGTACAAGGCCTTGTTGCCAATCCGGATACGGTCATGCACGATACCTTGGCCATTCAAACAGCGCACCCAACGGGACACGGCCCGATTCAATATCTTCCTGGTTCTCTCAATGGCCATACAACTGTGAGCTCCGCGCCAAACAGTTCTCTTCAGAAGGGAGGACCAGAACACCATTGTTCCGGGACACGAGACAGCAATCTCGTCCAAATCAGTTCTTATGCTCCACGACAAGTCCGCACTTCTCCTGCTAACAAGGTCATTCTCCCCTAGTTGGATAATAAGGATGTCGGGAGGGCCAAACGTGGCCACTTTTTCCCTCAACAAGGGCATAAGCTCCTGCCAACGCATGCCTCTTCTCGAGAACCAGAAAACTCGGACTCCGGGATGCAAACCAAGATTAGCGGTGAGGCCAGAACTGCAAGCCCTTGCGTGGCCCAATGGACTATACTGTGGCCGCAAATCCACCCGGTTTTTTTGACAACAGCTGAGAATGAAAAGAGAGAGAGGAAAGGTAAGTCGGGGTAATAGGGGTAAATGCAATCTAGCGGATATAAGCTTTATATGCATCGGATTTCCACCGGCCCATCTCCTTAATCCTGTCCACAGGCAGGCCCAAACGAGTGGCTGTTGTTGCGGCGCCAATCCGGAAAGAATGCGCTGCATAGTCTTGGGAAGGTAAACCACAGGCGTCAATGGCTCTGCGGAGCGCCCTCGTGAATTGGTGTCTTAGTAAAGGAGACCCATCCTCATGAACCAGAAGCGGACCCGGACCGGGAGGCCGGAGGTGGAGGAACCGTCTGGTGTCCTTTACCGGCCATGGCCCCTGCTCCGCTGACGCTGCCAGTTTCACAAGTACTCCCCTGCCGACCTGGTCCGTTTTAGACTGACGTATCCGCACTGTCATGCACGCATCAGCCAGTTGCACGTCCTCCAATAGAAGGCCGTGCGTTGAGCCGTTTGCACTAACCTCGGCTACAACCTCGCCCACGCGCAGGGCGCCAAAAAATGCAATCGCATATGCTGCGGCAAACAGGCGGGCCTCATACTTGGACCAGCAGATGGACCTCAGCTTTGTACGGATCTGGGAAAGTAACCCATAAGAGATCGGCTTACGGCCCCCGGCCCTTGAGGGTTGAAGCCTGCCCCAACCCTCTATGGCTCTGCGAACTAAGAAATCACTGCATGGATCAGACGAAAACGTGGCTTTGGTAAAGAAGCTAATGGCAGCTACATGTATCTTTAGGGTTTTGGGGCTCGACCCAGATCGTCAAGGTGGGAAACGTATCTTAGGACGTGATCAGTGGAAGGTGGCACGCTAGGGGCAAGCCCCGATAACCCCAACCTGAAGCTCAGGAAATCGCACCAGGCCTTCTTGTAAGACCTGAGGGTGGAAGGTGCGACGGACACTAATGCTCCCTTAATCACTTTGCGTCTCCAATGTTCCACAGGTGCTCCGGAAAGGGTTCGGGCAACAGTTGCGCTCCAGGTGCTAGTGACCGGAAGCGAGACATCTGAAAGCGAGACAAAGCATCCGCAATATTATTATTGATTCCGGGTACAAATTTGGCTGAAAAGATTATGTTATACTCAAGGCACCGGAGGACGAATGACCGCAGGAGGGCCGCTACCCTCGGAGATCGGGAAGACTGCCTTTCCAAAATTTTCACCACCGCCTGGTTGTCGGTTTTAAAGCACACCCGACAATTTTGAAACTCCTTCGTCCAGATGTGTACCGTGACTACTATGGGAAAAAACTCAAGAAAAGTCAGGTCCCGCGTGATGGCCTCACCCTGCCAACCTGTTGGCCACCGCTGGGCGCACCAGGGTCCCCTAAAGTACACACCAAAACCTAGCGACCCTGCCGCATCCGATTGGACCTGAAAATCTGAAGTCAGATTCAGAACATCCTGCCATAGCGAAACTCCGTTATAGTTGTTTTTTAAAAAATAATAATAATAAAATAATAATAATAATAATAATAATAATAATAATAATAATAATAATAATAACAAGTCACCCAAACCTCCAAGTCCGCCTTGACTGACTTAGGAAGTCTGACCCTGTGGTGTGGATGTTTGAGGCCAACTGAAAGCCTGGCCAGGCAGGCGCAGAAGGGGCGTCCTGGGGAGACCACCCTGCAAGCGAAGTTAAAATGACCTAACAGGGACTGGATTTGTCTAAGGGTGATCTTTTTTAGCAAAAGGGTAGCCCGGATTATTTCCCTAAGGATGTCAATTTTCTCCTTAGGTAAGCGGGAGGATTGGGCAATTGTGTCCAACTCAATCCCCAAATACGTGAGGCAAGTAGCAGGGCCCTCGGTTTTCTCTGCTGCGAGGGGAACGCCCAGGTCCTGCGCCAAGGCCGAAAAGGCCTCCAGCAGTGAGGCGCATTCCCCGGAGCCGGACCTCCCCACGAAGAGAAAGTCGTCCAAATAGTGCGTAACCCCAATGGAATTTGTTTTAAATCTTAAGGCCCAATCCAAAAAGGTGCTAAATGTTTCGAAAGCCGAACAGGCTACAGAGCAGCCCATTGGCATGGCCTTATCCACATAATATTTACCTTGAAATTTGAAGCCCAACAACCAAAAATCGCCAGGATGCACCGGCAAAAGGCGGAAAGCCGATTCAATATCACACTTCGCCAAAAGCGCCCCTTGACCAAAACTCCTGATCAATTTAACCGCGTGATCGAAGGTGGCATACTTCACCGAGCATAACTCTGGTGGAATGGCGTCATTTACTAAGCCGCCCTTCGGATAGGATAAATTGTGAATGAGCCGAAATTCCTCGGGATTCTTCTTTGGCACGATGCCCAAGGGCGATATATGCAGGCTTGGGAAGGGTTTTCTTTTTGTTGTTGTTGTTGCTGTTGTTTTTGTTGTTTTTGTTTGTTTGTTTTTTGTTTTTTGTTTTGATACTGTAAATGTCAGGTTTCAGTTTCACTCTAGCTAGAAATAACTGCTACATATGCAACATGTTCTAGAAGATTGCCAAAGGTGAGCTCTTAGCCAAAGCGTTATCCACTTCAGTGAAGTGTTATTTCTCACAAAACTAGCAATTTGTTTACTAACTATACATGTTCCCTAATATGGTTAACGGACTGAAATTATGCGATTCCGACTGTTGGGCTTAAAGGCTTACTAGATTCTAGGACTGAGGACTAAATCATTATTGTACTTCTTTGCAATTTTGCCCACAGCTGCCCTGCTCATTGGGAGAACAGGGAATGGATCTGGAACACTTCAAAGCAGTACCATTGCTCCCATGTGTCTTCCTGTTTGGGCTGTCATTTTGTTAAAGCTGTGGTCTTGCTCTTGTAGTTGATCTGGGAGAAAAGGCAGGTTCCCCAGGAAAAAATAATTCCTGTATGAGGTGTTATGGAATGATACATTTGGTTGCCTAATAATCTCAAAAGGGGGGTGGGTCTGGGAAGGGGTGCCTCTGTCTGGAGACCAAGCAGGGGCTAAGTGGCGGCCCTGTTGGGTTCATCCCATAGTGTATGCCATAGTGTGACTCCAGAGGCAGAGCTAGCTGCTCTGGCACCCAGAGTGGCACACATGGTGGGGTGGGGCTAGCTACCCATGGGGCGGGGCGAGCGTCCTTTCCCTTACTGACTTCTGATTAGTAGAGTCCTTCGCGGTTAAGGAGCCAACTACTAGGATTCTAAAACCCTCTGAGAAACCCTTCCAAAGATAGGATGCTGCACTTCCGTCCGGATGGATTGAGTGGTTGAGGAGAGGAGAAAGCTGAATTTGAGAAAATGCTAGACCCAGAAGGACTTTATCGATGGTTCCCTGCTGCGGGGGTTCGTCTGGAACTAGAGTGGTGGAAGCCTCGACCTCCCCAAAAGAGCCGCTTCCCTTTGTAACACGCTGCGGCTGGGTGAGCCCCTGCACATCTCTCACACTCGTGCGGGTACTTACAAGACTGCCTTTGGCATTGCCCTTTATTGAATTACCCACACACCTTACGTTTTAAATCCTTCTAAGGTCCAGCTTTCCAGTGCGATACACCTCTGATGGCTTCTTCTCGACATAAAGGGCGTAAGCCATTCTGACTCGTCATCACCAGCTGATGAGGTGCCTGATTCTGGAAGCTAGACCCTGGGCTGCTTATTCTGCAAAGAACTAGAAGAACTGGAAGCCATCGGGTTATTGATACGGGCCGGCAGCCTCCACGCAGGCGCCCCGATGCGGTTCTGAAAGTCAGTCATCACCGAGCAAGCCCGAGACCTAGTTTGCACAGCCGCCGTTCCTGACCTAGGGCTTGGGCCTGCACCTGGGTTGTTTAAAGGCTGGCCACTGGTTTGCGAAACAAGGAAGTAAGAAACGCAAGGCAAATAGAACTAAAGAATAGCTAAGAGAAAGCGCTGCTCATAGTCAACAATGAATGATCTGAAGGCATTGAGGAAATGCGAAATGGGTTTGGGTTTATTATTATGACGGTCGCCAGCTGCAGTGTGTGCTGGTGCTGCACCCGTGCGCTTCCTCTTGGGCGCCATGAGCTGCTCTGTGCACTAGTAAAATGCGCCTACTATTTATTTTGTCACTAATTATTTTATTTTAAATTTAATTTTCATTTATTTATTTATTTATTAAATATTATTAATTTTTATTAATTTTTATTATTATTATTTTATTTACATTTACAATTATTTATTTTTTATTATTATTATTTATTTTTCAAATTTATTTTTTATTATTTTATTTTATTATTGTTGTTGTTATTTTTAATTAGTATTAATATCACCAATCAATTAATAACTTGACTGTAAATAAATGTTAGTATACAATTATTGTGCATCAATAAAGTTCGGAGCATGGTTGATGAATTAACTATTAATCAATAGTATCTCAATTAATAGCCAATGGATTTATAGCTATGAGTAGGAATTACTATTATCAATTGCTCCGCGTAAATGCTGACAAAATGAACAATAACCAGCCACCTTGGCATTATCAGCACTATGCTCCAACCAGTTGAGCTATCCAGGCTCTTAAGTTGCCCCTTTTAAATGATAGGCAAATCTAGGCGCAAAGCAATGCCAAGTAATCAAACAGAATTGAAAATAACTGCTTACAAGGAGATGCTCAGAAGCTGCAGCCAAAATAAGAGAAAAGGAAATCAATAAGATTCCACACCAGCGGCCCTGCTGGAGAAACTTTATCAAACAAAGGAAACTTTGCCAAACAAAGAAAAGTAAATCTTTGCCCACAAGCTCGGCTCAAGACCAGTTGAGGGAAATAAGGGTGCTTAAACAGACAAAAGACTGTAATTGGTCAAACTGCTGGTTAGTTAAACTGACAATGCAACTAGAGCTGCTGAACTGCCAGGTGCATAAAGACAATGCCTCCCAAAATGCTGGTCACTCAGAGAGCAATCAAGCCTGCCCCAGCAGTTGAAAAACCTGTCTGGCAACTGTGATTACTCAGGCAAGAAGCAAAGGAAACTCCAAAGACCAATGTATCTACTGAAAGGGGAGGGGTGTAGGGAGGGAGGAGGGGTGGAGGGCGGAGAAGGAAAGTGTGTGTGTGTGGGGGGGGAGAGTTGGGAGGGAGGAGGGGTGGAGGGAAAATGAACATGCCGGGCAAGGAAAATCTTTTTGAAGAAGAGGAAAAATAGCTGTCCTTTACAGTGAGCCAAAATGAAGTGGAAATATAAACCGTGGGTTAACCTGGACTTTTCATTAAGGTACCATAAGCCGTAACCTTTGTTGTTGTTGTTGTTGTTGTTGTTGTTGTTGTTGTTGTTGTTGTTTAAAAGTGGTTTTCTTTAGGGAGCCTGTACTGGCAAGTGAAGCCAATGACAAGAACCAGGCAAAGGCACACCTTCAAAGGTTCTAAATGTATGAACGTGCAGTGCTGAGGAATGGTTTAAGAGAGTCTGTGTACTGGTCCAATAAACACTTCCGCTGCGCCACCAGCAACAGCTCTCTTTGCAGAGCATTAATTAAGTCCAGTGCAGAGATTCTTGTTGCAGTACAAGCTTCAAAGTCTCAGCAGCAAAAGAAAAAACGACACAGGGAAGCCTGTCTTTCCAAAGACAGGTTTATTGCAGAAAGATAACACCTCCGGAGCTTTCAGACATTTTTTGCTTCACGCCCAGCACTCCCCAACAGCAGAGAAAACAAACACTCTTTATATACTGAGCAACTTAACAACTTAACGAGCTTGACTACTTAAAGTCACATGACATTGCTAATTTGCCAGCGTCTTAGGTTTCACACCCTAACACCCCCTCTCGCTGGCAATACAAAAACAAAATTACTTCAGACCCATTTCTTCACAAAAGTTTTCATGCCGCTGAAACCCAAGCGGTTTTGTAAAACCATCAGCTTGATTTTCATGACTGGGACAGTAATTTAATTTAACAATTCCTGCTTTTACCGTTTGACAAACATTTTGAAAGCGGATATCCAAATGTTTTGTACGACCTTTAAACTGCCCATTTTGTGCTAACTTAAGACACGGTTGATTATCACCCCATACAGTGATTGGAGTGATGGCCTTTTCATACATCTCTTGTGCCAAGCATTTGTAAAATTCTAGATCTCTACATAACTCAGATAAGGCACAAAACTCAGCTTCTGTTGACGACAAAGCAATCAGGTTCTGTTTCTTGGATCTCCACCCAATCAGAGAGTTACCAAATTTTATTACACAGCCAGACACTGATTTTCTATCTTTTAAATTTGCCCAATCACTATCTGCCCAACAAGTAATCTGTGCTTGTCCTTCCGAAGATAATTCAAGGCAAAAATCTTTGGTGTATTGTAAATATCTTAACACTCTTTGAATTCCTTTCCATGCATTTACACTAGGTTTTGGAGCTTCTCTGCTGAGTAAGTTAACAGCGTAAGCAATATCTGGTCTACTCCATTGCGAAAGATGAAGTAAGCTTCCCAGTGCTGACTGAAAGATTTCAGCACGCTTGAATTCAGCACTATCCTTGAACTCATTGTCTTTTACAAAACCCATCGCTGTTGTCTTTATCCTGTACACCCACCTACAACTTACTGCCTTGGTACCTTCTGGCAGTTTGGTGATGGAAAACACACCCAGTTCTTTCATAGAATTCAACTCCTTTTGCATGGCCTCACGCCACCTACTGGCCTCCTCCTGGGGTAATTGCTCAACCTCCTCAAAACTTTCAGGTTCGCAATTTGCCAAACCAGCCCAAACACTAATAGCTTGGTACCTTTCAGGAGGTTTACCTTTGTTGGTACGCTTGGAACGCCTTAACAGTTCCTGCGATGTTCCTTCAGTTTCCCCCTCTGACTCAGAATCACTAGTCGTCAGCTGTTTGTCACTAGTAGTCACCTGTTTGTCACTAGTAGTTGAAGAACTTTCTGATTCTGACTTTACACGTCTCTCTTGCTGTACAGGTGAACTTTTAGAGCTAGAAGATTCTGACTTTACAGACTTGGGTGAACTAGACGATTTCTCACCCTCGTCTTCAGACTCAAATTCCTCAGCCTGTTCTGGAACTAATACCTGCTCTGGGGCCTGAGTTTCATTGTTACTGTCCACCACATCAAATAGTATGTCAGGATTTCCATGAATTTTATTCCAACCATCCTGTTCACAAAATTCCGCACTTCTGCTGATTGTGATTTTCGTTTGATTGCCTTCTACATTCACAAATCTCCAACCTTTTGTGTTTGCTTGATAACCACAGAAAACCATTTCTTTAGATCACCTTTCCTACGTTGTGCCCTAGGTACCAGCACATAAGCACGACATCCAAAAACTCTTAGATGATCAATTTTTGGTTTTTTTCCAAATAGCATGAAGTAAGGAGTGTTGCCTACTGTGCTATTGTACACTCTGTTAAAAGTATAATTCGCATACAGTGCAGCCTCAGCCCAAAAACGCTGTGGAAGTCCAGAATCAAACAGCAAAGCAGCAATGGCTTCCTGTAATGTTCAAAATTTTCTTTCGGCAACTGCATTCTCCTGTGGTGAATAGGGATTGGTAAGTCTATGAACTATACCTTTCCTTTTTAACCACGTCTCCAGCATGTGGTTCACATATTCCCCACCACGATCTGATTGTATTTTACGTACCCTGGTGTCAAATTTACATTCGACTTCTTCAATCCAATCCATCAGGATGGAAGCTGCTTGTGATTTTTCTTTCAGAAAGAAAACCCAACTAGCTCTTGAAAAATCATCCACCAAGATTTGCATAAATCTCGCACCTCCAAGCGATTTGACTGGCATAGGGCCACACACGTCTGTGTGCACAAGTTCAAAGGGTTTCTTGCTTACTCTATCAGATCTAGGATAGTTACATGTCTTAACCTTAGCATGTTTACAAGCACAACAATCCAGAAAATTTGGACAGGGTTTAATGTTACACTCCTCAGCTAAATCTGGCATCTTGCTTACATACTTAAAGCATATATGAGCTAACCTTCTGTGTAGTAGATGTACACAACCTGTATGAGGAGCCTTATTTACACACTTAGCTTGAGCTTCACCTGTTGAACATCTACCTGCTGCTAACTGCTCTTCATCCAAAACAAAAAGCCCATCCTCACAGGGAATTTTAACTAGCTCCTTCCCCTGTTTCGAAATGGTGCACACATCATTTTCAAACTCAACCTTAAAACCACTTTTTACCAGGCATGACACACTCAAAAGTCCATTCTTCATTCCTGGAAGAACAAAAACAGGAAGGTTAGTTTGCAAACAGTTAACATAAATTGTGCCTTTAAGGTTCATTTCTCGTTTACTATTGTCTGCTATAGTCACGGTTTTTGCAACTGGCAATGTCTTGCAGTTCATCAAGCTGCCACTAGATGTCGCTGGAACTAAACTGTGACTTGCTCCACTGTCAATTATCCACTTCAAGGTTTGTTGGCTCCTTTTAGGACTCTGTTGTGCTGCCATTGCAGATAGTCCCTTATCAGCACCTGCTCCCCCTCTGGATCGTTGATTCTTGTAGTTCTCACGTCGTCTTCCCCTGTAGCTCCGGAAACTGGCCTTGGACTGTTGAAATTCCTGTTGCTTTTCTGGACACTTTGCTATCAAATGAAACCTGCTGCCACATCGAAAACATGACTTGCTGGTCATAGCAGACACTTGTGAGGCTT
Organism: Podarcis tiliguerta; assembly: GCF_965153285.1. NCBI lineage: Eukaryota > Metazoa > Chordata > Lepidosauria > Squamata > Lacertidae > Podarcis > Podarcis tiliguerta. The sequence goes on from NC_139552.1 coordinate 5,778,733, forward strand.
CCTTACAGCTCTGCCTGCTAGTTCCCTCACACTGGGAATTATCTGAACATCCAACCCTTGGGGTATTTGAATTATCAATACGTTTTCGATGATGTTGATATTCTTGCTCACACAATCTACCAGTCACATAATTCATATTCAGCTGGTCCTCTGGCAAAACTTGTAAAGTTAGTACTAAGTTTTCAAACCCTGCATGCAGGCTGCTAAGCAGAGTATAAACTTTAATATTTTCAGGAAAATTCACACCTAGAGATGACAGTCGGTTGAAATACTCAGTCATCTGTGATGTGTGTTCAACCACACTATCCCCTGGCTTCAGTTTCAACTCATACAAAGCACGTATAATGTTCACCTTCTCTCCGGGCGTGGCTCTATGGTGAATTCGCCTAAGAGCTTCCCAAATTTCAAATGCAGACCTTAAATTTTCCACATGAGGTAATTGGGAATCGTCTATCGATACCATCAACATGCATCTAGCTTTAGTGTCCATTTTATCATGTTCCCTGGTCTGAGCATGTGCAGCAGCCTGTTGCTCTGCTGTGGCATCTGCTGCAACAGCCACAAACGGCTTTCGCCTCTGGACATAGTCAGCCCACACTTCTTTGGCTTCCAACCAGACTTGAGCCCTCTTAGACCATTGCACGTAATTAGCAGAGTTCAACTTTGTAAAGGGAACCTGGAAATTTTCCACTGCCATTCTTGGGGTCTGCTGCTACTCCCTCTGTGTGCCCTTGCTTCTCTTTCCCCTTGGGATTTGTTTTACTCACTTTTCAGACGCCTTTTGCAGCTCACTTACGCAGCTCTCTCAACTTTCTGCAGCCTCTCAGTTCCTTTAAGAGCTGGATTTACGACCAAGCCGGTCTTCTCTCATCCGAAAGCTGCTTTCACTTTCTCTGCACACAATACAGCTGTAGAAACGTAGAAGGATCCATAACCTAAGAGAGTCTGTGTACTGGTCCAATAAACACTTCCGCTGCGCCACCAGCAACAGCTCTCTTTGCAGAGCATTAATTAAGTCCAGTGCAGAGATTCTTGTTGCAGTACAAGCTTCAAAGTCTCAGCAGCAAAAGAAAAAACGACACAGGGAAGCCTGTCTTTCCAAAGACAGGTTTATTGCAGAAAGATAACACCTCCGGAGCTTTCAGACATTTTTTGCTTCACGCCCAGCACTCCCCAACAGCAGAGAAAACAAACACTCTTTATATACTGAGCAACTTAACAACTTAACGAGCTTGACTACTTAAAGTCACATGACATTGCTAATTTGCCAGCGTCTTAGGTTTCACACCCTAACATGGTTCCCTGATCAGAAACCCTGAATTGTCCACCCCAAGCCCTTCCTTATTTCTATCCCCCAAACATCAAGCGAGGGGGGGGGGGTGGCTTAGAGAAACCAAGAGGGGTGAGGTTTAAGCGCACAGTCTTTCCCAAGCCCCGGCAGCCTTTAAAATTTACAGGGGGCTCCCGATTTAAGTGGTACCAATGGAAGGGATGGCAGGGTAAATTAAATCCACGCTAGAAGAGTAATGAATCAATAAACGGCAGGCACAAACACACGCTGCAAGCACACACACACACACACACACACACACACAACTTAAAATTAGAGAGGAACAGGAAAAGGAACCCTGAGGATCATCTAGTCCAACCCAGGCAATGCAGAAATATTCAGCTGTCCCATACAGGGATCAAACTTGCAACCTTGGCATTATCAGCACCATGCAGTCACCCAGACCAGCCACGCAATTGGACAGGCAAGGGCTATAGAGGGGAAATGTACAAGCACCCTGGCCAAAAATTAAAATAAAACGCACAGCTACCAAGCAGAGGCAGGGAAGACAAGCGAGGAGACAAGGGAGAAAGAAAGACGGAGCCACACTCACACTCAGACCTCACCGGGGGCATGTGCTGGGCAAGGGAACAAGCTGCAGCTTAAGAAAGGTAATTCGCACTTAGACCGCACAAACAAATCAAGCACCAGGAGTGGGGGGAAATGGAAGGTTAAATATAGGTTTTTACACGGAAAAAAGAGGACACAGCAAGGCAAACCTGGATGCCTGGATTTTTAAAAGCAGTAAAGCAATGAGCGCACGCAAGCCTCCTAAAGTTAAAAGGCAAGCCAGGAACCAGGCAGCCTCCACACACACAGACCCCCCAACTCCAAACCTCGTGGCTCTTCCCTGTGATGACTGTGATGACTCCTAGCTGATGACTCTCGGAGGGACGAAGAGAAATGAGGCCGGGGAGAGGGCTGGCGCAGTAACTTGAAGTTACCTGGGCACGCCCCCTGCTGGCTCCCGATTGGGTGCCGGCCAGTGGGCGGGGCGCCAGCCAGGTAAGCTGGGAAAGCAGGGGGCGGTGCTCGGGCTCCCGCCCACAACCACTCCCCTCCCTTCCAGGGAGGAGAGTCTATGTCATCTAGCTTGTTTGCATTTTAAGTTAAACCAGGGGGCACCGTTCTTAAAATGGGCCCGATTTACTTGGATGGCTGGTACTGTAAAGAAGGACATAAGATCTTCTGTAAGCAAAGAGAATGAATTAATGATTTGTTCATGCCCATACAGATCTGAATCTAAAACAGCATGAGTTTGAATTTTCTCTTGGAAGAATTCCATATATTTTTGGGCTTGAGTTACTGACCATTTTATTGCTCTTACTTGTTTTGCAGTATTTATTCCCATATATATGGGGTGTCTAGACTTGATGGGCTGCCAGTCAAGGGAAAGCTTGGCACTCAAGGGGAGATGGTTGCTCATTTGGACGTTTTCTATTTTAAAATAAGAAAATTTTGAGAATAAATCTCTGGAAACAATAAAATAATCGAGAACACGATTTGTAAGTGTGCTCAAATGAGTAAACTCACCCGGAATATCCGGGGGACAATTTCCATTTAAAATTATCAAATTCAGACGTAAAATCAGCTGATAAAGAAGGGTTCCCGCTTCGTTAACCCTGTTATCTTTCGATTTTCTCTGTATATGGGGGGAGAAATCCAAGTTCTGGTGATCAGGTATGACCCACCATTTGGCCTTGCCTAGCGCTTCCCAGTTTGCAGCTGTACGAGCATTAAAATCACCTCCCATGACTGCTGAAATGTTTGGGAACTTAGTATAACAGTGAGTTAGGTGTTCTTCAAGTGTTTCCCATTTGGAATGGAGGTCCACTACCTGCCCCCCGGGGGGAAGTAAACATTTGTTACCAGTAATTCAAATTTCCCTCCTGAAATCAATCCTGTAATCGCGTAAGGAGAGGAAGATTTGACAAGTGTAAGTTTTGCTGGCAATTTGAGGGAAATGGCTATTACCAAACCTCCCCTAGGGCGTCCACCTTTAAGAGAGGGGCTAGCTGGAAGCAAAATGGTATCGTATCCATTTATGTCAATCACCTCCTCTTCCCAAGTTTCTTGTAGGAGAATTACTTGGAATAAATTAACAATTTTTAAGAAGTCTGGATCAGATTTCTTCCCCCTCCATCCCGCAATATTCCAGCATAAAAATGACATCGAGGGGTGGCTGGGTTGGTCGTTAGGTAGTCAGGTCATGTGGGAATGGGATTCTAACTTTGGGGGAGTTTCAGCTTCAAAAAAATCAGTAATTTTCCTTTGAGAAGGTGGCAATCGTGCTATACATCCCAACTGTTTAGATTTATTGGGGTGGTTTGGCTGTAAGGTTGTGCCACTCGTCTCGCTAAAGGCAGATGTTTGGCCTAAGATAGTCGACTTTTCAGAACCAGATGGTAGAATTAGGGGGGTATTACTTAGAGAGAGCGAAATTAAGTCAACAGGTATTGTGTCACTAGTTGAGTGATCATTAGTTGTTTGAATAATTTTGTTAATACGACCTGTCGGGTCTTCAACCAGATCATTCTTCGGGGCTAAAAGTAAAGTGGCGTCGTCTCTCATTTGTTGGTCTGGTTCAGCTGGTCCTGTTACCGGTTCGATGGTATCTATGGATTTATTCAACTTGCACACGTTAGAAGCGAGTGGGTTAATAAAATTACAAGTAAGTGGACCCATACGGGGCACTTTACATGGAGAGCCTAATTCAGATTCATTGAGTTCCCTCATTTTGTCCCAGGCAGATGTTGTAATCATATTTGCCTCAGAGATGGGGTGCATGATAGATGGGTCTGGTGATGAGATTTCCGTCTCCAGAGTATGGAGGAGTGGATTCATCTCCGCAACAACCAGTTGGCTGGTAGGGGTGGGTGCCTTCCCTACCCACAGGTCCAATTCTTGGTGGTATAAGCGTGGGACAGAATCTGAACCACAGTCTCTATCAAGCATATTTTGTTTAGGTAATCTCAGCTGTTCCTCTGTCACTTTTGTCAGGCAGAAGTAAAGGGTATTAATTTTATGGAGTATTTCTTTCTGAACTTCTTGCGGAAGGATGCTATAGGAGTGGAGTAAGTTATTATCAAAGCTATCGAGGTCGATTCCCTGATTCTCCGCATACCTGGGCCCAAGGAAGTCCAAACCTTTGAGAGTCCTTGGCAACCAGACCAGTAGGATGTTTGGAGATGTCCTCCGCAGAGTTTATATCAATTAGAACGTGTTGTTCAATCTCATGTTGAGTTTTTGGCAAATTTACAATATGGGGGATAAGTGGAATTGGAGGTGCTTCATTCTTAAAGTACCTTGAGATTTTTATACCACTCGTCTCCAGATGTTCTCTACATTTGTACACTAGTTTTGCCAGTCTCCCCTCATAGAATGAGACCACCGCTCTGGCAAGGAATCCGTTAAAGTATAGATATTCCACTTGGGCCAAATCAGTAGGGTTGTTAAGTATACCCGGCATATAGATCTTTAAAAGGTTCAATAGATGGGCTTTACGCTCTTCTTGTGACAGAAGTCCTGGGGGTTTAGGATAATTTGATAAAACAAGTTTGTTTCGGTACAGCACCAGATTCCAGTTTTTATTTGTTAGATTTGTCAGATTTCTCTTCTTGGAGGGATTGGTTTCATCTACAGATAGAATGTGAGACCATGGATCTTGGATCAAAATGTCTTGCTTGGAGTTAGGTGATGGGGTAGGTGTTAAGGGTTCCAAGCAATCCATCGCAGAGTCAGGGCAAGGGTTCATAGAACGTTCTTGCTTAGAAGATTTCCTGGTTAGAAGTTTCTCAGTGTTCCCACTGGTCTCGGTTATTGGGATACTCTTGAGACGATTAAAAGGCTTTTTAAAGTCCATTTTTTTGTAACGCACTGCCTTAAAATTTTTAACATTTCTGCTCTTTTTTACCCTTATGGGTCTCCTTTTCAAGGCAGTAGCCCTACCAGATCTCTTGGCTTTCCTTGGTGATCTGTTTTTGCAGGTGGTAGGAAGGAACTTGTTATTACTTTCCAATTCTACAGTCACCCCGCTGGATTCCCTACAGAGAGTTTTGTAAGTGTCCATCATTATAGTGAGGATTTTTGTACAGGTGGCCAGGTGAGATTTTATATTTTCGATATCCTCAGTTAAAAGTACAAGCCATTTGATAACTGATAAGTCCTTGTCCTCATTTGTCTCAAGTTGGAAGCAGGAGTCTCTTGATGTTTTAGGGTTTCCCGAAGACATCTCTGCAATTTGTTTTAACATTAACTCTTCCACTTCTCGGACTCGGGATGGTTCAGGAGAAGCTTGGGATTTAAGTCTCTGTTTTGGGAGTACTTCGGTGACTGTACCAATTATGTTTGGATTTACTTTGGGCTTTATTGGCCCTTTGTTGTGGCATTCTTCTACACAATCCTCTCTCTGCACAGCCGGCCCTTCAGTGCAGGAGGGAGGAGTTTCAGTTTCCTGCTGATTCTCACTCGGCTTGACTTTACCCTTATTCTTAAAGGGCCGAGAGCTTTTTATTTGAGCTCCCTTTAGGGTTGCTCTTTTAGAGAGAGGTCTTAGATCACTCCGATAAAAGCCTAGTGTTCTGCAGCCACTCCTGGTCGTCACCATTATTTATCTTGTAAAGGACAAGTTGGTAAAAATCTCACCTCGGCTGGAGCCAAGATGGTGTCGTCGATAGTAGTAGCGTCGTCTTGAGCTCTGCATCAGTTGATGCTGTTTTTATTATTTTTATCAGTTTTTATTAGCTTTTTATTAGTTTTTATCAGTTTTTATTAGCTTTTAGCAGCCTTAGTATTATCTCTGTTGGTTGGCAGCTATTATTTTACAAAGCTTAGGTCAGGAGAGAGGCGAATGAGGCTGGTTGCAAGAGAAACTCCCCCTTTCAAGCCTCCTTGTGGAAACTAAATTGCCGGCCTGCAAGGGTGAAGGTGAGGAAGCCGACTTTCATGTGAACAGGCAGTGAAATTTACTCCCACGGTAAGCGCTGGTAGGATTGAACTGAGCTGACGTTGAAATACTATCCCCCCCTCTTCCTGATATCTAAATCATGGGACATGGGAAACGTCTTAGAGACTCCGAGGAGATAGCCTCCGTTCCCTTTCCAAGATCAAAGCAAACAAGGGTTGATCCTTGTCACTTTAAAGAAGGGAGTAATCTACTGAATTGTTCCTACATGGTAGAAACACAGAACTGCTTCAACCCACTGATTGTGCGTCAGCTCTTAAAGACGAAGAACGAATAACTCCTCAAATAACAAGCAATGAGACCAATAGTAAGAGTGTAGTCTCTCCTCAGAAGGAGGAACAGGTCTTTGGCATGGCTAATCTTATGACATTTGAACAGTCTCATCTAATAATTAAAACTTTGCACTGTATATTCAAAAGACTAGATGATATTTCGTCCCAGCTGCATAGCCTCCAACAAAAGCTAATCACTACTTCCCCAGCGTCAGCTGGTGTTAAGTCCCTTGAAGAGAGGATGGAGACGGGAAGTTTGACCTTAAATAACAAACATACTGACAAATTTAAATACAACCTTAACCTTCAATTAAGCCATCAATCCTTGATCTTAACACCAAGGAAAGTGAGCCTAACTATACAAAATGGGGATCCAAGATGGAGAACTCTGGTTGGTGCCAAGGAACTCCTAAAGGTGCTTTTAAACATGAAGGCAACACAAATTGACCTCTGTGCAGTCCTCCCCCTTGCCCATCATTATAAATCTCAGAGAGTCCTGCTTGCGTTCCAAACCACAAAAATTCCCACTATTATATTACAAAAGAAAGCATTTTTGTTTCGCTGTGGGATAGCACCAACGAGAGCCTTTATAGATCCTACGCCTAAACCCCTACTGTTGGAGGCAATAACCAAAGAGGGCTCAAAATCTACTAAACCCGATTCACCAGTGGACACCGGAGTGGGTGTTCTACCCCAGGAGAAGAGTTATGTGGCTTCCACACCCCTAGCAAAGAACAATGTCCATCCGGGAAGTGGCCTGACACCACCAGAAGAGATCGAACTCATTGCCTCCTTTGCAGATTTACCGGTGGCGGAACAAAGAGAAATTATCAATAGACTGGAATCGCTTAAAACCCTACTTATTAGGAAGCTCAGCTCCAGAACACTCACGTACAGCGAACATGTTCCCCCAGTAGAACCAGAGCATATGGATCTCTCAATATCCAATGCTAACTGCATGTCGGCTATGGAGGATAAGAAACACCCTCAAGAAGCAACCACCAGCCCTTCCCTCCAAGCAGAACAATCTTCAGTGCTCTTAATAGATTTACATGACCGTCCATCGAAAAACTTACCCGAAGAAAGTAGCACTCAACAGGAAAAATCCCCATCTACACACTCATCGATGCCAGACCTGGAACCTTCTTATAGCACTGATCAATCAAGAGAAGAGGTGCCTTTGCCTACCTCCCCAAATAGCCCTCTCGCCCTGTCTTATCCCTTTTTGCGGAGTTCTTTGGATTCAACAGCAAGACTAGGGAAGGAACTGATTGAAGACCCAACAGGCCACATAAATCAAGTAGCCCAAAAGACCAGCAGCAGGCTACTGAGAGACCTAACTTCTGACGAGATAGCCGGTCCACCCCGGGCAGCCCACCAAACTCTCTTGGAAAAGGGGTCCACCCCTGTTCATGGTCCACTCCTATTGGATCGAGTGGCCCACCTCAACAGCCTGATGACTTTGCAAATCCCACTCAGCCTTTACGAGCGGTTTTTCATCAGAGGAAGATAACTGATTTCTTTACTGGCTCCCCTCTTCCCGCATTAAAGTTGAGCCAACCTTCCGATTGACAGCCAATTGGAGGATCGGGGAAACCCCAGCCTTCAATACTAAGCTGGAACATTGCTGGATGGAAAAGCAAAAAATTAGATCCAGAATTCCAAAAATATATTAATTCATTCCTTATCATACTATTACAAGAAACCTGGGTGGAAGAAGAAATCGAGTTAAATGGCTTTGAGTTTATATGTTTGCCTGCTAGTCCGTCAGTGAATGGCGGCCGCCCAAAAGGCGGCCTTACGATTGGTATCTCCCTCAAACTTCAGGCCAAACTTTCACTAGTGCATGCACTTCCGCCTTATGCTTTACCGGACTGATCTCTGGTGGAAACTTCTCTTTATTGGTTACAAATGTCTATTTACCTCCGGGAGGGTTAGCAGCTGATCTTACTTCCAGATGGGAATCCCTAGAGGATTTTTTACTTTCCGGTTATATTAAATATCCCAATGTCCCCTCCATTATTGGAGGTGATTTTAACGCTCGGATAGCCTCAAATTGGGAAGCTCTTAAAAAGTCTAAGTGGTGGGTTGACCCCGGCGCTCATATTTACGATCTAGCATACACCCCCTCTAGAATATCAAAGGATGTCAAAGTTAATAAGGCAGGAGTGTTGCTTTATCAGATGACTCTACGCCTTAATTTAATTATATTAAACGGCAGGTGCCCTTCAGACATACCAGGAGAGTTCACCCACCTGGGGTTAAAATCAAACAGTGTTCTTGACTATGTATTGGTCTCCCGGGATCTATCTCTGTACATCACCTCTTTTAAAATTGATAATGCCCATTTTAGTGACCATCTTCCCCTGACAACCAAGTTATGTGTTGACTGGCAATTGCTCGACCGCTCCCACCCAACCCCGGTGATTGTGGAGTCGTCCACTAAAATAAAGGGGACTAGATGGTCCTCTGCTCTTGCTCATAGATATACGGATTTTATCCAAGAAATGTTTTCTGGGGATCAGCCTGACGAAGGAATAGTCCCGCGTGATCCTATTACCTGTATGAAATTTTTTTCTTGCCTGATAGAAGTTTTAACTTGCTTTTTTACTTCTCCTACCTACGGAGTTAAAAACGTTCATTTCAAATCTGGCGCCCCTTGGTTTAACTCTGCTTGCAAACTAGCCAGACTCCATTTGCATACAATATATAAGGACTATAAACTTTCCGGCGCTCCGGCCTTACCTCCATCTTATTCCCTGGCCAAAAAAGCATACAAACAGGCCCAGAAATCGGCCAAAAGGGAATGGCATTTAAATCGTTGGCAGACTATAATTTCTGCCTCAAAATCTAATAACTCCCGGAAATTTTGGTCTTTAATAAAGGGAAGAAACACGAAATATCCCCTAACGGTGATCCCGGCCCCTACATGGGAGCAGTTCCTGAGAAAATATTTCTCAGTGGCAGAAACTCCGGCCTCTCATTGGAGTCCTTCTAAACCCCTTCCCGTTTGGTCCAATACCGACCCTGCTGAAATCCTAGATTTGATAGCTGAGCTGAAAACAGGTAAGGCCCCTGGGCCAGATTTGGTCCCTGTTGAGGCTATAAAGCTTCATTCTGCATGGTGGGCAGGGATTTTAGCTAAAACGTTCGACGCAGTAAATGCCACGGGCTTAATACCAGGAACGTGGAAGGAGGCCATTATAATCCCTATCTACAAAAAAGGCCCTCCCGGCGACCCAGGGAATTATCGGAACATCAGTCTGCTTTCGACCATTGGGAAAATATATGCCCGTTTCTTGCTGGCAAGGTTGATGGCTGACCTGATTGGACCTGAGCAAGCTGGATTTAGACTAAACCGATCCACAACAGATCAAGCAATTATTCTTTATCACTTAGCCCGGAAATACTCGACACCTTGACGGGGCCAACTTTGCGCAGCTTTCATAGATTTGAAAGCTGCGTTTGACAGTATTCCGAGGAATTTACTTTGGGATAAACTTGCCTGTTGGGGAATAGATGGAAGGCTCCTGTGGCTTATCTCCCAACTTCATGCTGGGTCCGTGGCCAGGGTGAGATTATCCCCTGCTGGAGACCTGACCAATCCAGTGCCAGTAAATAGGGGTGTACGCCAGGGTTGTATTCTAGCGCCTCTTCTTTTTAACTTATTTATCAGTGATATGAGGAACCCATTAGCCGTCGCACAAAAATTTATCCACGCCCCTCGTATAGCAGATTACCGTTGCCCTTTACTTCTTTACGCAGATGATGCGGTACTACTCTCTTACTCCAGAGTGGGTTTAAGGAGGGCACTAAAGATCTTTGCGACATATTGCCACTCTAATCATCTGTCTATTAACCACACCAAGTCCAAAGTACTGATATTTTCAAGGAGTCGAAAACTTTATTCATGGAAACTGGAGGGCACGAAAATCGAACAAGTACATAAATTTAAATATTTAGGAATTTATTTTCAATACAACTTAGGGTGGAAAGCGCACGTTGAATATCTTCAAAACAAGACAAAAGCCCTTTCATACTCCCTCCTCCGTTTTTTCTACTCTGAGGGGGCCCTATTCATCCCTGCGGCCTTGAAAGTGTATAGCATTAAAGTGATGGCCACAATAGCCTATGCTGCACCCTTATGGGCTGCCTTTGCAAACCTCTCACCTTTAGAGTCACTTCAAAGCCAATTCTTACGCCGACTTCTAAAATTACCAACATGCGTAAGATCCCCTCAGTGGAGTTAGTTATATGGAGGAGAGTTCTGATTTATTGGATATCACTGTGGCATAAACTCCCGGACCACTATCTCATTCAATGCATGTGGCGTGATGACTTCTCAAATTTGTGGTCAGGAAAAATCCATGCCAAACTACTGTCCTATGAGATCTCGCCCACTGAATTGCTCAAACTGGATCTAAATGTGGCAAAAAGGTGTATAAATCAAAGGCTGGATGATGCGGAGCTATACCAAAATTTCGTAGCTGCTGGTGGAGTATGCTCACCGTTAAACTTTGGCATAACCCCTATCTACCGTGCTCCGTCCTATTTAACATCACTTATGGTCGCGTCTCACCGTTATGCCTTTATTAGAGCTAGGTTCAATGTCTTTCCAACAAACGTGCTGAGACACAGATTTTCCAAGGGCCAAGTCTCTTCAATGTGTGCTTGTGAAATGAAAACACCTGAATCTCTTCATCATGTTATGTTTATCTGCCCTTTGTACAGCTCAGCCCGTGCCAGCATACTAAACTCCATAATCCAGCCTATGGCTGGCAAACTAGTAGACCTACAGCTTGCCTGGGCACTCCAAGATGTGGGCACTCCCTTCAGGTTGCTAAATTCCTAACAGCCGTCCTCTCGTATAAGAGACGGAATGGAATGTTAGCTGATTATTGATAGATATAAGAATTTTTTATAATGATATTAGATATTGATTTTAGTGTAGTGCTTAAAAATTTTAACCTTAATTTTAAACTTGTCTTATAATGGCTAATATATATCCTTGTGAGATGTTAACGGTGTTATACTATGTGTGATTTGTACGAGTCCGCCGTTTTATTTGATTTGTTTTGTTCTGTGTGTTGTGTTCCAATATGGGCGTAAAGCTGAATAAACATATGATGATGAATCTCACCTCGGTTCATTGGCTCCGTCGGGTGTTGCAGGAGGGTTCTCCGCGGGACTACTTCCAAGGTAGGCAGGTCTTCAAAGCACCTAACTCCGGTGCTTTGTGAAATAATGAATGAGATTCTAAGAGGATTCTAAGAGGAGGAGGAAGAAAACCAGATTCCTTCAGTTTCAGTCGCTCCTTGTTTCTTGGCGTTCTCCGCCGGTAAAGCCTTTTGTCCCTCTCTTCAGCAAGGCATTTAGAGAACCAGCAGTTTATCAGCATCGTCAATAAAACAATAAAACGTTAGCTAAGAAAAACAGGGGCAGTGATGAGGTGATAAGGCAGCCAGTAAATCATTAAAACTGTAAAATTTAGGGTCCGAGAAGGCTAAAAAAACTACTTAAAATCTTAATTAAAGGCAGGCAAACCTGACTATGCTGCTATCTCCGTTGCCATCTTCGAGCCAGTGAATGTAGCTTGTCTTTCTAAATCATACTCCTTCCAGGCTCTTTGGCATATCCTTTTGAGGTGGGGTGACTGGTACTGTACACAACATTCTGACTGGGTGTATGCATCTCATAGAGCTATATGATGACACAGTGCTGTTTTTATTCTCATTCCACTGCCTAATTATTAGTGGGTCTCCCTCTTGTGTTTTGTGTGCCATCACACTGAGCTGACTTATGGGGAGAGGAGAAGAGGGTAAAAGAAGTTGTTTTCTGACTCCTGCCTTCCACTGGAATTTCTACCCACCCCACTCCTCAAATTACTTACTTTGCTCATTCTGCACCACCAAGTGGCAGTAGTGATGGAAGGGGATTCAGGGCTTAACAAGTATGCAGCATTACTACTCCTAGGTCTGGGTGATGTTAGGTTTTCAACATCGTGATGTATATATCACCTGTCAAACAGTGTGGGTTTGGCGATAAACTATGATGTTGAAAGAAGTTGTATTGGCCCCAGCCAGCGAGGCGTGGGGTGAAACTGAGTCAGCTCTCACTATGGGAGCTGAGGCACTTTCACCCCAGCGCCTCATGGGCTGGGGCCAATGCGCTGACCCCACTGCTGCTCAGCTGACCGAGCTGACCACTGCCCCTAGCTGACCGAGCCCTGAAGTCCCTGTTGCTTGTGCATGAACAGGGACCTCAGGGCTCCTACCCACCCTCCCAGGCAAAGTTTGCAATGCGGGACTACTTGAGGTTGCTGGCAAGCGCTGGCAGCAGCATCAGAGAGCCCTTACACTGCCAGGCTGAGCCCACCAAAGCCCCATGCCAAGGCTGTGGCTGCCTTGGTGGGGGGGGGGGGGCAGAGTCTAATGGAGCCTGCACCTCTAGGTTGCCTAATGTGAGCTGGAGGTGAGGTGGGGGCTTTTTTAAGCTACAGGGCTGTCCCTACCTGTGATTCCCAGCAGCTGGTATTCAGAGGCAGAACATGATATGATCGTGATGGTGGTCTTGTTTCTTTGTGGACTTGAAACTTGAATGGTTTTAACTGCCCCTCTACCCCGAATTTGCTGTCCTCAGTCACTTAAACAGTAAGTCAGTTTCTGAGTTGAGCTTCCAACGGTAGCCCCTTGCTTCTCAGGAAAATATTAATACTAGTGTCAGGGAACTGCCATCAAGAGAGGGGAGGGAGTCAGGAATGTACAGGCAGCCTCCCCCCTTGCTGAGCAGTAGCACTTCATCAGAGACTGGTGAAGGTGAAGCCTCAGAAGGATCGGAAGAAGGGGGGGGGGGTTGAAACAAAGGCTCACAGAAGCTTCTGTGAAAACTCAAACTCAAAGGTTTAGTAAACCCATCTGCCAGATTCTGCTGGCTTGGACAATACTTCAGTGTCACCAAGCCTGTCTGGACACTCTGACACACATTTTGGAAACGTATGTCCAAATGTTTGGTTCTGGCCTTAAACTGTCCAGACTCTGCCAACTTCAGACAGGGTTGATTGTCCTCCCACACAGTGATGGGCAAACAACAATCCCCACAGATTTCTTGGACCAAACAAGTGTAAAACTCCAGTTCTCTACAAAGCTCTGACAACGCACTGAACTCAGCTTCAGTAGAGGAAAGCGCAATGTTTCTTTGCTTTCGGGACTTCCTCCCAGCTAGAGATTCCCCAAACTTTATTACCAATCCAGATACGGACTTCCTGTCATCCAGATTCGCCCAATCGCTGTCAGTCCAGCATGTTAGCTTGGTGTCACCCTTAGCTGACAGTTTGAGACAGAAATCTTTGGTATCCTGTAGGTATTGCAGCACCCTCTTGATACCATTCCAGGCACTCACACTTGGCTTTGTAGCTTCCCTGCTGAGCAGATTGGTAGCAAAGGCTATGTCCAGTCTGCTCCACTGGGAGAGATACAAAAGACTACCCAGAGCTGACTGAAAGATCTCAGCATTTTCGAACTCAGAACGCTCCCCAAGCTGACTGTCCTTCACGTAGCTTGTCTCCATGGGCGTTCTGACCCCTGCACATTCAGACATTCTGAACTTCTCAAGCAACTGCTCAATCTTGCCTTTCTGGCTGAGCAAGAAGCTTCCGTCCTCGGACCTGTCTATCTGGATGCCTAGGTAAACTCTTACTGGACCTAGGTTTTTGAGTTGGAAACGCTTTCCAAGCTCTTTGGCAAACCCTTGAACCTGTTTCCCTGTCTTTGCCACATAGATTATAACATCCACAAAAACGAAGACCAGCTCTTGTGACTCTCCTGACCCTTTCAGGTACAGGCAGCTATCAGCAAGACTCCTCTTGAAACCCATGCTCTCTAGGGCTTCATTCAGACACAAGTTCCAATTCCTGGCCGACTGTTTCAGACTGTAAATGGACTTGTGAAGTTTCCACACTGCATCTGGCCTATTGTCCTCAAAGCCTGGAGGAGGAAGCATGTACAGATCCTCCTGGAGGTCTGAGTTCAAGTAGGCCACATCCACATCAAAGTGATGCACCTGAAAACCTCTCTGTGCAGCAACGGCTAAGAGCATGTGCAGAGTTTCATTTCTGGAAGTAGGAGCATACACTTCAGTGTAATGCAGCCCCTTCCGCTGTGTGAACCCTCTGGCTACCAGTCTAGCTTTGTACTGTGGTTCTCCAGTTGCTGTGGGTTTAAGACGGTAAACCCAGTGACTGCTCATGGCCTGCTTGCCTGCTGGCAGCATTGTGATGGCGAACACACCTAGAGACTTCATTGAGCTCATTTCCTTCTGCATTGCCTCTTGACATTTTCTGGCTTCTTCTTCAGGCAGTTTCTGAACTTCCTCAAAACTCTCTGGTTTGCATTGAGCCACACCAGCCCACACACTAGTGACCTCAAACCTGCTGGGTCATTTTCCTTTAGTAGTGCGAGCTGAACTTCTCAGCACAATCTCAGGTACCCCTTCTGACCCTCTAGGGCCAGCTACTGTGTCCTTGCTCTCAGAGAACTCCCCCTCTGACTTACTGCGTCTTCTGGGCTTCTCAGCTGGACCTGTGGGCGAGGAAGGTGCACTCTTTTGCTCTAGCTTAACAGCTTTAGGGGATGCCCTTGACTGTTCCTGCTCTGGGTCTGGACTCTGAGCCTCAGCAGCAGGATCAGTTTCTACCTCTCCCTCATCAGCAGAGTCAAGCAGACTCTCTGAAAGAATGTCTGGATTCCCATGTATGCATGTCCACCCACTTTGTTCACAGAACTCAGCACTCCTGCTGACTAGAATCCTAGACTGATTGCCTTCTGTATAGGCAAATATCCATCCCTTGGTCCTTGGCTCATACCCACAGAAGATCATTCTTTGGGACCTAGGGCCACCCTTTCTGCGTCTGGCCTTTGGCACAAGGACCCAAGCCTCGCACCCAAACACACGGAAGAAATGCACTTTGGGCTTCTTACCATGCAGCAGAAAATAGGGCGTGTCCCCTACTACAGAACTGAATGAGCGATTCAAAGTGAAGGATGCGGCTTTCCACGCTTCCCCCCCAAAAAAAAAGTGCTGAGGGAGTCCTGCATCAAAAAGCATTGCTTCTGTTGCCTCCTGCAGCATGCAGTTCCTGCATTCTGCAACTCCATTCTCCTGAGGAGAATTTGCTACAGTCAACCTGTGGCGTATCCCTTTCTGAAGGAAGATGTTCTGCAGTGCAGACCCAGTGAACTCCCCACCGCAATCTGATTGAAAACTCTTGACCCGCAGTGAGAACTGTAGTTCTACTGCCGTGATCCAGTCTTTCACCAAAGCAGCAGCTTATCCCTTGTGCTTTAAACTGAACACCCACCCATTTCTGGAAAAATCATCCACAAGGGATAGCGCAAATTTGGCCCCACCCAAACTGGCAACTTGCATAGGGCCGCAAAGGTCTGCATGCACTAGCTCAAAAGGTTTTGTGGTTACCCTGTCAGACCTAGGATAACTACACGTTCGAACCTTAGCTTTCTTGCAGGCCCTGCAATCCAGGTATTTGTCACATGCCTTCATCTTGCACCCCTCAGTGCACCCTGGGATCTTCTTCACATACCCCCAGTTGACATGTGACATTCTCCGATGCCAAAGATGATGGCACCCATCGTGGACAGGAACGTTAGCACACTGTGCTTGTGCTGACTCAGTGGGGCCTGTACCTGCAATAGGCGTTTCCAGAACAAACAGCCTGTCTTTGCACTCAGCACTGACCAGTTGTCGCCTACCTCTGGAAATGAAACACATATTATTTTCAGACTTCCGGGTTAGCGCCATCGGTGAGGGAGGAATTTCTTCGACAAGAAGGAATCCGCTCCGCAGAAATCGGGTCTGGCTGCCGCGGCGAAGGCAGAGACCCTTCAGAAATCACAGGCGGGTGAAGCCTGTGAGCCTGGGATTCGGCAGGCACCATTAGCGCCCCCCCCCCAAAACACAAGGGACCCTCTTTTTTTAGGGGCGATCCCTACCAGAGCGGGGGTGAGTGGCGCGGTGCTGTGAATCGACCGCTACTTCTGTGGAGTGAAGCCGCTAAACCTTCGCCGGAGAGCGCAAATTTATTGAAATTGGCTACGAACGGGGGAGGTTAGAAACAGGAAGTCCGCCTTCCCCCTTTTGTAAATAGACGGAAGCAAAGAGACTGAGCTAAAGCCTTGGAGATTTAATAGTAAAATACATATTTCTAGTATTGAAAATAGTAACCCCCCCCCCCCTTGGAAGCAGGAGAAGAGGGGGGAGGGGGCTTCTTTTGTGACTGAATTGACCTGTGAAGAGGCAAGGGAAGGGCTAAAAGCTCCATCATTCAGACCCTGGAACCGGGCTGCCATTGGAATGCGCACTGGCTGTATTGGAAACGTTCACTGACAGTTACTTAAATAAGAGTGATACATTGTTTTAACCTGTCTTTCTCTGCTACAAAAAGGGCAAAGGGACTAGAAACAATTGCAAAACTAATTCCACTGTTGCAGCTAAGTTTAAAAAAGAGAGATATTTTGACTCAATATAAATTCAATTAGTAACTTTGTCCCACTAGAGGAAATTTTTGAAACTGCTACAAGTGCTATAAGTACTGGAATTTTCCAACTGCATGTTTTGACTCTGGGAGTGTGAGATTTAACCTTGAGCTGTGGAATTGTTATGGCAGATGGGAAAGACAAAATAAATATTTCAAAAACAATGCCTGGGAAACTGTGGCCGCGAAGAGCCTCAGCAGCTGGGCCTTCTACTCCACCTGTCCCATCTCAACCTAAATTAAAAGAAATGGCAACAGATGAAGCTGTGGCTATTGCATTAAAGAAGATAAATGACTCATTACTAAAAAAGCAGATGATACAAACAAAAAAGTAGATGAGACAAACAGAAAAGTGGGTGAGACAAACAAAAAAGTAGATGACGCGATGTAATGGTTCTAGGGATTGCTTGTGCTTAAGTTGCCTTTACTCATGGCAAGCTTGCATGGCTGAACCCTTTCTGACAGGACAGCCCCTATTCCGTGGCTGCCTCAGTCGCTGGCAGAATCCGTCAGTGGGCGTTTCTTAAACCGCTTCCAACATAAAAGCTGTTTGACACCCAGTCTCCTCCCCCTTTGCCTGCGTGAAAGTTTTCTGCGCAAGGTGGGTGTGGGCAAAGGAGCACTTGTCCCCTCTCCGCTGGTCTCCTGCGAAGAGTCCTGGAGCCACCTCTCCGAGTCCTCTATCTCCTCCCCTTCTCCACTGGTGTAACGCTGATTGCCTTCCCCAGCGGTTGGGCTGTCCCTCCTCCTACTGGGACCCTCTCCTCCATCGTCCGGGAGCCTCCTCTCCACTTCCTGCTCCGATGGCAGTTCCCTGACATCCACCTCCCCCCCCCCCAGGACCCCCTCCACCCCCGGCCCGACCTTCTGACATGACCTCATCCCTATCCTCGGCCAACGATGCGGGGAATCCCCTGAAGGAGCTGTCGTCATCCTCCGAGGATTCAAAACCTGCTTCCCACCCGCTCCGACCCCCTTCTGTGGGGTGGGTTTCCCAGTTTGCTTCTTCTTCCTCGGACATCTCCCCTCCCTCCTATTCGGAGGCAGGAAAACCGACGAAGTCCTCTTCGTCATCAGTGGTGCCAAACTCCTCCTCCCAGAATCTCACTGGTGGTTTTGGTTTTCTCGGGAACAGGTTGTGGAATTCTTCCACGAGATACCCGTCCTCGACCGCCTCTGCAGGCACCCACGTGTTTTCTGACTCGGGTTCCCCTTCCCAAGCTACCAAGTACTCCACCTGGCGCCCTCGCCACCTTTAATCAAGTATTTCCGTGGCTCGCATCTGGTGTTCCCTCTCCTCTACCTGCGGGTGGGTGGTGACTCTTCCCTCCCGCTCTGGAAACTCCCGCCCTTCCTTGTATGGTGAGAGTAGGGACCTATGGAACATCGGATGTATCTTCATGCTGTTAGGCAGTTTGAGCTTGAATGCCACCGAGTTCATCCTGCTGTGTTAACCTCAAAAGGTCCCAGCCTCCTTGGTTGCAATTTCTTGCACCCTCCCTTTAGGGGTAACCCTTGGGTTGACAACCACACCCGGTCTCCCACCCATATGGCTTCCCCCTCCCGACGGTGCTTGTCGGCTTGTCTATTCTAAACTTCCTTGGCCCGCTCCAAATTCCACCTGAGTTGCTGGTGCAAGGCCTCCATTTCTTCCACAAACTGCTCTGCCGCAGGTACACTCCATCCTTCCTCCCCCCTCCCCGGGAAGGCCCTGGGGTGACACCTGTAATTGGCCATAAACGGGCTCATTCCCCTGGATACATGTTCAGCGTTATTGTACGCAAACTCAGCCAGCGCTAGTTTCTCTACCCAATTGTTCTGTCTCTCGCCGACGTAGCAGCGTAGGTATTGCTGGAGTATCCCGTTTGCTCTTTCCGCTTGCCCGTTGGTTTCTGGGTGTCGCGCCGTCGAGAACCCCACCTCGACCTGCAGCAAGCTCATGAGCTTCCTCCAGAACCGGGAAGTAAATTGTTTCCCGCGATCTGAGATGACCCTCGAGGGAAACCCATGCAGTCTGAAGACGTGCTCCACAAACAACCTGGCTGTTTCCTCTGCCGTTACCACATGTGAGCAAGCAATGAAATGGCACATCTTTGTCAGTAGATCGACTACAACCATGACTGCTGTTTTCCCCCTCGACTTGGGCAAATCTGTCATAAAATCAATGGACACCACCTCCCAGGGTTTTCCCGGCGTGGGTAAGGGTTCCAGTAACCCTGCAGGAGCCGCCCTCTCCCCTTTGGCCCTTTGGCAGTGGTTGCACCCCCGGACATATTCTTGTACGTCTTCCCTTACCCTTGGCCACCAGAATTGCCTGGTGACAAGTAGCATGGTCTTGTGTTGCCCAAAGTGGCCCGCCGTGGGGTTGTCGTGGAGTTGTTTGAGTACCCTTCCCCTCAGGGTCCCCCCTGGTACATACAGTGCCCCCTTGTAGTACAACAACCCTTCCTTTTCCTCAAACCCTCCATGGTTCTCCCTTCCTTCTCGGAGTTCTCTGATTTTAGTTTGAGCGAACTCGTCATTTCTAGTGAGCTCCCCCAGTTCCCGTTTACCAACCAACGCTCCCCCACACACCCACCGGTCCTCGGGGATCACATGTCGTATTTCCGGCGGTCCCTCTGCTTCCATGTATTCCGGCTTACGGGAGAGAGCATCTGCTCTTACGTTTTCTTCTCCCGGTACGTATCAGATATCGAAGGAAAACTCCTGCACCCATCGAATCTGTCTCTGGTTGAATACTCGCGCAGTCCTCCAGTATTCTAAGTTCTTGTGGTCAGTGCAGACCTGAATCTTGTGTTGCGCCCCTATCAACAGATGTCTCCATCGTCGGAATGCTGCATAGATAGCCAGCAGTTCGCGGTCATATACGGTATAGTTCTGCTCCGATTTGCTCAGCTTCCTCGAGAAAAAGGCACACGGTCTCCAGTCCCCTAGGGCTCCCCCCTGCAAGAGAAGGACCGCCCCAATGGCTCGGTCGGACGCTTCGGTTTCCAACCTCATGGGCTTTGTCAGATCCACATGCAAGAGCTGCTCTTCCGAAGCGAACGCCTTCTTCAGCCTTTCAAAGGATTGCTGGGCACTTTCTGTCCAGGCAAACTTCTTCTTGCTACTGAGACAATTGGTGATGGACGCTGTCAAGTGGGCGAAGTTCTTGATGAACTTCCTGTAGAAGTTACTGAACCCTAGGAACCTCTGCATGTCCTTCCAGGTCTTGGGTGCCTTCCACTCCAGTACCGCCTGCACCTTGCTCGGGTCCATGGCCAGACCCTTGTCCGACAACCTGTAGCCCAGAAATTCGACTTCTCGGGCGTGGAACTGGCATCTTTCCAGCTTGACCCACAGCTGGTGCTTATGCAGTCTTTTTAGCACTTCCCGGACGTCTCTGACATGTTGCTCCTCATTGTCCGAATAGATTAAGACGTCGTCCAAAAAGGCCACACAGTTCTTGAATAGCAGGGGCCCCAACACGTGGTGCATAAAAGCTTGAAAGCAGGCGGAGCCTGATTGTAATCCAAAGGGCATAACCAAGTACTCAAACGCCCCCAGGGGGGTGAACATGAGGTTTTCCATTCGTCCCCCTCCCGTATTCTAATCAGATTGTACGCTCCCCGGAGATCCAGTTTAGTAAAAAATGTGTTAAAATGTGTTAAAATGTCATCAATCCTGGGCATAGGGAAGGTCACTGGTTCTGACACCAATTTTAGGGCCCTATAGTCAACAACCAATCTGGGTTGGTTTGTCTCCTTCTTGTCCACAAAGAACACGGGACTGCCCCCCACCGCCTTTGATTCTCTTATGAACCCTCTCTACAGATTCTTGTCGATAAACTGCCTCAACTCCTGCATCTCCTTGTCAGACATGGCATACAATTTACCCATTGGTAATTGCGCCCCTGGGAGCAAGTTGATTTGGCAGTCAAAGGGCCGGTGGGGGGGGTAGTTTGTCTGCCTCCTTCTCGCTGAAAACTTCCCTTAGGTCAGCATATTGTCTTGGCACCTCCCCTTTTGTTCTCACTGCCAGCCCAGCCACCCTGGCCACAGTCATTCTTGGGGATCCCCCCCCCAGACAGTGCTCCAAACAGTACGTTGACCCAAAGGTGACTGACTGCTGGTGCCAGGACACTACTGGTTCATGCAGGGCTAGGCAGCTCATTCCCAGTATAATTGGAGGTCCAGCCAGCGTGGCCACGTGAAAGGCGATGGTTTCAGTGTGCCTGGACACCCTCATTCGCATTGGTGGGGTCTGGTGGGTCACTTCTCCTCCCAGAATCCCAAGTACTGAAATTTAAAGACTTGGTCAATAGCTTTTCCGTCTATTCTCCAATTATAGGTTTTTCGACTCTTGGTGAAAATTAGGACTTTGGACTTAACATGGTTAATTGTAAGAAAATTTGATTTGCAGTAAACATCAAAAATTTTTAATGCCCTCCTAAGGCCGACTCTCGAGAAGGATAGGATCACTGCATCGTCTGCGTAGAGTAGAAGGGGGCAACGATATTGGGCAAGACGGGGGGCGTGGATCGTTTCTTAAGAATCTATCAGAGGCGCCCTCATATCACTTATAAATAGATTAAAAAGGGTCGGAGCGAGGATACATCCTTGACGAACACCTCTATTGATAGTTACTGAATTTGAGAGGTTGCCGGCCGGAGTGATTCTCACCCTAGCGGCTGATCCGTCATGCAATTTAGTTATTAGCCACAAAAGTCTTTTGTCTATTCCCCATCGGGCCAACTTTCCCCATAGTAGTCCTCTGGGGATGCTGTCAAAAGCGGCCTTTAAATCAATGAAGGCCGCACAAAGTTGGCCTCTATTTGGGGAGGAATATTTCCGGGCAAGGTGGTATAAAACTAAGACATGATCAACCGCTGACTGATTCGGTCTAAAACCAGCCTGTTCAGACCCAATCAGGTTGTTCTCCTCGGCCCACTTAGTAAGCTTAGTTAACAAGAACCGTGCATATATTTTCTCAATTACTGACAATAAACTGATATTCCTGTAATTTCCCGGATCTTCTGTCGAGCCCTTTTTATGAATTGGAACAATAATTACATCCTTCCATATTCTTGGTACCTTCCCACTGTTGTTTACGGCATCAAAAGTAGCGGCCAGGATTTTCGCCCACCAGTCTGCATGAAGTTTTATAGCTTCCGCCGGGACTAGGTCAGGACCGGGGGCTTTTCCAATTTTAAGATTAGAAATGAGTCTGTGGATTTCTTCCGGGTCAGTGGGTGGCCAAAGAGGGAGCTGCTCATAGAATCCATCGCTTGTATTAATATTAAGGTCTGGTAAGGCAAAATAGTTCCTTAGAAAGGATTCCCAAACTGGGGCAGGAATAACTGTTAAGGGGTATCTTTTAGATTTTCTGTTAACCAACAGCCAGAATTTTCGGGAATTACGGTTACTTGAGGCAGCTATAAGTGCTTGCCAGCGGTTCAGTTGCCATTCCTGTTTGGCCTTTTTTTGCACATATTTGTAAGCTGATTTTGCCTGATTTTGAGAGCCAGTGTGGTGTAGTGGTTAAGAGCGGTAGTCACATAATCTGGGTAACCGGGTTCGCGTCTCCGCTCCTCCGCATGCAGCTGCTGGGTGACCTTGGGCCAGTCACAGTCTCTCAGCCCCACTCACCTCACAGAGTGTTTGTTGTGGGGGAGGAAGGGAAAGGAGAATATTAGCCGCTTTGAGACTCCTTAAAGGGAGTGAAAGGCGGGATATCAAATCCAAACTCTTCTTCTTCTTCTTCTTGATAGTACTCCTTGGGAAGCGTAATCGCCCCTGAGGATTTGTAATCATTATAAATAGCACAAAGATGTTGTTTGGCTTGTTTGCAATTACGGTTAAACCATGGTGCACCTGTCTTGGAGTGGGCCCAATTTGCCTGATGGGTTGGGACAGTAAAGAATGACGTGAGGTCATTCAGCAGATTGGCAAATAGGTTAATAGTTTGTTCGTGTTCATATGAGGTTATGCCAAAGGCTGAATAAGTTTGTATGATCTCCTGCTGAAGGAATTCAGAATATTTTTGAGCCTGCGTTACAGAGCACTTTATACCCTTCACTCGTAATGCCGTATTAATACCCTCTACCGGGTTTTCTGTGTTAGCATCTAGTTGAGTTGGATGACTGTGCTCATCCCCATGCCAGTCTAGGTCAAACATAGCAGCAAGTGGAAGGTGGTCACTGAACTGAATATTGTCAATCTTAAAAGAGAGAGCTTTTGAAATCAGGTCACTCAAGGCTAAAAGGTAATCTAGTACACTGTTTGATTTTATGCCTAGGTGGGTATACTCCCCCAGTATATCAGGAGGGCAGCAACCATTCAGGGGTACTAGGTTTAAGCGAATAGCCATTTGGTAAAGAAGTACTCCAGCCTCGTTTACTTTAGAGTCCTTTGAGGCTCTCCCTAAGGCATGTCTGAAATCATAGTTGTCGAGGCATGGAGCAGTCCACCATTTAGCTTTAATTAAATCAGCCCAATTTGCTGCTATACGTGCGTTAAAATCACCACCAATTAAGGATTGGCTATTGGAATATTTGACTCGGCATGATACTAAATGATCTTCTAATATTTCCCATCTATCATGCAGTTCAAGGGACGAACCCCCTGGCGGGAGGTAGACATTGGAGATTAGCAGCGATACTTTCCCCCCCGACATCAACCCGGATAAAGCATAAGGGGGAGCAGTCAAAACTAATGAAAATTTGAAATGCAGCTTCAGTGAGATACCAATTACTAGGCCACCTTTCGGCCGTCCTCCTTTCTGGGAGGAGCAAGCTGGAAGGGATAGTAGGTCGAAACCGTTTATGACAATTTCACCCTCCTCCCAAGTTTCTTGCAATAGAATGATATGAAACGAGTTGATATACGACTGGAATTCTGGGTCACATTTTTTCTTACGCCAGCCAGTGATGTTCCAACAGAGGATCGATATTGGTGGTTTTCTGGATTGTCCGGCTAACCGTCATTTAAATTCTTGTGGGGGGCTCTTATGCGGCAAGGACGCTCCCTTAAAGAAGTCCGTTATTTTCCTTTGCTGAAAGTTGTCGTCCTGGTGTGGTGAGTCTTTTGCTCTGGTGCGTGCCGGTTGTGGTGAATCTTTTGCTCTAGTGCGAGCCAGTTGTGGCACGATCAAATCGCAAGGGCCAAAAATTTTTCGGGGCAGAAGAGAGTTAGCATCCTGGTGAGTAGAGATAATATTTGGCGTTTTTAGCTGTCAGGCCCAACTAGGCTCTGAAGAGGCTCCTGCCAAGTCCACTGGAGCCGTCCTCTTTGGGGATCTAACCGATACACTTGTGATCATTTGATTTATATGTCCTGTTGGGTCTTCAGACCACTCTGTGGTGACTCTTGACACTGTAGTGTCTTCCTCACGTAATTGCTGGATTTTTGATGGACAGGAATGCGCTGGAGAAGCCTGACTTGGAGTGGCCACTACCGTCTCAGGTCGTGGATGATCTTCAATGTATGTTGATTCCAAGTCCGGCAAGGAGGGGTGAAGGGGCGACGGTTTATCTAGGGGGGTGTTATCTTGAGTTCCATTCTTTGATCGGTTAATCGTGGAGGGAACAGATAAGTCTATTAGAAGCAGGGATGAGTTACCAGCGTGAAGGGGAGGAGAAGAGTCTGCCTCCAGCAGTGAGACCTTCCCATCCAATGCAGAAGGCACCTTATATGCTGGGTATTGGGGAGTTGTTGTTTCCAGGTCCATGGGGCATGGCTCAGCTAAATTAGAGTGGGTATTATTCGTAGGAACTCCGTTGCAGGCGATACTTAGGAGCTGAAGTTTAAGTAAGTCCAGCCTATTTATAATTTCTTGTTGTTCCATCGCTGGTAACTCTCCAAAGGAGGCGATAAGCTCTCTTTCCTCCTGGGGTGTCAAAGAGTTACTGGCACAATCGTAGTGTTTAGTTGCAGGAGTGGAGGTACTATGGGACTGGCCCAGGCATGGGGTGTACAGCTCAGTCCTCTTTTGTGGTTCAGGACGGGGAGGTTGTACCGTCTCCTTGATTAATCCCTCCGATAGGAGGGGTCTAATTATGGAATCCATGAAAACTCTCGTTGGAAAAATGCCAAGACTATTCAAAAACACTTTTTGCTTAATAATAAGAGAAGGGATTTTTGCAGAGTGGAAAGCCAGCATCATTCTCTGATCTCTGTTCTGGCGGGCTAAGGGAAGCACAGCACAAAGATCTATTTGTGATGTCTTGAGTTTTAGAAGCCATCTGAGGTACTCTTTAGTCCCATGTAGCGTTGCCCAACTTGGGTCCCTTTCCCGGAAGGTTAGGGAAATCTTCCTTGGATGTAGGGTCAGGGATCGGCGATTCAGTGAAGGGTTGAGATTGTATTTGCAATTCTTCATACGATCAGTGTTTGGTGGCACTTTCTGCCGCCACAATGGAACATCTACTGCCCCATCTTGGGCTGTCTGTACCGGCTGGTCATCCAGTTTTTGCTGAAGGCTATACAGCTGAGAGGATAGGCCGTCAATTCTCTTGAATATACAGTTTAGAGTTCTAATTATTAGATGAAGTTGCTCGCATCCTGTGTAGTCCGCAGATTCGGCTACCAACACCTCCTTCAGATAGGGACCATCCCCATTTGTGTTACCATTAGCGTTTCCAATTTGTAGCGTCTCAGGGCCTCATCTTTTGATGTTGTTTCAAGGGCAGTTAGGGGATCGAAACGATTTTGAATTGCTATTGAGTAGGTACATTCCTCGGGGCCTCTCCCTCCTTTAAGTGAACCCTTCCTTGATTGCTTAGGCCTCGGAGAGGATAACGTCTCGTCAGAGTCTCTTGGGCGTTTTCCATGGCCCATAAATCAATTTTGCAGGGGAACCGTCATGGGCACTGTGCTAAAAACTAAAAGGAAAGAGGAAGGTCGACAGGGCAGAGGATTTATGCCCAGAAGAACCTTTCATTTATCCCTCCCAGTTAGGGAGGCGGCGGCAGCCGTGGCGGCGAGTCCGGGGCATCGGAGCAACCCAGATAAAACAAAGAAAACACAAGTGGAGAGATATTAAAAGACAGCCAGCACAGCCAGCAGATCATTAAAACTCTCGGATAAAAACAAGGGAGGATAAAAACCGCTTAAAACCACTTAAAACTTTGATAAGGGTAAGCGAAATTACTTGGTAACTACCTTCGTCGCCATGTTGGATCCCCGCCTCCCCTGCTTTCCCCCTGCATTTCTGGCAACACGTAGTCATCAATCTCCTCCTGTAAAAAAGAACAATAAACAGAGCCAGACATGATTAGTTTGCATTTGGATCCATCTGCAAGAGACACATTTCTTCCTGTTTTCACAGCCTTGCAGTTCCGCAAAAAACCACCAGATGGTGTGAGGTGGTGGCTGGCCCCACTGTCAATCACCCAGCTCAGCATGTCATCATGGTCTCAGTTTTTCACTGTTGCCATGGACGCAGCCAGTGTCGGAATCTCCGCTACGACCGAGCTACTCCTCCGGTTGAGTCCTCCGGAATCTCCCCTCCGACGATGATTAACGACCTGAGCCTTTGATAAGGCTCTAGGCACATTCCACATTCAGCAGAGTATCCAAACACAGCGAAGGATGAGAAATATGAGCTACATGGCTAGGTTTTATTTCTAACTACGCAACCAGGAAATACATCCTCTCTCTATGAAAGGCAGAGAGCAACAGGAAACACAAAGGAACAGGAAACCAGTAACATCACACCCGTCTCCCATCTTCTGTGAGACTTCCAACAGTATGGAATGTCTGGAATGCAAAACAGAGTCTTGTGACTCCAAGCACTGCACAGTGGCAATAAACAGAAACTAACAGCCAGATGGTGCTGTGACGACATGTCTGCCGCCGGCTCCCTTGGGACCTTTGCGAGGTTTCCCATGCTTGGCAGCGCCTGTAATCTGGTTGCCACGGGAAATGGCCTTGGAGACATCCTGTGACTCCACTGGGAAGTTCCGGACCAGATGGAATTCCGAGCCGCATCAAAAACAACAGCAAGAGGAAAAAGCTTTCACTGTTTCTTCACTTCTCCCTGCACCCCCACTCTTGGATGCAGCACAGCCTGGGCCCTCCAGCTTTCTGCCGGCATTGCTCCTCATCACAGAGCCTCCCGGAGATATATTCTAGATTCAGCTGCTCCACGGGCATAGCTTCAAAGGTCAAACACAAATTTTCATAGCTTTTGTCCAATGAGCTCAAAATAATATAGACCTTAAGCTCCTCAGAAAGGGGCACATTGAGCTGCCTATTGAAGGTAGCCAGCATGCATGTAATGTGGTCTCTCACAGACTCCCCAGGACTCAGTTTCATCTCAAAAAGACTCCTTGTCACATGAATCTTGGCCCCTGCTGATGTGTGTAGGTGCACACGCTCTAGAGCCTCCCAGATGGCCTTTGAAGTCCTTAGCCCATCAACGTAAGTCAATTGGGAAGAATCCAAAGCAAGCACAAGCAGACCCATCGTCCTCTGGTCTTTTCTCAACGCAGCAGCTGCTGTTACTCTTGCAGCTTGGTCGGCCCCCTCCACAGCAGGAACGGGGGCATTCTGCATACAGTCCCAAAGCCCCTTGCCTATAAACCAGGCTCTAACTCTTTGGGACCAATCCTCCCAGTTTTGCCCATTAAGCCTCTCAAATGGGACAGTGAAGGTCTCCTGAAGGTCTGCCATCATCTCCCCCGGGGCTTAGCCTACTCACGCTTCTGCCAGCCGGTCCGATGAAGATGCTTCCTCCAGCAAGCTCCTTCCTTCACCAGCGAGTTCAACTGCCTTGCTCTAAGCACACAGCATGGCAGGATCTCAAAGCTGGACTTCTCTGCAGCTCTTCACACACAGACACAGCACAGGCGTGGCTGAAGACTTCCAAACCTGTGGAGTAATTAAGGTTCGGTACACTTCTGTTGGATCTCAGCTCCTCCGAACCACAGCAGAGTAGAGCACAGTGTGTGCTACTGTGTGTCAGCATGCAGAAAACAGAGTCTGTACACGGCTTCTTTTCTAATCTAAGAAGCTTTATTTACAGCAGTAATAAATCAACATGTTCGGGAGCAGCAGACATTCCGGCTCCCTTCGTCTCGGACAAAAATGAAAGTAGACAGAACAAAGAAACAATTCCCCAGATGTGGGAAACCACTCCTCCCCAGTAAGCAGGACACTTACTCTGAGCTGTTTAACCCTGTAAGCGCTGATTCTCCTCACAGTTTCTTCCCATGAAAGTTGATTTGTGATTCTACTATTTTCTGTACATCAACATTGTCCAAAAATGACACAAATCCATATCCCTTTGACACACCAGTTCTGTCGGTGATTATTTTCACTTCTTTAACAGTGCCATATCGTGCAAAGCAGCTCCGAATTTCTGTCTCATCCATCCAAATGTCAATTCCACCCGCAAAAAATGGTATTTGGCATGATTTTCCCTTCAGGCAGAACATAGCCTTGGCTTGTTACAGGCAACTGAGCATTTTCTTCTCGGGTAATGTTTTGGTAGGTGATCTTCACTCTTTTTCTTTTTGGTACTTCACATCTGATCTGTCTTGAATGTTTTTTTGTGTGGGTTTCCTTTTTGTCTTCAGCCTTTTGGCATTCATGGGCTGCAAACACCTTTAAATACAGCACTCTGGACTTGCTGAGAATACAAGAGCCCTACTGGATTAGACCACAGGCCCATCTAGTCCAGCTTCCTGTTTCCTACAGTAACCAGACAGAGTCTCCAGGACGCCCATCCAGGAAGCTCATGAAAACCATGGGATTTGCACTTTCTGGCATTCTGCCTTGGCTCATGGATGTCTATAAACAAACACCAGTGTCTCCTCCCTTTCTGTGTAGCATGTGGTAGTTGCAACCTTCACCAACCTATTTTGGGGCTGATGGCACTGGCACTACAAAGAATCTGGAGGGTACCAAGTTTGAGAAGGCAGTGTATTGAATTCCATAAGCCACATGGACATTTTTAGAAGGTAGCCGTGTTTCAGCTTCCTGCAGCAAAAACAAGGAAATTCTTGTGGCACCTTTAAAATATGAAACAAATTTGTTGTTGTTTTTTTAAATGTTCTTTATTGATTTTCATACACACAGATACACACATATATACACAGAATAGATTCTTCACCAAAGAAAAAATAATAAAAACAGCATAACTAAATTATAAGAAAACAGAAAAAACAGAAACAGACATGTAAATTATTGACTTCACCTCGGTTTTGGGTTATGTAATACAATTTTTTTCCACAGTTTATCTTTAAAGCTTCTGCATGTCGTAGGGTTATATTAAGTCTACTGTGATCTTTGAGTTTTTAAAATCTGCTTCGATATATGTTATAAATTTGTTCCATTCCTTAATAAACTTTGTTTCTTTCTGGTCTCTGATTTTTTGTGTTAATTTTGCTAATTCTAAATATTCGAATAATTTACTTTGCCAATCTCTTACCATTGGAGTATTAATTGATTTCCAATTTTGGGCGATTAAAATTCTAGCAGCTGTTGTTGCATACTGGAATAAGGTCTGGTCATCTTTCTTAATTTCATTACCAATCATTCCCAGGAGGAAATGTTCAGGTTTTTTAACAAAAGTGTATTTAAACATTTTTTTTTAATTCATTATAAATGAGTTCCCAGAACTTCTTATATTTTTCGCAAGTCCACCACATGTGGTAAAAACTTCCTTGTTTTTACACCTCCAGCACATTTTGTCTCCATTCTTATAGATTTTTCCTAGTTTTACAGGGGTGATGTACCATCTGTACATCATTTGTTCCATGTTTTCTCTTAAGGCAACACAGGCAGTAAACTTCATATCTTTATTCCAGAACTTAATCCAGCTATCGTATTCCAAATTATATCCCAGATCAAAATATGAAACAAATTTTTTATGGCATAAGCCCATTTCATTGAAATGCATGAAGTGACATATTAGTGGGCCGTTATATCAATAAGAAAATAGCAAGGTGGGAGTTGGCTTCTCACTTTCTGTGTGTGCTTATTTTAATCCTTAAATTACTCCTTTCCTTTATACCAGGCTCACCCTTACGATGCAAGTTCAGGAAATTGTTCACTCTTTATCTTTATTTTATAACTCTTCTCTCTCTCTCTCTCTCTCTCTTTTTTAAAGTAATATTTATTGAACTTTTAAGAATTACATAGAAAAGAGAAAAAAGAGGGAAAGAGAGAAAAGAGAGGAGATAAGAAAAGAAGAAATATAGAAAGATACAAAATTACATAATAAAGAGCAGAAACAAAATCACAGTACATTGAATACATCAAAACACAAAAAACACCAACACAATTAAAAACAAACAAAAAAAGGAAAAACTCCTCCGATCTTTAAGCTTATCTTTCATTGACTTATTTCCTCGACCTCCTCACACCTCCCATTTTGTATTACAGTTAATAATTAAATCAGCAAATCCTTTCCGTCTTTCACTGCTTTCTATCGTTTAGTTGTCTTAATTTATTTTAACCTTATCTTACCATCAAAATCTTAAAATTTTTCTATACTTAAATCCTTATCATATTTCTACTAAAGTCATATAATTTCATTCCACCATTTCCCAATATTCCTTAATTATGCTATATTTCTCTGAATAAAATTTTTAAAATTTTCCCAATCTTCTTCCACCGTCTCTTCTCCCTGGTCTCGGATTTTGTCAGTCTTTTCTATCAGTTCCATATAGTCCATCAGCCTGGTGCTCTTCTATCCGAGGCTCTTAACTCTTCTCCCTGTCCTGTCTGCAGATTTCTTTTGATGCCAAAGATTAGGTCCCAAAGGGTTTCCATCTTAGCAGCTCCTTGATTCCGTCTCAGCAAGTTTGCCCATGCTCCACATTCGAAGCTGTAGTCCAAAAGATGTTCCAGGACATACTCCAAAGACCCTTTGAGGCTTAAGGGCTCCCCATCTCCAATCTCTCCCTCAGTGCCTCCCTCTGTGGGGAAATCTACCCATCTTCCCTTCTTCGGTCCAAGCGGGGCACCATCTCTCCAAATCTGACTCTCCATCACCTCTGACTTCAGCTTATGTCTATCAAATTGTTTCTGTGGTGCCAAAACCTCCACTTGAGTTTCTTGAGATACAGAAGCAGTTTGTTCCATCATCTTCTCCAGAGCTTGCCATTTCAAAGTGGGTTCTTGAGTCGCATCCCGAGTAATTCCTGTAAAAATGTTCACTTTTTTGTTCCAAATCAGTTATATTTTGACCCAAATTGTCAATTTTCTTTACCGTCAAGCCTGTCTTCTCATGTAGTTGTTCCAACAGAGCACTTATTTTGTAAAATGCATTCACTAGAACTTCTTGTTTTGCCATTCTTATCCAAGGTCTTATCCAAGGTCACTTATTTCAAACAGTCCTTAGTTCTTAGTGGAAAATTCCTTGATTCCACTTCGCAGTTACAACAGTTTCAAAGGCTCCCTCTATAGGAAACAATTTCTATTTGTATCTGTCCTTATAAATCCAGGTCCAATAACAAAGTTACCATTCAACTTTCAGTTACTTTTCTCCTTTTTAAGTACAGAGGAAACAATGAAAAGGATATATATCTCTTATTCAACTGTCCATCAGGATGTATTCCATTCCCAGTAAATAATTTTCTCAAATCGTCGATCTTATTAACAGCCCGATCCCAGGCTCGAAACAGTGGTAAATTATCTCGCCGCTCACTCTCCTGCAGGTTTAAACAATACACAAAAAATTCCCCCCTCTTCTCCTGCTTCCAAGGGGGGTTCGATGTCTTAAATGATGAAAGTTTAATGTTTTACAAAATACTTTCCCCAGGCTTTAGCTTATGACGTCTTTGCTTTGATCTGTTTACAAAATGGAAGGCGGACTTCCTGTTTAGACCTTCCCGTTTCAATGCCAAATTACGATGTTTAAAAAATCCAATTTTCTGATTTACTTACAAGTGGTTATTTAGAGTCCGAATGTCCACAGAAAAAAGTCGACACTTTCTGGCAACAGCAATGTGGCTTCACTCCTTGAAAGAAGCGGCTGATTTGATGTACCGCGCCGCTCACCCCACGTCGCTCCGGAACCCCGAAACTGGGTTTCCCCGCGAGTAGGGGAGGCGCAAAAGGTACCGGCCGAATCCCAAGTCCACGAGCTTCTTCCGCCCGTGGTTTCTAATGGGTCTCCGCCTCGCCGTGGCGGTCAGACCCTAATTTCCAAGGAGCGGATTCCTCCCGATCAGAGGAAATCCGCCATTGCCAGAAGCGCCAACCCGGAAGTCTCTATTTTATAACTCTTCTCTAGAAACTTCGCCCAACCTGGGTATTTTATGTGTCTTGCTGTGAACCCTGTACTTTAGAAGGTTGGACTAGGTGACCCCAGGGTCCCTTCCAACTCTGCCAATTTATGGCTATGTGGAAGGCAATGTGTCTGCAAGCATTGGAGGGTAATTTTTAAATTCTGTTGTGGTGATGGGTTGAAATTCAGCCCAGCTTTGCTTTTTGGTAGAAGGGTTGGGTTGCCTGGCTTGTCTGAATGTTGAAGTTCTATATATTTAAAGTTTAAGATTTATAAGCCTACTTCCTAAGCAGCAAGAAACAGGAAATAAAATGTGTCAGAAAAGTCTTAGGACATCAGACTAGGAAAATGGATTTAAACTGACTAATCTTCCCCTTCCTTGAGTCCCTGCTGAAAAAGAAAAATCAATCATCGCTTTATTCAAATGGTAATTTAGCCAAGAGGTGCAACACTTTAAATGGTACAATAGATTGCTGAATCATGAACTCTGTACCTGCACAGAGGCTATTTCAGCTTAAAAAAGAGAGAGAGAAGAAAAAAAGGGAGGTTTTAACTAAGAGGTGACAAAGTTATGCTCTGCACATGAAACTTAAATTCAAATTTATTTCTGTAAAATTGGGAACCATTAAGGGAAATGCAATGAGAATTACCCCTTTTCCTTATGTTGCCCAAAATCCTTCCCCTAGTACAGAACCATTAAGAACCATTGAGAACCATCAACTGTTAAGAGGCTGCCAAGTTCCAATCTAACATGCAAAATTCTTTTCACAGATTTCCCACTAAGTTTGTCTTCTTTTATCCGGTTTTGTTTTGTGAGTACTATATACCTATGCATTATAGGAACAGCACTCCTGACAGAGATTTTCACAGGAAATAAAATTTCCCTTTCAAGCAGGATACGTGAGCCTCTAAGAGAATTCAGACCCACATAAGCAAAAGGTTTAATAACTTGCCAATTATGTTCAAATTAACAAAGGTTTTGTCCCTTCGTTTCTTCCACAGCCAAACTACTGGTAAGTGAAGGAAATTAAACAGACTGAGCAGTAAATAACAGTAGTAATTAAATGTAAATGATAATAATATTTAAATGAATAAAATGCTTAACTATGATTTTGTATTATTTACAGCTTCCCAAGAAGAAATTTCTAGAATATTTTCCCCTTTCTTGACTATTACCGTATTTTTCGCTCTATAGGACGCACTTTTCCCCCTTCAAAAATTAAGGGGAAATGTGTGTGTGTCCTATGGAGCAAATGCAGGCTTCTTGGCTTCAGTGATAGCAACGCGAAGCCTCCGAAGCGCAGAGGGAGCACTGCCTCCGTGCTCCAGAGGCTTCGCGTTGCTTTCGCTGAAGCCTGGAGAGCGAGAGGGGTCTTGCTCTCCTGGCTTCAGTGAAAGGAACCCGAAGCCTTCGGAGCGCAGCGGGAACTCGTGCTGCACTCCAAAGGCTTCTGGTTCCTTCAGCTGAAGCCAGGAGAGCAAGACTCTCCTGGCTTCAGCAGAGAGGGAGAGCTGCGCAGCGCCCCTTCAGCAAAGAGGGAGGAGAAATGGAAGGGGCTCCTAGAAAGGAATGCTGTGATCACCAATAGTCAGCATGAAGGTCATTGACTATATGGAACTAGCAGAAATGACTGGCAGAATCAGAGACCAGGGAGAAGAGACGGTGAAGGAAGATTGGAGGAAGTTTAAAGACTATCTACAGAAGCACTATAAGATAAAGAATGTTTGAGGACATCAGATTGAATTTAAAAGAATATTAGCATAAAAAGCTAACGACTAAGAAAGACTAATGTTTTAAGACATATAGAAATGCAATTACGTTAACATATTAAGATTAAGCTGAACTAAAGATATGTCAGAAGGAAAGAATTTACTGTCAGAATATAAGATCTAGAATACAGAGTGGGAAGGACTGGGGAAGTCGCAGACCTAGGTTAATGTTAAAAAAATGCAAAGACACAATAATTGTTTTTAACTTTTTCTTTTATTTTTTCTTGTATTTTGTATTTTACATTGTTTGTATGTGTTGCTTTTATTTTTTACTTTGTATTTGTATTTGTTTGTTTGTATTGTTTGTTAATTGATTGTTAAAATAAAAAATATTATATATATATAAAAAAAGGTAACTTCCCTGAGCCGTCACGTCCAAAGGATACATTTATGCATAATATTTGTAACATTTAACAACTTTTGTGATGGCCTGGGAATCTGATTCAGAAGCTGAATCTGAGGAGTCCCAGCCTGCACAGGAGTCCCCGCCTCCAGGGCCGGCTGAGCTGGGGCAGGGACCTGAATCTGAAGGGCCTGCACCTGTGCCGGATCCTCAGGAGCAGACACCAGATGCATCCACTCTGGCTCCGGAGGTGATTGAGGACCCACTGGCTGCAGGTGCGCCTCTCCCAGCCCTGTCAGGGGAAGGTGAAGCTGCTCCTGGGTCCAGTAACCCTCCAGCCTCTCCTGAGCTGCAGAGGCTCAGGGCAGAGAGGTGGAGGGAACTGGGTTCTCTCAGGAGGAGTGCTCGCCTTAAGGCCAGGAGAGGCGGGTCACCTGTGGGCCGGAACCGCCCCTGGCCTCAGAGGAGATAAAGGCCAGTCAGCCCGGTCCCAGGTTGCGGGAGCAACGTTGTTGGAAACCTGTTTCTGCCAGCACCCAGACCTGTTCTTCCAGAGTTCCCAACCACGCCCGGCTTCTTGCTTCGGACCCCGCTTCGCCCTTGGTGGACAGTCTCCAGACCCTCGACCCAGGACCGGACTCTGACCACGCCTCACGGTAACCTCCCCCCGGGAGCAGCACAACTTTAAAGATGTGCCCCCCCCCGTAATTTCCGTAACAGTTTTCCCCTTGGGAGATAAATTTGCTTAGGTTCCTTAGGAACTGCAAATATTTTCTCCGCACTTAACTACAGTTCAGTCATAGACATATTTCCCACCCCCCTTTGGTCCCGTATGTTATATAGATATGCACTAAATAATAACCTGGTATCCACCCTCCCAGATGTGTGGGTTTATGTAAACCTGAAAGGGTCTTGCATGTCACGCCTCTTAAGGTCACTCGCAAGTATAGCAGTGCACATAGCTGGACATAGGATATCACATAAAAATAACACATGTTGTATTTTGTTACTAAATTACTTGTGGCATTCTAGCACTTTGGGAGAAACATTTTCTCAATAGTGGTCTATGCTTTACACTTAGCAGGAAGGTCTAATAATGACCGGAAAGTGCAGTTTGTTTTTGCCTTTTCGTGATCTCAGGTGTCAGCCTCCTGGTCCCTTGACCTTCAGCATACCACAGCAACACCCCTCAACATGCATCCCTGGTATAAGGGCTTGCATTGACTGACTTAAAGCAGTACCCCATGTAGCTAGGTGGCAACACTCCCTGGAGAGAAATGCCCCATCTTTGGCTTTGGTCCTGCGCTCAAAGGGTTGAGTCTGCTCACTTGCTATTAAAAGGGATGAAAGCGAAGGGCACCTTGGATACACTTGCTGAATTCAAACTGAGTCCAATTAGAATTTATATAGCCTCATGGTTCTCAACCTTCCAATCCAATATGTTAAAACCATTCTATAAAAGGGCAGTTTGTTCAAATTAGTTAATTTAATTCTATAAGGGATCATTCCTGCTAAATCAAAGCATATACACTTTTCCTGTTATCTGGGCTTTCATGGATCCTGAAGCTTCTCCTTGGTAAAATTAAAATTGGGTAGAGAAGAGTGGGCACACAATTTTGGTTGTCCACGTGGTATCTGGAAAAAAGAAAAGTATATGAAAATGATACACAGATGGTACTTGACCCCATCTAAATTAGCAAAAATATATAAAATAATAATAGTGTGTCGGAGATGTAAACAAAATGAAGGAATCTTATTCCACGTGTGGTGAACGTGTCCCCAAATAAATAAAATTTGGGACATGATCTATGAGGAGCTAAAACAAACAAACAAACAAACAAATATTAACACACATTCCTAAAGAAACCTGAAGCATTCATACTTGGCATTTTAACTATAAACATCCCAAACAATAAAAAAGAGTGTTTCTCTACACGACAACAGCAGCCAGAGTGCTAATTGTGAAATACTGGAAAAGTGACTTAATACCAACAAAAGATGAGTGGCAATTAAAGGTTGTGCAAGTACCTCGACCTAGCCCAAAATGACAGAACTAATAAGAAACCACTCAGGCGAAAAGGTAAAAAGAGAATGGGGTTGCTTCCAAAACTACCTGATAAAATATGGTTCCAAAAATAATACTTGGTTGTGCTTAGATTAATTTCACAGATATACGGGAAAATATAAATAAATAAATATTATTTATTAAATAAATAAATAAATACAGAACAGTTGCTACTTAAGGACAGTATTGAAACCGCAAGAGATAGAGAGAAGTCACAAAAGGGATTCAAAATAGTTTTCTGGAACAGAAAGAAAGTGACTGCAAAGCAAGAAAGAAGTAGTACAAAAGTAATTTCTTTCTGGGAACTTTGTGTATAGAAAAACCAAATCACTGTTTGTATCCTTTGAATAATTTGGTATACTCATTGTAATTTTTTTTTAAAAAAAAATGTGATGAAATTAAATTAAAATAAATAAAATAAAATGGGTAGAGAGTGCCAGTTGGGACAAGGAAATATGATCATCAGTAGACTTAATCTAAATATTGGACTACACAGTAGCCTGATCTATCAGAAAGCATGTAGTATATGAGAATCCTCCATGGAAAAACTTGGGGTGTAAGCCAAACCCTTCTGTTGTTCATAGTTATGCACCCTACATTATACAGAAACACTTACACACAGAAATTGGGTCCCCCCCTTTGTGGAAGTAACGCACTATCAGGCACATTTCAGCATTCCTACATAATTACAAATTATTAATTCTACACCAGTTGCATATCTTGGGGCAATTGTGATCTTGAGACAATTCTTGCTGCTTTTATATGTATCTCCAACCTTGTATCTCCAAGAGCATTTCTTGCCTGCCTTTGAGTCACTGGGAGGAAGTTAACAGCACTTCCAAACCTTGCTGAAATATTATAGCTTTCTAGGTTCTTTCCTTCTTAGGTTGTGGTCAAAGAGATAAAATGTCCTTCATAATTCAATTATTCAGTCATTGACTTCCAGCGTTAACACAGGGCTACCCCAAAAGTATTGGTCTGAAGCTTGGAGATATGTGGTCCATACGCAGAACAGAGTATACAACTCTAGTGTGGGAAATACGCCGTATTTCTTACTGCATGAGAAGAAGCCAAAGGTTCACTACCTTCGTGTGTTTGGTTGTGAGGCCTGGGTGCTCATCCCAAAGGCTCTACGCAAGAAAGGCGAGCCAAGGTCAAAGAGGATGATCTTTGTAGGGTATGAGCCTGGCTCAAAGGCCTGGCGGTTTGCGTACCCAAGTGGAGACCAATCTAGATTGGTTGTGAGCAATAGTGCTGAGTTCTGTGAACAAGCTGGTTGGGAACGTCTGCACGCTAATCCAGACGTGATTTCACAACAGTTCTATGACTCAGACGTTGAGGAGGAAGAGGAAGTTGCTGCTGGGGACCAAGGTCCAGAGCAACAAAGTCCAAGGCAGGGACAGCTAAGGATCCCTCAGAGGGGGGAACCTAGAACACCTCCTCAGGCAAGTGTCAAACTTGAGCAAAAGAGTGAACCTTCTTCACCCGTTGAGCCAGCTGTGAAGCCCAAGAGGCACAGCAGGTCAGAGGGGGAAGATGCTGAAGTTGAGGAAGAGTTAGCTGGACCCAGTGAAGCAGCAGGGTCACCAAGATTCACACTGAGGAGATCAGCGAGGACAAGGAGACCTCCTGATCGGTATGAGGCTTCAGGTGTCTGGGTAGGTTCAGCCAGATGTGAACCTGATTCCTTTGAGGATATTCAGAGTTTACCTGAGGAAGAAGTAGTTGAGTGGCACAAGGCAATGGACAAAGAGATGAAGTCCATGAAAGATCTAGGTGTGTTTTCACTCACAGAGTTGCCACCAGGCAAACAGGCTGTAGGTTGCAGGTGGGTTTACCGTTTGAAACCCACAGACACTGGACAACCACAGTATAAAGCCAGAACGAAACACTTAGACATTCGCTTTCGGAATGTGTGCCAAAGCGTTCAGGAGGGATTAGTAGCGCTGAAGTATTGTCCCTCTGCGAAGAACCTAGCTGATGGGTTCACGAAGCCACTCTCCTTCCAGAGACATGGAGAGTTTTGCGAAGGTCTGGGTTTGGGACGACCAAGGGTCGATTCTCCCCTCAGACGCGAGGCAAGAGGGGGTGTTGAGGGTAGTGAAGGGTTAACCTTCTGTGCCTCGGAGCTGAGGGGAAGGGCTTACCAGGGGAATAAGCCAGGATGTGACGTGAGCAGCCTGAAATGCTGTCTGTGTTCAGTGTGGGAATCGAAAGCAGTTTTGTTAACTGCGTAGCTCCGGAGAAGGGAGCAGAGAAAATGCAGTTGCATTCAGATGGGTTCTGATCTGTGTAAATACGTGTTTTGGGAGCAATAAAAGGACTTTGTAAACAGAAGCGAAGCCTCCTTCTTCACACATCTGCTGTGCTATTCTGCTGATGATTTTACGACCTGCAGAGGCCCGCACAGAGGGAGTGTGCCGGACGCCATAAAGCAATAAATCTATCCGAAGAGATTTATTGGGAAAAGGTCAATTCAATTACCACATATGGCCTTGGACCAAAGAGGGGGGCCTGGAGGGTTGCATTCTGCCCTGGTCCTGATGTTCCCCAACTCATAGAGATAGGGGGAAAGGTGCACAGTAGACAGTAATTTCTTAAAGGTGAACTATTGAAGGCCCAAATGCAGATAATTCCAACAAGAAAGAAAAGTGGGAGGCATCTAAGGAAACAGGTGTGGCTGCATAAGGAGCTTGCAGATGAGGTGAGATTTAAGAAGGGCATACATAAGAAATGGAAGAAAGGAGAAATCACAAAGGAGGTTGTGGATGTAATCTCAGAGCCTCTGTCTATAGTCTTGGAGAACTCTTGGAGAACAGGTGAGGTCCCGGCAGACTGGAGGCGGGCAAATGTTCCTATTTTCAAAAGGGGGGGGGGGGAGACCCAGGTAATTACCAACTGGTGAGCTTGATAGCGATATCAGTAAAGGTCCTAAAACAGATAATTAAACAGTCAGTCTGTAAGTACTAAGGAAAGGATGCTGTGATTACTAAGACTCAGTCTGAGTTTCTCAAAAGCAGGTCATGACAGACTAATCTTTTTTTTTTATGGAGTTGCAAGCTTGGTGGATCAGGGGAATGCTGTGGACATAGTGTATCTTGATTTTAGTAAGGCTTTTGACAAATTCCCCCATGATACTCTTGCGGAGAAGCTAGTAAAATGTGGGTTCGACGAGGTAACTGTTAGGTGGATTTGTAGCTGGCTGGCTGACCAAACCCAAAGAGTACAGTGGTACCTCGGGGTTGAGAACTTAATTTGTTCCGGAGGTCCGTTCTTAACGTGAAACTGTTCTTAACCTGAGGTACTACTTTAGCTAATGGGGCCTCCTGCTGCTGCCACGCTGCCGTAACATGATTTCTGTTCTCATCCTGAAGCAAAGTTCTTAACTTCGCGGGGTGATGAATGCTTCTCTCTGTGAGGGAGCCTTCTCAGACCTGCTGAAAGAGGCAGTTATTAAACCACTTCTTTAAAAAAATCTTTAGATGCGGCCAATATGGCCAACTATCACCCAGTCTCAAATCTTCCATTCTTGGGCAAGGTGATTGAGCGCATGGTTGCTGAACAACTCCAGGAACGCCTGGAGGATGCGGACCATTTGGATCCCTTCCAGTCGGGATTCAGGCCTCATAACGGGACTGAAACTGCCTTGGTCGCGAGAGCTTCAGGTTGGCGCGCCTGAGCAATGGCGGATTTCCTCCGACTCGGAGGAAACTGGTCTCTGAAAAGAAGGGTCTGACCGCCACGGCGAGGCGGAGACCCGTAAAAAACCACGGTCAGAGGAAGACTGTGGGCTTGGGATTCGACTTGTGCCATTAGCGCCTCCCCTACTCGCGGGGAGACCCGGTTTCGGGGCTCCGGAGCGACGTGGGGTGAGTGGCGCGGCACTTCGAATCGATCGCTGTTTTTGGGGAGTGAAGCCGCACAGCTGTTGTCAGAAAGCACCAACTTTTCCTGTGGAAATTCGGACATAAAGAAACTTCGTAAGTAACAGAAATTGGATTATAAATTACTGGAATTCGGCACTTGAATGGAAGGTTAAAACAGGAAGCCCACCTTCCTTCTTGTAGAAAGACTAAGGCAAAAGTGGATAGAAACTGGAGCCTTTGAAAAATGCTTTACTAAGGAAACAAATCCGTCATCTAAGTCTTTTGAGCCCCCCCTCGGAAGCAGGGGAAGAGGGGGAGTCTGTTTTGACAGACTATAGCCCTGCAGGACAGTGAAATTTGACTCAATCTACTACCGTCTCGAGCCCGGGACCGGGCTGTCAAAAAGGGGAAAAAAAGGGAAAAGAGAGAGAGGTTTTTTTAATTAAGAAGGAATGGATTAATGGAGTAACGAACTCTTTTGTTTTTGGAAAGGAAAAAGGGAGCTGAATTATAACTGTAACTGAACTGTGGATAAAAAATAACCAAAGGAAACTGTAACAGATTGTTGTAGACTGTTGCGGAAAGGTATATGGAATTGCTACATTCTCTGATGGAAATTTCCATGCAGGCTGCAATCCTGCAGACTGAAGACAAGTAACTGACCTTGACAGTAAGATAACACTGGAAGAACAAGCCTGGGAACATGGCTGAAAACATGGCTGAAAAGATAACAGCTCTATTTGAACAAGCTTTAAAAAAAGTGACTATTCTTGAACTTGGTATTTCTGAATTGAAAAAGAATGCATATATTTTGGCTCAAAAAGGAAATAAATTACCAGATTCGGCTCAAGAAATGGAACTAATTCCCCAAGGACGGGTATTGGAGAAGAAGATGGAACAAACAGAACAGGTTCTGCCTCTGCAAGAGAAACCTCATGTGGAGGCTACAGTAACAGAGCCTCAAATTGGTGGACATAAAATTGACTCTGAGATTAAGGAGTTTAAAGGACAGATCCGGAGAAGTAGTGCCACTTATGGATTGAGTGACTTTGGTTTGACAAGCTACATTCTGGAAGGTGGCACTGCGAGAAAGTTTGGAAAAGTGAACTTCAGCAACTTTAAAGAGAGTGTGGAACAAGCGTTGGACTATTTTCTGGCCTACAAGTGGAATTATAGAGTTTGGGCAAGCTTGTTGAAGAGGATTGAAGGAGACGTTGGGGGGAAAGTACCTTGGGACTCAATTTTAGGCTCGATTAAGATCCAGCAGACAGGCCAGGAAGATGATTTGAAGGCCTCGGATATAAGAGAACCTGGTTGAGCGACTGATCTCGTGGACTGGAAAGACTTTAAAATTTGTAAAAAGGATTGGCAGTACCTGAAACCGGGGGGAAGAGATGGTGGGATAAATTGGGAATTTTTAAGCAAAATTTATTGTAATATGGTTTGAATAAGTATTTTGGGGGGATGGTGGAAGGATTTTATTTGGTTCCAGGGAAATAAGATAAGAGTTTAAGACATTAGGGTATAAAGGCATATTATTATAGGTTTTTAAGAGCAGAAGATTTAAGGCTATTTTATCTTTTTTCTCTCATTTTTTCTTGCTATCTAGGAAAATGGGGATTGGATAATTTTATATCTTTCTTTTGATGCTTACTTGTTTGGAGATGTTGGGGAAGAAATAAGGTTAAAGGGGTTAAAAGTAAATAAGTGAAAAAACAGTGAAAGTTGGAAGGAATTTGCTGACTGGATTAATAACTAGAATACAAGGAGGGAGGTGGGAGGAGGTCGAGGAACCAAGTTAAGAAAGAAGGAATTTGAAAAACGAAATTTTTCTTTGTTTGGTTTGGGTGTTTTTGTTTTTGTTTTTTGAAACTTTTGTGTTGGTGGGGTGGGGAAGAGGATTCTTTTTATATGTACTTTTTTGGGGTTTTGTATTTTTTTCTTTTTCTTTTTAATCTTTATTTTCTTTTTCTCTGTGTATATTTTCTGTTTTGCAGTTATGTTATTGGAAAAATCAATAAATATCATTTATTAAAAAAAAATGAAACTGCCTTGGTCGCACTGGTCGATGATCTCCGGCGGGCTAGGGACAAAGGTGAGAGCTGTTTCCTAATTCTGCTGGATCTCTCAGCGGCTTTTGACACCATTGACCATAACATCCTTCTGGACCGTCTAGAGGGGCTGGGAACTGGGGGCACTGTTATACAGTGCTTCCGCTCCTTCCTTCTGGGCCGTGTTCAGAATGTGGTGGTGGGGGATGAGTGTTCAGACCCCTGGGCTCTCACTTGTGGGGTGCCTCAGAGTTCTGTCCTCTCCCCCATGCTTTTCCACATCTACATGCAGCCACTGGGAGAGATCATCAGGGGATTTGGGCTGGGTGTCCATCAATATGCGGATGATACCCAGCTCTACCTCTCTTTCAAATCGGAACAAGTGAAGGCGGTGAAGGTCCTGTGTGAGTGTCTGGAGGCGGTTGGAGGGTGGATGGCAGCTAACAGATTGAGGTTGAATCCTGGCAAGACAGAAATACTGTTTTTGGGGAACAGGAGGTGGGCTGGTGTGGAGGACTCCCTGGTCCTGAATGGTTTAACTGTGCCCCTGAAGGACCAGGTGCACAGCCTGGGAGTCATTTTGGACTCACAGCTGTCCATGGCGGCACAGGTCAATTCTGTGTCCAGGCCAGCTGTTTACCAGCTCCATCTGGTACGAAGGCTGAGACCCTGTCTGCGGGCAGACTGTCTTGCCAGAGTGGTGCATGCTCTGGTTATGTCCCGCTTGGACTACTGCAATGCGCTTTATGTGGGGCTACCTTTGAAGGTAACCCGGAAACTACAACTAATCCAGAATGCGGCAGCTAGACTGGTGACTGGGAGTGGCCACCGAGACCACATAACACCGGTCTAGAAAAACCTACATTGGCTCCCAATACGTTTCCGAGCACAATTAATTCAAAGTGTTGGTGCTGACCTTTAAAGCCCTAAATGTCCTCGGACCAGTATATCTGAAGGAGCGTCTCCACCCCATCTTTCCACCCGGACACTGAGGTCCAGCGCCGAGGGCCTTCTGGCGGTTCCCTCCCTGCGAGAAGCCAAGTTACAGGGAACCAGGTAGAGGGCCTTCTTGGTAGTGGCACCTGCCCATTGGAGCACCCTCCCACCAGATGTCAAAGAGAACAACTACCAGACTTTTAGAAGACACCTGAAGGCAGCCAGCCCTGTTTAGGGAAGCTTTTAATGTTTGATGCATTACTGTATTTTAATATTGTGTTGGAAGCTGCCCAGAGTGGCTGTAGAAACCCAGCCAGATGGGCAGGGTATAAATAAATTGTTGTTGTTGTTGTTGTTGTTGTTGTTGTTGTTGTTACCTGAGGTACTATTTCTGGGTTAGTGGAGTCTGTAACCTGAAGTGTCTGTAACCTGAAGCGTCTGTAACCCAAGGTACCACTGTACTCATTAATGGTTCCTTGTCATTCTGGGGAAAAGTGAGGAATGTGGTGCCACAGGGTTCTGTTCTGGGCCTGTTGTTGTTCAACATATTTTTAAATGACTTGGATGAAGGAATTGAGGGGATGCTCATCAAATTTGCAGATGACACTAAACTGGGAGGGGTAGCTAATGCCGCAAAAGACAGAATCAAAATTCAAAATGACCTCAACAGGTTGGAGAACTGGGTGCAAGCTCGAAAAATCAATTTAAAATAGGGGCAAATGCAAGGTTCTGCACTTGGGCAGGAAGAACAAGCTGCAGAAATGTAAGATGGGGGACGTCTGGTCTTATTAGACCATAGATTTAAAATGAGTCAACAGTATGATGTAGCAGCAAAAAAGCTAATGCTATTCTCAGCTGAATCAACGTAAGTCTAGTGTCCAGATCAAGAGAAGTAAAATTACCACTCTATTCTGTCTTGGTCAGACTACACCTGGAATCCTGTGTCCAGTTCTGTGTGCCACAATTTAGGAAGGATATTGACATACTGGAATGTGTGCAGAGGAGGGCAACTAGGATGATCAAGAGTGTGGAAACAGCCTTGTGA
Organism: Podarcis tiliguerta; assembly: GCF_965153285.1. NCBI lineage: Eukaryota > Metazoa > Chordata > Lepidosauria > Squamata > Lacertidae > Podarcis > Podarcis tiliguerta. The sequence goes on from NC_139552.1 coordinate 5,823,136, forward strand.
AGAGCAGGATATGTTGAAAAGAGGAGACTAAGAGGAGATATTTCTTAAGGAAATCAGCCCTGAGTGCTCACTGGAAGGACAGATCGTGAAGCTGAGGCTCCAATACTTTGGCCACCTCATGAGAAGAGAAGACTCACTGGAAAAGACCCTGATGTTGGGAAAGATTGAGGGCACAAGGAGAAGGGGACGACAGAGGATGAGATGGTTGGATAGTGTTCTCGAAGCCACAAACATGAATCTGACCAAACTGTGGGTGGCAGTGGAAGACAGGAGTACCTGGCGTGCTCTGGTCCATGGGGTCACGAAGAGTCGGACACGACTGAACGACTAAACAACAACAACAACAAAGAGGAGATATGATAGCCACTTTCAAATATCAATCAATCAATCAATTTCCTTTATTCGACCTATAGTCAGAAATAAAAACATTACACAATAATTATAAACTATAACATCATAGGGGTACATAAATAAGGTAGGGCCACAGTACTAGAACTCTCACAGGTAACCCACATCAAAGCATTCAATTATACGCTTCCGACGCTTGAGTGCCAGGAAAAGGAATTTAGCCACTGACAAAGTTGTTTTCCCAGAAGACTTGTTTAGCAGATACGCTGTCTGCTTTCCTCTTTGTCGGGAACTGAGCTGGGGTAAATATGGAGTTATAAGATACTGTCTTAACTCGTTGTAGGTGGGGCAGCTCAGTAAAATGTGCTCTGTGGATTCTACCTCACCCAGTGCACAGTGGCATAATCTCTGGTCATATGGGACTCCTCCATATCTTCCCTTCAGGACCGCCGAGTCAAGAACATTCAGCCTAGCCGCAGTAAATAGTCTGCGGTATTCCACGTAGGGGATACCCGCCAGGTAGCGAGCTGGGGCAGCCCGATACAACTGCTCCCCCAGAAACAACCCAGGTTTCACACGGGCTATGTCCTCCTGTCTGGCAATATCCCTTAATCTTTGAGCGATCACCGCCTTTGCATGGCTATACGTCATGGACTCTATATAAAGGGAGGACAACCCGCACTTCTGCACTTCCTCCACTATCTCTCCTTCCCATGGAGATTTAAAGTTGTCCCTCAGAATCAAGGGGGCCAAGCCCACTGGTCTGAAACAGAGCTTGAGCCATAGCCATAACTTCGCTTTCAGGGCCACATACTTAAAGGCTTGACAACCGGTTTCCAATCTCATGATCGCGCCTGCCATGGAGGGGGGGGGGATCCTGAGTATGGCCCTAAGGAATTGGGTTTGGATAGATTCCAATTTTTCAAAGTCCCTACGTGAACCCAAGGCAATGCCCACCAGCAGAAGGGGGAGGACTTTCATTTTAAAGAGTCGCAAGGCAGTTTGTGCCTGTTTCCTGGAGTACAGGGTTCTAATCACCGAGGCTGCTTTGGATGCGTTCGAGGCTATGTATTCTCTGTGCGCCAAGAAGGACCTATTTGATCTTACAACCTGACCCAGGTATTTGAAGCAACTGACCTGTTCTAAAGGAGTACCATTGATTGACCATAAATTAGGTTTCAGTCGAGCGGCAAAGACCATTATTTTGGTCTTGGCATAATTTAGTTGGCGCTCGTGTTGGATCTCATATTCATGAAGAGCTCGAAGCATCCTCCTTAATCCGATGGGGGAGGTAGCTAATAGGGCGGCATCGTCCGCATATAGTAGGACATTCAAGGCTCGTCCTGCCAGTTTTGGTGGATGGAAATCAGCATTTGCCATATGCACCACTAGCGAATTAATATAGAAATTAAACAGAGCAGGGGCAAGCAAGCAGCCCTGTCTTACCCCCCTAGTGGTGGCAACCGGATTGGAGACTAGCCCCTTACTATCTAGCCTAATCCTCAGGAGGGTATTTATATGCAAATTAATAATCAGCAGAAGAAGGCGGCGGTCGATAGATGTCGCTGCCAATTTTGTCCATAGCTGGTTCCTGGGAATTAGATCAAAGGCCTGCTTAAAGTCTATAAAGGCGACGTGGAGGGCTTTTAGGCCATTGCCAGCGTACTTGGTGGCCAAGTGATTTAGGATTAGGATTTGGTCTGTTGTTGATCTTCCGGGGCGGAAACCCGCCTGTTCCTCTGCGATGATATTGTTGCTTTCCATCCAGGTCGTTAATTTGTTAAGTAGAAATCTTGAATAGATCTTCCCGATAACATTTAGCAGGCTAATTGGTCTAAAATTGGCCGGATCTGTGCACGGCCCTTTCTTGTGAATTAACACAATCAGTGCAGAGTTCCAGCTTGGAGGAAATTGTGCTGTTTTGTTTATATAAGTAAAAAGAGCTGCTAGGGGTGGACACCACCAATCCTTATTGGCTTTAATTACATCTATGGAAATAAGATCGTCTCCGGGTGCCTTGCCCGCCTCAAATTGGCCTATAAGTGTTTCCACTTCAGAGCAGGTAACAGGTTCCCACTCAGGCAAGGGGGCCAAATCTAACCTTCCTCCGCTGGGAGCGTGAGCTGCATATAAATAGGAGAAGAAGCTTTCCCAGGTGTCAGCTGAAATTTGGGGTTCTGTCCTTGACAACGGTCTACCCAGGTATTGAGAAATTTGGTGCCAAAAGGAGGAGGGGTTTCTATTTTCTGCAGCTTTTAGAAGGTTCTTCCAGTCATTTCTTTCTGCCGCAAGCTTCTTTTCCTTTAATAATGCTTTATATCTTCTCTTGAGGTTCATAAGGTGACTGCTAGGTGCGGGGTCATTTGATGCCCTATATGCCAAGAATTCATTATATAGGTTGTTCTTGAAGTGTCTACATTCCTCGTCAAACCACTTTTTATGAGAGAAATGGTTACTATTCATTACCGGGGCCTTAGCCAACAAAGGTTTTAACAGTTCTACTAAATTGTCATATAATGGCAGTGTCTCAGCTGCCTGGATAAGGGAGTCCCTTGTCTCTTGCAGTTGGTCAGACCAAAGGAGTTCATTTATCCGTTGAGCCATATTGTCGGTCCATTTTAAGGCAGTGGGCCTCATCTGAAGCTGGTTATTTGTAATAGGCACACAGGGGTAGGTAGCCAATTCACCATCCAGGGTCAAAGAGAGTTCTAGTGGAAAATGGTCACTTTCCAGCCTCGTTACCACCCTAAAGTTGGAAATTTTGGGAATTAGGTCTACTGATGTCCAAATAAAGTCTATGGTAGAGGCTCGGGAGCCTGACCAGAAAGTAAATTCGGCAGGGTAATCAGAACTGAGAGCTCTGTTTAAAAGGTGAAGGTTAAGAGCCGTCAAAGTTTGTCTACATTTAAAACCTGCGTATGTAGCAACACTGTCTTTAAAATTCCTGGGTAAAAGGTCTGAAGTTAAAATGGGTAGTGGGGGATATTTATTATATTTAGCAAATAATGATTTATCAGAGTGAGACAATCGGCCGTTGAAATCTCCTGCAACTAGGAAGGTGCCTTCAGGATATTTATCTAGGAGAGTTTCAAGAGTCAGTTGAATTCCCCTCCATCTTTGGTCCAGCAGGTTTTTCTTATAGACTGGGTGCAAATAAACATTAATCACCACGAACACTTCCTCCGCTGTCTGTAGCTTTACACCCAGCATGGATGACGACTGGATGTCGATTTGTTCCACCTGCAGATTTAGGGCCAAGGAAACTAAGGTAGCCAACCCACCTTGTGGTCTACCGGGTGATAGTGAATTCTGTTGTGCATTCAGGTAGAAGCCCTTATACCCTGATAAGGAAAAGCCCTCACAAGCCCAGGTCTCTTGCAGCAAAAGAATACGACTGCCTTTTATGTAGGCGACAAAGGATGGATCCATCAGCTTAGGTTTAATGCCAGCTACATTCCAGGATAAGAAAGTAAGTAATCTCCTGGTCACCCCTTCGAGTCATGCTGGGCCTTGCGGAGCCAGCACGGCAGAATCCGCCTGGGAATGCATGCGGCGAGGGGGGGCAATAGGCTGGAAGAAGGAAGTAATTGTAGCTTGCTTACCAGGCAATTTCCGAGCACCACTTACCGCAGCAGCAGCCATGGAATGAGGCTTAATTATTGGTAGCTGCAGGGATGGATTTTGGTGCACGGGAGTATCACTTAACGACAGGTCCATAGACTCTGCATTTAAAGTATGCTCTAAGATTGAGGGGGGTGGGCCTTTTGGATCTGCGGTTGCTGTAGGGAACATGCAGTGTAAGGCAGGTGGAAGGCATCCTTTTCAGTTTGCCTCCAAAAGAGCATTCAGTCTTGCCACAGCTTCCGAGTTTGACCAGAGGGTTGTCGAATCTTCCACTGTATCCTGCCCGGGCTTGACATCCCGAGGCCGTGTACAGCCAGGTTGCAGATCAAAGGTCGTTAAAACAGGTACCACTTGGGCTTGTGTAGGCTGGCCTACAATTGGTGAGGAATTCATCTTATTTACACGAACATGATCTTCTGAGTTACGGAGACAGAGTAGCAACTCGTCCAATCTGTCCGTTATCTCTGTTCGCTCCGGTTTTGGCAATTGGGAGAAGGATAGAAGTAACTCACGCTCTGTAGAGTTCTCCAGATGTATAGCCTTTGTCAGTGGAGGCAAGGGGGCGTCAATCCAGCTGATTAGATCTGCAGCCAGGGGAGTTGGGGTCGTGGCAATTGGCGGACCCTCAGACTTGTCTGCCTTCTTTTTGAGCAAGCAGTTTGGTAAGAGGGGGCAAATCTTGGTATTGGTAAAGACTCTTGTAGCAAGGATTCCATAGTTAATTAGAAGGCTTCTTGAGGACATAATAAGTGCAGGGAGCTTTTTGGTTTTAAAGGAGAGCAGCACTCTCTGCCTCTGAGGTCTGCTGCTAATATGATCAGTATGCTTCAGATCAATAGAGCTAGGGATTACCCTCAGAAGCTCCGCTAGGTGTCTCCTTATATCACTCTTATAATGCCAGTTTATCACCTTGCCTCTAAAGGGGCAAACCGTTAGGCAGATTTTGGTAGCTTGCAGCAACAGTTTGTGAGTAGGTGCAAAGTGTTGTTCCTTCTTATTTTGCTCACTTTGCTCACTTTTCTGATTGCCAGCAGCTTGAGGAATTGCACAGGAGGTATGAGGTAAGATGGGTGCTCTGGGCATTTGTATGGGCTTCATCTCAGGTGGTACATCAGGGGAACTGTCTTTACCTATTAAGGATACAAGCGAGATAATCTTCTCCAAGGATCCTCGGATGTCTTTTATGTATTTAAAGATATAGTCCACTGTTTTAGCAACTAGGTCTAGAGTAGTCGAGTGTTCAAATAGTATCTCATCAATGCAGCTTTCACGGACTCTAGTGCAGTCATTCGAGTGGATACTAGTATTATTATTGCTTGAAGGTTTAGTAGGCAGGTTATCAAAAGGTTCTTTCACAATGGTTTCCTCGTCATTCATCTCTGCTAGCAGTGTGAAAGAGTTTGAAACTGGAATATTAAAAATATCCTTTGTACTTTCAGACTCACTAATTTTTGTTTGTTTAGCAAGAGGCAGGCATCTCAGTTCCTCTGTGTCGTCTAAATCTCTGCAATCTCTGGTACGTTTCCCAGCTCCTCTCCCACAAGCAGGGCTGTATAATTGCTTAGTCATTTCTCGCTTCGTGCAGCCGCCCCAGTTTCAAGGTCAATGGTTATCTGCCGATAGAAGGAGGCGTCCTCCTACTTACTAATTTAAAACTAAAACTAAAAACTAAAAGCTAAAAACTAATGTTCACTTTCAAATATCTCAAGGACTGTCACATGGAAGAAGAAACAAGCTTGTTTTCTCCTGCTCTGGAGGGCAGAGTTCAAGTTACAAGAAAGGAGATTCCGATGAAACACCAGGAAGAACTTTCTGACAGTAAGAACTGTTGAGCAGTGGAACAGACTCCCTTGGGATTCAGGCCTGAAAATGTTAGAAAGGAATGCCATGACATGAACACATACAGATAATAATTATTTTTTTAATTGTTCAGGAAGGCAGTTTTGTAGCAAATTCAACAGACTGGCTTTTGTCACATTAAAATCTAACAAACTTAGATACATTATGGTTGTAAGAGTGCCACCCTTGCCACATGGCAACTCTGACCTTTTTCTATGTATGTGCCATTGTTCTTGTTTTGGACACGTCTCAAAATCTGTATTGAAAATGGCTGGGGCAACCCAGTCAAATGGGTGGGGGGGGGAGTGATGATGATAATGATGTTGCCTAAAGGTGGGCTTCTCTGTTCTTTTTCAGTTTTTTAAAACTTCCGGTCCGCTGCGGAGAAAATGGCAGTGAACCCCGTGTCATCCGCTTAAGGGACGGCACGGTTTAAGGCAAATAGAGCCTGAGGGTGATTGCCAGGGCTCAGTGCACCCCCGACCCCCCCCCCCCACGGAAGACTGGGGATCCCAGGGGTCCATCAGAAGTGGAGACACTCACCCCCCCCCGAACCCCTCCCCCCGCTCGCCAGTTTGCACGCTGGGGGAAGGGAAGAGGCTTGAGTCCGCTCACGGCTCCAACACACTCTATTGCCGAAGCCACATTCCGTCACCAGAAGCAGTGAATTTTCCAATCAGAGGTTAAAGACAAATAAAGTTTTTAAAAGAAAGAAATTAGGCTTAAATTAATCAATCTGGTGAAACGGAAGCCAAACAGGAAGTCAGCTTCCGATTTCTGTGGATCAGCTCTGCAAGAGACATTTTTGTGAATGAGAGACAGTGAACTGCTGACAGCCACAGAGACTTAGTTACAAATTCTGGGCGAAAGACTTTGGATATAACATACATATGGAGGATTGGGAGAAATTGTGGAGAGAAGGTTTAAGATTTACTGCTTGTACAACTATAAAAGAAAATGTGATGAAAATGATGTATCGATGGTACTTAACACCAGTGAAATTAGCTAAGATGTATAAGGGATGTAACAAATGTTGGAAATGTAAAGATAAAGAAGGTACATTTTATCATATGTGGTGGGAATGTAAGAAAATTAAAAATTATTGGGAAATGATATATAATGAATTGAAGAAAATGTTTAAATATACATTTTTTAAGAAGCCAGAAGCATTCCTGCTAGGTATTATGAGAAATGAGATAAACAAGAAAGACAGGAAATTATTTTTGTACGCAGTAACAGCAGCGAGAATATTGTTAGCCCAGAAATGGAAACAAGAAGAACTGCCAACACTGGAAGAATGGAGAATGAAAATGATGGACTTTGCAGAACTGGATAGAATGACAGGAAGAATTAGGAATCGACGAGATCAGAGATTTATTGAAGAATGGGGAAAATTCTCAGAATATATGCATAATTTAAGTGAAAAACAAATAACGCTTGTAACGTTCAGAGAAGCTTTGTAAAAATGAAAGTTAAAATTATGGATTGAATGCAGATTTAATTTAAGAAGTAGATATGAACTAAGAAATGTGTGGAAAATTGAGAAGGGAAGGAGTACCAGCCAAGTTGAGGGAAGTCAAAAAATGAGAGAATGGTTTTATAAATTGTTTGAATTGTATTAATTTGTCTTATTTGTAAACTGAATAAAAATTATATTTAAGAGACTTAGTTACAAATTGGCTCTGACTTTGGGAACTGTTGCCTTCTTTGGAATACAAGTTAGAAACTATTGTATCAAGCTGTCCTTTGGATTAAAAGGACATGTAAACTGGAGGAATTTGAACAGTCTGAACAGTCTTTTGGAAATTGGTGGCGCAGAAGAAAAGGGGAAAGGAAAAACCCCAGACTTTGGGGTTAGGAGATATAAGAGGGAGCTAGCAGGGAACCTTTGGCACTATTGAGGGGAATCTTCAGGAAGTGTAAAAGAGACTGGAATAGCTCTTAAAGCAATCTCATTGCCCCATAGCAAGCGCCTGCAAAGAAAGTCTTACCAGCTGGAACTCCAGCATGCTTGTGATTTAAACATCAAATTAAACTTGCCATGGGATTACAGTAAGGATTAAAGCGGAGATAGTTTTTGGATATATCATACCTTTTGGACCTATTGCAAACCATCACTGTTTGAGACAATATAAGCAGATAAGTACAAACTAAGTATAATTTTGCCCTTAAAGACCTAAGAACTGAAACGGTATTGCACTGACATTTTTTTTTTATTGGACTTCTTAATTTTGTTTTTTTCTCTCTCTCTTCATTATATTCTACATTTTATGTTTCTCAACATTATTGGATGTTCCTTTTCCTCTTTGCTATTTTTTTGGTGATATTGTATGATTGTAATATTTGCTGCAGTGGGGAGGGAGAAGGTAGACAAAAGAGAAACTGGGAAACAAGCTTGAAAGGGGAGAAACAATCTCACAGTCAGACAGAGTTGGAACTTGCAGGTGTGACATTGAACAGTTTATTTATTTATTTATTTATTTTAGGAGACATCAGGAATTTCATTGTGCCGTGTTCTTGAATTGCAGTAGGGATCCTGACTTAAGCTGTAACAACAGAGGCTAATTTATTTGTTTGTTTGTTTGTTTTTTCCTTAGCAAACAATAAAACATATATTGGTATTAACACTAAAGACCCAGCCTCCCGACTATTCCATATTTCAATTTCATATTACTTATTGCCAATAGACACTTTTATCATAATTAAACTTATTCTTAATATATCTAATTTCTTATATCTACCTTGCAACTATTACTGAAGTTCCTCGAATGCTGCAACAGAATTTAAACTACTATATTTATTTTTCAGATATTCTTTGAAAACTTCCCATTTTGAAACAAATTCCTGTTTTGATTTATTCTTTATTTTTTCTGATAGACCATCTAAATCGGCATATTCTGTCAGTTTTTGGATCCAATCTTGTATAGAGGGGATTTCATTACTCTTCCATTTTGCTGCGATCAAAACTCTTGCTGCCACCATCGCATATAAAAAGATACCCTTCCTCTTTTGTGGAATATCCAAATCTGTTATTCCCAGGAGGTAGGCCTCTGGTTTTTTATTGAACGAAATCTTTAGCATTTTTTGCAGTTCTGCATGGATACTCTCCCAGAACACCTGTATTTTCCTACATATCCACGACATATGGTAGAATGTTCCTGAGTCTCCGCATCTCCAACAATTACTTGGCACATTTTTATACATTTTTGAAAGTTTCCATGGTGTTAGATACCATCAATGTTGCATTTTTTAAAAGTTCTCGCTAATCATGTAACAATTTGTGAATTTCCAATTGATCTTCCATAAGTTTTCCCATTGGGCTATGGTTATTGAATGGCCAAAATCCTGGGACCACCTCACCATTGCCACTGTTACCTCTGTTGGGATACTGCCAGGGAGACAAAGTCCATCTCGACTCTATGTCATCTCCGGATGTCCATTGATCTCCCGTAGACACGCAGTATCAGCAATTAGCGACACGAGCTCTAGAAATAGCTTGCCACATTCCAGAACCGATGCACGCTCTATCAGCAGATAATGCACACAGCGGAAGATGCACCCAGGAGAGCATGATTTACAAGTTTATTCAGCGTTGATCAGAACAAAGAAAAACATGACTGCCTGCTTCAGATGTCTCCGGCAGAGAGAGAGAAAAGAAAGCAAAGACACAACATAAACATCCTGTGAAACAGGAAAATACGCATGCTGTGACACAAACATCCTGCTCCCTTTTAAGGTGGAACGGAAATATCCTAACATCCTCCCCCTTTCCGTGTAACCTGTAATACCTGTGGTTCAACCCAATTGCAACCTCTGTACATAAACCTTAAGTTGTTCTCTGTTAACAACCTTAGACAACAGATCAGCAGGAATTTTATTTCCTGGCATGTAGGACACCTGAATGAGACCTTTCTGAATACACTCTCTTGCACGATGTAGCTTAATCTGCAAGTACTTGGTTCTTTGCTTGCAACTCTCTGAGTTCAGCAAAGCCAAACAGGATCTATTGTCTTGATACACTTGTACAGGACATTTCACAGACAGTCTGATGTCCTTAAACAGTTGCATCAACCATTCACAATCCATGAGTGAAAATGACAGAGCATTGAGTTCTGCTTCACAGGAACTTAGGCTCACTGTGGTCTGCTACTTGCACAGCCAGTCAAACAGACAGTGGTTATACATGTAGCATACTCCAGAAGTGCTTGTACCTTCCGTGGTATCACTTCCAAAACTTGCATCTGCAAAGATTTCAAGACCTCCAGTCTTCTGACTGGTGAACCTCAGCCTGTAGTGCATAGTCCCTTTCAAATAGCGGGCTATGCGCTTCAGAGCTTTCCAATCCTGAACAGTAGGATTATTAGCATGTCTGCTAAGCAGGTTAGTGCTTACAGCTATGTCAGGTCTTGAGCATCTAGCAATGAAATTCAACTTGCCTAGAATGCATCTGTACAGCGTTGTGTCAGAAAAGGCTTCAGCAGTACTATCTACCTGGTAACCTGTCACCTTCGGTGTGTCTGCTGGGTTTGCATCAACCAAATTCAACCTGGTTAATACATCAGCAATTTTCTGTGTTTGGTGTACCAGAAAATTACCTGCTTGGTCCCTCTCCACCTGCAGAGAAAGATAGTTGGATACCTCACCAAGATCCTTCATGTCAAAGTGCTCCTTCAGCTGAGCTAGGGTGCTTTGGTACAAAGCCTGATTCTTCCAGAATATCAGAAGAACATCAACAAAACATAAACAATACAGTTTGTTTTGCCCCTCCTCCTTGACAAACACACACGGATCAGCCTTGCCCTGGTGAAAACCTAGAGAAAACAACGTCTCAGTGAGTTTTGTGTTCCAACACCTGGCACTCTGCTTGAGACCATATATGGATTTCCAGAGTTTACAGACCATTCCCTTCTGTATCTGCATTCCATCAGGTGGAAGCATATACAGCTCCTCCCCCAAAATCCCGTACAAAAAAGCTGTATTAATGTCATGATGTGAAACATGCAGTTTCTCCTCCACAGCAATCTTGAGCATCAGTCGAATGCTCTCATATTTGACGGTGGGTGAGTAGGTCTTGTGGTAATCCTGTCCTGGTACCTGTGAAAAACCTCTGGCAACCAATCTGGCTTTGTGTCTGACAACCTTGCCATTCTGGTCTGTCTTGGCCTTGAAGACCCATTTGCTGCCAACCAGTCTCATTCCTGGGACTACCGGTACCAATTCCCAAGTTTGGTTCCTGTTCAAGGAATCAACTTCAGCCTTCATGGCATCAAGCCAAGGCTCAGCATCTTTGGAGGTTATCTCCTGAACCTCTTTGAAGCTTGAAGGTTCCCATACCTTCTCTGAGCTACTAAGAACAGCAGTTGCCATTTTAGCAAACTCATCAGCAAATCTCTTTGGAGGTCTGCCCTTCGTGGCCCTTTCAGACCTGCGTACTAGACGCAAGTCTTCTGGACTCATCTCCTCCTTCTTAGGAGAAAAATGACCAATGGTGAACAGTGGTTCTTCCAGTTCATTGTCAGACTCATCAGATGGTCTGACTGAGGCCTTCGCGCTCTTGTAGTCTGCTGTGTCATCACTGTCACTGACATCAGCAGCAGCACCGCCCACTGAACTGGAATCCGAACTCTGATCATCATCATCATCATCCTCAGCTTCCTCAGCTTCCTTAACATTATCTGCCTTTTTCACATCACCTTCATCCTCATCTGGGTAACTCTGGAAAATTCCCACATTTTCCCCCCACTTAGGATTGTACTCAACACTCTTTGTGAACTTAATGGACTTAGAGTCAGTCATCCATACCCTGTATGCTCCTTTTTCGTACCCCATGAACAAACCATGTGCCCCACGCTTCCCAAGCTTGTTGCTTTGTGGGGTGTATACCCACATGTCAGAACCAAAGATTCTCATGTGCTTGACATTTGGTTTCTTACCAAACATCTTCTCATAGGGGGTACAACCAATAGGTGATGACAACCTGCAATTAAAAGTGTAAACAAAAGTCAACAGAGCCTCCCCCCAAAACTTATCAGGGAGATTGGCATCATGCAGCATTGTTTTCAGTCCTTGCAGCAACGTTTGATTTGCTCGCTCCGCAAGCCCATTCATCCATGGCGATCTAGGCGTTGACAAGTCATGCTGGATTCCCTTCTCAGTCAGAAAAGCTTCAAACTGCTGAGAACAGTTTGACACAGACGCTCCTCTTGAAGGAAATCTGAAAACCACGCCCAGTCAGCTGTGGGACACTGAGCAAATTGTTTACAGCACCCGGAACATAAAGTACACCTTTGATGGTAGTGTGCAGACTTGCCAGTCTCACAGTCCCTTCTCCTGCGATCCGCAACGTCCTTCCGTCAGCCAGGTGGATCTCACCATCTTGAGGTTTTGAAGGAGACAAACAGATGCTTATCTTTCGCCAAATGGCGGGTCGCAGCAGAATCAACAACAAAACTGGCCTTGTCCTTTGGAGCAGCTTTTCTGGCAAGCAAAACCTTGTTTTCCACCGGCGTGGGCTTAAACTGCTTGCCCCCCTGCTCCTGGCCATCAGACTTGCCTTTAGCCTTTGGAGAAGCAGTGCCAGCAAACAAAGCCTTGTTTTTCCATGGCTTGGACTTTCCACCCCCCTTTTGCTTCTGGCCATCTGCTGTCTTCTTCCTTTGTTTATTTCCAGTCTTTGGACAAAACTTCTGAGTGTGACCTTGGGTCCCACAGTTCCAGCATTTCACAGCTGCCAATGCTTTGGCTCCCCCTGGAGGCTGGAATGCTGTCCCACATTGCTCCCCCTGGAGTGCACAAGCCGACTCAGCTGCATTCCTATCGTATTCGTTTTGCAAAGTCGCCAAGACCTTTGTAGCAGTGAGGTCTTGTGCAGGTAGAGTCGCCAGCTGACTTGCCATGGCATGGTAGCTTTCATCCAGGGAGTCCAGGATGAGAATTGCAAACAGTGACTCAGGCATATTGAAACCTCTCTGAGTCAATTCCTGCCTGAGATGCTGCAAATGTAAAACATGGGCTCTAAGGTCTTCCCCTGGCTCCAAACGCTTCCTGTGCAGCTTTCTGAAGTAAAGCAACACAGACCCAGCCTCTTGTCGGAGATGACAGGCTTTAAGCTCATCCCACATCTCACGGGCACTGGCCTTGCCAGCCAGGGTGATTAACTCTTCAGGAGCTACTGAGAGCAAAATTATCCCCATGGCTCTTGAATCCTGTGCCCTCCAATCATCTGTCACAGGGGCTGGGGGGTCCTCAGTAATAGCATTCCACACACCAGGCTTCCTCATCTGGCCCTCACAGTACCTTGCCCAGGTCTGATAGTTGCGGTCATTGAGCTTTGGTGGAGACGGAGCAGTAACACTAGACACCACAAGATCAGACAAAGAGAATTCAACAATGGATTACACAAGGGAACTTCGCATTGTGCCATTCAACAGAAGAGATTTACGTTTCCTGATTACCAAAGTGCAGAATTTGGCCACCTCATATGATATTGAGCTTGAGGAATCTTCCAGAAGGTATTTTCGTAAAATTTCGGGGGAGGATTCCAAATAATGTTGTAGGGGTATAAATTTTGATAAAAGCGGGAAAATAAATTGAACTCGTTCTTCACTTATAAAATTTGCAAAATAGAAGGATGTGTGTGACAGATTCTACCTTATTAGACATACAGGGGCAGAGAAGTGCATGCATTGGTACCCGCGTGAATTTGTCGTGCAGCACTGCTGAGGGCATTGTCTCAAAGCGGGCTCTAGAAAAAGCCCATCTATAAGCTTCGTTAGTGATGTTAGTTAAGTAAGGGGCAGCTGCAAAATTAGGCCAAGCTGGTACATGTCTTTTTCTAATGGCACTTAGATTAAACCTTGTTATTTTAAATGGCCTCTCCTCGGGAGACTGCCCTGGCCAATTTACTTATTGGTCAGGCTTAAGGCATTCTGTTATTGACTACATCCTTGCCTCCCAAGAACTCTTCGATGACTATATTGAATTTACTGTAGATATAAGAACCGAAAGTGACCATCTACCCCTAAATCTTAAAAGGACTGAATTTTGGAAACCCTCTAGATGTGGGCTCACCCCACAGACACCTGATCCTAATGTTCTACAACAAATAGGCAGATCCAGAATTAAATGGTCCCCTTATGTCAATAACAATTTTAGCATTTGGACACAATCAATGGAAGGTCAACTCCTCTGGGCTGATCTGACCTCCAACGACACTGAAGAGACCTCCCCAATTGACCATTATAACACTTTAATCCGAAAACTCCAACCGTTATTGTCAAGACTCAGGAGACCTAACCACAATGAGTCCCCTACCAACAAAAAATGGTTTGACCGCGAGTGCATCCAGGCAAAACTTATACTCAGGGAATGCTTTAAGGCCTTCCAGCAAAATCCTAACCCTATCACTAAATTAGAGTTACAACTTTAAAAAAAGAACTACAAAGAGTTATTAAAAACCAAAAAAAGAACCGCAGACTCCCTCATTTGGCAGGCCCTCATAAAAGCGTCAATAGAAAAAGACAATACCAACTTCTGGAAAATTATTTCCAGTCAAACCAAAGCTCCTAACGAGGGCACAATAATCCCTGCAAACTCATGGGAAGAGCACTATAAAGTGCTGTTTAGGGAACATCGTCCCTCTGCGCTGCTTAACATCCCCTTAGATAATGACACACCATGGCCCCCAACATCTGAAACTGAAATCACTTCGTTAATTCTACAAATAAAATCTGGCAAAGCCCCAGGAAGTGATTTCATTGTTGCTGAACTTCTGAAAGCGCAAATAAACTGGTGGGCTCCGGTTCTTGCAAATCTATTTTCATATATAGATAAGACAACTGAAATCCCTAAAGATTGGGGACTGGCTATAATTGTTCCTATATTTAAAAAGGGCAACCCCTCTGACCCATCCAATTATAGACCAATCAGTCTTCTGAATGTGATCTGTAAACTTTATACAAAACATCTATGTCTAAAATTATGTGAATGGCTAGATCATAATGACTTGCTAGAAATTGAACAAGCAGGATTTACATCTGGACGTTCCACCATAGATCACTGCTTAGTGTTAGATTATTTTGTCTACAAGTATGTGAAACATTGGAAAAAGACATTGTATGCGGCCTTTGTGGACCTAAAGGCAGCTTTTGATTCTGTATCCAGGGGTAGGCTTTGGGCCAAATTGGCCAATATGGGTATTAACAGAAGGTTATTACTTCTGATGATTAAGCTTCATGAGAACAATACCCTTCAGATAAGACTCGCACAGGACGGCAGACTCTCTAGAGAAATCCCAGTCCAAAGAGGAGCCAGACAAGGATGCCTATTAGCCCCATTTTTATTTAACATCTATGTTAACTCCCTGGTCACATGTTGCCGTGAAATTGAACCCCCCCCCCCCCCATGTTCTCTAACGGCAGAAAAGTACCAGTTTTAATGTATGCGGATGACGCTGTTCTCCTCTCTCAAACCAAAGTGGGGCTGAAACGTGCCTTAGGAAAGTTTAGTGACCAATGTAACACTGAACTGTTAACAATTAACTTTTCTAAAACTAAAATTGTACATTTTAACCGTTCCTTCAGGAAAGATAATTGGAGCGTAAAGGGAAAGGCCATTGAACAGACTAAGACCTTCCAATACTTAGGCATTACTTTCTCTTATAATGCCAAACTGTCAACACACCTGACTACATCAGCTATATCAGCAGGAAGAAGTGCAAATGCCATCCTCAGATTATTCAGAAGGAAAGGAGCTGGCTTTCTCCCGATGGCCCTAAAAGTTTTTCAGGCAAAATCTTTAGCTCAACTCCTGTATGGTTCTCAAATTAGCCCCTCTGCCAACCTTAAGACCCTTGAAACAGTACAATCAAAATTCTTAAGATCATTATTTGCTACCCCAAGGTGTACACCTAATGCAGTCTTAAGGCAAGAGGCAGGACTGCCCAGAGTGGAATTAAAAGTCTGGGAGCAAGCAATATCCCTCTGGCTGAAAATCCATTACAATCCTAAGGGACTGTTACCTTGCTTCCTGGCCGCAGTTCCCTATCCTCCTTGGCTTATGCAAATAACTAATAAGATCAAACAAATTGGCCTAAACCCTGAAAATCTTTTTATTGGAACTCTGAACAAGGCAAAAGCAATTATCACTCAGAGACTTTACGATGTCGAATTACAACAGGAAGACGCCCTACTCCCGGAGATGTATACATGTTTAAAAACTTGGCCTAATTTTGCAGCTGCCCCTTACTTAACTAACATCACTAACGAAGCTTATAGATGGGCTTTTTCTAGAGCCCGCTTTGAGACAATGCCCTCAGCAGTGCTGCACGACAAATTCACGCGGGTACCAATGCATGCACGTCTCTGCCCCTGTATGTCCAATAAGGTAGAATCTGTCACTCACATCCTTCTATTTTGCAAATTGTATAGTGAAGAACGAGTTCAACTTATTTTGCCGCTTTTATCAAAATTTATACCCCTACAACATTATTTGGAATCCTCCCCCGAAACTCTACGAAAATACCTTCTGGAAGATTCCTCGAGCTCAATATCATATGAGGTGGCCAAATTTTGCACTTTAGTAATCAGGAAGCGTAAATCTCCTCTGTTGAATGACACACTGCGAAGTTCCCTTGTGTAATCCTTTTTTTTTTCTTTTTTCTCTCTTTTCTGATATCATTGTGGATTTCCTTTTGTCTGATCTTATGGTGTTTAGTGTTACTGGCTTTTGCCGCAATAAAACTTGGAACCTTGGGCTTCCCAAGCTTGTTGCTTTGTGGGGTGTGTACCCACATGTCAGAACCAAAGATTCTCATGTGCTTGACATTAGGTTTCTTACCAAACATCTTCTCGTAGGGAGTACAACCAATAGGTGATGACAACCTGCGATTAAAAGTGTAAGCAAAAGTTGTGCTCGCTTCGGCAGCACATATACTAAAAGTGTAAGCAAAAGTCGACAGAGCCTCCCCCCAAAATTTATCAGGGAGATTGGCATCATGCAACATTGTTTTCAGTCCTTGCAGCAACGTTTGATTTGCTCGCTCCGCGAGCCCATTCATCCATGGCGATCTAGGCGTTGACAAGTCATGCTGGATTCCCTTCTCAGTCAGGGAAGCTTCAAACTGCTGAGAAGTGAATTCCCCGCCTCGATCAGTAAACAGACAACCGATACGTTTACTGTGAACATTCTCCAACCAAGCACAGAATGCCTTGAACCTAGGAAACGCTTGCGATTTCTGCTCGAGTATAAACACATGAATGTACCTGGAAAAAGAATAAATTAGAACCATGAAGTACCTTGCTCCACCCAAAGAGGGCACAAGTGGACCAACCAGGTCTGCATGAACTAGCTGGTAGGGTTTGGAAGCCTGCCTGCTAGACTCTTTGCCTTTTGGAGCAACCTTCACCTTGTTCTCTGCACAAGATACACATTTCATGTGAAACTTACAGGGTCTGATGTTCAAACCCTCAACCAACCCAGGCATCTTGGCCAGCGCCTGCCAAGACATGTGACAAAATCTTCTGTGTGCTTCGTGAACACATCCTGCACGAAGAACCTTGTTACTTTGTGCAACACAACAAGAATCAACATTAGACACAACAGCACCATTGTCGTCATAAGTTATACAGAACCAGCCATCCATAAACTTTGCATGCAAAATGTCCTCTTTGCCTTTCCTGATGACACAGGGTATTTTTCCATTTAACTGCTATGACTTCTATTAGAGAGGTCCACCACGGGACCTTAGGCTCCATCAGGTCTTTATATTTTTCCCATACAGCAAAGAGTGACTTTCTTATTATATGGTTGGTAATTTTTTAATGAATTTTCACTTTTCCATATATCAGGTAGGCGTGCCATCCCCAACGGTTGTCAAAACCTTCCAGGTCCAGGAGGTCCGGATCCTGCAATGTGCACCAATCTTTTAGCCAGGTGAAACAGGCTGCCTCGTGGCACTGTGGGTAAAAGCCTCAGCGCCTAGGGCTTGCCGATCGAAAGGTCGGAGGTTCGAATCCCTGTGGCGGGGTGCGCTCCCGTTGTTCGGTCCCAGCGCCTGCCAACCTAGCAGTTCGAAAGCACTCCCGGGTGCAAGTAGATAAATAGGGACCACTTGCTAGCGGGAAGGTAAACGGCGTTTCCATGTGCGGCTCTGGCTCGCCAGAGCAGCGGTGTCACGCTGGCCACGTGACCCGGAAGTGTCTCCGGACAGCGCTGGCCCCCGGCCTCTTGAGTGAGATGGGCGCACAACCCTAGAGTCTGTCAAGACTGGTCCGTACGGGCAGGGGTACCTTTACCTTTACCTAGAGAAAAGCCTCCTCTTTCTTTTATGTCTATTAAGATCAGGTGTTTAATCCTAGGTTTCTTCCCTTCCCACGCAAATTTGGAAATTTCTCTTTGCCATATCTTGAGACAACCTGCTTCGCCCAGTATTGGAATCATTTGAAATAAAAAGATTAATTTTGGAAGCACATTCATCTTTATAATGGAAATCCTACCCAGAAATGTTAATTTTAATTTACTCCAGGTTTCAAAGTTTTTTTCTAATCTCTAACCAAGTTTTGGTGTAATTATCCTGAAATAAGTTTATGTTCTTGGGGGTGATCCAAATACCCAGGTATTTCGCTTTTGAGGAGATTTTCAGGCCCAATATTTTTTCTAAGTCATCCTTTTCTTTTGTGGTTACGTTTTTAACAAGGATTTTTGTTTTTGTTATGTTCAGCTTAAAGCCTGCCACTTCTCCAAATTCTTTAATCAATTCCAGCACTCTTTTCAGTCTTTCTTTAGGGTTTTCAGTCATAACAAGTAAATCGTCCCCAAAAGCTTTAATTTTATATGTTTTGTTTCCCAGAGTGATGCCTTTAACAAGCTGATCCTTTCTTATCTGATTGTTCAAGATTTCCATCACCAAGATAAATATCAGTGGTGACAGTGGGCAGCCCTGTATGGTTCCCTTGTTTATTTTGCACTCCTCAGTTGAACATTGAACATTTTAAATAACACTGGGAATTAACTGATATGGCGGGGAAGGAAGGAACAACAACTCGGAAAGCCGTGGCTAGACGGGCTAGTATTCAAGAAGAATTGCCTGATAAGGGGGGAAGAGAACAGACATATTTGCTTGCACAGCAACTTTTGGAATTCAGGAAGGAAATGGTTCAATCGATGCAAAATCTTACACAACAATTCCATAGTGATATGGAAAAATCCAACCACACATTGATTGAACAAGTCCATAGAGATATTGAAAATTCAAACAGAGTTCTGAAATAGCAATTTAGGATACTGGGAGACAAAGTCAACAAGTTGGAAACCAAATTAGATAACCTGGAAAAGACCAAAGTGGAGATAGGGAATTGAGAATTGAGAACAAAAAGAGATGAAGGGGACTTTGGAAGGGATTCAAGGGAAGCAGAATGAACTGGAAGATCAGATTCTCCTTTTGCAGTTAAGGGAAAGAGATAGGACATTAAGGTTAAGGGGGTTTCCAGAATCTGATACAGAGTCAAACCTGGAAACATATGTTACACAGACAATCTCGGAGTGGATGGGAGAAAGGAGGGATTGGTTGGAGGGACTTTCAGAGAGCTGTTTCAGAATTAGGACACACGAAAGCAGAGAGTGAAGGCAGCCAGCAGATGTCTTACTAACATTAGTATCAAAATAAAAATAAAAATGAAGGACACAATCCTTCAAAAGAGTTTTGAAGACAATCTTGTGAAGCACTGATTTTCTCTTTTTGGGGTTTGCGAAAGTAGGAGCTGTGCTGCCATGGGGCCCAAGAAGACTGCTGCTGCAGAGGCCGGCGAAAGGAAGAAGGAGAAGGTCACCCTGGAAATGAAGAAGGAGATCATCCGGAAGCACGACGGTGGAATGCGTGTGATGGACCTCGCCAGGGAGTACGGGAGGAATCCATCCACCATCGGGACCATCCTGAAGATGAGGGAGAAGATCCTTGCGACTGACGTAGCCAAGGGAGTCACCAGGATCGTGAAGAACCGCCCAGCTGTTCTGGAGGAGGTGGAGAAGCTGCTGCTCATCTGGTTAGAAGAGAAGCAGCGTGCAGGGGACACAGTGACTGAGGCCGCCATTTGTGAGAAGGCCAAGGCCTTGCACGCAGACCTCGTCCAGCAACAGCCAGGAACCTCAGGCAAGCCAGAAGTCTTCAAGGCAAGCAGAGGCTGGTTTGACCGGTTCAAGACAAGATCTGGAATCCACAGCGTGGTCAGGCATGGAGAGGCTGCCAGTTCTGATGTTCCTGCGGCTGAAGACTTTGCAGCGGAGTTCCTGGAGGTTGTGAAGGCGGAGGGCTACGTTCCACAGAAGGTCTTCAACTGCGACGAGACCGGGCTGTTTTGGAAGAGGATGCCCAAAAGGACTTTCATCACCCAGGAGGAGGCCAAGTTGCCTGGCCACAAGCCCATGAAGGACCGTCTGACCCTGCTCTTCTGTGCCAACGCAAGCAGCGACCTGAAGATCAAGCCCCTGCTGGTGTACCACTCGGAGAACCCATGGGCCTTCAAGAAACACAAGGTCAACAAGGAGCAGCTGAGTGTCATGTGGCGATCCAACAGTAAGGCTTGGGTCATATTCGATTGACCTCTTCTGATAAGCTCTTCGGTAGATTTATTGCTTTATTGTTCGGCGTCCAGCACGCTTCCCCCTGCAAGCCTCTGCAGGTCGTAAAGCAATTAGCAAAGTAGCACAGCAGTCGTGTGATGAAAGAGCACTTCCCAAAACGTTGCTTCTGTTCTAAAGTCACTTTATTGTCACAAAAAGCAAGTATTTACAAAGTCAATCCCATCTGACTGGAGCTGCATTTTCTGCCTCTGCTTGCAGCTACGCAACAGCAAAACTGCTGCTTTCGATTTCCACAGAGCTCACTGCATTCCAAGCTGCTTTCATCACATCCTGGCTTACTTCCCTGGTAAGCCCTTCCCCTCAGTCTCGAGGCACAGAAGGTTAACCCTTCACTACACCCAACACCCCCACTTGCCTCGCGTCTGAGGGGAGAATCGACCCTTGGTCGTCCCAAACCCAGACCTTCGCAAAACTCTCCATGTCTCTGGAAGGAGAGTGGCTTCGTGAACCCATCAGCTAGGTTCTTGGCAGAGGGACAATACTTCAGCGCAACTAATCCCTCCTGAACACTTTGGCACACATTCCGAAAGCGAATGTCTAGGTGTTTAGTTCTGACCTTGAACTGACCTGACTCTGCCAAATGTAGGCATGGTTGATTGTCCTCGAAAACACGTATCGGTTGACAATCCACTTCGCAGACTTCCTGCACTAAGCAAGCATAGAACTCTACTTCTCTGCACACCTCTGAAAGAGCACTGAACTCAGCCTCAGTGGATGAGAGCGCTATCAGACTTTGCTTCTTGGACCTCCATCCAACTACTGAGTTCCCAAACTTCACCACTAGACCAGACACAGACTTGCGATCCTCAAGATTAGCCCAGTCCGAGTCCACATAGCAAGTCAGTTTGACTTCTCCCTGTGCTGGTAACCTAAGACAAAAGTCTTTGGTCTCCTGCAAATACCTCAGAACTCTCTTGATGCCATTCCAGGCTTGCACACTAGGGTTTGAAGCTTCCCTGCTGAGCAAATTGACAGCAAATGCTATATCAGGTCTGCTCCACTGGGACAAGTACAACAAACTCCCTAGGGCTGACTGAAACACTTCAGTATTTTTGAACGCAGCGCGTTCTACTTGCTGGCTGTCCTTCACAAAACTAGTCTCCATAGGACTTCTCACTCCTGCACAATCACTCATCCTCATTTTCTGAAGCAGTTGCTCAATTTTGCCTCTCTCGCTGAGCAAGAAACTTCCATCCTGTGCACGCTCAACACTGACACCTAGATAGGTTTTGACAGCACCAAGCTGTTTAAGCTTGAACCGTTTACCTAGCTCTTTGGCAAACTTCTCTGCCTGTTCATCTGTTGCTGAGAAAAATAACACGTCATCAACCCAGATCTGCAAATACTGTTCTGTTGCAGCTGAACCTCTCCAATAAACGCAACTATCAGCAACACTTCTTCCAAAACCTAACTCTTCTAAGGCTTCATTCAGGCACATGTTCCAGTTTCTGGCAGATTGACGCAATCCGTAGATGGATTTGTGCAATCTCAACACAACACCCTGCCTCAAGTTCTCAAACCCTGGAGGAGGAATCACGTACAGCTCCTCCTGGAGATCTGAGTTTAAGTAGGCAACATCCACATCAAAATGCTTTACCTTCCAGCCTCTCTGTGCTGCACAAGCTAAAAGCGTTCTCAGAGTCTCTGCTCGTGATGTTGGCGAATACACCTCCGTCAAGTGTATTTCCTTCTTCTGAGTAAATCCACGAGCAACTAATCTGGCTTTATACTGTGGCTCTCCAGTGTCCGTGGGTTTCAAACGGTAAACCCACCTGCAACTCACAGCCTGCTTGCCTGGTGGCAACTCTGTGAGTGAAAACACACCTAGATCTTTCATGGACATCATCTCTCTCTCCATCGTCCTGTGCCACTTATCTGCTTCTTCCTCAGGTAAACTCTGAATATCCTCGAAGGATTCAGGTTCACATCTGGCTGAACCTACCCAGGTGCCTGAAGCTTCGTACCGATCAGGAGGCCTCCTTATCCTCGCTGATCTCCTCAGCGTGAATCCTGGTGACCCTGCTGCTTCACTGGGTCCAGCTAAATCATCCTCAACTTCAGTGTCTTCCCCCTCTGACGTGCTGCGCCTCTTGGGCCTTACAGCTGGTCCAACAGGTGAAGAAGGCTCACTCTTTGGCTCAAACTTGACACTTGCCTGAGGAGGTGTTCTAGGTTCCCCCCTCTGAGGGATCCTGAGCTGTCCCTGCCTTGGACTCTGTCCCTGTGGTGGACTCTGTTGCTCTGGACCGTGGTCCCCAGCAACAAATTCTTCTTCCTCCTCAACGTCTGAGTCATAGAACTGCTGTGAAATTACGTCTGGATTAGCGTGCAGACGTTTCCAACCGGCTTGTTCACAGAACTCAGCGCTATTGCTGATAACCAACCTAGACTGGTTTCCACTTGGGTACGCAAACCACCAGGCCTTTGAGCCAGGCTCATACCC
The DNA here is from genome assembly GCF_965153285.1 of Podarcis tiliguerta. NCBI lineage: Eukaryota > Metazoa > Chordata > Lepidosauria > Squamata > Lacertidae > Podarcis > Podarcis tiliguerta. The sequence continues at coordinate 5,846,027 of NC_139552.1, forward strand.
TACAAAGATCATTCTTTTAGACCTTGGCTCACCTTTCTTGCGTAGAGCCTTTGGAATAAGCACCCAGGCCTCACAACCAAACACACGAAGGTAGTGAACCTTTGGCTTCTTCTCATGCAGTAAGAAATACGGCGTATTTCCCAAACTAGAGTTGTATACTCTGTTCTGCGTATGGACCACATATCTCCAAGCTTCAGACCAATACTTTTGGGGTAGCCCTGTGTCCCACAGGATCGCAGACACAGCTTCCTGCACCGTCCTGTTCCGTCTCTCTGTGACTCCATTCTATTGCAGAGAGTAAGGAGCAGTCAATCTGTGGCTAATCCCCTTCTCCCTAAAGAAATCCTGTAAAGCAGAACCAGTGAATTCAGAACCTCTGTCACTTTGAAAACCACGAACTTTGGTGGAAAAAGTTACCTCAACTGCGGTGATCCAATCCCTGATCATTTTAGCCGCCTCCCCTTTATACTTAAGGGTAAAGGTCCAAGCAGATCTTGAAAAATCATCAATCAAAAGCAGAGAGAACCTTGACCTTCCCAGTGACTCAACAGACATGGGGCCAGACAAATCTGCATGAATTAATTCAAAGGGTTGTGTGGTCTGTCTCTCTGACTATGGATAGGAGCATGTCACAATTTTTGCCTGTTTACATGCATTGCAATCTAAAAATTTGCCACAACTCCTAAATTTGCACCCTCGTGTCAGCCCCGGTGCTTTCTGAAGAGGCCCCCAATTCAAATGGGCGAAACGTCTGTGCCAAATATGCGAACAACCATGGTGGGGCGCTACATTCACACATTGCCCCTTTGCATCTTCGGTGTCATCCTCTCCTGTGAAAAAAGGCACATTTACAGCAAACAAATTGTCTTTAGCCTGCACTGTGTACACGTGTTTCCCATCCTTGGAAAACTCATATCTGGTTCCTGCAAAAGAAATTTGAAAACCATCGACAAGTAAATCATTTACACTTAACAGACAATTAGTTAAACCGGGCACCACAAAAGCTTTAACTTCATGCTTAAGAAAGGGACAGAAGAAAAAGCCTGACTGTGTTAGTCTTTTTCTGCTTCCATCCGCAATCGTAACAAACTTTTCAGTTTTTACTGTCCTGCAATTTCTTAACAGTCCAGCAGATGGCACAAGTGTATTCGTCGCTCCTGAATCGATTATTACAGTGAGAAAGTTTTGTTGTTGACATTCCTGGGTCGCCATAGCAACAATCTTCTCGCTACCCCCCTCCTTGGGGCTTCTGCAGATGTTCTCTCTGGTTGTCATGGCAACAGACTCCCCCCGGCAGGAAGACTTGCCCACGACCTTCACAGCTTCCGTAGATGCAACTCTCTCAGTTGCCATGGAGACTGGACTTGTCTCGACGTTCCCACACATCTCCACAGCTCTTATCTCTACTTGCTGCAGGTGGCTGGCCTTGAAGCCTCCAGCACGGCTAGGCTTCAGCTCTTGGCGTAAAGAACTCTTGGCAGCTTTTGGAGAAAGAGGCGTCTCTGAGCTTTCACTGCTCACTGCCCCCCCCCCCACTGCTCACAGGGCCCCCAGGACGTTTTCCTGCACCCCCTCTGGTGGGTAAAGGGCTCCCAACACTTGGCCTCTCTCCAGGCTCCTCACACAGACACGCTGCAGCGTCCATACAGCTCTCAGGCTCAGCAAAAGTATCGTCAGCAGCAACAGCAACAGAAACAGGAACAGTCCCTTCGCCCCCCCCCCCCCCCGTGGGGGCTCCCAGCTCCTCCCAGCTGTGTATCGGCTCTCAAGAATGTGGCCGGCGCCATCTTGCCTCTCCTTTCCGGATGCAGCCACGTCTCGGCCCTTGCTTCCCACCCCAGCTTCACAAGCCTCTTGGAGTGCTAGCCAAGCGGCCCCTGGCCTTTTTGCATCCAGGACAACAGGCACTAGATGAGCATCCACATTTTCAGCCACAAAAGCAAGCACACGCTTCTCTGCAGCCCTTTCAGCCACTGCTTTCCCAGCTGCATTCTGTGGTGGCTGAATTACGTCCCACAGCTGCTCCCCAACTAAGGACAGCTCTGCTTGAAAGCTCCACTCCAGCCAATTGTGGCTATTCAGTTTCTGACATGGTAGTTTAAACTCAAAGCCATGTCCATCAGGCAGCTGAGCCATTGCCTCCCTTCTCCTCCCTTCTGTTGGCTTGTACTCACTCAGGCAGCCAAACTGGGCATTTTCAGACAACGTGGCTCTCTCTCAGCTCCGCCTCTGTCAGCGTCCTTCGATCTGCCCTCTGAAGGCTTGGCAGTCGATCAAACTGACGTTCAGCAAATACAGCTTCAAAGCCTTTTCTCACACGCTTCGCGTCGACCCCATAACCTATTTGATTGACCTCTTCCGATAAGCTCTTCGGTAGATTTATTGCTTTATTGTTCGGCGTCTAGCACGCTTCCCCCTGCGAGCCTCTGCAGGTCGTAAAGCAATTAGCAAAGTAGCACAGCAGAGCGTGTGATTGAAAGAGCACTCCCAAAAACGTTGCTTCTGTTCTAAAGTCACTTTATTGTCACAAAAAGCAAGTATTTACAAAGTCAAATCCCATCTGACTAGAGCTGCATTTTCTGCCTCTGCTTGCAGCTACGCAACAGCAAAACTGCTGCTTTCGATTTCCACAGAGCTCACTGCATTCCAAGCTGCTTTCGTCACATCCTGGCTTACTTCCCTGGTAAGCCCTTCCCCTCAGTCTCGAGGCACAGAAGGTTAACCCTTCACTACACGCAACAAGTCACACATGTGCTGTTTGTGGACTGGGTCAATCTTGCTTTTGGCCCTGCTGTCAAACAATACCTGCTGGACAAAGACCTGCCACTGAAGGATTTGCTTCTGATGGACAATGCTCCTGCTCATCCTAAAGGCCTTGAGGAGGACTTGTTGGAGGAGTTCAGCTTCATCAACATAATGTTCCTGCCGCCTAACACCACGCTACTGCTCCAGCCGATGGATCAGCAGCTCATCGCCAATTTCAAAAAAACTCTACACGAAGGAGATTTTCAGGCGATGCTTCGAGGTGACTGATTGCACCACCATCACCCTGCGGGAATTCTGGAAGGACCACTTTGACATCGTCACCTGCTTGAAGATGATCACCACGGCTTGGAACGGGATCAGCCAGAGAAATTTGAATTGCGCTTGGCGCAGCCTGGGGCCGGACTGTGTGGCACCAAGTGACTCTGATGCACCAGAGTCAACAGTGGTGCAGGACATTGTTTCCTTGGGGAGGACCATGGGCCTGGAGGTCACAGAGGAGGACGTCAGCGAGCTGGTGGAGGAGCATGACCACGAGCTGACCACCCAGGAGCTGGTCGAACTGCAGGCAGAGGCTGCACAGGAGCAGGCCTCACTGGAAGAGGAGGAAGCAACTGAGGAACGGCTGTCCTCCAAAGAACTGAGGGACATTTGTCACAAGTGGAAAGATGTGCAGGGTTTTGCAGAGCGGCACCACCATGACAAGGACCTGACCCGTGACCTTGCGAACACTTTTGACACGAGGGTCATGTCGTCTTTCAGGCAGGTGCTGAAAAGGCGGATGAAGCAGCAGACCATGGACAGGTTCTTCAGCAAGAAGCAAAAAGTGGAAGAGGAACCTTCTTCAAGTTGTCCCCCAGAGTCTTAGATAATGTACAGTACACTTTGGTGATTGTTAAATGCTTTTCTGTCATGTTTAGAAAGTTAAGTTATTGTTCCTTCAATTTTTGAAATGCTCTTTACAGTATGTGTGACTTTAAAGAGCACTTAATAAACTCTTCTTGTACCAAATTTGGCTTTGTTTGGACTTTGTTTGACCATAGGAACGCATTAATTGGTTTTCAATGCATTCCTATGGGAAACCATGTTTCGCAAGACGAAAAATTCGCTAGACGAAAAAACTCGCAGAACGAATTAATTCCCTCTTGCGGGGCACCACTGTAACAGTGCAAGAATTGCTAGAGGCAATAAAGGGGTCAAAAAATGTCAAGTCACCAGGCCTGGATGGACTTACGGCAAAATATTATAAAAAATTAAGTGAACATACTGGAGGGCACGAAAATCGAACAAGTACATAAATTTAAATATTTAGGAATTTATTTTCAATACAACTTAGTGTGGAAAGCGCACGTTGAATATCTTCAAAACAAGACAAAAGCCCTTTCATACTCCCTCCTCCGTTTTTTCTACTCTGAGGGGGCCCTATTCATCCCTGCGGCCTTGAAAGTGCATAGCATTAAAGTGATGGCCACAATAGCCTATGCTGCACCTTTATGGGCTGCCTTTGCTAACCTCTCACCTTTAGAGTCACTTCAAAGCCAATTCTTACGCCGACTTCTAAAATTACCAACATGCGTAAGTAATGCGGCTATTCGCCTAGAAATGAAGATCCCCTCAGTGGAGTTAGTTATATGGAGGAGAGTTCTGATTTATTGGATATCACTATGGCATAAACTCCCGAACCACTATCTCATTCAATGCATGTGGCGAGATGACTTCACAAATTTGTGGTCAGGAAAAATCCATGCCAAACTGCTGTCCTATGAGATCTCACCCACTGAATTGCTCAAACTGGATCTAAATGTGGCAAAAAGGTGTATAAACCAAAGGCTGGATGATGCGGAGCTATACCAAAATTTCGTAGCTGCTGGTGGAGTATGCTCACCGTTAAACTTTGGCATAACCCCTATCTACCGCGCTCCGTCCTATTTAACATCGCTTATGGCCGCGTCTCACCGTTATGCCTTCATTAGAGCTAGGTTCAATGTCTTTCCAACAAACGTGCTGAGACAGATTTTCCAAGGGCCAAGTCCCTCCAATGTGCGCTTGTGAAATGAAAACATCTGAATCTCTTCATCATGTTATGTTTATCTGCCCTTTGTACAGCTCAGCCCGTGCCAGCATACTAATCTCCATAATCCAGCCTATGGCTGGCAAACTAGTAGACCTACAGCTTGCCTGGGTACTTCAAGATGTGGATCCTTATATTACCCTACAGGTTGCTAAATTCCTAACAGCCGTCCTCTTGTATAAGAGACGGAATGGAATGTTAGCTGATTATTGATAGCTATAAGAACTTTTATAATGACATTAGATATGGATTTTACTGTAGTGCTTAAAAAAAATTAACCTTAATTTTAAACTTTTCTTATAATGGCTAATATGTCCTTGTGAGTTGTGAACGGTGTTATACTATGTGTGATCTGTTCGAGTCCGCTGTTTTATTTGATTTGTTTTGTTCTGTGTGTTGTGTTCCAATATGGGCGTAAAGCCGAATAAACATTTGATTGATTGATAAGTGAACAATTAGTGAGCCCTTTGAAAGATGTCATGAATGAGATACTGAATACAGGTGAAATCTCAGAAACATGGAAAGAGGCCTATATTACAGTAATCCCAAAACAAGATGCAGACTTGCTGCAAATTAAAAATTGCAGGCCTATTTCCTTGTTAAATAATGATTATAAATTGTTTGCAAACATATTAGCTAACAGATTGAAAAAAATATGAAATGAGTATATACATCAAGATCAGGCAGGGTTTCTTCCAGGGAGACAAATGAAGGAGAATATAAGGAATATTTTGAATATAATAGAATACCTGGAGGTTAAAAATGAAAAGAAAGCAGCAATGATGTTTATAGAGGCTGAAAAAGTGTTTGACAACGTTTCTTGGAAATTAATGACAAAGCTACTTGAAGAAATTTAATGTGGTCCTAAATTTTTAGAAGGACTATCAGCAATTTATTCAGAGCAAAAAGCCAAATTATAAATCAGGTGATAACAGATGAATGTAAGATACAAAAAGGAACCAGACAAGGTTGTCCATTATCACCATTGCTGTTCATCCTGGTACTGGAAGTACTTGCCAGAAATATTAGAGCAGATAAAGAGATTACAGGTGTAAAAACTGGGAAAAGTGAATTTAAATTAAAAGCATATGCCGGTGATTTAGTGATAACTGTAGAAGATCCTAAAATATCACTCCCTAAAGTTATAGAAAAGAGCCAGAATTTTGGGGAAGTGGCAGGATTTAAATTAAACAGGAATAAAACAAAATTATTAGTTAAAAATTTGAAGGATGAAGAAAAAAAGGAATTAGAGCAAAACATTGAGATAGAAGTCCATAAAAAGGTTAAATGTTTAGGGATATGGTTAACATCGAGAAACATAAATAATTATGAAAAAATCTGGCCTGAGATAAAAAGAAATTTAGAAATATGGAGCAGAAATAATCTCTCATTGTTAGGAAAAATAGCAGCAGTTAAAATAAATGTGCTACCAAAAGTGTGATTCCTTTTTCAATCAGTCCCAGTAATTGTGAAAGATGAATGTTTTAAAAAATGGCAGAGAGAAATCTCTAAGTTTATTGGGGGGGGGGGCAAAAGGCCAAGGATAAAACCTAAGATACTTAATGATATAAAAGACGGAGGCGCTTTTGCTCTCCCAGATCTTAAATTATATTATGAAGCTGCCTGCCTGGTATGGATCAGGGACTGGATGAAGTTGGAAAAGCAAGAAGCATTAGAATTGGAAGGACATAATAACAGATTTGGCTGGCACGCATACTTATGGTATGGAAAAGGGAAGGTACATAAAAGTTTCTATAACCATATAATTAGGAAGTCACTAATAAGAGTATGGGAGAAATATAAAGATTTGTTAGAACAGAAGATGCCTTAGTGGCTCTCACCACATGAAGCTTTACTTCTCAAACCACTTGGAAAGAAAGGAAAGTGGCTTATGTATGCCAATTTGCTAAAGGATCAAGAAGGCAAATTAAGAGCTTATGTGGAAATAAAAGACCATTTTCAGGGTTGGTTACATTATTGGCAACTACATGAAATATACAAAGACGACAATAAGAAAGGATTCAGTTACACGACTTCCAGATTTCAAAAAGAAGTCGTAGAAGGGAAGGTGAAGCTGCTGAAAGGTGCATATAATATCCTGCAAGAATGGGAAACAAAAGACGAAGAGGGGAAATCAGTCATGATCAAAAATGGGCACAAGATATAGGTCACAATATAATGTTTGAAGACTGGGAAAGACTGTGGAAAACTGACTTAAAATTTACAGATTGTTCCTTGTTGAAAGAAAATTATATGAAAATGATGTACAGATGGTATATAACACCAGTGCAGATAGGAAGAATGTATAAAATCGGTTCAAAAATGTGTTGGAGATGTAAGGAAAAAGAAGGGACTTTTTACCATATGTGGTGGGACTGCAGTAAGATTAGAAAATATTGGGAAATGATATATAATAATGAATTGAAGAAAATGTTCCAATTAACATTTGTTAAAAAACCGGAAGCATTCTTGTTAGGGATTGTTGGGAAAGACCTGCCAAGGAAATTTAAGAATATTTTTATGTATGCAACAACTGTGGTAAGAGTTTTAATAGCACAAGGATGGAAGAATGAAGAAACCCCGACAATAGAACAGTGGCAAGATGGACTACGTGGAACTGGCGAAATTGACACACAAATTGCTGGACAAGGACAACTGTGACTTCAAAGAAGAATGGGAACCTTTTACAAAGTATTTAAAGAAACAACAACATGAACTGGACTCCTTGGCAGGTTTTGAATAAACACTCACAAATTTATTATTAATAACACATAGACAGACAAGTTAAGGATTTTTACAATTTTACAATATGCAGAGAATTATAAATATGGAAAAACCAGAGAGAGGAGCTGAGGGAAGTCTGGGGGGGGGAGGGGGAGGGGGGAGGAAAAAAATTAGGGGAATTTTTTTTTGGATGATATGTTTTATTGATAAAATATTATGTTGTTATGCTTAATAAAACTCTTAAAAAAACAAATATTTTTATTAAATTGTCTAAACTTAATGAACAAACAACAAAATATAACATGGAGGTTCTCCCATGAAGGTTGAACACAGTTACAAGGAATAACAGAGGTGCATTAAGACACGGTGAAGGGATAGCTTAGTCAGCAGAGCATGACACTCTTAATCTCAGGGTTGTGGGTTCAAGCTGCATGATGGGCAAAAAATTCCCGCTGTCAGGGAACTGCCATCGGAAGGACAGGAGGTGCAAAGGCTCCCTGAGGTTGAGAGAGACGCAGCAGCTAAAGAGGGAACCAGTAGGGGGAGAGCAGGAACTTCAAGGGAAGGAGAGTCGGAGGAATGGCTCAGAGACGCTTCCAGCGAAAACAGCGGGGAGGTCTCAGGACCTCCTATAGGGACACCCATTCCTCGCCGGAAACTGTCACGCCGAGAGTCCAGAAGACGTGTTTCCGTTAAGGAGCTTTTATGTTGGAAACGTTTCCGAAAGCAACCACTTTCGGATTCTGCTAGCGACTGACGCAGCCATGCTGGAGGGGCTCCGTCACAGGCAGAGGTTTGAGAATTTGATCAAACTCTGAGGGACTTGCGTTTTACGCACAAGCAGCCCATCATCCCATCACAGCAATCCGAAAGTCACCGAAAGCTAGCTTGTGCAGGGAGAGGCATCATGAGCGAACCAGCCGGAGCCGGAGGAGCAGGAGCAGCTGGAGGAGGTCCAAGCCTGGAGGAAAGGTACAGAGCGTTGGAGATCCAGCTTGCCTTGCAAACGGCGAGGCTTGAGGAGAGGAGGGCTCAGGATGCAGAAAAGGGGAAGGAGAAAACCACCCCGCTCGCCAGAAAGATGCCAGGATTGGTGCAGAAATTCGGGGGGGACCCCAGAAACTATCATGCCTTTAGAACAGAGATGCAATACGCTCTCAACCTGCAGTTTGATGACTTCCCCGACGAGGAGTCGCGAGTGGCTTTTGTAATTGGCCATCTCGAATCAGGGGCGAAGGACTGGGTTAGACCCCTGATGGCAGCGAATAATGAGATCCTAAAGGACACAAGGAAGTTTTTTCGTGCCATGGACCTGATGTTTTCCAGCGACATTGAGCAGGGAGTGGTGCGAAGGCAGTTAATGGCTTGCAAACAGGGGAGCCGGTCTGTCCGTGAGTACTGGACTGAGTTTACTATGTTGATTCATAGATTGGGGTGGGACCTATCGGCGGAGCCCATCCAGATGCTTTTCGAAGAGGGGCTTTCTTCGGTCCTGAAAGATGAACTTTCCCGGGCCCCCAGGGCGGAGTCTATGGACCAGCTGACCAAATCCGCGCTGGCCATAGGAGCGTGCCAGGAAGCGAGGGCTTTGGAAAGGCGGGAAGGGAAAGGAGAACGTTGGAGGGAGCTCCGCATTCCAGACATTCCAGAGCCGCCTTTCCCGCCGGCAGAGCCGATGGAAGTTGGAACAGCGCGGGCGCGCGCAGTTTCAAACCTCAGTGAAGGGCGGAAGAAGGAGGGAAAGAGCGCCAAGAAATGTTATCTCTGCCAACAGCCAGGGCACTTTGCCAAAGTCTGTCCACAAAGAAAGGAATGGCAAGGGATGGCAGGAGCTGTTGGGGGAGAAGAGGAGGAAAGCAAGGAGCAAGTAAAAGCCAACGCCTGGCTGCCACCGTCGGGGCACAGCAGCCAGGCCAAAGAGCAGTGAAAGTGCCCACGCCAGAACCTCCCAGACCTGCTTTAGTGATAGAGGTGTTGCTAGAGCTGCCAAACGGACACCCACTACAGATCAAGGCGCTTTTGGATTCAGGCAGCTCCTGTAATTTCATGAGTAAGGAGTTTGCAGCTGAGCACCAGATACAGACCATCCCTTTAAGTAACCCCTTGCAGGTGACCACAATTGACGGCAGAGAGCTGTTGGGAGGAGAAGTGAACCAACAGACAGTCCCGATGATAATGAGGGTGGCAAGGCACACCGAAAGGATAGCGTTTAATGTGGCCACCTTGGGAGGAGCTCCCATCATTTTGGGGATGAGCTGGCTGGCACTACACGATCCTCTAGTGGGCTGGCATCAGAGGGTGGTCTCCTTTGGGTCAGCGCATTGCCTAGAACACTGCAAGCAGGGGAAGGTTCCAGGAGGAGCCAGAGTCACCCTAGCCGGGATGGAGGTAATGAATAAAGGGAAGGTGCCTCCGCAATACGCAGATCTGAGCAACGTATTTAGCAAAAGGGAAGCAGACAAACTGCCGCCGCATAGACCCTTTGACTGTCCAATCAACCTACTCCCTGGGGCCCAACTCCCAGTGGGCAAGCTGTACGCCATGTCAGACAGGGAGATGCAGGAGTTGAGGGAGTTCATTGACAAAAACCTGAAGCGAGGTTTCATCAGAGAGTCCCGAGCGGTGGGGGGCAGCCCAGTGTTTTTTGTGGAGAAAAAGAACACAGATAAGCCGAGACTTGTAGTGGACTTCAGGGCCCTAAATGCCGTGTCGGAACCCCTGGCTTTTCCTATGCCCCGAATTGATGACATTCTGACCAGGGTGAGGAAGGGGAAGATTTTTACAAAACTGGACCTGCGGGGGGCGTACAATCTGATACGCATAAGGAAGGGGGACGAATGGAAGACCACCATGTTCACCCCTTTGGGAGCATTTGAATACCTCGTTATGCCCTTCGGTCTACAAGCAGGCTCGGCGTGTTTTCAAAGCTTTATGAACCACGTTTTGGGACCTTTGCTCTACAAGAATTGTGTGGCCTTTTTAGATGACGTGTTGGTGTATTCGGAAGATGAAGAGCAGCATGTGAGGGACGTGCGAGAAGTGTTGGGCCGGCTGCAAGCCAATCAGCTGTGGGTGAAACTGGAGAAGTGCCAGTTTCATACCAAGGAGGTGGAATTCCTGGGGTACCGCTTGTCAGACAAAGGATTGGCCATGGATCCAGGCAAGGTCCAAGCGGTACTGGAATGGAAGACACCGAAGACCAAGAAGGATGTGCAAAGATTCCTGGGGTTTGGGAACTTTTATCGGAAGTTCATCAAGAACTTTGCACACTTGACAGCACCCATTACCGACTGTCTCAGCAGCAAGAAGAAATTTGTTTGGACGGCGGAGGCGGAGCGAGCTTTTGAAGAACTGAAAAGGGCTTTCGCCTCGGAAGAACAACTTCTGCATGTGGACTTACGGAAACCCATGAGAGTGGAAACAGACGCGTCAGACCGGGCAGTAGGGGCGATACTTCTTCAACCGGGAAGGAATACGTCGGAGTGGAGACCGTGTGCCTTCTTCTCGAGGAAGCTGAATAAGTCCGAGCGGAACTACACGGTGTATGACAGGGAACTACTCGCCATTCACGAAGCGTTCCGGAGGTGGAGACATTTATTAATTGGGGCACAACACAAGGTGCAAGTGTGCACCGACCACAAGAATTTGGAGTATTGGAGAACAGCTCGAGTACTCAACCAACGACAAGTGAGATGGGCACAGGAATTCTCCAAATTCCACTTTGAGATTTGTTATGTGCCAGGCCCAGAAAACGTCAGGGCGGACGCTCTCTCACGCAAACCAGAGTATTTGGAGGGGGAGGGGGCAATCGAAGAAAGACATGTCATCCCTGAGGACCGCTGGGTGTGTGGGGCGGCGCTGGTGGGGCGACGAGAACTGGTAGAGGAAACGGAAAATGATGAGTATGCCCAGGATAAGCTCAGAGGTCTCAGGGGAGAGGGTGAGAGCCCCGAAGGTTTTGAGGAAAGAAATGGGGCATTGTATTACAAAGGGGCACTGTATATACCAGAAGGTGAATTGAGGGGAAGAGTACTCAAGCAGTTGCACGATAGCCCCACGGCGGGACATTTTGGACAACACAAGACCATGTGGATGGTCACCAGGGAATTTTGGTGGCCCAAGGTGAGGGAAGATGTAAAGGAGTATGTAAGAGGGTGTGACCAATGTCAGAGAGCCAAGGGGGAAAGAAGGGCGCCGGCAGGGTTATTAGAACCATTACCCACACCAGAACGGCCTTGGGAAGCGGTATCAATAGATTTTATGACGGATCTGCCCAAATCCAAGGGGAAAACAGCCATCATGGTAGTAGTAGACCTGTTAACTAAGATGTGCCACTTTGTAGCATGCTCACATGCAGTCACAGCGGAAGAAACGGCGAAGTTGTTTGTAGAACACATCTTTAGGTTGCACGGCGCCCCCTTGAGGGTGATCTCAGACCGCGGCAAACAATTTACTTCCAGGTTCTGGAGGAAGCTCATGAGCTTGCTGCACGTGGAAGTCAATTTTTCGACTGCCCGGCACCCTGAAACCAACGGGCAGGCGGAAAGAGCAAATGGCATCCTCCAACAATACCTGAGGTGTTATGTCAATGACAGAGAGAACGATTGGGTCGAAAAGTTGGCGCTGGCACAATTTGCCTACAACAATGCGGAGAATGTGTCCACAGGGATGAGCCCCTTTTTGGCTAATTACGGGTGTCACCCCAGGGCATTTCCAGGGGAGGGAGGCGAGAGATGGAGCGTCCCAGCGGCCGAACATTTTGTAGAAGAGATGGAAGCGATCCATCGTCAGCTCCAGCTCAACTTAGAAAGGGCCAAGGCACAATATAAGAAGCAGGCAGACAAGAACAGAAGGGAAGGTGAAACTATAAGGGTGGGGGATCAGGTGTGGCTGTCAACCCAAGGGTTGCCGTTCAAAGGGGGTTGTAAAAAATTAAGACCCAAGAGATTGGGACCCTTTGAGGTCATTCAGCAGGTCAACCCAGTGGCTTTCAAACTCCGGTTACCCAGCCACATGAAATTGCACCCAGTGTTTCACAGGTCGTTACTGTCACCGTACAAGGGGGGACGTGAAGGGGAGCACACCAGGGGACCAGTCTTGGAAGAAAGGGAAAGCAGCAACCATGTAGCGGAAATCCTCGATTCCAGGTGGAAGGGTAATCAGGTGGAGTATTTGGTGGCGTGGGAAGGGGAACCGGAGTCAGAAAACACCTGGGTGACTGCAGGGGAGGTCAATGACGAGGTTTTAACAGAAACGTTCCACCGAAGATTCCCGAGGAAACCACAGCCGGTAGCAAGGTTTAGGAGGGAGTATTTCGGCACCACTGACGAGGAAGAGGAACTGGAAGGATTCGCGGAGTCGGAGTTGGAAGAGGGAATGGACTCCGATGACGAGGAGTACCGAGAGACCAGGAACAACAACAAGTGGAGGAAGGTGTTCGAAACTTCGGACGATGAGGAAGGTTCTTTCAGGGGTTTTACCTCCTCACAACCCGGAGGGGAGGAGACGGGAGGGGGTGAAGGGGGCCCTGGAGGGGAGGTGGATGTCAGGGAACTGCCATCGGAAGGACAGGAGGTGCAAAGGCTCACTGAGGTTGAGAGAGACGCAGCAGCAGAAGAGGGAACCAGTAGGGGGAGAGCAGGAACTTCAAGGGAAGGTGAGTCGGAGGGATGGCTCAGAGACGCTTCCAGCGAAAACAGCGGGGAGGTCTCAGGACCTCCTATAGGGACACCCATTCCTCGCCGGAAACTGTCACGCCGAGAGTCCAGAAGACGTGTTTCCGTTAAGGAGCTTTTATGTTGGAAACGTTTCCGAAAGCAACCACTTTCGGATTCTGCTAGCGACTGACGCAGCCATGCTGGAGGGGCTCCGTCACAGGCAGAGGTTTGAGAATTTGATCAAACTCTGAGGGACTTGCGTTTTACGCACAAGCAGCCCATCATCCCATCACACCCGCATTGCAGGGGGTTGGACTAGATGATTCTTGTGTTTTTTTTTTAAATAATATTTTATTTTCCACATTCAATAAACAAACAAAAAACAAATTGACAAACACATCAAAAAGAAAATAGCAAAAGAAAAACCATACATACATTGTACAAAGACAAAAAGAAAAATGAAAAAGGTAAAAATAAAAGAATTAAAAACAAATATTGTGTCATTGTATTCTTCAGCATTAACTTAAGTCTGCGACTTCCCCATGCCTTCCCACTCTGTATTCTAGGTCTTATATTCTGGTAGTAAACTCTTTCCCTCTGGCGTATCTTTGGTTCAGATTAATCTAGAACCAAAGATGGACTAGATGAGTCTTGTTGTCCCCCTGTTCCAACTCTACAATTCTATGATTATGTCACATGGAAGATTCGAACAGTTTCACTCTAGCAAGTCTCTCTGAAGGTTTCCATGTGTTTGTAGAAGTCTTTGGGGTTAGGGGTGCTGTTGGCATTTTGGGAAATGTTGGGTTGAAATAAACGACAGACGAGTGACAAGTGTCATACGGGAGGCATCTCCCGAGCATGTCTCGGGGAGTCCCTTTTATTGAATATTACAGCATTGCCACGTATGTGCTTGTTGCTGATTGGTTAATACAAATCATACGCAAGGGTTGCATATAGGCATTAATCATCAATAGATTAAAGGTTGGGAAAGAGAACACAGAATTGGAAAGGTATGAAAACCTCCCTATTAAACTATTACTAGTGATTGATATACTCCTTATTAAACTATTACTAATGATTGATATAACAAAACTTAAAAGGGCATAATCATCTCATTCATAGATGTGGTCAACCATGCATTAAGAACAGGTCAGGGTACGATGTTTCATGAACTCAATGTGAACTGAACATTCTAGGCAGAAGCAAAACTTCCCATCAGGGAAATATTTTTTAAATGTATGTAAGAGAACAATTAAAGCAACAGGTGAAAATTGAAAGATGAAAAAACAAAACAATTTTACGATATATACGATATCTTTATTGTCATTGTCCTGTGCAGGACAATGAAATTGAAAAACTACTGGACTTCCGGATTGCCGCGGCCACAGGAAGGAGTGTGAGATTGCCCTCCAGGGAGTCTCGAACAACACGGAGGTCTAGAGGGGTCACAAAGGCTCCGTGAACCCCGAAACCCCAGGAGGTACCTGGGGGACAGAATACCCAGCGAGGCTGCCTGTGCTCCCCTGAGTTGTTGGCGTTTTACAGGGTTGTAGCGGCAGCATAAAGGGAAAGTAACAGACTCCATGTTGTGAAGCCTCAGACTCCGAGTGAAAAGCGGTGAGCTTCTGACAACACAAAAAAGGTGGGAAGTAATTAGAGCAATAAAGCTGTTAACAGACAGAGAATCTAAACAAAGAACCCAGCAGGGGAAATTTACGAGGGAAAAGGAGATTAAGCTGTTAACAGACAGAGAATCTAAACAAAGAACCCATCAGGGAAATTTATGAGGGAAAAGGAGAAGGAGAAGGAGTCCATTACCAGCGGTAAGAAAAAAATGGAGTACAGCGAATGACTGGGAGAGAGTGGAAAATAGCTAAATTGCCGCTAAGTGGGGATAGAGGAGAGACCTCGGATACAAAGTACAAAGACGCTGAATACAGTAAAGATATTGAGGCAAGGCACTGATTGAAAACAATGTATTGGGTTAGAGAGAAGTGAAAGGAAGCTTTCTGTTCTGCCTGGTCGGAGAGCAAAACGCCAGCGACCGGTTTGGGACTTACAGGCAGGTTGCCTACTTAGCTCCATTGCCTGCTATTGTTGGAAGAGGGACTGATTTAAACATTATTGGAGCAGCAAATTTACCTTCCTTACCCCCTTTCTGTTCAACAAAAGACAAAGATTGATATGGACTAAGTGGACGTCTACACCCTTTTTGGTGAGGTATGGGGGGAAAGTCAATGGTTTGGAGGAATTAGATAACATTGTGGTCTCCCACTCCACCATTTTGCTATCTACCTCTCTTTCCTCTCCTCTTAAAGAAACATACTTTAATACCAGGAGAAGAAGACGCTCAGAACTAAGATCGAACTTACTGTTATTCCAGAAAGAGACGTGGAATTTCTTAGAAAGAAAAGAAGGCTTAAACAGGATACTCTGCTAGAAACCCCTGTTCTATATGGAAGCTTTTACATCCGTGGAGCACCTCTATACTTGGGACCACCCTGCTTTCCTGGGCTTGCTTCTAGACTGAGACCCACCCCATATCCAGGTGCCTGAGACTTATTGCAGACCCTTTTCACACTCCAGAGACTTAATTGTTTCACTTGGTTAGGAGACGCCTTTAGAAGTTTTTGCAAATTTGATATTCAACTACCTCCCACCCCTGCATTTTATACGCTTTTCCCGAACATATACTCTATACTTTTCGCAGATATAGCGTTTGAGACGTGGGCTTTTCCACCTGCGCCCTCTTCTTCTGTCTGTCCCTTTCCCCCCCCCCCATCCCCTTGCATAGTTTCTAGTCTCTTATATTTGTTCTTTATTTTCTTTTCCCCCCAGATTTCTCTGCTCCCTTTCGGCTGTTCCATCTCTGTATAATTTCATCCTTGTATAATTGATTTTCCCCTAGTTGGGGAATTAGTAATATCACACAAGCTTAGGTGGTTGGACGATGGTGGAAGAGGAAATTTTATAGAAGAGAAAAGAGAAAAGAAGTAAGCCTTGAAGGGTTAAAATAAGACGTAATCGCGTGGGACAATAACAAGTTGTACTGAGGGGAATCGTCGGGAGGAGCAGGGGAATTTGGTGGTCAAGGGAGGGGGGGTAAGGCTCTTAGCAACAAGTCTGTATAATGGATAAAATGAAGAGGGGGGCGGGAACGCCAGCAGAAAGGAGGCCATCTAGACAAGAAGACGGAAAAGAGGGGAAAGAAATTAAGGACTATGACAGTCTGATGGCTGAAATAAGAAAAGAATTTAAACATAATGAACACAATATCGAGAAAAAGTTATTGGAACTACAGGAAACCTTGGAAAAGAGATTGGAGGGGTGGTGGGAGAATTGACAGGAAAAGTGAAAGACTTGTCAGCAAAAACTAAAGTAATTGAGGATTCTGTGAAAAGGGTACAAAAAGATATGAAAGACAGTAGGAAGGATTTGGACAGGACTAGAATGGAAGTTAAGGAGCTAGGTAAGGTACAGGAAGAATTGCTAGATAATATGGCAATGACGCAGATGAGACAGAATCAACTAAATTTGAAATTTAGAGGGATACCAGAGGAACTAAATGAGAATATTAGATCTAAAATGGTTAAAGAGTTGGCAATTTGGCTAAATATGAAGGAAGAAGAGATAAACTACTCACTGGCAAACATCTTTAGAATAAAAACAAAATCGGCTAAAGCTAGGGGGGGGGGGGACTGCCAGGGGATGTATTAGTTATGTTCAATTCGTTGGATATGAGAAACGAAATTTTGAAATTGAACTATAGTAAAAGATTAATTATTGGCAGAAATTTAATTATTGTATTTAAAGAAATACCTGCGAGGTTCCTTCGAAGGAGGGATGTTTACAAAAAATTAACTACCCAGTTGAAGAAAAATGGGATCTTATATAGATGGGAATTTCCGGAAGGAATCTCATTCTATTTTAAGGAAAAAAGATTCAAACTGTCCAGTTCTTCGGAATTGGAAAAATTTGCGAGAAGATACGAGAAGGAACTAGGAAGGATGGTGGGGTTGGAGGAGACAGGGGAGCGGATGAGGGAGGGGGGCGGAAACGGGGGGAGTGAAGAAGGAGAGGAGGGGATAAATTCGAGAGAAAAAGACCGCGAATAAAAATGAAAATATTGGTAGACAAAAAAATCTAAATTTAGTATAGAAATTATAGAAGGTAAAAATAAAATATTGGCTAAGATATATGATATTTTACTGGAGTGGTACACAAAAGACGAGGAGGTAAAGGAGGCTATGACTAAATGGGCAGTGGATATTGGGTATAATATTGAGTTTGAGAAGTGGCTGGAATTGTGGAACATCAATATGAAGTTTACGGCGTGTACGGTACTAAAGGAAAATCTATGGAAAATGATATATAGATGGTACCATACACCAGTGAAGTTAGCCAAAATCTATAGGCTGAAAAATAAGAAATGTTGGAAATGTGGAGAGGCAGAGGGAGACCTCTACAACATGTGGTGGGCATGCAGTAAGGTGAAGGGCTTTTGGGAAATGATCTACAATGAACTTTAAAAAATTCTCAAATATACCTTTCCCAAAAGGCCTGAAGCCTTTCTGTTAGGAATGATGGGTAAAGAAATTAAAAAAGAAGATAAGATACTATTCTTATATGCCACTACAGCCGCAAGAATCTTGTTGGCGCAAAACTGGAAAACAGAAGTTATACCCAGTATAAGTGATTGGCAGGTTAAGTTGATAAATTATGCCGAGCTCGCTAGAATAACAGGAAGATTAAGGGATCAAGACGAACAGAAATTTCATGACAATTGGAATAAATATTTGACTTATCTTGGAACTAATTTTCAGACGACACTGGCGGGGCTGAATTAAATCTAACAGTAAATGATACAGATTAAAACGATAAAATACGTGAATACAAATTTATCTGATACTTACCAAAAGTGTGGAAGGAAGTCTACGGCTCGGCGGAGCCTAAAAGAATTTTGTGTTGTATTTTTGATCTGTTGTGATACGCGCAAGTTAGGGTATAAATTTTGTATTTGTTCTTATGTATAAATGAGCAATATTAATAAAAATTTACTTGCAAAAAAAAAAAAGAAATTGAAAAACTACTACAAAACTACATAAAACTACTACAAAACTACATAAAACATTCAAAAACCCCTAAAAACTCTGAAACCCCATTTTAAAATACACTATACTATAGAGACCCCTTATGCTGCGTTTAGGACCAGAATTGCATTTGCTTAGAAACTGTTTCTCAGGCAGCTAGTCCTGGCCTTTATAACCCTGTACCTTCTTTCAGAAGGCAGAAGCTGAAAGAGATCATTTCCGGGGTGCGTAGGATCCTGCGCTATCTCTGCTGCTTTCTTATGGCACCTGGCAGCATAGATTTGATCTAAGGTGGGAAGAGTGCACCCAATTATTCTCTCTGCAGTCTTTACAACCCTGGATAGCATTGTTTTTTCCCTGGCCGTGCAGATCCCAAACCACACACACAGACCATAAGTTAGTACGCTCTCCACAGGGCAATGGTAAAATGCCATCAACAGGTCCTTTGAGAGATTGTTTTTCTGGAGGATTCTCAGAAAATATAACCTCTGCTGTGCTCTCTTCACCAGGTCTTTGCTATTTTCTCCCCAGGTCAGGTCTCAACTCCATTCCCAGAAATCGAAACACCGAGACCTGTTCCACGCACTTCCCCTCAATAATAAGTGGCTGAATATTCAATTTACATCTCCTAAAGTCCACAATGATCTCTTTTGTTTTCTTTAAGTTAAGGAGTAAGTTGTTTTTCTTGCACCACTCCCCCAACTGCTCAACTTCCTTCCTATAGGCCGCCTCCCCCTCTCCAGCCGTGATTAAACCAACCACCGTTGTATCATCTGTGAACTTAATGATCCTATTACTGGGGTATTTGGGGGCACAGTCAGCTGTATAGAGCGTATATAAAAGCGGGCTCAGCATGCACCCGTGTGGCATCCCCGTATTCATGATGAGATCCGCAGAGACGTGGGAACCCAACCTGACCCTTTGGGAACGGTTTGATAGAAAATCTAATATCCACCTGCACAAACATGGTGGAAGTCCCAGGTCTAATAATTTGGGCACCAATCTATGCGGAAGAATAGTATTAAATGCAGAACTAAACTCTACAAATAACAGTCTCGCGTAGTTCCCTTGCTTCTCCAAATGAGTCAGGACAGCATGTAAAGCCATTGCCACAGCATCCTCTGTGGATCACTTTGCCTTGTACGCAAACTGGTAAAAAGCTTTTGCAGTATGTTTATGTCAGAATTAAATATTTCTGAATCTTTAACTAGCCCCTTGCACAGCTTCTTACAAACTTTTTTGATGAACTGTTGTGGGAGTTGGGTATATTCAACTTGGAGAAGAGGAGACTTAGAGGGGATATGGTAGCCATAATCAAATATCTGAGGAGCTTTCCCATATTGGCTGGAGCAAGCTTGTTTTCTGCTGCTCCAGAGGGCGGGACCCGGAGCCAATGGCTTCAAATGACAAGAAAAGAGATTATTACTAATCACTAGGAAGAACTTTCTGTCATTAAGAAACGTTCGGCAGTGGAACGGACCACCTGGGAAAGTGGGGGATTTTTCCTTTATTGGAGGATTTTAAGCAGAGGCTGGATATCAGTTTGTCAGGGATTCTTTAGCTGCAATTCTCGAATGGCAAGGGGTTGAAGTAGATGACCTGGGGGCGGGGGGGAGGTGCTTATTGAACCCTGAAATAGGCATGTAGAATAAGTAAAGTTACATGCCGTATATTTCGCCCCATAGGACGCACCGGCCCACAGGACGCACCTAGTTTTTTTTGGGGGGGGGAATAAAGAAAAAAAATTATTCCCCCCCCCCCAGGTGCAGGGCTGGGGCGGGGGAAGCCGGAGCTTCCCCTGACCCCAGCCCCCAGACCAGGGTGCTATCCGCTAGCCGTGGGAGAGCCGCGCGACTCTCCCACGGCTAGCGGAGCGCTGCGCAAAGCCCAAATCTTGGGGCGTGTTGGGTGTAGTGAAGGGTTAACCTTCTGTGCCTCGGAGCTGAGGGGAAGGGCTTACCAGGGTAATAAGCCAGGATGTGACGTGAGCAGTTTAGAATGCTGTCTGTGTTCAGTGTGGAAATCGAAAGTGCAGTCTGTTAACTGCGCAGCTCCGGAGAAGGGAGCAGAAACATGCAGTTGCATTCAGATGGAGTGCTGATCTGTAAATAAATTGCTTTTGGGACAATAAAGAGACTTTGTAAACAGAAGCAGAAGTCTTGAAGATTCTTCCCTTTTATCACACGCATGCTGTGCAATTCTGCTGATGATTTTACGACCTGCAGAGGCTCGCGCAGAGGAAGCGTGCCGGACGCCATAAATCTATCCAAAGAGATTTATTGGAAAGAGGTCAACCCACTGAGCTCAGCGCGCCACAAGCTTCTGGGTGCCGGCAAGGTCTCTGCTAGCCGTGGGAGAGCCACGTCTCCCACGGCTAGCGGATAGCTTCCTGAAGCCTGCGCAGCAACCCCCCTCGCTCTCCAGGCTTCAGTAAAAGCCTGCATTCGCCCCATAGGACGCACACACATTTCCCCTTCATTTTTGGAGGGGAAAAAGTGCGTCCTATAGGGCGAAAAATACGGTAAATCATAGAGTCCAAGTCATGAAAGGGGAAGGGAGAATAAATATTGACTTCTTTGCATAAGGGGCCTCTGGGTTTTATCCTTCCCATGTAGGGTTGTCAGTCTGCATAGAAGAAACATTGGTGGGTATCCTTTCTCTTTGACAGCATGGAATCAACACACCATTTTTCTGCTAGCCCAGCAGTCCAGATACAGACATGCCCTGAGTCAATTGACAGATTTATACACTTACTATAATATTTGCTTGTTATTAATTTTGTAAGATTTATATACTGCTTGATTGTAGTTTTTTAAAGAAGCCCAAAACAAAACCGCAAAGCAGTTTAAAAAAATAATAAAACAATACAATTATCAATAAGAAGAATTAACAAAAGGAATTTGAGACTTTGGAAAAGTAAAAATAACAATAGACTCAAACAGATGAGAACTTGCAGCAACTTTCTAACTTTCTTGTCCAAACAGGAATGTTTTTAGCAGGTGCCTTAAAAAGTAGACTGGAGGTGCCTGCCTGATATCAATAGGCAGGGAGTTCCAAAGTGTAGGTGCTGCCACACTAAAATACCAATTTCTTACAAGTGTGGAATGCATATTATGTCATGCCTGTAACAGTGCCAGTTCTGCCAATTGAAGGCATTGAGTGGGCATTTATGGGGCAAGGTCCGTGACGTATGTATTTCAGTGCAATGTCACCTGTGTCCCTAGAATCCCGCATGCCCTCCCAGTGTTTGGGACCGAGAGAACTTGGCACATGAGAATGAGGGCTTTGTACCCCTCTGAGGCCTCCACTCTGCTCTGCCAGATTCCCCATGCAAGCCTTGGACTAGTTAAGTCACACGCAGCATAAAAGTTGCTATTCTCCTGGGTGTTATGACCAGCAGTTACAAGCAAAATGGTGACAGAAAGTCTTGGTGCCTATTAAAAAGGATGTTAAACCAGCTGCTCCCTCCCACTAGAGCTGCTCACACAGCTCTCCAATCCACTGCTGAGGAAGGGCAGCCGTGGAATGTGCACAAGGATGGGAGCTTTGTGGGGGCAGGACCTGGGAGAGCACTGGGGAGCCTGGAAGTGAATGCGTCTAGGAGAAGATTAGAGAGCAAATCAGGAATGGGGAACCCATAGCATTAGAGGCTGTAACTCCCACCAACCCTGGCCAGCCTGCAGCTGGAGCCCACCAACATCTGGTATGCACTAGAGAAAGAAGCAGTGCTTTGCATGGTGTGCGTGTGAATTGTGGAACTGCAGGAAGAAATGTCTCAAGAGGAGGCTCTGCTGATAAAAGAGCTGTGAATGATGGGGTGAGTGGTCAGGGGAGGAGGGGGGAATACAGCCCCCTGGGGAGTCAAAACTTCACCTCCAGGATGTCACTGGTGGTTCTTAGCAGTGCCGCCTTTGTGATGGCGGGGTGGTGGTGGTGGTGCAGGCAAGAATGGACGGGGGCACTAAGACACCCCAGGCGACCTTCCTTCTACCCCAACTCCAGCAGCCCAGGAAATGAATTTGTCGCTAAGCAACCAATCCATGTTCCTGGGCGACAGTTCAAGGTTCAAACAGTAACACCATCTGGGGAAGCAGCTTCTATCTTTCCTCCGTGAGGCTACAGACACAGGAGGGGGGTTGGTCATGATTTTCCTTCTGCACAAAATGTAGAGCAGCACTTGACTGCCCTCAGCAACCCTTTTGGACTGGGGTGCCATTACTGTATGCCTGGGACACCCCACCCACCCAAAAAATTCCCTGTGTCCTGGCTTGGTGGCCACAACAGCAGGTGATGATTTTGTCAAGATTTTGTGAACTTGCTTCTCCTGCAGGATTTTATTTGGGAACTTTGGGGCTGCAGCTCCCCATTTTACAAGAATTGAAGATACGAACATTCTGGCCTGGAGTTTTTGTGTGTGTTTTATTGCTTTGCTTTGCATCTCCATGCTGGCTGGGATGCAGGGTGCCTCTGAGGGCGTGCAGAGTGCTGCAGCCAGTTCCCACCAGAGCAGAGCTGAGATGTTTTTGCACACCAGCCAGAAAGCCTACCCTGCCTGGAGGCTTCTCACTTGCTGCCCCGCTGAGAAGAGCGCAGAAAAGGGAAAGTGTTGCTTCCGGCTGCACCGCAGGCCATTATCAGCTTAATACCAGATGTTCAGAGCTGGTGCCAATGTTGTGGCAAATAAATCTTGAGCAGGTTCAAGGCCTTGGCTGGGTGGGCAGGGCTGCCTCTGCTGCTCAGCAGAGCATAGAAGCAGGGCTGCTCCTGGGCAAAGTGGCTACTTCCTTGGGCTTGCCGCTAAGTGGCAGGCTATTTTGGGCAAGGAGGGGCTTTGCAGGGAGGGGGGCATCAAAATCCTTGGGTGTTTCTCCTCTTCCCAAGGACTTGGCTGGTGGTGAAGATATAGTGAAAAAGTCCCCTCTGCCCGCAGGGGTTGGGCTCTTCGGTTCATGCCTACTGGGACGAAGGGGGAAAATATTAGGTAGGGGGGCTCAAGCCTGTCCCTGGGAGCCACATCCTCCACCTGGAGAGTGGCTCCCAATGTTGTGAGGAGCTGCTTTTGATCAGTTGCTTGAGTGTTGGGAGAATGACAGTCTGCCCATGCTCAAAGACTAAGCTCCATAGGTCCCAAATCTGAATGCCACGGTTCTGGGATTTGCTTATTTATTTTAATGCCTAAGCAGCAGTACCTTCACTGTACAGTGGTACCTTGGTTTTAGAACAGCTTAGTTTATGAACAACTTGGAAATAGAACGCTGCAAACACGGAAGTAGATGTTCCGGTTTGTGAACTTCGCCTTGGAAGCGGAACATGTTCCACTTCCTGTTGAGTGTGTTCCATTTGTAAATTGAGTCCCCTGCTGCACCAGAGGAAGCTGCACTGGCAAAAAGACAGTTGAAAAAAGATCTATATACAAATAAAGCTATATTCGATTGATGAAAGGATATATGGTGTCTGGCATGACTGAGAATCGCAGAGAATTTTAAAGCATTAAAATCGAGATGTGGAAAATATGGAAACAACGAGGAGAGGCAGGATTGAGATTTGGACATATGCTTCAAGGTCCAGACTATGGGAAATCCCGAAAAATTAATAATTATAATTTGGATGATAATTTGGTCTTTTATATATTTTTATTTTAAGTGGATTATGATTTGATATGTTAATTGGATGTTTTTTATTGGAAAATTAATAAAAATGATTTAACCAAGTAAATTGAGTCCCCTGCTCCTAATCAGAGGCTTCCTGTTGAGTCTGCTGGCTGTTGAGTCCCGAGCACCCACACAACACAGAGGTGATCTTTGGAGCTTTTGTTTGGCTTTTCTGTGTGTGTTTTTGTTTGTGTGGCTTTTTCATTTTTTTGACTGTGGCTTGTTTTTGTGACGGTGTGGAACCCAGTTCAGCTACTGATTGATTGATTGTGTGACTGCAAAAATGAATTAAAAAAACCCCATCCAAACAATGACTATCATCAGAGCTCGTAAGAAATTTTATTTTTTATTTTTTATCATCTACAATGCTGTCTTATTTATTTTATAGTACAGTACATTGATTATTGCTTTCATTTTATGGATCAATGGTCTCGTTAGATAGTAAAATTCATGTTAAATTGCTGTTTTAGGGGTTGTTTTTAAAAGTCTGGAATGGATTAATCCATTTTGCATTACTTTCTAAGGGAAAGCACACCTTGGTTTTAGAATGCTTGGATTTTGGAACAGACTTCCGGAATGGATTAAGTTTGGGAACCAAGGGACCACTGTACTTGAGAGCCTGCTGGATGGCTTGTGAAGCCCTCATTCTCCAGGTGTCATCTGCATTCCCACACCTGCACATCACCTGGCTGGCTAGCTTGAGCTCCTGGGGGTACCCCTTCTGTGGCTTCCAGTAACTGGTAGTCAGATGCATCCTGCCTCCAACAGAAGGTGTAGAACATAAGAAGAGTCATAGAATGAAGCATAGAATGGTAGAATTGGGAGGGAGGCTGAGGATCATCTAGTCCATGGGTAGGCAAAATAAGGCCTTCTCAGTCTGGCCTGCGGACGGTCCGGGAATCAGTGTGTTTTTACATGAGTAGAATGTGTCCCTTTATTTAAAATGCATCTCTGGGTTCTTTGTGGGGCATAGGAATTCGTTCTCCCCCCCCAAAAAAAAAAAATAGTCTGGCCCCCACAAGGTCTGAGGGACAGTGGACCGGTGCCCTGCTGAAAAAGTTTGCTGATCCCTGATCTAGTCCAACCCCCTACAATGCAGGAATATGCAGCTGTCCCATATGGGGATTGTTATCGGCACCGTGTTCTAATCAACTGAGCTATCCAGTCTGGCTGGATCAGGCTATCTAGTGCAGCATCCTGTTCTCACAGTGGCCAAGCAGAAGTCTCCAAGGGAACATAAGGATACAAGGAGAGCCTGCTGGATTAGGCCAATGGCTCATCTAGTCCAGCATTCTGTCTTTGTAGTGGCCAGATGCCCATTACAGGAAGCCCACAAACAGGACCTGGGCATGAGGGCACCTCTGCCCACCCGTAGTTCCCAGCAATATGACTGTTTTGGTTAGCAGCCATTGACAGCATTATCAGCCATGAATTTGTCCCATCCTCTTTTAAAGCCCTCCAAGTTGGTGACCATCATTGCCTCCTGGGGAGAAAAATCCATGGTTTAATGCTGTGCTGCAGGAGTAAGTATTTTCTCTTGTCTGTTCGGACTCTTCAGCCTGCCAACCTGCCTGAAAATCTGCCCTTCTAGTGTAAGGAAGCTGCTTATGCAAAGCGGGAGGGGACTGCATTCTGGCAGTGGGTGGGGCCATATAAAAAGTGGGTGGGGCAACCCAAAGTGGGTGGGGCCACCCTTATTTCTGTCTGCTCTCTTTGACCCTCCCTCAGTGGACTGTTAGAGGAGCAGCAGATTTCTCTTGCCAGGACTCTGAACTGATAGGCTCAGTGAGAGAGCATCTGTTTTGCTTGCAGAAGATCCCAGGCTCAATTCTCAGTGTCTCGAGGTTCTGAAACCCTGGGGAGCCATTGCTGTCAGTCAGGGTAGAAAGCAATGAGAAAGCAGATGGACCAGTGGTGTAATGTGGCCCTCTTCATTTCTAGAGCGCTTTTTGAAACTGGGCCAAGGGCTGAAGGTTGCAACCTCTAGTGTTACTAATATTTATTCATTGCTTTCAACAAAAAATGCCCCAAAGCTACTTACAAATCCATAAAAAATATAAAACAGCTTGGCATTCAGTAAAACCAAATATATGGGGGGGGGGGGGGTGGACGATGATGACACAGCACAACAAAATTCCTGAAAGATTTCACACAACAATTACTGTTAAAAGGGGAAGGAATCCTACATACGCAGAGATGAACCCCACAAAACACACAATAAATCTCCCCCACACCCCCACAGTACAACCCCAGTTAATGACCCAAAGCCTGAGCAACGAGGGATGCTTCCGCCTGTAACCCAAAAGCAATGAAGGTGCCAGTTGTGCTTCCAAGGACTGAACCGTAGAATTATGGATGGAAAGCTCTACTGCTGAGCTGCATCCCTCAACTGGGCCCTTAGAAGTGGGAGGGAAGCACGCTCTGCACATGCCCCAATGCACTGAGAATCCCTCAGCTGAGCTCAAATGCAGCTCAGCAGCCACCACATTCATCAAGTGCTTTACCAACTGCACTGGCTCCCGGTGGAGTCCAGTGTCAGGCGGAGGACTGAAAGGTCCACAAATAACAACATTTTGGAGGTCCCAGGTCGCAAGGTGGTTAGATTGGTCTCAACTAGGGCCAGGGCCTTTTCAGTACTGGCCTCGACTTGGTGGAACGCTCTGTCACAAGAGACTAGGGCCCTGCGGGACTTGACATATTTCCACAGGGCCTGCAAGACAGAGCTGTTCGCCTGGCCTTTGGTTTGGACTCAGTCTGACCCTTATGTTTTCCCTCCCCTTATGGTTTTGATCTATGGGCTACTTTTAAAATGAGGCTGCACTTTAAATTGCATTTTAACCTGTATTTTAAATTGGTTTTTTCCCCTTATTATGTTTTTACTGTAATTTTACTTGTGTGTTTTTTTTAAATCATTGTCAGATGGGAGTGTGGTTACACACGAAGATAAGAGCCAGGATTCCAGCCTGTCTTTTCAGCTTTTATTGAGTGCAAAACTTATGTACAGTGCAGAAGTTTCAAAACCATGTCTGCCTCAATCGCTAGCAGAATCCGGAAGTGCCTTCTTCCTATTTCCCCTCCAGCATAGAAACCCGGGAAAACCCCCCTCCGCCTTTTTTCCTTATGTGGAAAACTATGTGACGGAAGCTGCACATTCCCTTCCCTGGTAGCAGTGTTTTGGCTCCTCCTTTTCTCGTCTTCCGTGTCTCCTGAAAGCTCCCCCTCCCCAGACTCTGACGAAGTGCAGCTACTCAACAGAGGAGGAGGCTCTCTGTACGTTCCTGTCTCTCCCCCCTCCCCTGCAAGCAGGTCCCTGACATCCACCCCCCCTCAAAACCCCCCTCCCCGTCGGCAGGATTGAAAGCTACCTCTTCTTCTGTGGTCTCATGTGGAGAGGGAGGGAATCCTAGGAAGACACCGTTGTCCTCTTCTGTATCCTCGAAAACCGCCTCCCAGCCCTCCCACAGCCCAGTTAGCTTAGGATAATCGTCGGGGTGTCTTTCTGCATCAAAGCTCTCGGAGATCCCCTCATGTGCCCAGTCACCCCTTTCCAAGGGTGGGAAACCTTCAAAATCCCCCTCGTCCTCTGTTGGACCAAACACTTCCCTAAAGAACCTCCCCGGGGGGTTTGGCTTATCTGGGAAGAGAGCGTGGAACTCCTCCACAAGAAACTCCTCTGTGATACCACTCTCCGGAATCCAAGCGTTTTCTGAGCTGGGCGCCCCCTCCCAGGCCACTAGATACTCTAGTTGCTGCCCGTTCTACCGGGAGTCCAGTATCTCCGTGACCTCGTTGCATTTCTCCCTCTCCACTACGTCTGGCATTGTGGGCACCACCTGCCCCCTCCCCGGGCGGCCGCCCCCTCCCTGTAGGGCAATAACAGTGACCTGCGGAAGACTGGGTGGATTCTCATGTTGTCCAGCAGTTTCAATTTAAACGCCACGGGATTGACCTGTTGGATGACCTCAAAGGGCCCCACCCTCCTAGGTTTCAGGTTCTTGCACCTACCCCTCCAGGGCAGCCCCTGAGTTGACAACCACACCTTATCCCCCACCCGGATGACCTCCCCTGGTGTTTGATGCTTGTCTGCCTCCCTTTTGTACACCTCTTTGGCCCTCTCCAGGTTCAACTTGAGCTGTCGGTGTATGGCCTCCATCTCTTCCGCAATTTGTTCTGCAGCTGGCACACTCCATGTCTCCTCTCCCCGCCCTGGAAAAGCCCTGGGGTGACATCCGTAATTGGCAAGAAAGGGGCTCATCCCTGTGGACACGTTTTCAGCGTTGTTGTAGGCGAATTCTGCCAGTGCTAACCTCTCCACCCAATCATTCTGTCTCTGATTGACGTAACAGCTCAGGTACTGCTGCAAAATGGCATTTGCTCTCTCGGCTTGTCCGTTGGTTTCGGGGTGCCTCGCTGTTGAGAAGCTCACCTCTACCTGCAACAAACTCAGGAGCTTGTGCCAAAAACGCAAGGTGAACTGCCTCCCCTGACCAGAAATTACCCTTGACGGAACCCCATGCAGTTGAAAAACGTGCTCCACGAACAACTTGGCGGTCTCCTCCGCTGTCACTCCATGAGAATATGCCACAAAGTGGCACATCTTGGTCAGGAGATCCACCACCACCATGACTGCCATCTTACCTCTGGATGCGGGCAGGTCCGTCATGAAATCTATGGACACCACCTCCCATGGCCTCCTGGGTGTGGGCAAAGGTTATAGTAACCCTGCCGGAGGGGCCCTCTTTCCCTTAGCCCTCTGACATGTGTCACAACCTTGCACATATTCCCGCACGTCCTCCATCACTTTGGGCCACCAAAAGTCCCTCGTAACCAACAGCATGGTCTTATGTTGCCCAAAATGCCCCGCAGTAGGTTTGTCATGGAGCTGTTTGAGAACTTTGGCCCTTAGGGACTTTCCTGGCACATACAGTGCCCCTCGGTAGAACAACAGCCCCCCTTTCTCCTCAAAGCCCCCCTCTGCTCCCACTCCCTCCTTGAGTTTACTCAGCTTCCTCTGAGCAAAGGCATTGTGTCTAGTCAGTCACACTAGTTCATCTTCCTCTGCTAGTGCCCCTCCACAAGTCCATTTGTCCTCTGGGAACATGGGCCTGGCTACGGGAGGTCCCTCTTCCTCCATGTTTTCTGGTTTGTGAGATAGTGCGTCCACCCTCACGTTCTGCTCTCCCGGAACGTACTGGATCCTAAAGTTAAAGCTGGCAAAAAACTCCACCCAGCGTATTTGTCTTTGGCAAAGCACACGAGCGGTCCGCCAGTACTCCAGGTTCTTGTGATCCGTGCACACCTGAATCTGGTGCTTCGCCCCAATCAGGAAGTGCCTCCACTGCTTAAAAGCCGCAAAAATAGCCAGCAATTCTTTGTCATTGTAGTGATCAGGTGGGATTGCTATGAGGAATTATAACAAATATAGAGTAAGCCATCTGTGTCAGCAATGAAAGCATTGCGTTGACTGGGTTTAAACTATTTTGATATGATTCTTGATCAATCCACACCTCTGCATCCCTGTTTCATTTCTCTTTCTTGACCAGTCACGTACACTGCCAGTTGCTTCGACAGGCAGGCGTCCTGGGCCATAAAGATAGTGGGCAAGCTTCTTTGAAGTAGCCTTTCCAATATGTTAATCTCAGGATGTTGATCTTAGGGCCAGGAAATAGTTTCACAGGAAGGTGATAAAGATGCCTATCTCCTTGCCATCCTTCCATCCTCTCTTGTTTACTCCTGTTTGTGATCTCCGGAGTTTCTCTAGTCCTCTTTTATTTACTCTAAGATTATATATGCATACTCAGAGTAGTCTTTGTAGTTAAAAGAATTTCGTTTGATCTAACTTTGTCCCCACATGGGGTTTGTTGAAATGCTCAGAAGAAATCTGATTGGTTCTTTCAAACAATCTGTAAAAGTTCTTTGGTGAATAAAACGACCTGGGCCAGGGGCTGTGGAGGGACAGGCACAGAGACACTATTATACGCACCCTTCCCAGAGTCTTGCTGGTTCAAGCCTCTGTGTGTATTATTATTAATCAGAGTTCAATCCTTCCTTTACTTTGTGAACGCCTCAGTCATAGATACTGTAGTTTTTCTCCGATTTGTTCAGTTTCCTGGAGAAAAAGGCTCACGGCCTCCAATCCCCCCAGTGTCTTGCTGCAGCAGGACCGCTCCGATGGCCCGATCGGAGGCGTCATTTTCCACTCCCAATAGCTGCCCCTCCGATGCAATAATCTTCTTTCGTTCCGCAAATCCCCTTTGCACCTCCTCAGTCCACAGAAACTTCTTCTTCCCACTGAGACAATCAGTTATGGGTGCAGTCACGTGGGCAAAGTTCTTGATAAACTTTCTGTAGAAATTGCTGAAGCCTAAGAACCGCTGCACATCCTTCTTTGTCTTGGGACTTTTTCATTTTCATTTTTATTGATTTTCTAATAAAAAACATCCAGTTAATATATCCAATCATAATACTCCAATTAAAATAAAAAAACGAAAATAAAAAAGACCAAATTATAGTCCAAATTATATTTATTAATTTTTCGGAGCTCCCCACGGTCTGGATCTCTCAAGCAAATCTCCACATCTTAGTCCTGCTTCTCCTCATTGTTTCCATATTTTCCACATCTCGATTTTAACGCTTCATAATTCTTTGTCCCTGAGTCTACGATTCTCAATCATGTCAAACATCATATACTTTCATCCATTGAATACAGTTTTGTTAATACATATTTTCCCAACTGTCTTTTTATCAGCGCAGCTTCCTCTGAGTCCTTTTCAATCTGGGATGTTGTCCAAGTCTGTTATCTGCAGTTTGATGGCACAGCAACTCATTAATTGTCCAAACCTTCCTTTTGAGCTTTATTAAACTAGTACCTTCCAAATTAAGTTGTTAGGCAAAACTGTATGCAATATTAAACTGTGTTCCACAAATATCAGTCATTTGGAAATTGATCGGCCTTTGGAGACACTCTCCCCCCTCCGGGGGCAGAGTAGTTATCGCAACCCTGCCAACCCCTCCCTACGCCTCAGCCCGCATCCACCCCTCCTCCTCCCTCTCCCGTCCCTCCTCCGCGTGCCTCAGCCCCTGCGTGCTCTCCTACAGGAGCTGTGCGTGCCTCGCTTTCTGAAGCTAGGAAGCAAGGGCTCCTCTCTTTAGAGGGAGAGGCTGACTGGCCGGGGGAAATGCCATCTGAGTTTGCCATTTCTTATGTGAAGCCAGGAACTGCACAACAACAAGTAATGTATGAAGCGCTTCCTTATTCTGTTATGAGAGAATTAAGGAAAGCCATTACTGATTCTGGGCTAAAATCCTCTTATGTGATAGGGAGGCTGGAGGGAATAGCAAATGGCTACACAATGCTACCTCAAGATTGGAAAGATCTAATGCTCATGCTTTTATCTCCTGCTCACTATGTGGTTTTTGAAAGTGAATTTAAGCATAGCGCAGTAGCCCTGGCTGATCAACAGCATTCAGCCAACCAACTTTTTGGTGCTGGTCCGTATGATACCATACCAGCCCAGGCAACGTTGACACCTTCGCATTTCAGTCGCACAGCGACCTGTGTGCAACGCGCCTTTCGGAAAGTCCCTGTCTCAGGGCAACCGCTGAGCTCCTTTGTTAATATTAAGCAACAACATTCGGAGCCTTACCATCAATTTATAGATAGATTGAAAGAATCAATCACTAGGCAGATTGATAACACTACAGCTCAAAATGAATTGTTGAAAAAATTGGCTTTTGAAAATGCAAACACCGATTGCAAGAAGGCTTTGCAGTCAATCATACATCACCCTAAATATGACCTGGCCGATATGATTCAAACCTGTGCAGAAGTCGGCAGCCAGAGCCATGCGATGTCTTTGCTTGCGGGCGCTATCCAAGCTAACAGCAAGCCAACGGGCAATTGCTTTAATTGCAAACGCCCAGGCCATTTTGCTAAACAATGCAGAGCCCCTGGCAGGGGAGCAAACAGGAATGGTGATACCAACAAGACTAAGCCTTCCAAAAAATGCCCGAAATGCGGAAAAGGCTACCATTGGGCAAATCAGTGCAGGAGTTCGGGAAACTCCATGGGGGCCCAGCTCTCGGGCCAGGACAATTAGAGAGCCCTCTGCCTTTAGCTTCCACTATTGAAAAATTTTCTAAAGATACACCCTCGGACCTCACCATTGATTTAATCAATCAGGAAACCAAAGACGCTGTTTTACCTGGTGAAATTGTGCTTATGTCCACCCAATTGGTGGGCCCACTACCACCTAAGGTCGCAGGTTTAATTTTACCCAAACTTTCTGCGGCCAAAGAAGGCATCATGGTTATTCCAGGAGTCCTATACCCTGACTATGTGGGCATAGTCATGGTTCAACTTTGGAGCCATATGCTCATGCAGTTAAAAAAGGGTGACTCTTGGGCGCATTTGGTAGTGCTCCCTTCTCATCCTTCTGTTTCAATTATGGATAGTACTTTGCACCAGCTCTCTCCTTTCCCTCCACAGCTGTTAGCTGTAATCCAGAGGATTGGTGAGCAGAAGCTTCTTCGTAAGTATAAAATCAATGGCAAAATTCTGGAAGGCTTGATTGACACGGGCGCAGACATTTCTGTAATTTCCAGTAGTTGCTGGGATCCCATGTGGCCCCTTGAGTCTGCCTCTGCAGTTTGGGATGTGGGAGGCCCTCAAACCTCCTCCAAAAGTGTACAGTGGCTGCCCGTTTCTCTGCCTAATAGCTCTGAAACCATTGCATACATCCAGCCCTGTATGCTGAAAATCCACCGTAATCTGTGGGGCAGAGACCTATTACAACAATTAGAAGCTACCATTCAATTAAATGAGTAAGCTTGCACTTCCCCTCAACTGGAAATCCACCACCCCTGTGTGGGTGGAACAATGGCCCATAACGGGGGGAAAGCTGCTTGCTTTAAAACAATTGGTGAATGAACAATTATTGGCAGACCATATAGAATTTTCATATAGCCCCTATAATACCCCCATCTTTGTCATAAAAAAGAAAAGTGGAAAATGGAGATTTCTCCAGGATTTAAGGAAAATTAATGAAATCCTTGAACCCATGGGGCCTTTGCAGTGTGGTCTGCCCAATTCAAATGTGATCCCACATTCTGATCAATTGGCTATTATAGATTTGCAAGATTGCTTCTTCTCCATCCCCTTACAGGAGAAGGATCGTAAATTCTTTGCTTTTACTGTTCCTGTGTTAAATAATAGCCAGCCCACGGAACGGTATCAATGGAAAGTCCTACCACAAGGAATGCTGAATTCCCCTACCATGTGCCAATATTATGTGAATCAAGCCCTCCAGCCTTTCCGTCTTCAATATCCACACCTTTTGATCTATCATTACATGGATGATATTCTGATTGCTCCTGAAAAGGTGCAGGAAACCTCTCCTTTTCATTACCTGGGACACAAAATGATAGCTAGTTATTCCATTCCAATAGTCCCTGAGCTTAATGTTCCAAAAACATTGAAATATGTCCAGCTGCAACAATTGCTGGGCAACATCAATTGGATAAGACCATACTTTAAAATCCCCCTGGAAGTCTTACGGCCGCTTTTTT
This sequence comes from Podarcis tiliguerta, assembly GCF_965153285.1. Lineage (NCBI taxonomy): Eukaryota > Metazoa > Chordata > Lepidosauria > Squamata > Lacertidae > Podarcis > Podarcis tiliguerta. Next base: position 5,879,550 of record NC_139552.1, read on the forward strand.
CAGCCTTAAAAGGCCATCAATCTCCTGGTGAGCAAATTATTTTGACCTCCTCTCAACAGAAAACTGTTGCCCAGTTGAAGGAAATTATGCGTCTCCACTGGGTTGATCGAGCAATTCTTAATGTTTTGCCCGACGTAGTCATAATGACAGATTCTGTCCAACCTTTTGCAGCCCTTATTCAATCAGACCCACCAAAAGTTCATATTATTGAATGGTTGTATTTACATCATACACCCAAAAACACGGTGACTCCCTTAGTGGATGCAGCCGCTGTAAAAGTCTTTTTGGTATTGATTGCCACAAAATTATTGTGCCCATGCCCCTCGAGCAATGGGAAACTGTTCTTTCCACCAGCATGGATTTGCAATGCACTTTAGCCGATTTTGTTGGTTTGGTGGACCGCCATGTCCCTGCAGACCCTCGCTTGCAAATGGGCAGACAATTTTCCCTATCTTTCTCTTCCATACTATCCCCTGTCCCTTTGGCTGCCCCTACTGTTTTCACTGACGGAGCCCCCTCCAGGGGGGTGGTTGCATGGCAACAAAATGAGGAATGGCACAGCCTCTATACTTTCCCACAAAAGTCAGCTCAGCGTTCTGAGTTAGCTGCTGCAGTTAAAGCGCTGCATCATTTCTCCTCACAGCCAATTAATTTGGTTGTGGATAGCCTTTACGTTGCCAATGTTATAACACGTTTACAGGGCCAATGTTATAACACGTTTACATGAAGTTAAAGCTTTTGCGGTGCCCGGTTTAACTAATTGTCTGTTAAGTGTTAATGATTTACTTGTCGATGGTTTTCAAATTTCTTTTGCAGGAACCAGATATGAGTTTTCCAAGGATGGGAAACACGTGTACACAGTGCAGTCTAAAGACAATTTGTTTGCTGTAAATGTGCCTTTTTTCACAGGAGAGGATGACACCGAAGATGCAAAGGGGCAATGTGTGAATGTAGCGCCCCACCATGGTTGTTTGCATATTTGGCACAGACGTTTCGCCCATTTGAATTGGGGGCATCTTCAGAAAGCACCGGAGCTGACACAAGGATGCAAATTTAGGAGTTGTGACAAATAGATTGCAATGCATGTAAACAGGCGAAAGTTGTGACATGCTCCTATCCAAAGTCAGAGAGACAGACCACACAACCCTTTGAATTAATTCATGCAGATTTGTGTGGACCCATGTCTGTTGAGTCACTGGGAAGGTCAAGGTTCTCTCTGCTTTTGATTGATGATTTTTCAAGATCTGCTTGGACCTTTGCCCTTCAGACTAAAGAGGAGGTGGCTAAAAAGATCAGGGATTGGATCACCGCAGTTGAGGTAACTTTTTCCACCAAAGTTTGTGGTTTTAAAAGTGACAGAGGTTCTGAATTCACTGGTTCTGCTTTACAGGATTTCTTTAGGGAGAAGGGGATTAGCCACAGATTGACCGCTCCTTACTCTCCGCAACAGAATGGAGTCGCAGAGAGACGGAACAGGACGGTGCAGGAAGCTGTGTCTGCGATCCTGTGGGACACAGGGCTACCCCAAAAGTATTGGTCTGAAGCTTGGAGATATGTGGTCCATACGCAGAACAGAGTATACAACTCTAGTGTGGGAAATACGCCGTATTTCTTACTGCATGAGAAGAAGCCAAAGGTTCACTACCTTCGTGTGTTTGGTTGTGAGGCCTGGGTGCTTATTCCAAAGGCTCTACGCAAGAAAGGTGAGCCAAGGTCTAAAAGGATGATCTTTGTGTTACAATATAGAAGCAATGATGCTGCGAGCTGATTGCTTGGAAAAGTCACATGATGTTGGGAGTGTCTGTGGGAAACAGACAGCACTGGAATTAGCTCAGAGTGTAATATGAGCTGCACAGGAAGTGTTTGTTCAGTCGTCTGCTGGAGTTTGAAGAGAGCAGACATGTTTTCTGTATCACTGCAAAGACAGAAATAAAGCCATGTAAATACGTTTCTGTCTATCTCTTTCCCCTGCCGGGGGGCAGGAAAGAGGGGTGTGTTCTTCTCACGCTGAGAAGGATCGCCTATCGCGACCTCTGCCTGGATCCTGCCGGGAGAGCAGACCAGGAGGTCATCAGGAGACCAAGCCGGGTGCCTGGGAGAGTTGCCAGTTTCTCCTGATAAAGGCTTGGAATCCAACACTTTGTAGGGTATGAGCCTGGCTCAAAGGCCTGGTGGTTTGCGTACCCAAGTGGAAACCAGTCTAGGTTGGTTATCAGCAATAGCGCTGAGTTCTGTGAACAAGCCGGTTGGAAACGTCTGCACGCTAATCCAGACGTGACTTCACAGCAGTTCTATGACTCAGACGTTGAGGAGGAAGAGGAATTTGTTGCTGGGGACCACGGTCCAGAGCAACAGGATCCACCACAGGGACAGAATTCAAAGGCAGGGACAGCTCAGGATCCCTCAGAGAGGGGAACCTAGAACACCTCCTCAGGCAAGTGTCAAGTTTGAGCCAAAGAGTGAGTCTTCTTCACCTGTTGGACCAGCTGTAAGGCCCAAGAGGCGCAGCAGGTCAGAGGGGGAAGACACTGAAGTTGAGGATGATTTAGCTGGACCCAGTGAAGCAGCAGGGTCACCAGGATTCACACTGAGGAGATCAGCGAGGACAAGTAGGCCTCCTGATCGGTACGAAGCTTCAGGCATCTGGGTAGGTTCAGCCAGATGTGAACCTGAATCCTTCGAGGATATTCAGAGTTTACCTGAGGAAGAAGCAGATAAGTGGCACAGGGCGATGGACAGAGAGATGAAGTCCATGAAAGATCTAGGTGTGTTCTCACTCACAGAGTTGCCACCAGGCAAGCAGGCTGTGAGTTGCAGGTGGGTTTACTGTTTGAAACCCACGGACACTGGAGAGCCAGCAAGCAGAACGCGCTGCGTTCGAAAATACTGAAGTGTTTCAGTCAGCCCTAGGGAGTTTGTTGTACTTGTCCCAGTGGAGCAGACCTGATATAGCGTTTGCTGTCAATCTGCTCAGCAGGGAAGCTTCAAACCCTAGTGTGCAAGCCTGGAATGGCATCAAGAGAGTTCTGAGGTATTTGCAGGAGACCAAAGACTTTTGTCTTAGGTTGCCAGCACAGGGAGAAGTCAAACTGACTTGCTTTGTGGACTCGGATTGGGCTAATCTTGAGGATCGCAAGTCTGTGTCTGGTCTAGTGGTGAAGTTTGGGAACTCAGTAGTTGGATGGAGGTCCAAGAAGCAAAGTCTGATAGCGCTCTCATCCACTGAGGCTGAGTTCAGTGCTCTTTCAGAGGTGTGCAGAGAAGTAGAGTTCTATGCTTGCTTAGTGCAGGAAGTCTGCGAAGTGGATTGTCAACCGATACGTGTTTTCGAGGACAATCAACCATGCCTACGTTTGGCAGAGTCAGGTCAGTTCAAGGCCAGAACTAAACACCTAGACATTCGCTTTCGGAATGTGTGCCAAAGTGTTCAGGAGGGATTAGTTGCGCTGAAGTATTGTCCCTCTGCTAAGAACCTAGCTGATGGGTTCACGAAGCCACTCTCCTTCCAGAGACATGGAGAGTTTTGCGAAGGTCTGGGTTTGGGACGACCAAGGGTTGATTCTCCCCTCAGGCGCGAGGCAAGAGGGGGTGTTGGGTGTAGTGAAGGGTTAACCTTCTGTGCCTCGAGACTGAGGGGAAGGGCTTACAAGGGAAGTAAGCCAGGATGTGACGAAAGCAGCTTGGAATGCTGTGAGCTTAGTGAAAATCGAAAGCAGCTTGTTGCGTAGTTGCGTAGCTGCAAGCAGAGAGAGAAAATGCAGCTTGAGACAGCTGGATATTAGACTTTGTAAATACATGTCTTTTGTGGCAATAAAGTGATTTTAGAACAGAAGCAACGTTTTGGGAAGTGCTCTTTCAATCACACGCCTGCTACGCTACTTTGCTAATTGCTTTACGACCTGCAGAGGCTCGCAGGGTTCCAAATTCCGCTGGAAGCGGCTCGTGCAATTATCCAACAATGCCCTCAATGCTCTAACCACATTGGCCACCCCAGTCCTGGTGTCAATCCCTGTGGGCTGGAGGCCAACCCGTTGTGGCAAATGGATGTGACTCACTTTTCCCCTTTCTCACCTTGGAAGTACATGCACGTTTGCATTGATACGTTCTCTGGCTTTATTTGGGCCACCCCTCAAAGGGGAGAACAGGTTAAACATGTTTGCAATCATCTTGTTTGTACCATGTCAGTCATGGGCAAGCCTCATTCCTTAAAAACTGACAATGCCCCAGCGTACTGTGCTAAAACTTTTGCTCAGTTTTGTGAGACTTGGAATATTCACCATTTATTTGGCATCCCCTACAATTCCCAAGGCCAAGCTATTGTTGAACGTGCCAACCGCACCTTAAAAACTGCTTTAATTCGGCAGGAAAAGAAGGCTGGCTGACTAGTGTTCTCTTTACTCTCAATCATTTGAATGTCTCCATACAGGATCATCAATCGTATACTCGACTTCAAAAACATTTCCAGCAAAAAGAGATACTTCCAGCCCCGCTGGTCCGATATAAAATATTACCCTCCAACGAATGGAGTGAACCAGTTAAACTGATTACCTGGGGAAAGGGTTACACTGCAGTTTCTACTCCACAGGGTCCTCGCTGGGTTCCAGCATGCTGCGTCCGCCTCTACCATGGCGTGGCAACAAGCCCTGCAGAATCCGATACCGCAGTTCCACCATCAACTCCAGATCGCTCAGGATGCGCCGCCCAGCCCCCCCAGCACTCGCAAGCGGGGAAATCGTAATGGACCAGTGACATGGGGCCAAATAAAATCACTCTCCTCTCAAGCTGAACAACTTAGAAAGGAAAGGCAGCTAGAAGCAACCCCTGATAACTTGCTTCTGTGTCTTATTTCCTGCCTTAACATGAATTCCATGATAGTGCTCATTTTCAGCATTTTGTTTTTGCCCCTTTCTGCTTCCGCTCCTACTGGCGGTAGCTCCACACCAACAAATGTGTGGGAATCTTTTGCAAAAACCCTCAATGTTTCTTCCTTTTGTCTAACCCAGCAGGTATCAGTAGGTGAAATCCTTGGCTCTTGCCTTATCCCTGTTTGTCATGATCCTTCTGATATACAAAATGATACCTGGTTTTATTCATCCCTACCCCAAAATGACTCTCTCCGCACCCTTGGCTATTCCGGTTACCATAACTGGGGTAACCAAGTGCACCGACGCCCTCCTTTGGCCGTTGATTTACTGACACCATACGTGGCTTCCTTTAATGTAACTTGTGCCCGTATGGTCAATTGCACAAAAACCAACTGCGTTAAAATGGGTAAGGATAATTTTAATTGCTCTAATTATGTAAATATTTCCTATGTATATAAAATACACAGAGTTGCCTGAAGGCTGGTTCTGGTCGTGTCCAGGCTATACATTCCATTATATTCCGGCAAACATCAGCCATGGGACACCCTGCTGTTTAAGCCGTCTGTCCATCATATTGCCCAAAAAGCATCATCTGCCTGGCTCCAGATATCGCCGCTCTGTCGAATTGACTAATGATTGTGATGATTCTGTTTCTCTTCCCAGTAGATCTGAATATATTTCTTTAGCTGTTTCTCTCCTAGGAGTCCCTGGATTGGCTGTACGGAATAGTAAGAACATTAACTCTTTAGCTTGTTCCACAGCAAAGGCCTTGAATTTTACCTCACAAGCCCTTCACCTTTTGAATAAAGAACAGAGTGAACTCCAGCATGGACTTTTGCAAAATCGTGCTGCTATTGACTATTTGCTGATGCTTCATCATTATGGCTGTGAACAAGTGGATGAAATGTGCTGTTTCAATATTACTGACAATTCTAAAGCCATCCAACAGCAAATCTCTCATTTGCAAAATCTTACTCACCACATTAAACAGGACGTTGGACTCTCTGGCCTCTGGGATTCATTCACCCAGTGGCTCACCGGTTGGTTGCCGAATCTGAGTTGGCTTCGTAATCTTTTTCAATATGCTATTGTCATAATATGTATATTAATCTTACTATGCTGCTTCATCCAATGCATCCCTGGTCTCATACGTCTCTGGTCTCAGCTTTTCTCTCCCCCTCAACCACCCAATAAAATTATTGCCGCCCACTTTACGAAGTGGCAGCACCAGCAGTAAATGATAGGGGAAAATGCAGGCGAACTTATTTTGGGCATGCGCTGGCATACCACATATCCCGAAATATTTTTGTCTTCTTTATCCTACCTGCAATCGTATAGTAAAACCTCGTACATAAGAAAAGAAAGGGGGAGATGCAGAGTAGTTATCTAGAGATGCTGCGTAGTCTGTCTTTCTGTACATTCCTTTCTCAACCACCGTGGCACCAGCTAGCCCGGAATGTTAAGTGATGTCCTGACCTTACTATCTATCTGTATACATCCTCCCCTTATCACCCTGGACTGGAATGTTAAGTGCACTCTGTACATTCTCTGAGTCTCACCATATCAATCAGTATAGATTGTTTACTAAGGAAGTCTCCATGCCTGTCTAACTCTGTGTTCCCTTTATCTAATGATGATTAATGTCTTATACGCAACCCTTGTAGCCCTTGTAACGCACACCACGTGTAACCAATCAGCAGCACATATGAGGCAATGCTGTAATATTCAATAAAAGGGACTCTCCGACACTTGGTCGAGGAGATGCCTCCCAGATGACACCCACTACTCGTCTGTCGCTTATTTCAACCCAACATCCGGGCCCTAGAGGGGGGGCTGCTAGACATCCCTTAGCCTTATCTCTCGTTCATAATGAATATAAAATGCTTCTGCAAACAGCTGCACTGTATATTATTCCAAGTTGTTGTCTCAAATCATTATGAAATCAATCAGCACATAACTCCTGCTTGCTTTGAAAAAAGGGAGGAATATATTCTTTCATGCTGTGTCATTAGCGAAAGCCATCTTGCCTCCTCTTCCATCTTTATCAAATCTTTCAAGTCTTAAGTAAAGCTGCACAATTAAACACCTAATTATAAATAGAAGTCTGTCTGTAGTCTTTTTTTTTAAAAAAATAAGGTCTTAATCAGGCTTGGCATAGAAAACCAATTGTAATTGTTAAGTGGGGGGGGGGGGACATACCAAACACCTCGGTAATTCAAACACCATGATGAGAATCTCTTTGAAGTCCGAACTTAACCCCCAGGGACTGTACACTTCTGCAGGTTTTTTCTTAAGCTTCTTCAATCTAGTCCATGTCTGTTTATTGTCCAAATCTATTCATTTTTTCAAACAGATGTTCCCGCCTATGAGAATGACATTGGAGAGCGCCAGCCGTCCCGTGCTCTGTGACCCAGTGCCCTGCCGCCTGCACCTTGATGCAGGTCGGCAATCTCGGACAATCCACGGGTCTGCGAGACAGTCCTCCCCCACCCTGGGGAGGCTGCCAGGGCTAATTACCCCCATATCAGCCCTGAATTACCGGCACGGCTGGGGTTCGGTCATGTGGGAGTCAGCCATTTCCCAGCACCGGAAACAGGAAGCTGTAATTTTACTGGTGTTAGCCGCCCTGAGCTCTGGCCGGGGAGGGTGAGGTATAAATAAAAAAATATTATTATTAGTGAGCATTGAGGAAAAACTGCCTGGATCTCCTCCTTTATCCCTCTCCTTGATATTCCTCAAAGTCCCAAGAGGGAGATAAATATGGCCAGTCTCCATCCCCTCTTGGTTATCTGCAGCCTTGCTGAGCCTCTTCCCCCTGCCACGTTCCTGGAATGTGCTTGCTGCAGGTGTGGCCTACATGAGTGGTTGCAAAACCTCTCCACCCTTGCCTGCCAAAGCCTGGATCCCTGACTGCAAGACCTCCTAGCGATAAGGCAGGAGCTGCATGAAGCACTCCAGGTCTCACAAACGTGGGCCAAGAGGTCCCTCCACCACTTGGGCCCTGGGCCCACTTGATGCTTGTGGTCTTCCTCTCAGGGGCCTGTGGGCTGCATAGCTGAGCTCAGCTGGGGCTCAACCTCTCTTGGCACAAAGCTGCCTGCAGCCAGATCAACAGACTCTTGTGTTCCAAGCTTTTTATGTAGCAGAACTGTGAATGTATCTCTAATGGGGGAGAGACTTATTCACACAGTGCATAGTTGAACTATGGAACTCACTCCCACTGGAGGCAGGGATGGCCACTAACCTAGATGGTTATAAAAGAGGATTGCACAAATTTATGGAGGAGGAGAGGACTATTGATGGCTGCTAGCCATTGATGGAGACAGCAATCTTTTCCAAATACCAGTTGCTGGAAACAGCAGGAGGAGAGAGGGCTCTTGTGGTTGAATTCTGCTCATGGGTTTCCCATTGGGGCATCTATTTGGCCATTGTAAAAACAGGATGCATGACTAGAAGGACATTGGCCTGATCCAGCAGAGCTCTCTTTATGTTCTTATTTCTAGGAGTGGGAAATCTGGTTCCTCCAGATAGTACTGGACTCTCAACTTTCACCAGAGCTGACCATTGGTCATGGTGGCTGCTGGGAGCTGGAGGAGTCCAAGGACACCTGGAGGGACAGAGGTTCCCCACCCAATTTACAAGATGGGCACAAAACTTCATGAGAGGTTGGTTATCTGTAGTGTCCATGTGGTGAGATTTAACCTCTCCTGGGCATTTCCAACTGATTATGTGACCCGATCCTCTTTGCTGCTGCAGGTTGCTGCTGCAACTGATGCACTTCCAACATGAATAACTCCAGCATGTTGTTACATCTCACAATAGCAGCCTTCACCAACCAGGTGTCCTCCAGCTGTTTGGGACTACAATTCCCATCAGTCCCCGGCAGCGCTGTTTGAAAGCCCAGGAGATTGATGCAGCTTAAGTGCCAAGATCCTTTTGACATAAGGGACTCCATGAGCTTGGAAGCAGGTAACTGATCTGGCTCAGTCCTCTTGGGAAGGGCCAGGATTTCGTAGCAAAGCACATGCTCTGCATCTATGTCAGGAATGAGAAACCTGAGGTCCCCCAGGGAGCCCCAACTAACAGGACCAATGGTCAGGGAGAGTGAGAGTTGGGAGTCCAGCAGAATCTGGAAACCCACAGATTAATCACCATGGTGTATAAAGTTTTGGGCTGAATTCTCTCCATTTACGTGCCAAAAGATAGCAGGCAGCCGAACACCTTGGACAGCTGCTGCCAGTCGAGGGTTTCAAAATGTCGGGTTTAAGAAGGATGTTGGCAAGCAGGAAGGTGTGCAAAGGAGGGCAGCTGAGATGATCAAGGTCCTGGAAACCAAGCCTGATTAGGAACTGTTGAGGGAGCTGGGTATGTTTAGCCTAGAGGAGACCGAGAAGTGACAGGATAATAATCTTCCTGAAATATACTCAGAGTTGCAAAGTGATTTCATGCTCTTTATTCATTTTTTTAAAATAATATTTATTACTTTTTGAACAATTTAAACATTACAAAACCAAACATAAACAGAAAAATAAAAACCAATACAATACAATATAAAGACACTACATAACACTAAACACATTAAACTAAACAAAACCAAACAAGACAATATAAAACACTCAAACAATTTCAATATCATATCTTTCATTCACTTCTTTCACCGACCTCCTCACACCTCCCTTTTCGTATTCCACTTCTGTCAAATGTTTCAGCAATTCCTTTCCATCTTCCTCTGTTATCTGTCGTATAATTATCTTAACACATTCTAACCTTATTTTACTTTTAAAATTCCATTAATCTATTTATACTTAAATCCTTATAACATTTCTACTAAAGCCATATAACTTCATTCCAGCATTTTAACATTCATTAATTTTGCAGTATTTCTGTAAATAATCTTTAAACTTTTTCCAGTCTTGTTCCACCGACTCCTCTCCCTGGTCTCGGATTCTGCCAGTCATTTCCGCCAGTTCCATATAGTCCATCAACTTCATCTGCCATTCTTCCCGGGTGGGTAGACCTTGTGTCTTCCAATACTTCGTGATGAGTATTCTTGCTGCTGTTGTTGCATACATAAAAAAAGTTCTATCCTTCTTTGGCACCAATTGGTCGACCATGCCCAGGAGAAAGGCCTCTGGTTTCTTCAGAAAGGTATATTTAAATACCTTTTCCATTTCATTATAAATCATCTCCCAGAATGTCTTAATCCTTGGGCATGTCCACCAAAGGTGAAAGAATGTACAGTGGTGCCTCGCAAGACGAAAAGAATCCGTTCCGCCAGTCTCTTCATCTTGCGGTTTTTTTCGTCTTGCAAAGCAAGCCCATTAGCGGATTAGCGCTATTAGCGCTATTAGCGGTTTAGCGGCTATTAGCGGCTATTAGCGGCTATTAGCGGCTATTAGCGGCTATTAAAGGCTTAAGGGATTAGCGGATTAGCTGCTAAAAGGCTATTAGCGGCTATTAAAGGTTTAAGGGATTAGCGGATTAGCTGCTAAAAGGCTATTAGCGGCTTAGATCAGCTGATAAGCGGCTTAGATCAGCTGTTAGGCGGCTTAGCTAACAGCTGTTAAGCGGCTTAGGGGCTTGGGAAAAAGGGGGGGAGGGGGAAAAAACCCCAGGAATCGCAAGACATTTTCGTCTTGCGAAGCAAGCCCATAGCAAATTCGTTTTGCGAAGCACCTCCAAAACGGAAAACCCTTTCGTCTAGTGGGTTTTCCGTCTTGCGAGGCATTCGTCTTGCGGGGCACCACTGTACCTTCAGTCTCTTTACATTTCCAATATTTATTGTCGGGCAGATGATAAATTTTTTCAAGCTTGACTGGTGTCATGTACCACCTATAGATCATTTTCATTAGGTTTTCTCTTAGGGCATTACATGCCGTAAATTTCATACCTGTGGTCCATAACTGTTCCCAGTCAGTCATCATTATGTTATGTCCAACATCTTGTGCCCATTTAATCATAGCTGATTTCACCATTTCATCCTGAGTGTTCCATTTCAACAGCAAATTATACATTCTTGACATACTCTTAGTCTTTGGATCTAACAATTCTGTTTCCAATTTTGATTTTTCCACCTGGAAACCAACTTTTTTGTCCAAATTGTATGCCTCCATTATTTGGTAATAATGGAGCCAATCTCGCACTTTGTTTTTCAGTTTTTCAAAGCTCTGCAATTTTGTTCTGTCTCTATCCTGTTCCAGAATTTCCCAATATTTCGGCCATTTGGCCTCCATATTGAGTTTTTTCTGTGCCTTTGCTTCCATTGGTGACAACCATCTTGGGGTTTTCTTTTCTAGTAAATCCTTGTATCTTATCCAAACATTAAACAATGCTTTTCTAACAATATGATTTTTAAGCGCTTTATGTGCTTTTACCTTATCATACCACAAATATGCATGCCAACCAAATACGTTGTTAAAGCCTTCTAAATCCAGCATTTCAGTGTTTTCAAGAAGCAGCCATTCTCTCAGCCAACAAAAAGCAGCTGATTCATAGTAAAGTTTAAGGTCTGGTATAGCAAATCCACCTCTTTCTTTAGCATCAGTTAATATCTTAAATTTTATTCGAGCCTTCTTGCCCTGCCAAACAAATCTAGAAATATCTTTCTGTCACTTCTTGAAACAATCCATCTTATCCAAGATTTGCAATGTTTGAAACAAAAACAACATCCTTGGCAACACATTCATCTTTATCACAGCAATTCGGCCTAACAGCGATAACTTCAAATTTGACCATATTTCTAGATCTTTTTTCACTTCGATCCAACATTTTTCAAAATTGTCCTTAAATAAATTCACATTTTTGGCAGTCATATTAACCCCTAAATATTTCACTTTCTTAACCAATGTTAATCCTGTCTCCTCCTGAAACTTTCCCCTCTCGTTCAGGGTTAAATTTTTCTCTAAGACCTTGGTTTTCATCTTATTCAACTTAAAACCTGCTACCTGTCCAAATTCTTGAATCAGTTCCAATACCCTTTTAGTACTAGATTCTGGCTCCTGTAAAGTCAATACTAAATCGTCAGCAAAAGCTTTCAATTTGTACTGTTTAGCTCCCACTTGTATACCTTTAACCTCTTGGTCCTTTCTAATCATATTTAACAAAACTTCAAGGACCGATATAAAGAGCAATGGAGAGATTGGACAGCCTTGTTGTGTCCCTTTCTCAATCTGAAACTCTTCTGTCACTACGTTGTTCACAATTAATTTTGCCTTTTGTTCTGAATAAATTGCACCTATACCATTTTCAAAACCTCGCCCTACCCCCATCCCCTGTAGGTTCTTCTTCATAAAACTCCAAGAAATGTTGTCAAAGGCTTTCTCTGCATCCACAAATATCAGAACTGCCTTAGTATTGATATTCACTTGTAATTTTTCTAAAATATTAATTATGTTCCTTGTGTTGTCAGACAAATGTCTGCCCGGGAGAAAGCCCGCTTGGTCTTTATGAATTTATTCTACTAACACGTTTTTTAATCTTTTGGCCAAAATATCTGCAAAAATTTTGTAATCCACATTAAGAAGCGATATAGGGCGGTAGTTCTTAAGCTGTGTCTTTTCAGTCTCTGTTTTCGGTATAAGTGTAATATAAACTTCCTTCCACGACTCTGGTGCCTCTCTCCCTTCCAATATTTCATTACAGACTTCCTTCAATGGTTGTATTAACCATTCTTTCAAAGATCTGTAGTATCTTGAAGTCAGTCCATCTGGTCCTGGAGATTTGCCTAATTGCATGTTCTGAATAGCTCCTTCCACCTCCTGATCCATTATTTTACCATTCAAGATTAGCTGTTTTTCTTGAGAGATTTTATGTAGTCCATTTATTTTCAAAAATCGATCAATGTCCATTTCTTTCTGCTTCTCCTGTGTATAAAGTTGTTTAAAATACCTCTGAAAACACTTCCTTATCTCTACCGGGTTCTGTATATTCTTTCCTTCCACTTCCAAATTTGTAATAGTATTAAGTTTTTGTCTTTTTTTCATTTGCCAGGCCAACGATTTTCCACACTTATTTGCCGATTCAAATGTCTTTTGCCTCATCTGTTTAATCTTCCATTCTATTTCGTGATTCATCAGCTTCATATATTGCACTTGATACAACTTTATCTCTTTCAGGATCTCCTGTGACTTTGGATTTGTTCTCAGTTTCTTCTCTGCTTCCTTGATTTTCCCCAAGATTTTATCCTTTTTTTCATTCTGAATTCTCTTCTTAATTGCATTCTGTTGTATTAGGAATCCTCTCATAACCGCTTTACTTGCATCCCAAATTACTCTTTTTCCCACTGTGGTATTCATATTTATCTCAAAATAGTCTCTTAGAGTTTTTTGGGCCTTCTTGGTCACCTCTTCATTCCTAAACAAGGTATCGTTCATCCTCCATCTAAAGGAACCAGTTGGCATCAATTTTATTTCCATCTTCACGGCATTATGGTCAGAACAAGTTTTAGGGCAAATCTCCATTTTGCTACTCTTCGGAACCAATCCCCTGGTTATCCAGATTTGGTCAATTCTTGTCCAAGTCAGTCAGTCAGTCAGTCAGTCAGTTTTATTGCACATAGCCAAAGGCTGCCGCAATGTACACAGAATTATTTGACAATTAAAAGAAAATATACTGAATTGGTAAAAAAAGACTTAAAACATTTATATTATTAAAACATTACATACTCTAAACAAAGCTATAAAAGTACCCCAATGTACAAATAAAAACATTAAACAATAAAACTCATAAGCTAAAATCTTCACATGGTCACTAATGTTAAAAACAATATCAATTAATACAGTGTGTAATTTATACTCAGAGTTTGGTGACAAAGATAGAGCATAGCCTGAGGTAGATAGATAGGATCAAATAAATTCATCTCCTTTACAGTTAATGGCTACCTTGGCTATATAATTTGCTCTAATTTTCCTAGCCGCAGTTGCAAAAAGTGCTACCCGCCAGGTCACATACTTATCTGTGTCTGCAAGGAGATATAACATCATATCAAGGGGGTTCTGACCAGGGGACCCTGTCATTATAGGTACCAAAAATCTTTTTCTTGCATCATTATATAACGGACAGTGCAATATATAATGCATAAGGTCCTCTACTTCAGAACATCCCCTACTGCAAACACGTTCGTTTTTTGGTATGCCTCTATGTCTCCCATCTCTATAAGCAGAGCTTATTGTATTTAGTCGTAGCTCTGTAAAAGCTTTTCGAAGCTGTGCAAAAGTCAATTCATTAAAATAAAATATGTGTTCATTGACCTCTCTAAGTTTAAAATACAATGGGGCGCATGTAGATGTGCACATAGAGTTTAGATCGTTTTTAGTTGCCACTGCCCTTATGGTTCATCTAAAAATATTTTTCTGTGAATATAAGGGGAGTTCTTTAATCTCAGTCACTGAGAGGTCATATTTGCCCATCAGTTGGGCAGCATGATGTACCCAGTTTTTAAGGGGTAATCCATTTGAGAGCTCAATCAGACATTTTTTTGGTAGCCTAGTGTTGTCCATCTGTTGAACTCTAAACCAGTAACAGAGAATTCTTTTATCTATTTGGCTCTCTATGCTCAACATGCGAGTTTCCAACCTGACCATGGCAGATTGCATGTCTTTGGGTAAACCTAAAAGAACTCTTAAAAAATAATTCTGTGGGGGTTCCAGACCGGAGACCTTTGAGGTACCCCAAACCTCTGCACCATATAAAATCTGGGCCATTGTTTTTGCTTTATACACAGATAGAGCTGGGGTGACCAGATTTCCACCTTTACATGCAGCGAATTTCAGAATGGCTTTTGCTGATTTAAAGGCTTGCAGTTTAATATTGGATAGCTGTGTATTCCAAGATGCCGTTTCTGAATAAATCAATCCCAGATATTTAAACGTATTTACTTGATTTATGATGTGTTCATCCAGGTGCCAAACGTGCTTTTTAGAATGCTTCCCAAATACAATGACCTGCGTCTTATCATAGTTTATAGATAAAGCATTCCTCGTGCAATATGAACTTAATTTTGCAAGCAGCCGTCTCAGGCCCACCTGGGTTCTAGATACAAGTACTAGGTCATCAGCATACATTAACACTGAGAGTTTTTGGTCGAGAATTGTGACAGGGGCAAACTGTAGGCCCTCCAGTTCTTTAACCATGTCATTAATATAAAAATTGAACAGGAAAGGTGCCAAAATGCATCCCTAGAATCATAGAATCATAGAGTTGGAAGAGACCACAAGGGCCATCGAGTCCAACCCCCTGCCAAGCAGGAATCACCATCAGAGCACTCCTGACATATGGTTGTCAAGCCTCTGCTTAAAGACCTCCAAAGAAGGAGACTCCACCACACTCCTTGGCAGCACATTCCACTGTCGAACAGCTCTTACTGTCAGGAAGTTCTTCCTAATGTTTAGGTGGAATCTTCTTTCTTGTAGTTTGGATCCATTGCTCCGTGTCCGCTTCTCTGGAGCAGCAGAAAACAACCTTTCTCCCTCCTCTATGTGACATCCTTTTATATATTTGAACATGGCTATCATATCACCCCTTAACCTCCTCTTCTCCAGGCTAAACATGCCCAGCTCCCTTAGCCGTTCCTCATAAGGCATCGTTTCCAGGCCTTTGACCATTTTGGTTGCCCTCCTCTGGACACGTTCCAGTTTGTCAGTGTCCTTCTTGAACTGTGGTGCCCAGAACTGGACACAGTACTCCAGGTGAGGTCTGACCAGAGCAGAATACAGTGGCACTATTACTTCCCTTGATCTAGATGCTATACTCCTCTTGATGCAGCCCAGAATTGCATTGGCTTTTTTAGCTGCCGCGTCACACTGTTGGCTCATGTCAAGTTTGTGGTCAACCAAGACTCCTAGATCCTTTTCACATGTACTGCTCTCAAGCCAGCTGTCACCCATCTTGTATTTGTGCCTCTCATTTTTTTTGCCCAAGTGCAATACTTTACATTTCTCCCTGTTAAAATTCATCTTGTTTGTTTTGGCCCAGTTCTCTAATCTGTCAAGGTCGTTTTGAAGTGTGATCCTGTCCTCTGGGGTGTTAGCCACCCCTCCCAGTTTGGTGTCATCTGCAAATTTGATCAGGATGCCCTTGAGTCCATCATCTAAGTCGTTGATAAAGATGTTGAATAAGACTGGGCCCAAGACAGAACCCTGTGGCACCCCACTAGTCACTCTTCTCCAGGATGAAGAGGAACCATTGATGAGCACCCTTTGGGTCCGGTCAGTCAGCCACTTACAAATCCACTGAGTGGTAGAATAGTCAAGACCGCATTTTACCAGCTTTCTTTACTTCCCTGTTTGACTCCAGTAGTGGTCTTAATTCTAGTGGTGAGATGGCCAGCCAGATCCACCTTTACTTGTATTGATGTGTCAGTATATAATGTTTTGATGAGAAATAATAGACGTAGGTCTATATTTGTCTTTTCCAATTTTTGCCACAATGCGTGTCTTGGGACCGTATCAAAAGCTGACTTTAGATCGATAAAAGCAACATATAATTTTTGCTTCAAATTATGGATGTATTTACATAACAGAAAGTTCAGCACAAAGCACTGGTCCAATGTGGATTTCCCTCTTTGGAAACCTGCCTGGACTTCAGATATCACCTTATTTGTATCTGCCCATTCTTCTAGTCTCCCAAGGAGGAGCCTGGCATATAGTTTGGAGGCTACATCTAACAAACTAATGGGTCTATAATTGGCAGGGTTTTTCTTATCGCCCTTTTTATATATTGGGGCAATTATACTCAACTTCCACCCTTCAGTTATACGACCTGAGCTGTTAATGTATGAAAACAATTTTGCAAATATGGGTGACCAGAAATCAGGTCTTATCTTATAGATCTCCATTGGGATCATGTCTTCTCCTGGAGCTTTATTAGCTAGTTGGCTTGCGATTAGCCTCTTAATCTGATTGGGTGTGACGTCTGGCCATTCTGGCAGTTCTGATAACTGAGTATAGTAAACTTGTGGGGGTGGGTCAGGACAGGGGCCATATATTTCTGTAAAATATGTCACCCAATCTTTTCCTTGGACAGATGCTTCTAACGAGTAGCCCAGCCCATTTGTGCCTTGGGCAGCCAGATGCCAAAATTTTCGTGAGTCCTTCTGAAGTGCTGCATCTCCCAATTCTTTCCACTGTTGTTCATAATATATTTGTTTCTTGCTTTTAAGTAATAATTTGTAGTTCTTTCGTAACTGGGCTACCTCAGCTTGTAGGGCAAGATTGTGCTTATCCTGTTTTAGCTTCAATTTTCTAAGTACCCTAGCTAGGCATTTTTTGCTATTCTGACATTCCTTATCAAACCAAGTCTGTCTCTTAAACTTTTTGTTTTTTATCACACTAGCTGTGGTCATCAGTGGGTGCATTCGGTTGATTATGTTCTCATAAAGTCCAATTACGTTTCCTGTTTCTAACAACATTTCCCCCTTTAATAAAGCAAATTCATGGGAATCCAGGATCTGAATGATTTTTTCTTGGACCTGTGCATTCCATTTTAACCTTCTATTTCCAAGTATCAGATATTCTGTTTCATCCAATAATTTAGGAAAGGCAGGAGAAAAGAATAATGTCAGAGATAACTCAAGTGGAAAGTGGTCACTTTCAGCTCTGGGAATTATCCTGAAGGTATCTCGGTTAACTGGCACATTATTAGATGTTAGGATATAATCTATGGTGCTAGTAAATCCTCTGGGGGAGATAAAAGTAAAATAACCCTCATGATCCCCTTGACCGTGCCCATTGCATAACAAAAGGTTATGCTTTATTATAAGTTCACAAAAATGTTTCCCAGCGTGATTAGGGGTGGTGTCCATTGCTGCCCTCTGACAGATTTCAGGTTCGTCCTCCAAGTTTAGACCAGTTAATATTGTATTTTGTGGGGAAACAAGGCCGATCCGGGCATTGAAGTCACCTCCCAAGACAAGCCGAGGGTTAGGTGACAGAGAGTCTATACTTTCAAGTAGTTGGTCAAGTTTATCCCAATATGATCTCAGTTCCCCACAAGACTTTACTGGAGGTATATACACACATATGCAATAAGTATTTCTCAGGAGACTATCAGAAAGGGACAACACTAAAAAATTAGGGGTGGTCAACAAGGGACACTGTTGAATTGATACATTAAGAGAGGTTGACACCAGCACCGCCAGCCCCCCACTAGGCCTTCCATACTTTACAGTTTTAAGAGCTGGTTGAGTGTAACTTGTAAAACCCTGTAATTCAACCATAGTGCCCTCTTTTGCCCAGGTTTCTTGAAGAAAGATGATATCATGTGTTTGTAGATAAGAACGGAAATCACTGTCTTGGATCTTGTTCATCCACCCTGTTACATTCCATGAGAGAAGTTTAATTGTTTTACAGTGATTTACTCTTAGTCAATTGTTGGCCGATGTGCTCTCGGAGTTTACCAGTTTTTGAGGCAACAGGTTATTGCTAATGCTAGTGGAATAATCCAGATGTTCGATTATTTCAGTCATCGTACATAAAGTACTCACATTTGTAATCACTGGGCCTTTTCTTTGCAAATTGTTTGCCAATGGGGATTCCTTGGGTGTATTTCCTGACTCCTCCTCTTCTAAATATCTCATCTTTGTCCAATACTCCGGTGGTTCTATAGTTATCATTCTGTTGTGGCCATTGGATCTATTATCAATCTCTGCCTCCGGTTCTTTAATCTCTTTCAATGTCTGGCTCATAAGATCAAGCCTCTTGATAACTGTTTGTTGCTCTTCCTGAGGGAGATTCCTAAAGGAGCTGAGAAAATCCTCTTCCAAAGGATTTACAGAGTGCTCAGATTCCTGAAGATGATTGTCTAGAGGAATCGGCTGTTCCTTTTGGCTCACCTGGTTATTTTGATGTTGGGCATGATCCTGCGGATTCAACTCAGGCATGTCTGTTTCCTCCCCACCTGCCAAGTTTTTTTGTGATGTCATTACTTCCATTGGGGATCCAGGCTTTGGTTTTGTGAGCCCCTCTGAAGCACCAGTCCTCATCTTATATAAGGGTGCAACAATAGAATTGTGAAATACCCGGGTTGGAAAAACTCCTCTGCTTGACAATCTGAATTTCAGCTTGTGAATTAGTGAGGGCAGTCTAGTAGAGGAAAAAGTTAACATAATTTTTTGGCTTTGATTTGTGGTACTCAAGAGTTCAGTCCTAACGAGGTCGATCTCTGTAAGTCCAATGCCAAGTAAGTCTGATAAATGTCGTTTAGAATGCTGGGCACCTTTCCAGCTAGGAGTTTGATCTGGCCTTCCACAAATTGTCATGCAGATCTTTTTTGGTTGGAAGATTAAATAAGAAGAGTTTGTTTTAAGAGCCTCTACACGTTCTATGTTGAGCTTAGGGGTCTGCTCTTGTTGTCGCCAATTTCCTTTGGTACTATGGTGTTCTGTTGATGCCTGCTTGTTATTAACTGATAAACTGTGCACCTCTTTGGATAACTGGGTTATTTGAGAGGCAATACCTCTAATTTGCTGGAAGATATGCTCAACCGTTCTTGCAATTAGAGTTAATTGGGTGCTCTCCCTACTTGTTATTCCTTCCTCTCTGAGGAGCACAGGATCAGCCTGCCCCATTGCTGGATCCAGTTCCACGCTCTCACCTTGAATACTCTCCCCACACTCACAATCATCTTCAAGAGGAGAAAACCGGTTTTTTGTTGGAACTGTAAAAGCAGATTTGTTTAAAAAAGTCCTCTATTTTAGATTGTTTGGGAACTGGTGAGAGAGCTGTATCCTCTGGGTCCCTGTGGCGTTTACTAGCAGGCATAGCGTCACCGTGGGGAGTAAACAAGGAGAGGTTTCCCCAACCAAAAAAGAGAGAAAAGAGTAGAAAGTGCTCAGTTTGTTCAATTTAAGAGCTTCTGAGGAGATTTGCGCTCAGAATCTGGCGACCATCCAGGTCGTACTCAGAAATAAATGGGGCTATTTTATCCAACCCACAGCTTTATGGGCTTTTCAAGGGAGGTGGTTCAAAGTTGATTTAAGTAACTTAAAAGGGGGGGGGGAGGTTTAAAAGTCCACCCGACAGCTCCCGGAGTCCTTTACTGATAAAAGTTGGCAGATATTTTCAAAGGTTGAGCGTTTTTATCAGGGTAATTTGATCATTAGAGCTCCTACTCACTCAGCAGCAGAGACTCAGCTGAGACTTGACCCGGCGCCATCTTGTCCGAGTCATTTTAGCCTCAGAGTAGAAAGTTCCCTCTCTTCCCAGAGGGTTCTTCATTCTCCAAGTATCAACTAAGTCCATGCTTTCAGTCATATAAAAAAAAGTTTTTGGTAATCTACCATCTTTGGTGACTACCTGTCTCTGTGCCTTGTCCATATTTGTAGACACCACTCCATTCATATCTCCCATCAAGATCATATTATAATCCATATAGTCCATCAATATCTCATGTAGCTTCTTAAAGAACTCCGATTTTCCTTCATTTGGTGCATAAATACCTACAATCAAAAATTTCTCTCCTTGCGATTGAATTTCAATTGCAACAAATCTTCCTTGGTCATCTTTAAATATGAATTTCAGTGATAGGCTCTCCTTTGCATAGAGGACCACTCCTCTTTTTTTTACTTTGTCTGATGAGATAGATTATTGGCCCAGTCTTTTATTACTCAATATCTTCCTATGTAGCCTTATCACATGTGTTTCTTGAAAGCAAATCAGGTCCAAATGTTCTCTTTTCAATAAATGGAAAACTCTCCGCCTTTTTTCTGGGGAGTTCAGTCCATTAACATTCCAGCTCAGAGCCTGCAACGCCATCATGTAATTACTTTGATATTCCTCCAACTGCACCCAATGCTTGCTCTTCTTCTGTTGGTAGTGATGGTGACACGTTCGCTGGAGGGTCCAATCCAAAGGATAGTGTTGATATATCCAAGATTCCCCTGTTTGGTGATCTTCTGTCCGAAGCTCTTTGTTTTAACTCTCTATCTGGTGATCTTCTATCCAATGATCTTGGCTCTTTTCCAAGTCCCTTCTGCAGATCTTCTTCGTGTTTGTACAAAAACTTTGCTTTTTCTTCTACTGATCTTATTTTTATTTTCCTTCCTTTGTAGCTGAAAGATAGACCTTGGGGAAACTCCCACCTAAAGATAATTTTATTCCTTCTCAGCAAGGCAACAATATCCCCGTAGTTAGACCTAAGATCCAAAAGATATTTCGGAATGTCTTTGAAAATTTATACTCTTGATTGATGTATTTCCAGATTCTTTTGGTAATGCCAGCCCAAGATTCTATCTCTTTCTTCTTTAGTTCGAAGGGTAATCAAGCAATCTCTTATTCTATTCTTCTCTTTTTTCCCTCCTCTTCCAAGTCTGAAGGCCCTCACAATTGTAAACTCTCCTTGAGCCAAGTCCAAGCTCCAAAAGTCAGCAAATTCCTGTGTAATAAAGTCAATCAAACTTTCCTCCTCAAATTCAGGTAGGGCTCTGATCCTCAAATTCGTCTGTTTTTCTTTAAGTTCAATCTTAGCCAGCGTCAGCTTATGTTCATCAAGTTGCTTCTGTAAGGCTGGGACTCCCTCTCTCTCCAATTGTGTTACTTTACATTCAGCCACAGCTGCTTTCTCCTTGGCTTCCTCCGCAGTTTGCCGTATCAAAGTGGATTCCTGTATCAATTTCTGAATAATTTCTGTATTTGTATTCACCTTTTGTCCCAAATTATTAATACTTTCTGTATTTAAGTCGATTTTAGTAGTTGCAGCATCCACTTTCACATTTATCACATCTGTTTTCCTGTTAAGCTGTTCCAGTGAGTCATTTATTTTACCTAATACGACTGCTAGGGCCTCTTCTGTCAACATTCCTCTTGATTTTCAATGTACTGTTGCAGAAGCAACAACAGCAGGGGGAGGTCCTGATGTTGAAGCCCTCCTAGTTTGCTGCCAAGTCTTCCCAGACCTTAAAGTTTTTTCAGTAGTTAGTTGATCTGTTTTTTCCTTTCCATTTGCCATAACACCAAAGATTCAAGGTCAGTCCCAGAGTCTCACAGTTTTTTATCTTGCAGCTGGAAATTCCCCTTGCCCAGCTCTTGTAGAGCCACCAATTTCAAAAAACTTCCACTAGAGGGAAACAGTTTCTTTATATTGACCAGTAATGTCCTTTTTTTAAAAAAACACACAGTTCAAGAGAAGTTAGTTTCAATTTTCGGCTACTTTTACTCCTTTTTAAAAACAACCGGAGACAGTAGAAACAATGTATTTCTCTCTTGTTTAGCTGACTGTCAATGAACGTTCTAAGCTCTGTCAATCCTGTCAATCCTGCTAGCAGCCCGTTTCCAGGGTCAGAGCGGCTGTACTTTAACTCTCGTCGCTCTCTTCTACAATCACACTCAACCCACAACTTCCCCCCCTCTTCTCCTGCCTCCACGGGGGGGCTTAATGCTCTTTTATCAAAGAAAGTTCAGTCCAAAAGGCTTTCCAAGACTTCAGCTTGCAGCCTCATTGCTTCAATCTATTTACAAAAGGGGAAGGCGGACTTCCTGTTTTGAGCCTCCCCGCTTCGATGTCAAATTAAATATTTAGAAATCCAGTCCTCCCGTTTCAGCTCTACTCACGGGTAGTTGCTTTAAGATCAAATTGTCCACAGGAAAAAGTCAGCTATGCGGCTTCGCTCCGTGGAAGAAGCAGACGATTCGAAGCACCGCGCCACTCAGCCCACATCACTCCGGAACCCCGCAAATCGGGTTTCCCCGCGAGTAGGGGAGGCGCAAAAGGTGCCCGCCGAATCCCACGTTCACAGGCTTCTCCCGCCTGTGATTTTTTGCGGGTCTCCGCCTTGGCGGCCAGACCCAGATTCCCACGAGGCAAATTCCTCCCGATCAGAGGAATTCTGCCATTACCGGAGGCAGCTCATAGTGGTGAGGAGGAATGAATGAATGTCCCCTCAAAGTATCTGCTTTATATACATTATTTACACAATGGGCTGCACATTATTGGCTAATTCCGGAATTCTACTGTAAGCCAATCAGGTTGTGGATTCACTTCTATCTGGAGCATGATTGGGTGGTTCCTGCCAACCAATCATACTGCTGCATTGTTCTGGGACCAATCAGACTGCTGCATTTTGGATCCTATTGTTCTAGGACCAATCAGACTGCTGCAGTTTGGATCCTATTCAACTCAGTACATAAGACCCCTCCCCTCTAAGTTCCAGTCCTGCCCGGGAGGTCGCATTCATAGTCCTCAAAGTACGCTGGCGGCCTACGTGTGCGTTGCGGCCTGGGGTGCTCCCTGGTCCGGGGTTCAGGTTCTGGCTCATGTTCCAAGGATGCCGTCTGTGATGGGGCTGTTTGGTCTGGCGCAACCGACTTGCTCAGTCATGGTTCTGGTTCCGGTGTCCTTTTGGCCTCGTGGGTCCTCTCTGTATTTACTGGTTCTGCCTCTCCTGCTGGCCCCTCCTGCTCTATGGGCCTCACTGCCCCACTGTTCCCTTGGGACTCTTCTGACCTGTCCTCCTCCTGGTTTTCTCTCGGGAACCGTCGCCGTAGCTGATCGCAGTGGCGGCGCCAGCATTGCCCACCATCCGTTAGCACCTTGTATGACACTGGGCCGGTGACCCTGGTGACTGTGGCGGGTACCCATGCCGGGCTTGCCCCAAAATTCTTTGCGTACACTGGGTCCTGAGCCTCGAAGGTCTGGGGGTTCCTGCCTTCCCCCACCACTACCTCATCCTGAGCTCTATCGGAGTGAAGGCGGTCCAATCTGATTGCAAGGCGCCGACCCATTAGTAGTTCAGCGGGGCTCTGGCCAGTCGTTGAGCTGGGGGTGCTGTGCTGTGCTAGAAGGAATGTGGCAAGGCGTTACTCCCAATCCCTTTGCGTCATGCGGCGAAGGGTGTCCTTGGTGGTCCGCACCATGTGTTCTGCTTGTCCGTTGGTGGCAGGGTGGAATGGCGCCGAACGGATGTGGCGGATGGCGTTCTGAGCTGTGAAGGTTTGGAATTCTCCTGACGTAAATGCAGTCCCATTGTCTGAGACGAGAGTGTCAGGGAGCCCGTGGGTTGCAAACAGCCTGCGTAGTACCCGGATGGCTGCGGACGTAGAAGTGGACGGTACCAGTGGGACTTCCAGCCATTTGGTGTAGGAGTCCGCCACTATGAAGAATGTTTTCCCCTGAAATGGGCCAGCGATGTCCACATGCAGGCGTGACCATGGTGCTCGGGCAGACTCCCAGGACTGGACTGGGGCCCTTGGGGGATCTGGGCTGGATTCTTGGCAGGCCTGGCAGTGTTTGACCCAGGCCTCTATCTCTCCGTCGATCCCCGGCCACCACACATAACTCCTGGCAAGGGCCTTCATTCTCACTACCCCTGGGTGTGTCTTGTGTAGGGCTGTGAGGACCCTTTTGCGGAGGGGCTTGGGAACAACGACCCTGCTTCCCCATAACAGGCACCCCTTGTGAGCTGACAGTTCATGTTTGTGGGTTGTGTAGCCGGCAAATTCTGGCCCAGGGCTGCTGCTGGGCCATCCCCTCCACACCCAGGCCAGGACCCGGGAGATGACCCTATCTTTCTTGGAATGGTGTGCAACTTCCTGTGCCTGAATGGGGCGGTCGGGAAGCAGCTCCAGGTTCATAACCTCTTCTGCAGGTGCTGGGTCGGGGCCTGTTTCCATTAGTGGTAGCCTGCTGAGTGCATCCACATGGCCCATCGCCTTCCCAGGGCGGTGAATCAGTGCATACTGGTAGCTGGCAAGGAAAATTGACCACCTGAGGACGCGAGGAGACAGCACTTGGGGGGTCTGCTTTTCGGGGGCAAACAAGCCAAGCAACAGCTTGTGGTCAGTCACCACGGTGAAGGGTACAAGAAATCATGGAATTTTTTTACTCCCTTCACGATTGCCAGACCCTCCTTGTCGATTTGCGAGTAGTTCCGCTCGGTTGCGTTGAGTGTCTGGGAAAAGTACCTCTCTTCCATCCGGGAGTTGGTGTCCCAGAACAACGCCGATGCCATAGGGCGAGGCGTTGCATGCTAGCAGCACCGGCAGCCTCTCATCGAAGTGTGCCAAGACTGAGTTTGAGACAAGCAAGTCCTTGACTGCCTGGAATGCAGCCTCCTGGCGCTGGCCCCACACCCAAGGGGCCCGCTTGTCCAGGAGTCTGTGTAGGGGCCTTGTGGGGAAGGAATGGTAAAAGTTCAATAGTCCCAAGAAGGCCTGAAGTTCAGTCTTGCTCTTGGGCGCTGGGGCATCACAAATGGCTCGTACCTTGTCCCCAGTCGGGTGGACCCCTTCTGCGTCCACCATAAATCCCAGAAAATCCACTTGAGGCACTCCTAGTAGACATTTTTCCCGCTTCGCCTTGAGACTCGCCGTCTGGAAATGGTGCAGAACGGTGCGGAGGCGGTCCTCAAACTCCTCTGGTGTGGGCCCGGCAATCAACACATCATCGAAGAAGGGGGTGACGCCAGGAATCCCTTTAAGGAGGGAGTCCATTAGATTCTGGAATATGCCTGGTGCCACACTGACACCGAATTGCAGCCGCTTTACCCTGAACGCTCCTCTGTGCGTCACAATATTCTGTGCCTCTGCTGTGGCCCCATCTACTGGCAGCTGTTGATATGCTTGGGCCAAGTCCAACTTGCCAAAAAAATTTCGACCCAGCCAGGGTGGCAAGGACATGGCTGACCACTGACACTGGGTATGCAAGGACCGTGAGGGCCTTGTTTATGGTACATTTGTAGTCTGCGCAAATGCGGACCGAACCATTAGGCTTGACGGGTGTGACGATTGGGGTTTCCCAGGGGGCATTAGGCACCGGCTCCAGCACTCCTTGCTCCACGAGCCGGTCCAATTCCTCGTCTATATGGGGTTTCAGGGCGAACGGGACCTGACGGGCCTTGAGCCTGACCGGTCGTACTGCGGGGTCAAGCTGTAGAGCAATGGGGGGGGGCGTATTCTGTCCCAATTTCCCATCGAAACCCCCCGGAAATT